>NC_067405.1:80589301-81189301 GCF_009764475.1 Pristis pectinata
AATTAGAGGGTACAGTTTCAAGACAGAGATGAGGAGAAGTTTCTTTACCCAGAGGGTGGTGAAATTGTGGAACTCCTTGCCACGCACAGCAGTGGAGGCCAGATCAGTGGGGGTATTCAAGGAGGAGATAGACAGATATCTAAATAGTCAGGGTATCAAGGGATATGGGGATAAGGCTGGCAAATGGGATTAGAATAGTTTTTTTTTTCTCTCTCTTTTTTTCCCACCCCATTTCTTTTTCCCTTTTCCTTGGAGCAGACTCGATGGGCCGAATGGCCTGCTTCTGCTCCCTTATCTTGTGATCTTGTGAATGACAGAAAAACACATCATACACATGGGTTCCTAGCAAAGCCTACTCTGTTAGTTCTTTTCATTAATACTGAAAGATATTCACAGGATCAAGATAATATCTTGGCAGTAATATCACAGAATTGTAACATCATAAGCATTCAGGAAGTATACAAAGCACCTAGCAACCCCCAGATCAAGTGCAGTATTGTGATCAACAGCTTCAATTCCTGACCATCAAAAGGCAAATCCTGGTTGCTGAAATGACAGTACAGGTTTTGTTACATATAATCTGTGAATCGAGCAGGAACACCAGCACAAGAGAAAAAATTCAAAACCATCACTCTCAGCTTCAAGGTTGTCACTATAACATCACTGAACAGACCACCATCCCAAGAGAATAATGTGCCTCACAGGAGCATACACCAACAATGGTACACCATGGTAGCACACACACAGTAGCCTTACGATCAACAATTTCAATTCCTACAATACAGCACAGGAATGCGACAACAATGACGTCCTAGTACAACAAAGGCAGGGACTGGTTAGCTGATGCAGAAACAGTGCAAGTTTTTAACACAGTAGCTGGATTCTGTATATACCATGTGGAGAAGGTCACGGAAGCTAGGAAATTCTCAACCTGAAACGTCGACTATTTATTTCTCTCCATGGATGCTGCCTGACCTGCTGAGTTCCTCCAGCATTTTGTGTGTATTGCTCCAGATTCCAGTATCTGCAAAATCTCTTGTGTGTCCAGGGTGAGCTAGCCAATTGGATACAAAACTGGCTTCATGGAAGGAGTCAGAGGGTGGTAGTGGAGAGTTGTTTTTCCAGATTGGAGGCCTGTGACCAGTGGTGTGCCACAGGGATTGGTGATGGGTCCACTGTTGCTGTCATTTGTATTAGTGATTTGGAAGAGAAAGTAGGTGGCATGGTTAGTAAATCTGTGGATGACACCAAAATTGGTGGTGTGATGGACAGTGAGGAAGGTTGTCTGATGTTACAACAGGATCTAGATCAACTGGGGAAGTAAGCAAAGGAACAGTAGATGGAATTGAACTCGGACAAGTGCAAAGTGATGCATTGTGGCAAGTTAAGCCAGGGCAGAACACACACAGTGACTGATAGGACCCAGGGGAGTGCTGTAAAACAGGGAAACCTTGGGGTACAGGTACAAAGTTCTCTGAAAGTGGCAACACAGATAAACAGGATGGTGAAGAAGGCGTGTGGCAAGCTTACCTTCATTAGTTGGGGCACTGAGTACAAGAGTTGGGACATCATTGTTACAGCTATAGAGGACATTGGTGAGACCACATCTGGAATATTGTGTGCAGTTCTAGTTGCCATCCAAAATGAAGGATGTGATTAAGTTAGAGAGAGTGCAGAAAAGATTCATGAGGATGTTGCTGGGACTGGAGGACTGGAGAGACTGGACAGGCTGGGATTGTTTTTCCTGGAGCGAAGGAGGCTGAGGGGTGACCTGAGTAAACTGAGGGGGGCATGGGTATATGGAACAAGCTGCCCGAGAAAGTGGTAGTGGTGGGTACAATTACAATGTTTAAAAGACATTTGGGGAGGGTGATGGATAGAACAGGTTCAGAGGGATATAGGACAAATGTGGGGAAATGGGACCAGTTAGGTAGGCAACTTGGTTGGCATGGACAAGTTGGGCTGAATGGCCTGCTGCCGCATTTAGGACCAAGAGACTACAAATCAGACACTGAGTTTACGAATGGTAGGTGGGGCAAGAAAACATTGCTGCAGCCCAAGCCTCACATTCAGCACCGAAAAGAATCAAAAAGTAAAACACCACCAATACTGAAAATCTGATATAAAGACAGAATATCCTGGAAACACTCAGTCAGTCAGGCAGCAAAGGTTTAGATCCATGAAAGATTTTAGCTAAATGAGTAAGCACTGTTTGCAGGGGCACATAAGTATGTTGTGCCAGATGAAGCATCAATATTTCTGGTATATAATTATTCTGGACTCATGCCAATCCCTAAGTTGGTGGGGAACGCAGGAGTTGGGGCACCAGCCAGTGGACGGGGAGACCCTGGTGAGTGGATTGGTATTGGTTTATTATTGTCACTTGTATCGAGGTACAGTGAAAAACTTGTCTTGCATACTGATTGTACAGGTCAATTCATTACACAGTGCAGTTACACTGAGTTGGTACAGAGTGCATTGATGTAGTACAGGTAAAAAACAATAACAGTATAGAGTAACGTGTCACAGCTACAGAGGAAGTGCATTGCAATGAGGTGCAAGGTCACAATAAAGTAGACTGTGAGGTCAAGAGTCCATCTCATCGTATAAGGGAACCGTTCAATAGTTTTATCACAGTGAGGTAGAAGCTGTCCTTGAGCTTGGTGGTATGTGCCCTCAGGTTCCTGTATCTTCTGCCTGATGGGAGAGAAGAGAGAATGACCTGGGTGGGTGGGGTCTTTGATTATGCTGGTTGCTTCACCAAGGCAGCGAGAGGTATAGACAGAGTCCATGGAGGGGAGGCTAGTTTCCGTGACATGCTGGGCTGTGTCCACAACTCTCTGCAATTTCTTGCGGTCCTGGGCAGAGCAGTTGCCATACCAAGCTGTGATGCATCCAGATAGGATGCTTTCTATGATGCATCAATAAAAGTTGGTGAGTGTCACAGGGGATATACCAAATTTCTTTAGCCTCCTGAGGAAGTAGAGGCACTGGTGAGCTTTCTTGGCCATTGCGTCCACGTGGTTGGACCAGGACAGGCTATTGGTGATGTTCACTCCGTGGAACATGAAGCTCTCAACCCTCTCGACCTCAGCACCATTGATGTAGACAGGTGCATGTACACCGTCCCCTTTCCTGAAGTCAATGACCAGCTCTTTTGTTCTGTTGACATTGAGGGAAAGGTTGTTGTCATGACACCATGTCACTAAACTCTCCTTCCTGTACTCTGACTCATCGTTATTTGAGATACAGCCTACTATGGTGGTATCATCTGCAAACTTGTAGATGGAGTTAGTGCAGAATCTGGCCATGCAGTCGTGAGTATATCGGGAGTAGAGTAAGAGGCCTGAGGATGCAGCCTTGTGGGGCACCATTGTTGAGAATAATCGTGCTGGAGATATTGCTGCCTATCCTCACTGATTGCGGTCTGTTGGTCAGAAAGTCAAGGATCCAGTTACAGAGGGAGGTGTTGAGTCCCAGGTCTCGGAGTTTGGTGACGAGTTTGCTTGGAATTATAGTATTGAAGGTGGCACTGTAGTCAATAAACAATAGTCTAATGTAGGTATCTTTTCTGTCCAGATGCTCCAGAGCTGAGTGTAGGGCCAGGGAGATGGCGTTTGCTGTAGACCTGCTTTGGCGATAGGCGAACTGCAATGGGTCCAGGTTGTCTGGGAGGCTGGAGTTGATGTGTGCCGTGACCAGCCTCTCAAAGCACTTCATGATGGTGGATGTCAGAGCCACTGGTCAGTAGTCATTAAGGCACGTTACCTTGCTTTTCTTCGGTACTGGCATGATAGTGGTCTTCTTAACACAAGTGGGAACCTCAGACTGAAGCAGGGAGAGGTTAAATATTTCTGCAAATACTCCCACCAGCCGATCAGCACAAGGTCTGAGCACTTGGCCAGGGACAGCATCTGGGCCGGATGCTTTCCTCATGTTCACTCTCTGGATGACTTATCTTATGTCCTTTATGGTAACCACAGTTTTCGTTGCATTGGAGTCTGTCAGGGTGGCTGGTGACAATCTACTTCCCTTCTTCAAAACACGCATAGACTGCGTTAAGCTCATCAGGAAGAGATGCGCTGTTGTTAACTATGCAGCCCGTCTTCATTTTGTAGCCCGTTATAGCATGTGAGCCCTGCCATAACTGATGGCTGATCTGGAACTCTATTTTGAATTGGTATTGTCTCTTGGCATCCCTGATAGCCTTCTGAAGGTCCTATCTCGATTTCTTGTACAGGTCAGGATCACCAGATTTGTGTGCAGCAGTCCTCGACTTCAATAGGGAGTGGATCTCCCGGTTCATCCACGGTTTATGGTTTGGGAACACCCGTATTGTCCTCTTTGGTACACAGTTCTCAACATACTTGCTGATAAAGTCTGTGATGGTGGTGACGTACTCATCTAGGCTGGCAGCCGAGTCTTTTAACATGGACCAGTGCACTGTCTCAATGCAGTCGTGTAGAAGCTCATCTGTGTCCTCAGACCAGCAATGCACGACTTTCTGTACTGGATCCTCCCGCTTCAGTTTCTGTTTGTATGCAAGGAGGAGGAGCACAGCCTGGTGGTCCGATTTCCCAAAGTGAGGGCGAGGGGTGGCTCGGAAGGCATCTTTGACGGTTGTATAGCAATGATCAAGGGTAACCAATGTGGCAAATATCACCTGGTGAGCCAGATGTGGAGCCATTAGGATTTCTAATAGTGGGATAGCAGATTATCTGAGCTTTACTGTACCTTCAAAATATTAAAAATTACACCATCAAGAATTATGCAGGTACTCTTACAATATTAAAGATCAAGATGAGCACTTAAACCTCCAAGGCACGGGAGACTACAAACCAAATGCTTATAAATGGGATTAGTGGAGATGGGTACTTGATGGGTCAGCATGGGCATAGTGGGCTGAAGGGCCTCCTTCTGTGCTGCATGTCTGTATAATTCTCTAAAATAGATGCAGAAGTTTTAAAATGCAAGACATTTCTAACCAACACTTCAAACGTCTAGCCTGCAGCTGACAAGCACATTCTGGACTCAAAGCTCTGTCCAAGCAATTACACTCAATGACCTCAGCTTGCCTTTAATTATAGTCTGCAGCCTTCAATCACTGCTTGTTTGTAGAAAACAAAGTATCACCTGATGTACAGTAACCAAAAGCATAAAATATTACCACTACCAGTTTCATTAGAGAAACGATAATAACAAAAATACTTCTTCTGGACAAACTTATTACTTTAAATGAATTTCTAATATTCACATAAATTAAAACTTACTTAGCAATTGGATATTCCCACATATATCCCCATCCACCGTGGAGCTGAAGACACTGGTTGGCTACATTATTCTGGAGCTCAGAGGCCTTTTATAAAAACAAAAAAGTTAAATATATGCATTATCCTTTCATATCCAAAGACAACAATAATACTGCTATTGCTACCAAGATCGGCACATAATTTTTACAGAATCATCAAATGTCTTAAGCTTTGCCTATTTTCTCCTACTAGGACCCAAACCCCTCCTGTACTCTTGTGAAAACAGCTAGTCTTCACATCTGAGACCAGACAGCGGTGTTGGCAAGGTATTCAATCAACCAAGCTGCCACGTGTACCCAACAGTCAGGCGTAAAACTCCCTGGGAGATTACTGATTTCCTAACTTGGGTGTGCTCAAATTGATGGTGTCACACACCACCCCTTCCCTGAACAGTTATAATTAGCCAAATCAGCACAGGTTGGACAAGAAACCTGGAACCACATGGCAGTTACACCTTGCATTAAATATTTGAGCAAATAGGAAGTTCACCAAGCGTTCTGAATGAACTGCAGCACTTCTTGTTAATTAACAGCTGATACATGTTTAAATAATCAACAGTGTTACTACAACAGAAATTCCTACTTTTATATAAAAATGGGAGTGGTCAGCCCACCTTACAAAGGTAATCTATTTATTTCAATTCACTCAATCTTGTACTCAATCTTGCAGATCTCAAAATATTTCAGAAGAATGTTCCACTGGATATTTCTTTACTTGAGTTTGACGTTATAATGTCAATTTATCTTTTTGGTTGTGTTTTCCAGCAGCCATTTGTAGCATTGTTGGAACTGCAGCTAATGAACAAAGAATTTGCTATCATCAAACACTCACTTTGGCATCAGTTTTGTTTTTATTTATTTATACCCATACCAGACCTGGAGCGTACTTAATACTGGGTGCCTGTTTCATTATCTTCCATGTATTTGAGCAGAGTGGATATTTTAACTCAAACGCCCCTCTTCCCCCATAAACTGTTAAACTGGAGAAAATACAAATACAACTTCATGAGGAACTAAGCTGACTGAAAATCAGAGAATTAGCTTGGATCATAGTTATCGAAAGAGCAGTTCCCATAGAGGCTCTCAGCTACTCCTTACTTCACTGACAAAAACATTTAAAAAATCTCAGCTTTGTATATCAGCTTTGAACTTAAAGGTGATTTTTTAAGGATCACTGAAGCATCAAATATGTAGCTGTTACATGGGAAAAGGTTTAGCAAAGGTTACTGTAAGAAATCATTTAGATACAATGGCCTTGAGCCACTAAAAGCTCTCTATAGTTCCACAGTTACAAGATACGAGGGGCCTCTGTTTAAACAAGCAGTTTTTAACTATTTAGTGGACCATTCTCCCAAAGCTTTTCCGCAGCTATGCTCAGAAATAAAAGAGATTTCTTTATATAGAAAACTATGCTAAACAGAGTTTGAATTGTTTAAGTACTATTTAGGTTGCTTTAATCAAACCATTGACTGTGCTTAGAAAGAGTTGGCCTTCATTTTTTAATTGTCGACACAACATTTGTTCTGCTTGTGAGGCCACAAGAACAAGAAGGAAGGCCTCTCCAACCTCATCAAGGTCCCACAGATTTTATCTTCCCCAGGCATGTTAGCTGGCCAAAAATAACTCTTCATTTTCAATCATCTTACCTCATCAAATACTTCTTGTGCATATGTTAGAAAAATTGCTCAGCAAGTTATGCTTTTACTTTTTAATTAGATATTGTAGGAAGCATCCATTAATACTTAATTATTTTACATTCTGATATTCACCACTTCCTTCGCATTTTAGAATTCTGATTTCTTCATTAAACGGCAGGTTGTCTTCCTACATTCACTATAAAAGTGCACATTACTGGCTAGGCGAGCATTTATTGCTCATGCCCAATCGCTCTTGAGGAGCTAATGGTGGAAGGAATGAATATTCAGGGTGTCGGGTGGGATTTCAATCAAATGGGTTGTTTTGTCCTACATATCATCTTGAGGAAAGTGGGTAGTATTCCATCACACTCCAGCTTACATCTTGATGGAAAGGCTTGGGGCAGTCAGGAGGCAAGTTACTTGCTATAAAATCAGACTTGCTCTCGTATTCATATGGGTGATCCAATTAAGTTTCTTGTCAGTGGGGACCCCCAGGATTTTATCAAACATAGTGGCATTGAAAGTTAAGGTGAAGATCAGCATGTGTATGGCACAAATATTACTTTGCCCCTACCAGTCCTAAAATGCAAGTTACTTACATCCTGCTGCCCACAGGGACAGTCTGCTTTATTATCTGAGCAAATGCAAATGGCACTGAAAATGGTACAATTATCAGCAAATATCTCCACCTCTGATGGAGGGATGTTACTGACGATTACCATTGCCCTGAGGATCCTGGGCAGCAATGCTCTGGAGCTGAAGGCATCAGCCTTCAACAACTGCTTCTATCTTCCTTTGGGACAGGTACGACTTCAGCTAAAGAAACGTTTTCTCCAGTTTGCACTCATTCTAACTTTATAAGGGATCCTTGTTGTCATTCATGGTCAAATGCTGCCTTATTGTCAATGGCAATTACCCTCAATAATAAATTATAGTAACGGTAAGAGCCACCTGATGTACAGCATATTTAAATAACAAACTTCCCAGGTTTTTCCACAATCAAACAAAATTTGACAGAGTGGCATGTTGCTACAGTGATCAAAAGTTTGACCAAAGAGCTTCTAAATGAAAGAGAAATAAAGAGAGGAAGTCCCATGTTTGGGAGAGCTCAACAGCTGATGACATGCCCACCAGTGGGTGTGATTAACCTGAGCGACAATCACAGGCCAGACCGGAGGTGTACCTTTAGGTGGTCTGAATTAGTCCAAAAACATTTCACTAGGCTACTACCTGGGGTGAGAGTGTTGTCCTATTGCAAGTGGCTACAGAAATTAGATTTATATTCTTTCATGTTTAGGAGAATGAGGGACAGAGTAGATGTTGAGAGGTTTCTGCCTCGAATGAGGGGACATAGTTAAAAGCAATCATTTAAAACTGAAGTACCAAGGAACAACTTTCCACAGAGGGTGGTGAACATGTTAAATTCTCCACCCCAGAGGGTGGTGGAGGTTAGATCATAGGGAGTATTTAATGAGGAAGTAGAAATCTTTTTGAAAGAATAGAGAATTGAGGGCTATGAGAACTTGCACAGAAAAGATCAGGCCACATCAGCTATGATCATATTGAACGCTGGGGCAGGCTTGAGAGGCTGAGCGGCCTACTCCTGCTCCTATTTCCTCATGTTCTTTAAGGGCTGAAGAAAATTCTTCTTAGGCAGTCCTTTGGGATTGAGGATAATTTGCTTTTACTTTGATTTAGTGGGTTCCAAGGTGACAAATGAGACCAGACTGGGAACTGCAGACTCTTCTATAGATGGAACAACATGCTAGATTTCTCCATCACAATCCCTGGGCATGTCTTGTCCAACTGGCAGGACAGTCCCACCAGATGGAGTGGTGCAGTGGTATATGGACAGGAGGGAGAAACACCAGGAGTCATAGTACAGCACAGGAATGGACCCTTCAGTCCACAATGTCTGCACCAACCATGATGTCAATTTACACTGCACATCTGCCTACACATGGTATATATCCCTTCATTCCTTCCTTGTTCATGTTTATGTCTAAATACCTCTTAACTGTTGCTATCGCATTGAGTCCTCGATATTGACTCCAGACCCCTACAAAGTCTCATGACATCAGATCATTCATGGGCAAGGAAACCTCCTGATTACCTGCCACCCTCCTTGACTTTATGAATCAGTGCTCCACCATGTTGGAAGGAGCCCTGAAAGTACCAAGGGCACATGGTAGGGGGCTTCAATCTCCATCACCAAATGGTGTGCTAGCGTCACCAACATCCAGGCTGACAAGTCCTTAAGGACATAGCTGCCAGACTGAGCTTACAGTGGATAATGAGTGAACCAATACAAGGGATAAACCTACTTGACCGTGTCCTCACCAACCTCTCTGTGGCAGATGCATCTGTCCATGATACCAATGGTAGAAGTGACCATTGCACAGTTCTTGTGCAAACAAAATCCTTAACATCAAGGACACCCTCCAATGTGTTGTCTGGCACTGCAGTTGCGATAAATAGGTTAGACTCACAATGTATCTCAGAGCTCAAAACTTGGCATCCATGAGGCCCTGTGGGCCACCACTAGCAGAAAGGTACAGCACCACAATCTGTAACATGAGGGGCCAGCATAAATTGGTTTATTATTGTCACATGTACTGAGGTACAGTGAAAAACCTTCTTTTGCATGCCATCCACACAGATCACCCAAATAATAAGGAATTGGAATACAGGAAGGAGACAGAGAACTTAGTGACACGGTGTCATGACAACAACCTTTCCTTCAATGTCAGCAGTACAAGAGCTGGTCATTGACTTCAGGAATGGAGGCAGTGCACATACACCTGTCTACATCAATGGTGCTGAGGTCAAGAGGGTTGAGAGCTTCGAGTTCATAGGGTGAACATCACCAATAGCCTGTCCTAGTCCAACCACGTAGACGCCACAGTCAAGAAAGCTCACCAGCACCTCTACTTCCCCAGGGGGCTAAAGAAATTTGGCATGTCCCCCTTGACGTTCACAGACTTTTATCAATGCACCATAGATAGCATTCCATCTGGATGCATCACGGTATGGCAACTGCTCTGCCTGGGACCTCAAGAAACTGCAGAGAGTTGTGGACAGAGCTCAGCACATCATGGAAACCAGTCTCCCTTCCATGGACTCTGTCTATACTTCTTGCTGACTCGGTAAAGCAGCCAGCATAATCAGAGACCCCATCCATCCCAGACATTCTCTCTTCTCCCCTCTCCCAACAGGCAGAAGATACAAAAGCCTGAAAGCACGTACCACCAGGCTCAAGGACAGTTTCTATCCCAGTTATAAGACCATTGAATGGTCCTTAGTACAGTAGGATGGACTCTTGACCTCATAATCTACCTCATTATGACCTTGCACCTTATTGTTGACCTGCACTGCACTTTCTCTGTAGCTGCGACATTTTACTCTGTATTCTGTATTGTTTTACCTTGTACTACCTCAGCTTACTGTGTAATGAATTGATCTGTATGAACAGTATGCAAGACAAGTTTTTCACTGTACCTCATTACAAGTGACAATAATAAATCAATTCCAATTCATCACATCAGTACATTGAGGTAGTATAAGGGAAAACAATAACAGAATGCAGAATAAAGTGTTACAGTTACAGAGAAAGTGCCATGCAGACAGACAGTAAGGTGCAAGGCCGTATCTCTCATTCTACTGAAAATATTCAAGCCTGGGATCAACTGTTTCAATGCGTGCAGATGGGCATCCTATGAGCAACATCAGGCATTCCTTAAAATGAGGTGCGACAGAGAAAGTGCAGCAAAAGTTCACCAGATTAATTTCTGGGATGGTGTTGTGTAAGGGGAGATTAAGCAGACATTGAAACACATCTTGATAAAGAGGACTGCAGCAGTTTAAGAAGTGATTCAAGGGCAATTCAGGATGACCAATAAACACTGGTACTACTTGCCACATCCCAAAAAAATGAATAAAAGGAAATTCAGAAGAAACTTGTTTGCAGAGTAGTGACAACATGGAATGCACTAAAACATGGTGCAGATGAGGTAAATAGTATAGATCTATTTAAGGGGAAATTAGATCAGCAGCTGAGGTTACACTGATTGCTTTAGATAAGGATGGAGGCTGAACTGAGGATAATGGCACCACAGACCGACCGAACTAAGTAACTCCTTTTTACGTTTCATGTAACTTAAAATCTATCTCACACTTTGCAACAACATGATGCAGTCAAGTTCATCCCCAAAGATGGGGTGGTTCGTAGTAACCTCTACCAACACGTGGGCCGACGCAGCTGCTACACATAGATTGAAGATGAAGTCAGGTCAGCGTCTCCCTCGTATTGGTTCTCTCATCAATAGTCCCAGCCTCTCGGTGACAGATGTCTTTCAGGGCATGGTCAGGAATGGTGGTATCCAGCTACACTCCATGTACTGTATACTGCTACCCAGAATATGCTGTTAACATCACTGCTTCAACACAACGATTTCCAAGAAGCAGCAGTATTTTCACCAGCTGATGGAAAGCTGGAGTCGATAATTAGCTGAAGATATCCTGTCTATCTTAGACCTGCTCTGAAACTCCAGTGAGTTTGGAGTCTATGTCGAGTCCATCAGGGCCACTCCCTCATGCATACATACACATTGCTGCCATCCTAAGGGGTCAGTCTGCTGTTGGAACATGACAGATCTGAGAATTATGATGGAATACCTCAAACCATCAGAGGAAAGGTTGGATTCTGTGCCAGGTTGTTTGACTTTCTGTGGGACTGTTCTCTCAATTTTGAGATATCCTCAGGTGTCAGCAAGGAGCACTTTGTAGGGTCCATAAGACTGAGGATGTCTTCAATGTCAATGCCGAGTAGTCCATCTGGCTTTACTGTTTCCATACTTTGCCTCTGGTTCATGTAAGTAGCTAGCTAGGTCACTTGAGAGGGAAGCTAAGGTGTGGTCATGAGTCGTATAGGTTTCCTTCTGACGAACTTTTACAACAATGTAGTAAATATGTGATCACCATTACTGGTACCACCTTATTCCAAATTTTATCTAGTGAATTTAAAATTCCCCAACTGTGATGTGTGAAGGCCTCTCAATTAGTTGCCCAGATACACACCCTTTATGCTACAAGCTGTTAGAGTACTAGAGAGGGTTCTTTTTTCATTATATCCATTCAAGGGATGTGAGTTTCGCAGACTGAGACCGCATTTAACTTCCCATCCCTAGTTGCCCTTGAGAAAGTGGTGATGAGCTGCCTTATTAAACTGCTGCAGTGCTACAGTCCTTGAGGTGTGAGTATTTGGTTCAGAGGATATCTACCAGCTGTTGCCAGGAATGGAGAGGTTCAGTTATAAAGAGAGAATGGTCACACCTGGTTTGTCTGCTTTACAATGAGAAAGCCAAGGAGTGATTTAACTGAAGTATAGTTTTTTTTATATAAAGAGGCCCCAAGGCAGTGAATAAGAAGGAGATATTCTCCTAGAAGAAAGACACAGACTTAAATTAAGAATTAAAAGGGTTAGAGGGGGAGAGAAAAATATTTTCATCTATAGACTGGTGGAAATCTGGAACTCACCACCTGAACGGCATATGGTGTATTGTCCTTCATCAATCGGGGAATTGAATTGAGGAGCGGAGAGGTATTGTTGCAGCTATATTGTTGTGAGCCCTAGTCAGGGCCCACTTGGAGTATTGTGCTCAGTTCTGGTCGTCTCACTACAGGAAGTATGTGGAAGCCATAGAGAGGGTGCGGAGGAGATTTACAAGGATGCTGCCTGAAATGTGGAGTATGCATTATGAAAGCAGGCTGAGGGAACTCGGCCTTTTCTCCTTGGAGAGACGGAGGATGGGGGGGGACCTGATAGAGGTATATAAGATGATGAGAGGCATTGATCGGGTAGATAGTCAGAGGCTTTTCCACAGGGCTGAAATGGTGGCCACAAGAGGACATAGGTTTAAGGTGATGGGGAGTAGGTATAGAGGAGATGTCAGGGGTAAGTTTTTTACTCAGAGAGTGGTGAGTGCATGGGATGGGCTGCCGGAAACGGTGGAGGAGGCGGATACAATAGGGTCTTTCAAGAGACTGTTAGATAGGTACATGGAACTGAATAAAATAAAGGGCTATGGGTAAGCCTAGTAATTTCAAGGGTAGGGACATGTTTAGCACAGCTTTGTGGGCCGAAGGGCCTGAATTGTGCTGTAGTTTTTCTATGTTCTATGTTTCTATGAAAGGGCAGTGGAGGCAGATATACCCTCACCAAGTTTAAACAGGATAAACATTTTACAAATTCTAATCTTCAAGGGCACAGGACTGGAAAGTGGGATTAGTCTTTTGCAATATGATGTAGAGTGAAAAGCCTCTTCATTGTCATAAATTTCCAGAATTCTGTGATTGATAATGTCAGAATGTTCTACTTTAAATAGCATTTTTTGTGACATTTATGCCAAAGGCTGCTGTTGCACCTCTAATATTTCTTAGCTTTGCAAAGGTCCCATGCGGGAAACTGGTCCAACAGATTAAGGCCCATAGGATTCAGGACCAGTTGGTAAATTAGATCCAAAATTGGCTTAGTAATACAAGGCAAAGGGTTATGGTGGAGGATTTCCTTTGTGATTGGAAGTCTGTGAACGCAGGGACTGGTGCTGATTAACGATTTGTATGTGCATGTAGGAGCTGTGATTAGTAATGGAACAAAACATTTTCCCCCCACATGGAACAAAAATTGTGGTGTTGATAGTGAGGAGGGTAGTCTTGGGCTACAGGATGATATTGATCAATGATAATATGGACAGAATAAGGGCAGATGGAATTTAATCCTGATAAATGTGAGGTGATTGGTTTGGAGAGGACTAATAAGGCTAGGACATACACCATGAATGGTAGCGTTGTTGGAGCATTGAGGAAGAGATGTACCTTGGTGTCCAGGGAACCCTGAAGGTACAGATAGATAAAGGTGGCATGATGGTTAAGGTGGCATATACAGATACTTGCCTTCATTAGCCAGGGCCCAGAAGACAAGAGAGGTTATGCTACAGCTTTATAGAAGTTTGGTTAGGTCACAGCTGAAGAACTGTGTGCAATTCTGGTCGCCACACTATAGGAAGAGCAGGATTGCACTGGAGAGAGTGCAGAAGAGATTCACCGGGATGTTGCCTGGGATGGAGTGTTTCAGTTATGAGGAGAGACTGAATAGAATGTTTTTTTCTCTTTGGAGTGAAGCTGGTTAAGGGGGACCTTATAGAGGTGTACAAAATTATGAGGGGCATAGATACGGTAGATACTGAGAAACTTCTCAATAGTAGAGGTGCATCAAACCAGAGGGCATAGGTTTAACTGGGTTAGAGGAGATCCGAGGAGGAATATTTTTCACCCAGTTTGTGGTTGGATTCTGAAACACAGTGCTGGTGGTGGAGACAGAGACTCTCACAACATTTTAAAAAATATCTAAATGAGCACTTTGAATCATCAAGGCATAAAAGGCTGGTAAATGGGATCAGTACAGATAAGTATCTGATGGCCATCAAGTACTGGCCATCAGACACACTGGGCTGTACAACTCTGAGTTTATTATGCAGTATTCCAAACACAGAAACAGACCATTCATTGGTGCAGGCTTGGGTTTATGCTCTGTATGAGCCTCTTGCTTTGGTTTAACTTACCAAAATGCAACAGATCATACTTATCCAAGTTAAATTCCACCTGCCATTCTTTGGCTCACTTCCCAGTCGATCTAGATCCCGTTGTAATCTTAGATACCCTTCGTCACTGGCCAAGGTCCCATTGTAACCTTAAATAACCATCTTCACTGTTCATGCTCAGGCCCTGGGCAAGGCCAAGATTTATTGCTCAAAGCTAATTCCCACGAGAATATGGTGGTGAATCAATCTCTTGAAACACTGCAGTGTATAAAGTGCTCCCCTAGTGCTGTTGGGTAGGGAGTTCCAGTGCTGGAGCCATGGTTGTCTCTGTATCATTAGACAATCTTCCTTACTATTTACGACCCCACCAATTTTAGTGCTGTCAACACACTTACTAATCGTACCACCTACTTGGATGAGAAGGTTGTCTAACGTGACAGAGAGACAGAGCAGCTGGAAAGTTGAGCAGAATGATAGCAGATGAAATTTAATCCAGACAAGTGTAAGGTAATGCAGTTTGAGATGTGAAATTCTGGCAAGATGTACACAGTAAGTGGCAGGGACCTTAGGTGTGTTAATATACAGAGAGACCTTGGGGTGAAAGTTCATAGTTCCCTGAAAACAGTGGCACGGGTGGATAAGGTAGTAAAGGCGGCATTCAGCATCTTTGCCTTCACAGACTGAGGCATTGAGTACAAGAGTTGGGATGTCATGTTGCAGCTGTACAAAATGTGTGTTAGGCTTGATTTGGAGTACTGATTTGATTTGAGCTTGATTTGGAGATTTGGCATTGGAAAGAGTGCAAAAGAGGTGTTGCACCAGGATGAGACTGGACATGCTGGGTTTGTCCTCATTGGAATGTGGGAGGCTGAGGGGTGACCTTATGGAGGTTTTTAAGATTATGCAGAGCATAGGTAAGGTAGATAGAGTTTTTTTTTCTTGGGGTAGGAGAGTCTAAAACTGGAGGTTTAAGGCAATAGGAGAGAATTTTAAAGGAGATTTGAAGGGCAAGTATTTCACAGAGGCCGCTGTTTATATAGAACGAGCTGTCAGAGGACTTGCTAGAGGCAGAAACAATTGCAATGTTTAAAATGCATTGGGACAGGTACCTGGATAGGAAAGGAGTGGAGGGATATGGGCCTAATGTAGGCAAATCGGATTAGCATGGATAGGTGGTTGGATGGATGGGATGAGCTGAAGATTCTGTTTCTGTGCTGTGCAGCCCTATGACTTTGACTCAATTAAGACAAGTGCTTGGAAGGTAAGGAGACCAGGAAAAAAGAGAAACTGAAAAATGATGCAAGTTAATGTAGAAAGTGGAAGGCAATATGTTTTAGAAAAAATAAATAATGAGAATATACTGACAAAAGAAAGGCACTTAATGTGGATGAGCAGAGAGATCCAGAGGTTCAAACATTTTCTCCTTGAACTAAAAGTACGAGTATAAGAAATAACGAGAAATTCATACAAAACATTGGTTTGATCAATTTTCAGAAAGACCATTAAAGCCGTTAAGAATAACTATTAAAGCCATTGAGACTAAACACTGTGGACTCAGTGGATGGAAACTATGCAGGATCTGAAGTAATAAGATTATTTTCACAGAAGCAGAAGAAACTCGGAGGAAATTTAGTATGAATTGCCAAAATCATCAAATTATACAGCAAGCAAGGAAAGTCAATTTCCGCTTTGGAAAATCAACAACATCAATTTAAAGTTGTTACTAAGTGAGTAAGGAGAGATAACAGTACAAACCTCTTTACACCAAGGGTTACTGCAAAATGTTGTTAGTATTTAAGATTATTGCATCCTTTGAGAGAAAGTGGGACAAATTTTGTAAACAAGAGGACTTAAAAGACTTAAGGTCAGTGGGTTTAGTTTTCAATTGTTCTAGCAAAGAGCCAGTGCTTCCTCATATGTTCTAAACCTAGTCAACAGTATTTTCATGTCAGACCAACTGCCCCCCCATGTGGCCTATGAAATGCAATGAGCCACTTTAAAGGGTCATAGTGAACGAATAACAGCACAAGAGCACAGTGACACCTAGACTCAATTGAGCAGCAGCTCTCAATCCTACATTTGCTAATTCAAAGATCATATTTTACAATCCATTCTCCAATAGATCTATAAGGTGCAACTCCAACAGAGCACGGCACATCTTTTACAAGCAGAATAAACTGCAGTTACTGTACTTTAAAAAAGCAAAGTGCATTGGAGTTATGACACATTAATGAAGGTAAAACGATCTTATGTGGAAGTATGGATTACTGCACCTTAATACAATCCATGAAGCTGATGAAGAACAAACATCACCATTTTCGCCCAGGCAAAACTCATACCTTATATAACATGTATAAATTAAATTTTGTAGGTGCATACTGAAACTAAGTAGCTCCATATTTGGGAAATGTTAGCACAATCATTGAAATACGTATCTCTATTTTGAACTATTATGTAGAAAAACATGAACATACATCAAATACCATACAATAACAAAGTCACATCAAGATTCCATAGTCAGAGAAACTGCCTCAAAACTCAACTCAAGCTGCAGACTCTCAGTGACACAGTGACAAGACAGAAGGAGGTTAGAGAAGATTGGTGGGGTGGGGGGGGGGGTGAGACCACAGACAGATCTGAAAACAAAGTTGAGAGTTTAAGAGCTAAAGAATTAGATGGCGCAAGTAAGAACATTTAAAATCTCAAACTTAGAAAATGTGGGAGACAAGAGGCTAAGACGTAGAGCATTAGAAATTTAGAAGTAAGACAGGAATGAAATTTTCCATTCCATCCCATAAAAAGCTTATGGGATGTTAGCATTCATAAGTCTTGGGATTGAGTTTAAGAGCCATGAGGTAATGATGCAGCTCTACAAAACTCTGGTTAGACCACACTTAGAGTACTGTGTCCAGTTCTGGTTGCCTCATTATAGGAAGGATGTGGAAGCGTTGGAAAGGGTGCAGAGGAGATTTACCAGGATGCTGCCTGGTTTGGAGATTATGCATTATGAAGAGAGACTAAGGGAGCTAGTGGACTAAGGGGGCTAGGAGAGGAGGAGGAGGATGAGAGGAGACATGATAGAGGTGTACAAAAATATTAAGAGGAATAGACGGCCAGCGCCTCTTTCCCGGGGCACCAATGCTCAATACAAGAGGGCATGGCTTTAAAATAATGGATGGGAAGTTCAAGGGAGACATCAGAGGGAGGTTTTTTACCCAGAGTGTGGTTGGGGCATGGAATGCACTGCCTGGGGCAGTGGTGGAGGCAAGTACATTGGTCAAATTTAAGAAATTGCTAGATAAGCATATGGAGGAATTTAAAATAGATGGATATGTGGGAGGAAGGGGTTAGATAGTCTTAGGTGACACAACATTCGGCACAACATTGTGGGCCAAAGGGCCTGTATTGTGCTGTACTTTCTATGATTCTATATTTCCACAGCAGGCAGACAGAGGTGGGCAATTTTGGAGTGATTAGGCAGTCGGAATGATGGAGCGAATATATGTTGCAAGGTCAGGTCAGGATCAAGGAGCCAACACTGCACACCTTCTGATTCAGTCCCAGACACCGGCCTGGGGGTGAGGATAGAAGCAACACCTTGGGATCAGAATTCATAAAGGGCCAAAGAAAATGGGGACATGAGAAGGGCTTGGCGGGCAGGATTAAGGAAAATCCCAAGGCATTCTACAAGTATGTGAAGAGCAAGAGGATAAGACGTGAAAGAATAGGACCTATCAAGTGCAACAGTGGGAAGGTGTGTATGGATCTGGAAGAAATAGCAGAGGTGCTTATTAATGAATACTTTACATCAGTATTCACTACGGAAAAAGATCTTGGTGATTGTAGTGAGGACTTGCAGCGGGCTGAAAAGCTTGAGCCTGTGGATATTAAGAAAGAGGTGGTGCTGGAACTTATGGAAAGCATCAAGTTGGATAAGTCACCGGGACCGGATGAGATGTACCCCAGGCTGCTGTGGGAGGCGAGGGAGGAGATTGCAGACCTCTGATGATGATCTCTGCATCATCAATGGAGACAGGAGAGGTTCCGGAGGATTGGAGGTTTGCGGATGTTGTTCCCTTATTCAAGAAAGGGAGTAGAGATAGCCCAGGAAATTACAGACCAGTGAGTTGGTAAGCTGATGGCCCCAGGCAGTGCATTCCATGCCCCAACCACACTCTGGGTAAAAAACCTCCCTATGATATCTCCCTTGAACTTCCCATCAGTGGTTGGTAAGCTGATGGAGAAGATCCTGAGAGGCAGGATTTATGAACATTTGGAGAGGTATAATATGATTAGGAATAGTCAGCATGGCTTTGTCAAGGGCAGATCCTGCCTTAACGAGCCTGATTGAATTTTTTGAGGATGTGACTAAACACATCGATGGAGGGAGAGCAGTAGGTGTAGTGTATAGGGATTTCAGCAAGGCAATTGATAAGGTACGCTGTGCAAGGCTTATTGAGAAAATAAGGAAGCATGGGATCCAAAGGGACATTGCTGTGGATCCAGAACTGGCTGGCCCGCAGAAGGCAAAGAGTGGTTTTTGATGGGTCATATTCTGCATGGAGGTCAGTGACCAGTGGTATACCTCAGGGATCTGTTTTGGGACCCTTATTCTTTGTGATTTTTACAAACGACCTAGATGAGGAAGTGGAGGGATGGGTTAGTAAGTTTGCGGATGACACAAAGGTTGGAGGTGTTGTGGATAGTATGGAGAGCTGTCAGAGATTACAGAGGGACATAGATAGGATGCAAAATTGGGCTGAGAAGTGGCAGATGCAGTTCAACCCAGATAAGTGTGAAGTGGTTCATTTTGGTAGGTCAAACATGATGGTAGGACTCTTGGCAGTGTGGAGGATCAGAGGGATCTTGGGGTCTGAGTCCATAGGACGCTCAAAGACGCTGCACAGATTGACTCTGTGGTTAAGAAGGCATTTGGTGTATTGTCCTTCATCAATTGGGGAATTAAATTTAGGAGCCGAGAGATAATGTTGCAGCTATACAGGACCCTGGTCAGACCCCACTTGGAGTACTGTGCTCAGTTCTGGTCACCTCACTACAGGAAGGATGTGGAAGCCATAGAAAGGGTGCAGAGAAGATTTACAAGGATGCTGCCTGGATTGGGGAGCAGGCCTCATGAAAACAGGTTGAGGGAACTCAGCCTTTTCTCCTTAGAGTGACGGAGGATGAGGGGGGGACCTGATAGAGGTGTATTAGATGATGAGAGGCATTGATTGCATGGATAGTCAGAGGCTTTTTCCCAGGGCTGAAATGGTTGCCACAAGAGGACATAGGTTTAAGGTGCTGGGGTGTAGGTATAGAGGAGATGTCAGGGGTAAAGTTTTTTACTCAGAGAATGGTGAGTGCATGGAATGGGCTGCCAGCAACGGTGGTGGAGGCAGATATGATAGGGTCTTTTAAGAGACTTTTGGATAGGTACATGGAGCTAAGAAAAATAGAGGGCTATGGGTAAGCCTAGTAATTTCTAAGGTAGGGACATGTTCGACACAGCTTTGTGGGCCAAAGGGCCTGAATTGTGCTGTAGGTTTTCTATGTTTCTATATTAATGATTTGGATGTAAATGTAGTGGCATGATTAGTAAGTTTGTGAATGACACCAAAATTGGTGGTGTGGTGGACAGCAAAGAAGGTTGTCTAAGATTAAAACAGAATCTACATCAACTAGAAAACTGGGCAAGGGAATGACAGATGGAATTAGACAAGGGCAAACTGATGCATTTTGGGACATACACAATAAATGATGGGGCCCTGAGGAATGTTGTGGAACAGACAGACCTCGGGTACAAGTACAAAGTCCCCTGAAAGTGGCAACATAGATAAACTAGCATGTAAAGAAGGCATATAACATGCTTGCCTTCATCAGATGGGGCACTGAATACTAGAATGTCATGTTATAGCTGCACAAGACACTGGTTAGAATGTACCTGGAATGTTGTGTGCACTACTGGTTGCTATATTATAGGAAGGATGTGATAAAACTAGAGAGGATGCAGAAAAGATTCATAAGGACTGGAGGACTTGAGTTATAAGGAGAGGCTGGATAGGCTGGGAGTGTTTTACCTGGAGCAAAAGAGGCTGAGGGGTGACTTTACAGAGATTATGAAATCATGAGGTGCATAGACAAGATGGTCACAGTCTTTTTCCCAGAGTACAGTAGCCTGAATAGAGAGGGCATGGGTTTAAGGTGAATGGTGAAAGATTTTAAGGGAACCTGAGAGGCAATTTCCTCCCCACTCTCCCCCCCCCCACCCCCACACACACAGAGGGTGGTGCATATATGGAAATGAACTGCCAGAGGAAATGGTAGAGGTGGGTATAATTACAACATTTAAAAGATACTTGGATAGGTACATGGATAAAGTCATTGAGTTACATAACATGGAAACAGGTCCTTCGGCCCAACTTGTCCACATTGTCCATGTTCCTGTAGGAAAGGTTCAGAGGGATATGAGCCAAATGCAAGCAGATGGGACTAGTTCAGGAAGACATTTTCGGCGAGTGGGGCTGAAGGGCCTGTTTCATGCTGTATAACTCTATGAAGACAGTGATTGTGGTGGATCTGAACTTATTGGCCAACCTCTGCCAGCTACTTCCCAGTCGCACTCTGTTGCTGGACTTCCCCTGGAGTCCAGGGGTAGATGAGAAATCCACACTTGGATCCTGCAACTGGTCAAACAGTGCAGGATCCATAAACCCATTCATTTGATTAGGTGTGCGGGGGGGGGGGGGGGGGGGGGGGGGGGGGGGAAGCAAAAAGGAGAAAAAAAAGGTAATTTTTAAACAATTTAACTTATTTCTGTTTTGATTAATATTTTAATTATCTAAAAGTGTAAAAATGTAGTTTTTTTTTAAATTTGTTTTATGATGTCTTATTTTAATTAGTTGATTTTAAACAATTAAAAAAAAATTAAACATTGATAAATCTTAACAACTTTGTGGCTGTCAAAGGTGTTTTGTAGCAAGGCTTATGATGGCCCACTCATGTTGTCCAATTCAATGTTCAAGGCCCAACTGTTGCTCAGGGTATCAACTACCCAATTCCAGGACAGTCTGCGCAATCAAGACCTTTTTTCCCCAATTTGGCTAAGGCAAGTGTGAAGGAAAGAGGGATTTGTGCTGTGATTACAGGTCAATATCAATAAATTCCAGGCCTTGGATAATTCAATAATGCCAGAACACTGACGGGAGCACTGCCTTCACAGAACACTGCCTTTGAATATTCAAAGGCAAGCTAGAATAAACTCCAACAACATTATTTACTTCTAACACAAAAACAGATCATTGAAGCACACAAAGAAATGAATGCTGCATAAATACCAGTATTTGGCCATGGAAGCAGTAGCAGAATCCAGTCGCTGCTCCATGTGCAACTGCAGGCAGCTGTCAATGAATGCCCGGCCCACACAAGACTGGGTCTTTATTTCCGCCAGTTTGTGCTGCACAGTCTGTAATTGAGGGGACAGGAACTTCCTGATCATGTTACGTACCATAAGGTAGCAAAGTGCAGTGACTATTCGTGATACCGGATTTTAAAATTTCTGATGACGAAGTATAACCAGCTACGGATCAACGTAACAATATTGCATGCTTCACAATGTGTAAAACTCCTCATTGTAATACTCAGTGCTAAGTATCAGACATTTTAGTGACTTCAAGGATCGATAGAATTTGCAATGGATAGGCAGATGTAAAGCAACTACCCTAATATTTTGATTTCAATGTAATATATTAACAATATTGCATAAGTATTTTGTCATGCTTTACTCTATTAACCTATTCCCCTCCTACATCAATTACATTGAACTGTTGGAATTGTACCAGCAATAATCATCATTATTTCAAGCCCTTCTTCAAACATCAGAGCTCTTAGTGTTAGAGGATCAGATTTGTGTCTGTTAGATCCTTCGCTTTATCAAAACCTATAGCTGAAAAGTCTGTGTGGATGTTGTATAACCAGCTCAGTGATATTGCCTTTGACAGTGGAATAGCCTGCCAATAGTCACTAGATTATTTGTAATTATTTATTTTTGGGGACATGGATGTTACCCAAGGCCAGCATTTATTACCCATCCCTAACTGCCTTTGGGAAGGTGGCAGTGAACCACCTCCTTGAGCTGCTGCAGTCCTTCTGGTGGCGATTTCCCATGGTGCTGTTGGGAAGGGCATTCCAGGATTTCAACCGAGTGATGAAGGAGGTCATAGAGTCGTGCAGCATGGAAAAAGGCCCTTCGGCCCAATTTGTCTATGCCGACTGTGTTGCTCAGCGAGCTTGTCCCATCTGCCCACAGTCCTCTGAACCTCTCCTATCATTGTACTTATCTGGATGACTTTTAAACGTTGCTAATGTACTGCCTCAACCACTATGTCTGGCAGCTTATTCCAAATATGCACCATCCATTGCATGAAGCTGCTGCCCCTGATGTCCCTTCTAAATCTCATGCCTCTGATCTTAAACCCATGCTCTCTTGCTTTTAGCACCTCCCCCCCGGGGAAAAGATTGTGTTTTCACCCTGTCTATGCCCCTCATGATTTTATATACTTCTATCAGGTCACCCCTCAATCTCCTAAGTTCCGGGGAATAAAGTCCTACTCTACGCAACCTCTCCTTGTAACTTCGGACCCCAAGTACAGGCAACATCCTGGTAAATCTTTTCTGCGCCCTTTCTAGTTCAATAACATCTTTCCTATAACAGGGTGACCAAAACTGTACACAATACTCAGTGCAGCCTCACCAATATCTTACATAACTGCAACATAACTTCCCAACTCCTATACTCAATGCCCTGACTGATGAAGGCCAACGTGCCAAATCAGTGATGTATTTCCAAGGATGATGTGCAACTAGGAGGGGAACCTGTGGATGACGGTGTTCCCTTGCACCTGCTGCCCTTGCCCTTCTTGATGATGAAGGCTGCAGGTTTAGGAGGTGTTATGCGACTGCCCTAGGCATGTAACTGCTGCACATTTTGCAGATGATATAATCTACAGCTACAGTGTGCCAGTGGTGGAGGGAATGAATGGTTAATATGGTTGAGGGGGTGCCAATCAAGCAGCTGCTTTGTCCTGGATGGTGTCAGGCTTAAGCGTTATTAGAGCTGCATTCATCCAGTTAAGTGGAGGGTATTCCATTACGCTCTTGACCTTGTAGATGGTGGAAAGACTTGAGTATCAGGTGTTACTTGCCTCAGCTTACCCAGCCTTTGACCTTTCTTTTTATTCACTTTCAGGATCTGGGCTTTGCTGGCAAGGCCGGCATTTATTGCCCATTCCTAATTTCTTTAAAGATCAGTGATAAACATAAGGCATTGCATTTTGGGAGATCAAACCAGGGTAGGAATTGTGCAATGAATAGTAGGTCCCTGGGCAGTGTCATGGAGCAGAGGGACCTCGGTGTGCAAGTGCATAGCTCGCTGAAAGTGGTGAAGAAGGCATTTGGCATGCTGGCCTTCATCAGTTGGAACATTGAGTATGGGAGTTGGGAAGTTATGTTGCAGTTATACAAGACGTTGGTGAGGCCTCACTTGGAGTATTGTGTAGTTTTGGGGCACAGACAGGGTGAAAGCACAGTCTCTTTCTCAGGGAGGGGGTGCTAAAAACAAGAGGGCATAGATTTAAGATCAGAGATTTAGAAGGGACATCAGGGGCAGCTTCTTTATGCAAAGAAATTGGATTTGGAAAGAGCTGCCAGAAATAGTGGTTGAGGCGGGCATATTAGCAACATTTGAAAACCATCCAGATAAGTACATGAATAGAAGATGTTTAGAGGGCTATGGGCCAAACGCAGGCAGATGGGACAAGCTCGCTGGGCAACACAGTTGACATAGATGAGTTGGGCCAAGGGGCCCATTTCCATGCAGTAAGACTCTATGAACCACCTTCTTCGGGTGAAGGTGCTCCCACCATGCTGTTGGGAGTTCCAGGATTTAGATCCATTGAACATAAAATGTGTTTCCCAATCAGGATAGAGTGCACCTTGGAGGGGAACCTGCAGTTCCCGTGCGTCTGCTTCCCATGTCTTTCTTGCTAGGTTTTGGATGTACTTCTCAGAGTAGCCTGAGCAAGTAACTGCAATGCATTTGTAGATGGTGCACACTGCAGTCACTGGGCACTAGTGGCGATGGGAATGAATGTTTAGGGTAGTGGATAAGTTGGTAAATTGGTTTATTATTGTCATATTTACCAATTTACCCACTACCCTAAACACATTTACTCCTATCACCACCAGTGCCCAGTGGCTGCTGTTCGCACCATCTACAAATGCATTGCAGATAAGGTGCTAGTCAAGTGGGCTACTTTGTTTTGGATGGTTGAGCTTCTTGAGAATCATTGATGCAGCAGTTATTCAGGCAAACAGAGAGCATTCCAGTCTCAGATCTAATCTTGTAGCCACGATATTTGTGTGGCTGGTCTGGACAGCCAATCTCTTGAACAGGTTTTGAAAGAATCAAAAACCAGGAAGAGCAAAAGAGCAATGAAAAAAGTTTCTTTAAATTTCTGAGAACAAGACACGAAAGGGGACATAGATACCAATTAATTTTATCCATGCTCTCCACATTTCAGAGCTGATCTACAATTCAACTTCTTTCACTTTTCACTTTGATAACTGGATCAATACAGCCCACAACATCTACACCAAACACGATGCTGAATTAAACAAAATTTCTTCTGCCTGTACATGATCCACATTCCCTGCATATTCATGTGTCTATCTAACAGACTCTTAAACCCCACTATCGTATATGCTTCCATCACTACCCTGGCAGCCTGTTCCAGGCAGCTCTGTGGAAAGAAAAACAACTTAGAACCATAGAACCATACAGCACAAAACAGGCCCTTCGGCCCACCGTGTCGTGCCGTCCATCAGACCACCCTCACACTACCTAACCCCTTCCTCCCGCATATCCCTCTATCTCACGTTCCTCCATATGCCTATCCAACAAGCTCTTGAACCTGTTCAATGTATCTGCCTCCACCACCACCCCAGGCAGTGCATTCCATGCACCAACCACTCTTTGGGTGAAAAACCTCCCTCTGACATCTCCCCTGAACCTCCCACCCATAACCTTAAAGCTATGACCTCTCGTCTTGAGCATTGGTGCCCTGGGAAGGAGGCGCTGACTGTCTACTCTATCTATTCCTCTCAATATTTTATATACCTCTATCATGTCTCCTCTCATCCTCCTCCTTTCCAGTGAATAAAGCCCTAGCACCTTAAGCCTCTCCTCATATTCAATACCCTCCAATCCAGGCAGCATCCTGGTAAATCTCCTCTGCACTCTCTCCAATGCCTCCACATCCTTCCTATAATGAGGCGACCAGAACTGAACACAGTACTCTAAATGTGGCCTAACTAGAGTTTTGTAAAGCTGCATCATAACCTCGCGGCTCTTAAACTCAATCCCACGATTTATGAAAGCCAACATCCCATTGGCCTTCTTAACTGCTCTTTCCACCTGTGAGGCAACTTTCAACGAACTGTGAATATGAACCCCCAGATCCCTCTGCTCCTCCACACTGCCAAGTACCTTGCCATTTACCCTGTACTCTGCCCTGGAGTTTGTCCTTCCAAAGTGTACCACCTCACACTTCTCCAGATTGAACTCCATCTGCCACTTGTCAGCCCAGCTCTGCATCCTATCAATATCCCTCTGTAAGCTCCGACAGCCCTCCACACTATCCACAACACCGCCTATCTTAGTGTCGTCCGCAAACTTACTAACCCAGCCCTCCACCCCCTCATCTAAGTCATCTATAAATATCACAAAAAGTAGAGGTCCCAGAACCGATCCCTGCGGGACACCACTAGTCACTGCCTTCCAATCCGAGGGCACTCCTTCCACCACAACCCTCTGCTTTCTACATGCAAACCAATTCCTAATCCACACAGCCAAGCTTCCTTGGATCCCTTGGCCTCTGACCTTCTGAAGAAGCCTACCATGAGGAACCTTATCAAATGCCTTACTAAAATCCATGTAAACCACATCCACCACACTGCCCTCATCAATCTTCCTGGTCACCTCCTCAAAGAACTCTATCAGGCTTGTGAGGCAAGATCTTCCCTTCACAAAGCCATGCTGGCTGTCCCTAATCAGTCCATGATTCTCTAGGTGTTCATAAATCCTATCCCTTAAAATCCTTTCTAACAGCTTACCCACCACAGACGTGAGACTCACCGGTCTATAATTCCCTGGCCTATCCCTATTACCTTTTTTGAACAAGGGGACCACATTCGCAATCCTTCAATCCTCCGGCACCACCCCCGTAGACAACTAGTAGATCCTTACCAATCTCCTCCCTAGCCTCTCGAAGCAGCCTGGGGAAAATCCCGGCAGGCCCCGGAGATTTATCTGTCTTAATATTATTAAACAACTTCAACACATCCTCTCTCTTGATATCAACAACCTCGAGAACATTACCCCTACCAGCACTCCCTTCCGCATCATCAAGACCCCTCTCCCTGGTGAATACCGAAGAGAAGTACTCATTGAGAACTTCTCCCACTTCCGCCACCTCCAGGCAAATTCTCCCACCTTTGTCCTTAATAGGACCTACCTTCACCCTAGCCATCCTCCTACCCTTCACGTACTTGAAAAAGGCCTTGGGATTTTCCTTAACCCTACTAGCCAAAGCCTTTTCATGTCCCCCTCTAGCTCTCCTCAGCCCTTTCTTAAGTTCCTTCCTCGCTTCCCTATATTCCTCACGGGCCCTGTCTGAACCTTGCTGCTTATACCTCACGCATGTTACCTTCTTCTCCCTAACAAGTCGTTCCACCTCTCTCGTCACCCATGGTTCCTTCACCCTGCCATTCCTTCTCTGCCTCACCGGGACATATTTATCCCTAACATCCTGCATAAGATCCTTGAATATCGACCACATCCCCATGGTACATTTTCCTTCAAAAAGGACATCCCAATTTACACTCCCAAGTTCTCTCCTTATAGCCTCGTAGTTAGCCCTTCCCCAATTGAAAAACCTCTTGTCCTCTCTGCACCTGTCCCTGTCCATGACAATTTTAAAGGTTACGGAGCAATGGTCACTGTCCCCCAAATGCTCACCCACCAATAGATCCTTCACCTGTCCCGGTTCATTTCCTAAAACTAGATCTAACATGGCATTCCCTCTAGTCGGCCTGTCAACATACTGCGTCAGGAATCCCTCCTGGACACATTTAACAAATTCTGTCCCATCTAAACCTTTGGCACTAAGCAGGTTCCAGTCTATATTTGGGAAGTTGAAGTCTCCCATTATAACAACCCTGTTATTTCTGCTTCTCTCCAAACACTGCCTGCCAATCTGCTCCTCTATATCTCTACTGCTACCAGGGGGCCTATAGAATACTCCTAGTAGAGTAACTGCTCCTTTCTTGTTCCTTAACTCCACCCATACGGACTCTAGAGATGATCCTTCTACAACATCCATCTTTTCCACAGCCGTAACAGTGTCCCTGACCAGTATCGCCACCCCTCCACCTCTTCTCCCCCCTTCCCTATCCCTCTTAAAACACCAAAAACCAGGAATATTCAATATCCACTCCTCTCCTGACGTCAGCCACGTCTCAGTAATAGCCACGATATCAGAGTCCCCCATACTTATCCAAGCCCTCAGTTCATCCCTCTTATTCCTGACACTTCTTGCATTTAAGTAAACACACTTCAGTCCATCTACCTTACTACTTTTACAGCCTGTATTCCGCTTCTCCTTCCCCAAAGCCTCTCTACCTGTTTGATCTAACTTTTCCCCATTCCCTTCTTCCTCTGACCTACTCCTCCGGTTCCCTTCCCCCTCACAAACTAGTTTAAACCCTCCTGTACCACCCTAGCAAATCTCGCCGCAAGGATATTGGCCCCCTTCTGGTTCGGGTGTAACCCGTCCTCTCTGTACAGGTCCCACCTTCCCGAGAAGAGATCCCAATGATCCAGAAATCTAAAACCCTCCCTCCTGCACCAACTTCTCAGCCACACATTTATCTGCCACCTCCTCCTATTCCTACCTTCACTATCACGTGGCACTGGCAACAATCCCGAGATTGCTACCCTTGAGGTCCTGTTCCTCAATTTTCTGCCTAGCTCCCTGAACTCACTCTTCAGGACCTCATCCCCCTTCCTACCTATGTCATTGGTGCCAATATGGACCACAACTTCTGGCTGCTCTCCCTCCCACTCAAGAATTCTGTGGACCCGATCAGTGACATCCCGGACCCTGGCACCTGGGAGGCAACATACCATCCGGGATTCATGCTCACTGCCACAGAACCTCCTGTCTGTTTCCCTGACTATCGAGTCCCCTATCACTACCGCATGTCTCTTTCCCACCCTTCCCTTCTGAGCAGCAGTACCAGTCCCAGTGCCAGAGACCTGGTAACTGCAGCTAGGCCCCTGCAGGTCATCCCCCTCAACAGCTTCCAAGGCAGAAAACGTGCCCTGAACATCTCCTCTAAATTTTCTCCCTTTCACTTTAAATGCATGTACTCTAATAATTGACATTTCTACCCTGGAAAAAATATTCTGTCTACCCTATCTATGCCTTACATTATTTTATAAATTGCTATCAGGTTTCCCCTCAGCCTCTAACACTCCAGAGAAAACAGCGCAAGTTTATCCAACCTCTCCTTAAATCTCATACCCTCTTAATTATCCTGGTAAACCTCTTTTTGCAGCCTTTCTAAAGCTTCCACGTCCTTCCTGTAATGGGGCAACCAGAACTGCACACAATACTCCAAGTGCGGCCAAATGAAAGTTTTATAATGCTATTAAAGTTTTACATCAGATTTTAATTATTTTATTATCGTAACACTAATCAGTTTGTTATATCCTATTTATTCACCAAAACAGTCTTGTCATACAAGCCTTTCAATTCCTCCACACGCAAACAACAGATCAAACTTAGTTCCATCTTTTCTGCAGTGCCAAAGAATGCAAACTCACCTGCAAATTAGCAATAGCTTTTCCAAAGGCCTTTCTCTGTTTCACATACTTCCTTGTTTCTTCAAACATGAATTCACAGTTAGCAAGGGCCATGTCAGCAATGACCAATCGTTCCTTTAAATATATGGGTCAAATGTTGTTTCAGACAGTAATCATTTTGCCAGTACATGCTTGTGATTATTTTTGGTAATATAATAGCACTATTTCCACCCCTTCCAAAGACATCAAACCCATTCACAAAGAAGTTTATCAAAGGTAGCAATAAGGTTATTGTCCCAATGTTCTCCCCTCTCCTGAAAATGCCTACTCTTGGTGGATTGGCATTTTTCCAAAAGTCATCAAGACGGGGGAGAGGGAAGGGGGGGAGTTTCGAACAAGACGGGGTGGGGGAGGGGAGTGGAGTCTCGAACAGGACGGAGTGGGGGGGGAGTGGAGTCTCGAACAGGACGGGGGGGGGGAGTGGAGTCTCGAACAGGACGGGGGGGGGGAGTGGAGTCTCGAACAGGACGGGGGGGGGGGGAGTGGAGTCTCGAACAGGACGGGGGGGGGCGGGGGAGTGGAGTCCCGAACGGGACTGGGGGGGGGGGGGGGAGTCCCGAACGGGACTGGGGGGGGGGGGGGGGAGTCCCGAACGGGACGGGGCGGGGGGGGGGGAGTCCCGAACGGGACGGGGGGGGAGGGGAGTCCCGAACGGGACGGGGGGGGAGAGTCTCGAACGGGACGGGGGGGTAGAGTCTCGAACGGGACGGGGGGGTAGAGTCTCGAACGGGACGGGGGGGTAGAGTCTCGAACGGGACGGGGGGGGGAGAGTCTCGAACGGGACGGGGGGGGGAGAGTCTCGAACGGGACGGGGGGGGGAGAGTCTCGAACGGGACGGGGGGGGAGAGTCTCGAACGGGACGGGGGGGGAGAGTCTCGAACGGGACGGGGGGGGAGAGTCTCGAACGGGACGGGGGGGGAGAGTCTCGAACGGGACGGGGGGGGAGAGTCTCGAACGGGACGGGGGGGGAGAGTCTCGAACGGGACGGGGGGGGAGAGTCTCGAACGGGACGGGGGGGGAGAGTCTCGAACGGGACGGGGGGGGAGAGTCTCGAACGGGACGGGGGGGGAGAGTCTCGAACGGGACGGGGGGGGAGAGTCTCGAACGGGACGGGGGGGGAGAGTCTCGAACGGGACGGGGGGGGAGAGTCTCGAACGGGACGGGGGGGGAGAGTCTCGAACGGGACGGGGGGGAGAGTCTCGAACGGGACGGGGGGGGAGAGTCTCGAACGGGACAGGGGGGGGAGAGTCTCGAACGGGACGGGGGGGGAGAGTCTCGAACGGGACGGAGGGGGAGAGTCTCGAACGGGACGGGGGGGAGAGTCTCGAACGGGACGGGGGGGGAGAGTCTCGAACGGGACGGGGGGGGAGAGTCTCGAACGGGACGGGGGGGGAGAGTCTCGAACGGGACGGGGGGGGAGAGTCTCGAACGGGACGGGGGGGGGAGAGTCTCGAACGGGACGGGGGGGGGGAGAATCTCGAACGGGACGGGGGGGGGAGTCTCGAACGGGACGGGGGGGGAGTCTCGAACAGGACGGGGGGGGAGTCTCGAACAAGACAGGGGAGAGGAGTCTTGAACAAGATGGGAGGGAATCACAACAGGCATGATCCTGTTTTCAATCTCTTTTCCATCCCATTCTAGTGAACCCGACAAATTTCTGACTTGGTATTTTAGCTAGGGAACAGAGACCGGTAATAGTTTGCCATAGCAATACGCCACCCATCCCCATCAATTTGGTTCTGGAAGTAAAGCTCAGTACTTTTACGCGGAAAAGTCTTTGCACCATCCTCTCACCTGGTAACTGGCCATGCTGCAATTACATGGGAATTAACTCTCAATGGAAGAGACTCTGTCACTCAGATGTTTTCAGTGCAGATCACTCTGTTCCCATACCTTAATTTAACAACACATAACCAGCTCCACTCCTAATGCTGGTAGTCAAAGGCATAACCCAGTGCACTACTTAAGTATGTTATATATACGTAAATGACTTGGATGAAAATTTGGATGGAGAGTAAGTTTGCAGATGACACAAAGATTGATGACATTGTGGATAGTGTAGAAGATTGCCAAAGGATACAGTGGAATAGAGATCAGTTGCAGATATGGGTGGAGAAATGGCAAATGGAGTTTAATTCAGGCAACCATGAGGTGCTGCACTTTGAGAAATCAAATGCAAAGGGAAAGTACACAGGTAAAGGCAGGACCCATAACAGCAATGATGTACAGGGGGATCTTGGGGCCCAAGTCCATAGCTCCCTGCAAGTGGCCGCATCTAATTGATAAGGTGGTAAAGAAGGTGCATAGCATGCTTGCCCTTATTAGTTGAGGCATTGAATTCAAGAATCAGGAAATTTTGTTGCAGCTTTATGAAACTCTGGTTAGGCCACTCATTCGATTCTGGTTGCCTCATTATAGGAAAGATAATGGAGGCTTTGGAGAGGGTGAAGAAGAGGTTTACCAGGATGTTGCCTGGATTAGAGGGCATGTGGCTTAAGGAGAGGTTGGACAAATTTAGGTTGTTTTCTCTAGAGAGACGGAGGCTGAGCAGAGACCTGATAGAAGTTTATAAAATTATGAGAGGCATAGATAGACAGCTGGTACCTTTGTCCCAGGGTCAAAGTGTTCAATACTAGAGGACATGCATTTAAGGTAAAAGGGGGGAAAAGTTCAAACGAGGTGTGCGGGCACATTTTTTTTTGTTACACAGAGAGTGGTGGGTGCTGCCAGGCGGTAGTAGTGGAGGCAGATACAACAGAGGCATTTAAGAGGCTCTTAGATAGGCACATGAATGTGCAGAGAATGGAGAGATATGGACATAGTGCAGGCAGAAGAGATCAGTATTATGAGGTATCATTATCTTAATTTGTTTGGCACAACATCATGTGCCAAAGGGCCTGTTCCTGTGCTGTACTGTCCTGTGCTAACTGAAGATGCCAGGTTCAGTTGCAAAATACCGTGGATCCTGAAAATTGTAATAGAAAATGCTGGATGCACTCAGCAGGCCAGGTAACATTTGTTGAGGGAGAAACATATTCCAGGTCAATGACCTATCATCACTGCCCAACCTGCTGAATACTTCCAGTAATCTTTCTCTAATTGTAATATTTTACACAGAACCATTGGATCTCAGTTAGAGTTTCAGATAGGTTTGCTGCATTTTGTGTCGATATCCGGGGCTAGAAGTGGGCTCTTCTATGAGCCTTTCCCATTAATTGAATTTTATGTTCCAGCACATAAAAGCGACAACAAGTGAAACCTGTCAACATGGGCCTTGGAATGTAAAAGGGAAATGAATTGTCAAATCACAAACACAGCAATAACATAAATCTGCAGCTGTTACCTGTGGAAGCTGAGTCATTAAATAGTAGAATCCTTTATCAACCTTCCCTAGTACAGCATCAGCTGGCAGGCAGACATCCTCGAAGAAGAGCTCAGCTGTATCCTTCCCATTCAAAAACAACGAGGGAATGTTCATGTCAATCAAGGCAGCAACATTTACAGCTTCTGTACCTTTTCCATTACCTCAATGAACATCAGTAAAGGTCAATGCTTATGTTCAAAATACACAAAGAACAAACAAACATATCTGTTGAAACTGCAACAGTGAAGATACTTAAGAAGAAAATGTCACACAAATATTCAACAAGCAGTTTATTACATAACTATGATGAAATATTTTCTGTAAAGCTAAAGAAAACTAAACTATCTTAAATCAATACACCTAAAATTAGAGACCATCATGCTTAGAGACTACAGTATGCCAAATGGACTTCAACGTCACTTCTTCTTTAGATGCTTTAGGAAACTTTCCAGTTTCCGGAGGCAATGCATGGAAGAGACACAAATCTGATCCCCAGCATCAGCGACCTGAATTACACTAAAATCTAGATAAATTTCTAATTCAATAATCAGGTACTTGAATATACTCAATAACTGCAACTGTGGCTGTCTGGAATAGGCAAATCCAAAAATTTAATGACCCTTAACAAGAAATTCCTTCTCATCTGAGTCACAAATGGGTGGCCTTTTGTCCTGAGATTCTGGTCCTTGGGTTCCTCAACCATGAAAGTAAATGGAAATATAGCTGCAGGGTGACCAAAGCTGGGAGCTGAACATTCAAGGATATGACATTCAGGAAGAACAGGCAAAAAGGAAAAAAGGTGGGATAGTGCAGTTAATTAGGGATGAGATCAGTGCAGTGGCAAGAAATTATCTTGGCTCAGCAATTCACGATGTAGAAATAGAATCGGTTTGGCTGGAGCTGAGGAACAGCACAGGATATAAATTATTCAGGGTAATTATTTATTGGCCACAAGATAGAACTTGTAACATTGGCTACAGCATAAATAAGAAAATTACAAGTGTGTTTAAATAGTGTAATATTGTAATCGGAGGGGTGGGGAGGGGGGTCAACGATCAGCATGAAGATGGATAAATCCCCGGAGCCAGACCAAATGTATCCTGGGTGATATGGGAAGCGAGAGAGGAGACTGTGGGGCCTTGGCAAAGATTTTTGTATCTTTGTTAGCCACAGGTGAGGCACTGGAAGACAGCTAATGTTGTTCCTTTATTTAAGAAGGGTTGCAGAGATAAGACAGGGAACTACAGGCTGGTGAGCCTTACAGGGTAAGTTATTGGAAAGGATTCTGATGGGCAGGATTTATTTGCATTTGGAAAAGCAAGGACTTTCAGCATGTCAGCATGGCTTTGTGCATGGGAAATTGTCTCTCATAAATTTGATTGAGTTTTTTTGAAAAGGTGACCAAGAGGATTGACAAGGGCAGGGTGTAGTTGTTGCCTACATGGACTCTAGCAAGGCCATTGATAAGGTCCCGCTGGTCCAGGAAGGTTAGACCACAAGGTAAGTAAGCAAATTGGATACAAAGTTGGCTTAGTGGTAGGAGGCAGAGGGTGGTAGTGGAGGGTTGTTTTTCAGATTGGAGGCCTGTGACCAGTGGGGTGCGACAGATATCAGCGCTAAGTCCCCTGTAGTTTGTGATATTTATTAATAATTTGGTTGAGAATGTAGGTGACATGAATAGTAAATGTGCAGGTGACACCAGAATTGACAGTATACTGGACAATGAAGACTGTTGTCTAAGGTTACAATAGGATATAGATCAACTCTGAGAGCTTCACGAGCAAGGAATTTCATTGCACTCTGGTGTAAATGACAATAAACTAAACTAACTAAACTGGGAAAGTGGGCAAGAGAATAGCAAATGGAATTTAACTCAAGCAAGTGTGAAGTGGTACATTTTTGGAAATTAAACAAGGGCAGGAATACATCATGAATGGTAGGGCCCTGGGAAATGTTGTTGAACGAGTTCATGGTTCCCTGAAAATGGGAACACTGATAGACAAAGCGGTGAGAAAGGTGTATGGCACGCTTGCCTTCATCTGCTGAGGCACTAAGTACAAGAGTTGGGACATCATGTTACAGTTGTACAAAACATTGGTTCAGCCGCACTTGGAGTATTGTGTGCAACTCTGGTCACCTCACTGGATGTGATTATGGTAGAGACGGTGCAGAAAAGATTCACAAGGATGTTGCAGAGACTGGAGGGCTTGAGATTGGATAGGGTGGGTCTGTTTTCCCCAGAACGAATTAGTCTGAGAGGTGGTATGATAGAGATAAATAAAATTATGAGAGGCATAGATAGGGTAGAAAGCCAGTGTCTGTCTCCCATAGTAGGGATGTATAATACTGGAGAGCATAGGTTTAAGGTGAAAGGGATGAGATTTAAAGGGGATCTGAGGGGTAAAATTTTCACACAAAGAGTAGTTGGTATCCGGAATGAGTTGCCAGAGGAGGAAGAGGAGGCAGGAACAGTAACAACGTTTAAGAGGCATCTTGGCAAAATGAGCGAGGCATAGAGGGATATGGAATTAATGCAGGCAAGTGGGATTAGTATAGAAAGGAACGATGGTCAGCATGGACGCAGTGGGCCGAAGGGCCTACTTCTATGTTGTACAACTCTATCACTCTTTACTGGCTGGACAAGCCAAATTAGTGGGAATAAGATGGACAGATTCATGGAATGTACTTGAGATGATACGTCAAGGTGTTGAGGAACCAACTAGGAAAAAGGCTATTCAGATTTCATTTTGGAGAGTCATAGAGCTGCACAGCACAGAAATGGACCCTACAGCCCAACTCGCCCATGCTGAACAGGAGGCCTATCTACCCTAATCCCATTTTTCTTGCCCCTCAGATCCCTAAATTTCTCCCCTCTCACCATAAACATGTACCCTCTAATTCTAGACTCCCCCGCCCTGGGAAAAGGATTCTGACTATCTATCCTATTTATGCCCATCTTAATCTTATAAACCTCCTTATGGTCAGCCTCTCACACTCTAGTGAGACCAAACCCAGCCTATCCTACCTTTCCTTGTAATTACAGCCCTCCATTCAGGCAGCATTCTGGTGAATCTCTTCTGCACTTTTTCTTGCCTTCCTGTAGTATGGCGACCAAAACTGTACACAATACTCTAAGTGCAGCATAGCCACTGTGATAAACCATTGTGTACTGTGAGAAAGGACATTTTATTAATCGTGTTTTCAAGAGCCTCTAGGGGAAAGTAATTATAATATGACAGAGTTTGAAAGTCATGGAGTCATAGTCAATGAAACAGGCATGTCCGTGCCAATCATCAGATACCCATGAAAATTAATCCCATTTAAAAGCACATGATCTGTAGCTTTCTATGCCTTGGTCATTCAAGTACTCGTCCAGACACTTCTTAAATGTTGAGAGTACCAGTGGTATACTGCAGTTTTAAATCACTTCTGGGTGAAATAATTCTTCCTCAGATCCCCTCTAAACCTTGTACACCTTTCCCTAAACCTATGCTGTCTCGCTTTAGACACCTATGATATGGGGAAAAGTTTGACTATCTATCCTATCTATGCCTTTCATTATTTTGTATCGAGTACCCCCTCAGCCTATTTCACTGGTTACTCTCTTGCCCTTAATATACTTATAAAATGCTTTGGGATTTTCCTTAATATTGTTCACCAATAATAATTTACACTTTCCATAGTCCTGAAGGGGCTCACACATTTCAGTTCTCCATCCTTCCTTTTTTTCCTTATATCCAACTTTCAGTATTCCTAGCTCACTATTTCACTTTTAAGATATCTTTATTAGTCACATGTACATCAAAACACAGTGAAATGCATCTTTTGCTTAGTGTGTTCTGGGGGCAGCCCCGCAAGTGTCGCCACGTTTCTGGCACCAACATAGCATGCCCACAACTTCTTAATCTGTACGTCTTTGGAATGTGGGAGGAAACTCACGCAGACATGGGGAGAACGTACAAAGTCCTTAAAGACAGCGGCAGGATTGAACCCGGGTCGCTGGCACTGTAATAGCATTGCACTGACCACTTACACTATGGCTCCCATTGTCTGATGCAAAGCTACCGATAAGTCTATTTTTGCCAGGTCCTATCTTATGATATTGAAAATGGTCTCCCACTTACACTCCAATCACCTGCCCGGCTTCATTCCCCAAGACTCAGACCAGTCCTGCCCCTCCTCTTGTAGGACTTTCTCCTGGATACACTTTAAAAAATTCCACCCCATCTAATCCTTCCAAACTAAAGTGATCCTAGTTAATATTGGGGAAGTTGAAATCTCCTCCTACTATAATCCTTTTATTCTTAAATCTCAATGTAATTTTCTCCTTTATCTTGTAATGACTGTTGGGTGGTATACCCCCAGCAGAGTGATCAACCCCCATTTTGTTCCAAGCTCTACCCATATGGCCTAATTGACAAGTGTTCCAGGATATTCTCCTTCATTACTGTAGTAATGGACTCCTTAATCAATATTCAATATCACCTCCTCTTTCACATGCCCACCCTCACCCCAAACATGCCTGAAGGTTATACACCTTGGGGTGTTGAGTTGACAGTCACACTCAACCATGCCTCCATGATAGCAACAATATCATGTTCATCTCCCTTATTAGTCAGGGTCCTTGCATTAAAATAGAAGCAATTTATCCTACCATGTGCCTTATCATGTTCATGTCTGCTCATAGAATCATAGAACAGTACAGCACAATACAGGCCCTTCGGCCCACAATTTTGTGCCGACCTTTAAACCTCGCCTAAGACTATCTAACCCCTTCCTCCCACATATCCCTCTATTTTAAATTCCTCCATATGCTTATCTAGCAATCTCTTGAATTTGACCACCACCACAGGAAGCACATTCCATGCCCCAACCACTCTCTTTCCTTCTATAATTTACTGTTCCTCCCCCCCTACATACATACATCTGCTTTGTGTCCCATTCCCCATGTGATGCTGTTCAGTTTGAACCTAAACAATGATGCTGGGTGCGTACAGTTGGCTGTGGTTCATTGGAAAACCACACTAAAAGCTATGTCAATGGACAGCAATGGGAAATAATACATGATTTGCAAAAGAGAATATTCCTTTAAAGCAGAAAAACCAAGCAGGAAAAGTAGTGCATCTGCTGCTGATTGGAAAAATTAAAGGTAATAATAAATCACCAGAGTTACACAGTTGCCAGAAGTGGCAGGAGGCCTGAGGTGTCAGATTATTTTGCAACTCAGTAAAGGAGGACCAAGGCAGAGAAGATAGAACATCAGAATAAACTGATAAGAAACATAACAACAGCCTGCAAGAGTACAGGCTTATCAGCAAAGTTGAAGAACGTGCATAGAAAAGGAAAGTGGGTAACTTGGGTACAAAGTTGGCTAAGTAATAGAAGGTTGTAGTACATGGCTGTTTCTCAGATTGGAGAAAGGAAAGTAGTGGTGTCCTTGACAAATCAGTATTTGAGCCAATGCTTTCTTAAACATCTATATTCATGACCTAGAAGTTGGGCGTGCAAGCCAAAATTTCTAAATTTGTGAATGACAGAAAACTTACTAGTATTGAGAAATGCAAGATGGATAGTGATATAGACAGAAGCTGTGGTCATACCATTTTGGATATCCTTGGAGCCTCTCAGAGGTAAGCAGCAGCAGCAGCCGCCAAGTTGATGACACTACAGCTGGTTTTGATGCATAGCAGGGAAAGGAAGGGAAAATCTAGGCAAATAATAGTGTTCAGAGATCCGTTACGGAGGGCAACAGATAGACACTACTGTGACTAACAGTGAGACTCCAGAATGGTATGTTGCCACCCTGGTACCGGGGTCAGGGATGTCTTGGACAAGGTACAGAGCATTTTGAAGGGGGAGGGGGGAGGGAGAACAGCAGAGGTAGAAAGAGGGTTGATATTCTGCAAGGTGAATTTCAGGAATTAGAAGGTTAAAGAGCAGGACCTCTGGTGTTGTAATCTTGGGATTACTCCCTGTGCCACATGCTAGTCATAAAAATAGGAGAATAGGACAGATGAATGCATGGCTCAAAGAGCTGGTGAAGTGGGAAGGGCTTTACGTACTGGGATCATTGGGATTGCTTCTGAGGTAGGTGGCGCCAGTACAAGAAGGATGGGTTGTACCTGAACTGGAAGGGGACCAATACCCTTGCAGAGAAATTTGCTTATGCTACTCAGGAGGGTTTAAACTCATTTGGCAGAAGGGTGGGAAACATAGTAGCAATACAGAAGTTTGGGAGATTGACCCAAATACAGAGGTTAAATCCAGCAAGCTGAGTGGGCGGAGCAGACAGAGGTAGGTTAGGGAGTATGGGAGGGCTGGCAGCTCAGATGGATCTACTTCAATGCAAGGAGCCTCACAGACGTCAGATGAGAGCTGAGAGCATGAATCAACACTTGGAATTATGATATTATTAAATGTGGTTGAGGGAAGGGCAGGACCGGCAGCTCAATGTACCAGGGTATAGGAATTTCAGGTGTCACAGAGGGGAACGCAAAGGAGGAAGGGGAGTTGTGTTTCTGATTGGGAGGACATCACAGCAGTACACGGAGGGATTGTCCACTGCAGCCCCTTGGATAGAAATCAGGATTAAGAGGGGCAATCAATTTGCGAGGGTTTAAAAAAAAACCCTCCTAATAATCAGTGGCAACTAGAGGAACAGATATGTAAGCAAATGTCAGAAAGGTGAAGGAGCAATGAGGTTATAGTAATAGGGGATTTTAACTTTCATGATATTGACTAGAATTGCTTTAGTGCAAGCGGCTTAGATGGGGTGGAATTTATTACATGCATCCACGAGAGTCTTTTAAGATAGTATGTAGTTAGTTCTACTAGAGACAGGGTTGTACTTGACATTATCTTAGGAAATGAAACTGAACAGATGGTGTCTGTAGTGGTGGGGAACACTTTGGGAACACTGATCATAATTCTCCAAGTTTCAAGGCAGTTATGGAAAGAAATAAGGTTGGTCCACAAGTTAAGGTCCCAAATTAGGGGAAGACTGATTTCAAAAGCATAAAAGAGGACCTGGTGAAAGTAGATTGGGAGCAGATGCTTGTGGGTAAAACGACATCTGACAAGTGAGAGTATTCTAAGAGAATTAGTAAGAGTTTAGGGCCAACATGTTCTGGTTAAGATGAAAGGTGAAGATGGCAAGATCAGAGAACCCTGGACAGCAAAGAATATTGAAAGTTTGATCAGAAAAGAAAGGAAGCATATGATATGCATAGGCAACTGAAATCAAGGGAGTCTTTGGAGAAACATAGAGGGTGTAGGAGAGAACAAAATAAAAGTAACGAGGCAAAAAAGGGTAATGAAATATCCTTGGCAGGAAACATTAAGGGAGATCCCAAGACATTCTTTAAATACATCAGGAGCACAACAGTAGCCATGGAAAGGCATGGTCCCGTTAGGGTCCAAATGGGTAATCTATGTGTGTTAATAGGGGATGTGGGTGAGGACCTAAACAAATACCTCATCTGTATTCACCAAGGAGGAGGTAGAAGATAATGAGTTCAGGGAGGGATACATTGATAGTGTAGAGCATGTTAGCATCAAGAAGGTAGAGGTGTAAGATGTCTTGGAATGAATAAGGGTGAATAAATCCCCAGTACGGAATGAGATCTATACCCGGATGCTACAGGAAGCAAGTCAGGAGATACGGTGGCATGCAAAAGTTTGGGCACCCCAGGTCAAAATTTCTGTTACTGTGAATAGCTAAGTGAGTAAAAGATGACCTGATTTCCAAAAGGCGTAAAGTTAAAGATGACACATTCCTTTAATATTTTAAGCAAGATTACTTTTTTTTATTTCCATCTTTTACAGGTTCAAAATAAAAAAGGAAAAGCGCCCGAAGCAAAGGTTTGAGCACCCTGCACGGTCAGTACTTAGTAACACCCCCTTTGACAAGTATCGTAGCTTGTAAACGCTTTCTGTAGCCAGCTAAGAATCTTTCAATTCTTGTTTGGAGGATTTTTGCCCATTCTTCCTTGCAAAAGGCTTCTAGTTCTGTGAGATTCTTGGGCCGCCTTGCATGCACTGCTCTTTTCATAGAACAATACAGGCCCTTCAGCACACCATGTTGTGCCGACTTTCAAACCACACCGAAGACTATCTAACCCCTTCCTCCCACATATCCCTCTATCTTAAATTCCTCCATATGCTTATCTACCAATCTCTTGAACTTGACAAACGTATCAGCCTCCACCACCACCCCAGGCAGCACATTCCATGCACCAACCACTCTCTGGGTAAAAAACCTCCCTCTGACATCTCCCTTGAACTTCCTACCCATTCCTTAAAGCCATGCCCTCTTGTATTGAGCACTGGTGCCCTGGGGAAGAGGCGCTGGCTGTCCACTCTATCTATTCCTCTTAATATTTTGTATACCTCTATCATGTCTCCCCTCATCCTCCTCCTCTCCAACGAGTAAAGCCCTAGCTCCTTTAGTCTCTCCTCATAATCCATACTCTCTAAACCAGGCAGCATCCTGGTAAATAGCCTCTGCACCCTTTCCAACGCCACCACATCCTTCCTATAACGAGGCAATCAGAACTGGACACGGTACTCCAAGTGTGGTCTAACCAGAGTTTTGTAAAGCTGCATTATTACTTCGTGGCTCTTAAACTTGATCCCACGACTTATGAAAGCTAACATCCCATAAGCTTTCTTAACTATCCTATCCACCTGTGAGGCAACTTTCAGTGACCCGTGGATATGAACCCCCAGATCCCTCTGCTCCTCTACACTGCCCAGAATCCTGCCATTTACCTTGTACTCCCCCTTGGAGTTTGTCCTCCCAAAGTGTACTACCTCACACTCCTCCAGATTGAACTCCATCTGCCACTTGTCAGCCCAGCTCTGCATCCTATCAATATCCCTCTGTAAGCTTCGACAGCCCTCCACACTATCCACAACACCACTGATCTTTGTGTCATCTGCAAACTTGCTAACCCACCCTTCGTAGAGGTCCCAGAACTGATCCCTGTGGGACACCACTAGTCACAGCCCGCCAATCCGAATGCACTCCCTCCACCACAACCCTTTGCTTTCTACAGGCAAGCCAATTCTGAATCCACACGGCCAAGCTTCCTCGGATCCCATGCCCTCTGACCTTCTGAAGAAGCCTACCATGTGGAACCTTGTCAAACGCCTTACTAAAATCCATGTAGACCACATCTACTACACTACCCTCATGAATCTTCCTTGTCACCTCCTCAAAGAACCCTATCAGTCTTGAGAGGCAAGATCTTCCCTTCACAAAGCCATGCTGGCTGTCCCTAATCAGTCCATGATTCTCTAAATGATCATAGATCCTATTTCTTAGAATCCTTTCTAACAGCTTACCCACCACAGACATAAGGCTCCCTGGTCTGTAATTCCCTGGACTATCCCTACTACCTTTTTTGAATAAGGGGACAACGTTTGCCACCCTCCAATCCTCCGGTACCATTCCCGTGGACAACGAGGACTGCTTTGGGAGGCGAGGGAGGAGATCCTAGCCAACGGTTCAGCAATCTCCTCCCTCGCCTCCCAAAGCAGCCTGGGGAATATTCCATCAGGCCCCAGGGACTTATCTGTCCTAATATTTTCCAACAGCTCCAACACATCCTCTCTCTTGATATCTACATACTCTAGAACATTACCTGCATCCTGACCACAAAATTCAGTGTCAGAAGTTTGCAAAGGAACACCTAAACAAGGCTGATGCATTTTAGAAACAAGTCCTGTGGACTGATGAAGATAAATAAGAACTTTTTGGCCACAATGAGCAAAGGTATGTTTGGAGAAAAAAAGGGTGCAGAATTTCATGAAAAGAACACCTCTCCAACTGTTAAGCACGGGGGTGGATCGATTATGCTTTGGGCTTGTGTTGCAGCCAGTGGCACGGGGAACATTTCACTGATAGAGGGAAGAATGAATTTAATTAAATACCAGCAAATTCTGGAAGCAAACATCACAACTTCTGTAAAAAAGCTGAAAAAAGAGGATAGCTTCTACAACAGGATAACGATGCTAAACACACCTCAAAATCCACAATGGACCACCTCAAGAGGCACAAGCTGAAGGTTTTGCCATGGCCCTCACAGTCACCTGACCTAAACATCATCGAAAATCTGTGGATAGACCTCAAAAGAACAGTGCATGCAAGACGGCCCAAGAATCTTACAGAACTGGAAGCCTTTTGCAAAGAAGAATGGGTGAAAATCCCCCAAACAAGAATTGAAAGACTCTTAGCTGGCTGCCAAAATCATTTACAAGCTGTGATACTTGCCAAAGGGGGTGTGACTAAGTACTGACCACGCAGGGTGCCCAAACTTTTGCTTCGGGCCCTTTTCCTTTTTTGTTATTTTGAAACTGTAAAGATGGAAATAAAAAAGTAATCTTGCTTAAATATTAAAGAAATGTGTCATCTTTAACTTTATGCCTTTTGGAAATCAGGTCATCTTTTACTTGCTTAGCTATTCACAGCAACAGAAATTTTGACCTGGGGTGCCCAAACTTTTGCATGCCACTGTAGCTGCGGCCCTGACGCTGATTTTTGCACCTTCATTAGCCACAGGTGAGGTACCTGAAGACTGGAGGAAAGCTAATGTTGTTCATTTAAAAAAGAGTGGCAAGGATTAGCTGGGTAACTCTGGGCTTGTGAGCCTTACATCAGTCATAGGGAAATTATTGGAGAAGATTCTACTATATAGGATTTATATATATTTGGAAAGGCAGGGGCTGATCAGGGATAGTCAGCATGGCTTTGTGCAGCTGAAATTCCATCTCACTAATCTGATTTAGTTTTTTGAGGAGGTAACAAAGAAGACTGATGAAGGAAGGGCAGTAGACATTGTCCAAATGAAGACACAAGAGACTGCAGATGCAAAAACAAACTGCTGGAGGAACTCAGCGGATCGAGCAGCATCTGTAGAGGCAAAGAGATGGTCGCTGTGACAGGTCAAGATCCAACATCAGGGCTGAGAGCGTACAAGTGAAATGGTCAGTATAAAGAGAGGGAGGGGTGAAGAAGAGGCTGGCAGGGAGTAGGTGGAACCAGGTGAGGAGAGGTATGAATCATACAGCATGGAAAAGAGGCCCTTTGCCCCAACTCATCCATGCTGACCAAAGTGCTTACATGATCTAGTCCCATTTGCCTATATTTGGCCCATTTCCCCTAAACCTTTCCTATCAATGATTCTATCCAAATGTCTTTCAAATGTTGTTATTGTACCCACCTCTACCACTTCCTCTGGCAGCTCATTTCATAAACCCACCACCTTATGTGTGAAAAAGTTGCCCCTCAGGCCCCCTTTATATCTTTCCCCTCCCAACTTAGGCCCTCTAGTTTTGGACTCCCCTGCCCTGCAAAAAATACCACGATCATCAGAATCAGGTTTATTATCACTGACATATGTCATGAAATTTGTTGTTTTGTCCTCATTATCTATGTGCCTCGTGCTTTTATAAACCCCAATAAGTTCATCCCTCTGTTTCCTTTGCTCCAGGGAAGACAGTCTCAGCCTATGCAGTCTCTCCTTATAACTCAAGTCCTCCAGTACCAGTAACATCTTTGTGAATCTTTTCTGCACCCTCTCTAGTTTAATCACTTCCTTCCTATAGTATGGTGACCACAATATTCCAGGTGCTGTCTCACCAATGAATTGTACAGCTGTAACATGATGTCCCAACTCCTATACTCAATGCACCTTCCGATGAAGGCAAGTGTGCCCTATGCTTTCTTCATCACCTTGTCTACCTGTGGCGCCAATTCAGTTTTGAGGAGAAACTGGATAGACTGGGCTTGTTCTCCCTAGAGTGAAGGAGGCTAAGGGGGTGATCTGACTAAAGTACATAAAATTATAAGAAACAGAAAGGGTAGAGAGGCAGAATCTTTTTCCATTGGTAGGGGTATCAAAAATAAAAGAGCGTAAATTTAAGATGAGAGGATGGAGATATAAAGGGGATCTGAGGGGATTTTTTTTATGTATGTCAAGAAAAGTTGATATCTGGAACTCACTGCCCAGAGGAATCAGACACAATCACTACATTTAAGAGACTCTTAGGCATTGGAATAGGCAAGGCACAGAAGAACACAGTCCTAATGCAGACAAATGGGATTAGTGTAGCTGGGCAAAGAACTCAGCATGGACATGGTGGGCTGAAGGGTCTGTTACTGTGCTGTACAACTCCATGACACTATGATTGCCTCCTGCTCCTAATTTTTACCTTGTGTTCTTAAAACAAGAGGAAACGTTTTCACAAGCTCCTCACATTCTAATACACAGCAGACTATTGGCCTATTCTAGCCATTTTTTGTCTTGCCAACTCCTTACCTCAGAAAGGACACAGAGAAAATTTACAAGGAATGAGGAAACATTGGATAGGAAGGTGTTATAGAGTCATAGAGCAATACAGCACGGAACAGGATCTTCAGCCCAACGAGTCTATGCCGACCACGGTGCCCACTCAACTAGTCCCAATTTCCTGCATTCAGCCCATATCCCTCCAGGCCCCACCCCTCCATGTACCTATCCAAGTGCTTCTTAAATGATACTATTGTACCTGCTTCAACCACTTCTTCTGGCAGCTCGTTCCACATACTCACCACCCTCTGGGCGGAAAAGTTGCCCCTCAGGTCCCTTTTAAATCTTTCCCCTCTCACCCTAAACCTATGCCCCCTAGTTTTGGACTCCCCTGCTCTGGTGTTGTATTCTTTGAAACAGCGGAGAGGAGAGCAAAAATAGATGGACATATTTCCTTGGCAGATAATTCAAAGCAAGAGGGCATAAATTTGGAGGTATCAGCAGAAGAATCAGAGGGGGGGAAGACAAGTAAAACATTTTCACCAAGGGTGGTAGGTGCTCGGAACTCTCTATCTGAAAGGTGGTAGAAGCAGAGACCCTCATCACATTTATTAAGAGCTGTGACCTGCAGGGCTACGAACCTGATGCTTAAAGCAGGTTGAGCTTGGTAGCTCTTTCTCAATTAGCATGGAAACAATGGTCAAAAAGCCTCTATATTTCTTAAGGTTCAATGATTAATATGTAAAATAGAAACATTATTTTTATATTGCCTCTTGGGGGAATCAACTATATTCTATTCTTTCCCTCAGCCTCCTACGCTCCAGGGATAAAAGTCCCAGCTTACTCAGTCTTTCCTCATAACTCAAGCCTTCCAGCCCCAGGAGTATCTTTCTGAATCTTTTCTATACCTTTCCCAGCTTAATGACATCCTTCCTACAGTATCAGCTAAACTGCATACAATACTCCAAGTGTGGTCTCACCAATGTGTTGCACAGCTGTAACATGATGTCCCAACTCTTGTACTCAATGCCCTGATGGGCCAATGTCTTCTTCACTATCCTGTCCACCTGTGTCTTTACTTTCAGGGAACTATGTACTCCCAGGTCTCTCTGATTTACAACACTCCCCAGAGCCCTTTCATTTACTGCACAAGTCCTGCCCTGGTTTTAACTTACAAAATTGCATCACTTCACAATTGTCTGAGTTAAATTCCACCTACCATTCCGCTGCCCACTTTTCCAGTTGATCTAAATCCTGATGTAATCTTAGCTAATTTTATTCACTATACCACTTATACCACTTGGCTAACCTTATTCACTTTCCCAGGGTTGGGAAATCAAGAACTAGAGGGCATAGGTTTAAGGTGAGAGGGGAGAGATTTAATAGGATTCTGAGGGGCAACTTTTCACCAAGAGGGTGGTCAGTATATGGAATGAGCTGCCAGAGTAAGTGGTTGAGGCAGGTACATTAACAACATTTAAAAGGCACTCGGATGTACATGGACAGGAAAGTGTTAGAGGGATGTCACCAATTGCTAAACACAGGCAAATGGGACTAGCTTAGATGGGAATTGGTATTGGTTTATTATTGTCACTTGTACCAAGGTACAATGAAAAACTTGTCTTGCATGCCGTTTGTACAGATCAATTCGTTACACAGTGCATTGAGGTACTACAGGGTTAAAAACAGTAACAGAATACGGAGTAACATGTCACAGCTACAGAGGAAGTGCAGTGCAGGTAGCAAGGTCTTAACAAGGTAGATTGTGAGGTTAAGAGTCCATCTCATCGTATAAGGGAACCGTTCAATAGTCTTATAACAGCAGGACAGAAGCTGTCCTTGAACCTGGTGGTATGTGCCCTCAGGCTCCTATGTCTTCTGCCTGATGGGAGAGGGGAGAAGAGAGTATGGCCCAGGTGGGTGCGGTCTTTGATTATGCTGGTTGCTTCACCAAGGCAGCAAGAGGTATAGACAGAATCCATGGAGGGGAGGCTGGTTTCTGTGACGTGCTGGGCTGTGTCCACAACTCTCTGCAGTTTCTTATGGTCCTGGACAGAGCAGTTGCATCCAAATAGGATGCTTTTTATGGTGCATTGATAAAAGTTGGTGAGTGTCAAAGGGGACATGCCAAATTCCTTTAGCCTCCTGAGGAAGTAGAGGCGCTGGTGAGCCTTCTTGGCCATGGCATCTACGTGGTTGGACCAGGACAGGCTATTGGTGAAGCTCTCAACCTTCGTGACCTCAGCGCCATTGATGTAGACAGGTGCATGTACACTGCCCCCTTTCCTGAAGTCAATGACCAGCTCTTTTGTTCTGCTGACACTGAGGGAAAGGTTGTTGTCATGACACCATGTCACTAAGCTCTCTATCTCCTTCCTGTACTCCAACTCATCGCTGCTTGAGATAACAGCCTACTACGGTGGTATCATTTGCAAACCTGTAGGATGGAGTTAGTGCAGAATCTGGCCATGCAGTCACGAGTATATATGGAGTAGAGTAGGGGGCTGAGAACGCAGCCTTGTGGGGCATCAGTGTTGAGAATAATCATGCTGGAGGTGTTACTGCCTATCCTCACTGATTGTGGTCTGCTGGTCAGAAAGTCACGCATCCAGTTGTGGAGCGAGGTGCTGAGTCCCAGGTCTCAGAGTTTCGTGATAAGTTTGTTTGGAATTATAGCATTGAAGGCAGAGCTGTAGTCAATAAACAATAGTCTAATGTATGTGTCTTTACTGTCCAGATGCTCCAGAGATGAGCATAGGGCCAGGGAGATGGCGTCCACTGTAGACCTGTTTCGGCGGTAGGTGAATTGCAGTGGGTCGAGGTTTTCCGGGAGGCTGGACTTAATGCATCCCATTACCAATCTTGGTTGGCATGGACCAGTTAGGCCGAAGGGCCTGCTTCTGTGCTGTATGACTCTATGACTCTAAGCCATTATAGCACAAATGTAAATTGGAGGAAGATGGAAGAAATTGATCAGGGCATTGAGTAAAAGAGTAAGGAAGTCATGTTGCAGCTGTATAAAACTTTGGTTAGGCTGCACTTGGAGTACTGAGTGCCTTTCTGGTCTCCCCATTACAGGAAACATGTAGACGCTTTGGAAAGAGTGCAGATGAGGATGGCTGGATTAGATGGTATGAGCTGTAAAGAGAGGTTGGACAAACTTGGGTTGTTTTCACTGGAGCGTCAGAGGCTGAGGGGAGAACTGATAGAAGTTTGTAAAATTATGAGAGGCATGGATAGGGTAGACAGTCAGAATCTTTTTCCCAGGGTAAAAATACCAATTACTAGAGGACGTGCATTTAAGGTGAGAGGGAGAAAGTTTAAAGGAGATGCATGGGGTAAGTTTTTTTTTGTTACGCAGAGAATGGTAGGTGCCTGGAATAGGTGCCAGGAGCAGTATTGGAAGCAGATACGATAGTAGAGGATGTTAGACAGACACATGAATATGCAAGGATTGGAGGGACATGGATCATGTGCAGGCAGAAGAGATTTAGTTTAATTTAGCATCGTGTTCAGTGCAGACATTGTGGGTCAAAGGGCCTGTTCCTGTGCTGTAATGTTCTATGTTCTAAATTTACTCAAACATTATTGCAATAAGGAACCCATTAAATTATCTATAGGAGTCAAGCCAGATGCAGCCATTAAAAGTTAATTTGATGGAATAATGAGTGAGAATGAAAAGGTCTGTGTGAAGCTACCTTTTAACACAGGTGCACAGCCAATGGCCTTCCACCGTGATTATGTATTTCAGATACCCTGCAACATCTCTGATACATAATTCAATCTTGAAGTCCAACAAAGTTAGTGAAAAAATAATTTAAAAATTAAGTTCAGAAGTTTAAATAAAGACAGACTAACCTGTGCCTTCAAACCAATCTTCTCCAGCTTCCTTCCTTTGATGAATCCTTTCATGCCATTGTCCACAAGAAACAGGCTTATCCCATGGGCTCGAGAATGTGCCTGAGGATCTGTTACAGCTACAACAATGACCACATCACACATCCAGCCATTTGATACAAAAACCTATAATAGAGGAATTATTGGTAAATGGAGATACCTTTAGAACCATACTTATTCCTCCTTGTGCCTGTGCTTTGGAGAAACCATTTCAAATAAGTCCCACTCATCTGTAAATTTCTCTTTTCCACATTTGATCTCTTTCAACAATTCAAGTGAATCTGCTTCCACCAGCGCTTCAGGCACTGGGTTCCTGAATTCAATGCATTGTGTACAAAATATGCATCCTCCTCTGTTTATTTGCCCAGTTATGCAAGTTCTGAGCTCTCTGCTTAATAATCTATTGCCAGTGAAAACATCATTTCTTTTTATATCGATAATCATAGTCATACAGTACGAAAACTGGCCCTTCAGCCCAACTGGTCCATGCCAACCAAGATTCCCATCTAAGCTATTCCCATTTGGCCCATATCCCTCTAAACCTTTCCTATCTGTCTGTACTTCTCACTGCCTTGGTGAAGCAGCCAGCATAATCAAAGACCCCACCCACCTGGGTCATTCTTTCTTCTCCCCTCTCCCATCAGGCAGAAGATACAGGGGCACATACCACCAGGCTCAAGGACAGCTTCTATTCCACTGTCATAAGACTATTGAATGGTTCTCTTATACGATGAGATAGACTCTTGACCTCACAATCTACCATGTTACGACCTTGCTACCTGCACTGCACTTCCTCTGTAGCTGTGACACATTAGTCTGTATTCTGTTATTGTTTTTACCCTGTAGTACCTCAATGCACTGTGTAATGAATTGATCTGTATGAACAATATGCAAGACAAGTTTTTCACTGTACCTTGGTACAAGTGGCAATAATAAACCAATACCAATTCTCATCTAGGTTAGTCCCATTTGCCTGTGTTTAGCTCGTATCCCTCTAACACTTTCCTATCCATGTACATCCAAGTGCCTTTTAAATGTTGTTAATGTATCTGCCTCAACCACTTCCTCTGGTAGCTCATTCCATATACTGACCACCCTCTGGGTGAAAAGTTAACCCTCAGGTTCCTATTAAATCTCTCCCCTCTCACCTTAAACCTATGCCCTCTCGTTCTTGATTCCCCAACCCTGGGAAAAAGACTGTACGCATTCACCCTACCTATACCCCTCATGATTTTATACATTTCTATAGGATCAGCCCTCATTCTCCTATGCTCCAGTGAGTAAAGTCCCAACCTGCTCAACCTCTCTCCATAACTCAGTCTCTCCAGTCCCAGCAACATCCTCGTAAATCTATCCTATAGCAGGGTGACCAAAACTGAACACAATATTCCAAATACGGCCTCACCAACGTCTTGTACAATTGCAACATAACATACTAACTTCTATACTCAATGCCCTGACTGAAGGCCAGTGTGCCAAAAGCCTTCTTCACTACCCTATCTACCTGTGACACCACTTCCAGGGAACCATATATTTGTACTCCTAATTCCCTCTGTAATACAACACTCCCCAGGGCCCTACCATTCACTGTTCAAGTTCTATCCTCATTTGTCTTCCCAAAATGCAACACCTCACACTTATCCCAATTAAACTCCATTTGCCATTCTTTGGCCCGCATACCCAGCTGATCAAGATCCCTCTGTAAATCCTGATAACCTTCTTCATTGTCCACTGTACCACCTATTTTAGTGTCATTTGCAAATTTAATAACGATGCCTTGTACATTCTCATTCAAATGATTGAAGTAGATGACCCAAATCATTAATCATGTTGTTGTGTAGAAGTCTTAGCTCCCATCTATTTCCATTAGGCCTACTTTAGAAATGCAGCTGGGTCCCCCTGTGATGGTTAAATCACAACAGCTTTCTGCTTGCTGTCTGTTATTCTTCTGTCACTGAATTCTCTCCACTTCATCTGATTATCATTTTCTGTTCTCTACTATCATAGCTTGAGCTTCCCTGTAATTTTGTGTATCGTTCTGTGCCCATTTCTCAATTCCGTTTCCTACTTTTATTCCTTCAGTTCTGGTGTTGTTCAGGCAGTGATCAGTCAAAGGTGATGCAGCCTGGCCATAATCCATCTTTGGAATAAGGGAGTCCAGGGCCCCAGGAGAAAGGAATCTGAAGGAAACAGTGCAATGCCACCTGTTCTATGTACAACCAAGCACAAACAAAACTCACCTTCCTTTCCCCATCTGTCAACACCTTGTCTTTCTTCCATCCACTCCTTTAGTTCCCATAATTCACCACCCTTTCAAACAACCCCTCAATCTACTTGCCTGAATGTTTCCCTTTTAGCCAAGATAAATGTAAAAATAAATCTGAATTATACTTTTTAGCTCATATGAACGCAAACTCCATTTATCTTCAATTTGAAAATTCATTTTCTCTATCACTGGATACTGTACAAAAAACAAGGACAAGTGGCTTTGCACATTCCATTGATGGACAATCCAGTGTGGAACTGAGAGTGCTCCACTGCACTCTCTGAGATGCTGTCTTTTGCATGCAACAATATATCTTATCTGTCCTCTTTGGTGGATCAGGTAAGTATATTATTCAGGTTGACCGACAAAGAATAGGCAGTCTAACTCAACAATGTGCCACTGGTTTCTGTGTCCAGTCCCAGTCAATAAAATTATTGAAGAGAAGAAAGAAAGTGGCAGTGTTAAGAGAACATAGAGTACCACAGCACAGAAACAGGCCCTTTGGCCCATCTAGTCCATGCCAACCTGATCTCCTACCTAGTCCCATCTACCTGCACCCAGACCATATCCCTCCAAACCCCTCTCATCCACATACCTATTGAAACTTCTCTTAAATGTTACAGTTGAACCCACATCTACCACTTCCACTGGCAGCTTGTTTCACACTCGCACCGCCCTCTGAGTGAAGAAGTTCCCCCTCAGGTTCCCCTTAAATATTTTACCTTTCACCCAAAACCTATGTCCTCTAGTTCTAGTCTCACCAAAACTTGGGGTGAATGCATGCAGGCTTTTTCTCCTAACTATATCCCTCATAATTTTGTATACCTCTATAAGATCTCCCGCATTCTCCTACACTCCAGGGAATAAAGTCCTAACCTATTCAACCTTTCCCTGCAACTCAGGTCCTCAAGTCTCAGCAACATCTTAGATAGGCACATGAATGTGAGGGAAATGGTAGGATATGGACATGTTTAGTTGAGCATTTGATTATTAATGTAATTGGTTCAGCACAACATCTTGGGCTGAAGGGCCTGTTCCTGTGCTGTACTGTTACATGTTGCATATATGTAACATCCTTGAAAATTTTCACTGTGCTCTTTCAAGCTTACTGATATTTTTCCTGCAGGTAGGTGACCAGAACCGTGCACTCTACTCTAAATTTGGCCTCAGCAACATCTTGAACAACTTCAATATAACATCCCAACCCCTGTACTCAATGCCCTGATTTATGAAGGCCAAAGTGCCAAGAGCTCTCTTTATGACCCTATCTACTTGTGACGCCACTTTCAAGGAACTGTGGATCTGTATTCCCAGGTCCCTTTGTTCTACCTGTTACGGACTAGGTGAATGTCCCTTTAAGATAGAGCATAGTGGTGTGTGTGTGTGTGTGTGTGTGTGTGTGTGGGGCGTGCTTACGTCAACAGAAGATAAAGGACGTAATGACGTTGTTGAAGAAGTCAGTCAGTCAGAGGAGAGGACAGAGAGAGAAAAGAGAGAGACACACCAGCCTGCTAGTTTTCTCTATCGATGGATGAGAAACAATAACTGTGTCTGTTACTACAATCCACATATGGAAATTGGGAGAAATCCGGTGGAGTTCACTTTGTTGCTGACTTGTAGAGGGGAAACATGTATTTGTGTGGACAACCACGATTCGGATGCTTTTCGGGGTGAGGAAGTCACTACCGAGTAAACACTGAGGTGGCGTTTGGGTTCCATCGTGGAACATTTGGATTTTGTAATTACTCTCTCTATGTTCTCTACATCTAATCTTCAGACAACGGTGGTTTGTTGAAGAAGCCTTTGCTCAGTTTTCACCTTACGGCTTGCTGAACTGAACTTTAAGAACCCGTTCCTGGACTTGGAGTTTGGGACTTTGCCACACACATGACGAGTTTAGTTTTTGGGGTTAATGTTCAAGGTTTAACATTTTTACTTCTAACGTTTCTAACATTTTTACTTTTATTTTTCTTATTATCATAAGTAGTTATTAATAAAGTAGTTTTTAAACACTGAATCATGACCCAGTGTGTTTCTTTGTTGCTGGTTCGTAACAGTACATACGCTACTACTGGCTGTTAAGCCCACGAGCTTTCATGTGGGAAAACGAGTCCATTATGTTGTGCTTATCAAAATGCCTTTTGAAAGTTCATATTCAAGTCATCAGGATAGGGAAAAAGAGTTTCTGGTAATCACTCTCTTGGTGTCTATTTGGTTTGGGATGTTAGATGGCTAAGCACAAATTGTAGTCTACTTGTATTAGGCTTTCAGTTACATATATTCTTTCCAAAAGGCTTCCGAATTGTCCGCTAGAAACACTGAGGTGGCGTTTGGGTTCCATCGGGAACATTTGGATTTCGTAATTACTCTCTATGTTCTCTACATCTAATCTTCAGACAACGGTGGTTGTTGAAAAAGCCTTTGCTCACGTTTCACCTTATGGCTTGTGGAACTGAACTATAATAACCATTTCTGGACTTAGAGTTTGGGACTTTGCCACACACACACGACGAGTTTAGTTTTTGGGGTTAATGTTCAAGGTTTAACATTTTTACTTCTAACGTTCTAACATTTTTACTTTTATTTTTCTTATTATCATAAGTAGTTATTAATAAAGTAGTTTTTAAACACTGAATCATGACCCAGTGTGTTTCTTTTGTTGCTGGTTCGTAACAGTACATACGCTACTACTGGCTGTTAAGCCCACGAGCTTTCATGTGGGAAACAAGTCCATTATGTTGTGCTTTATCAAAATGCCTTTTGAAAGTTCATATTCAAGTCATCAGGATAGGGACTCAGTGTGTTTCTTTTGTTGCTGGTTCGTAACATACCGCACACCTCAAAACCCAACCATTCACTCTGCAAGTCTTACCTTGGTTTGTCCACCCAAAGTACAACACCTCATACTTGTCTGCATTAAATTCTATCTACCATTTTTCAGCACATTTACCTAGCCAGTCAAGATCACAGTGCAAGCTTTGATAGCCTTCCTCACTGTCCACTACGCCCCCAATCTTGATGTCATCTCCAAATTTGCTGATCCAGTTTACCATTTTATCATCTAAATCATTAATATAGATGATAAACAGCAATGGACCCAGCACTTATCCCTGTGACACATCACTAGACACAGGCCTCCAGTCATAGACAACCATCTATTACCACTCTCTGGCTTCTCCCGCTAAGCCAATGTTGAATCCAATTGGTTACTTCATCCTGAATGCCAAGTGACTTAACCTTCTGGATCAGCCTCCCATGCGGGACTTTGTCAAGGGCCTTGCTAAAATCCACGCAGACAACGTCCACTGCCTTTCCCTCATCGACCTTCTTGGTAACCTCCTCGAAAACCTCTACAAGATCAATTAGGACATGACCTACTACACACAAAGCCATGCTGGACTATCCCTAATCAGGCCCTGTTTATCCAAATACTTATATATCCTGTCCTTAGGATACCTTCCAATAACTTAGCCACGACTGACCTCAGGCTCACCAGCCTATAATTTCCCAGCTTATTCTTAGATCCTTCCTTGAACAAACAGACAACATTAGCTATCCCTCCAGTCCTCTGGCACCTCACCTGTGGCTAAGGATCTTTTAAATAATCTCTGCCAGGGCCCCTGCAATTTTCTGCACTAGCTTCCTTCAAGGTTCAAGGGAACATCTTGTCAGGTCCTGGGGATTTTATCCACCTTCATTCACTCAAGACAGCCAGCACCTCCTCTTCATAATCCGGATACAGTCCATGACCTCACAACTCTTTTTGCCTCAGTTCTACAGTCTCTGAGTCTCCAGAGTAAATATGGAAGCAAAAAATCTTTTAAGATCTTCCCCATCTCTTTCGGCTCTATGCATAGAGACCATGCTGATCTTCAAGAGGACGAATTCGTTCCCTTGCTACCCTTTTGCTCTTAATATAGCTATAGAAACCCTTGGGATTCTCTTTCGCCATGAGTGCCAGACCAATCTCATGTCCTCTTTTTGCCCTCCTGATTTCCTGTCTAATTGTTCTCTTGCATTTCTTACACTCCTCAAGCGCCTCATTTGATTCTAACTGCCTGTACCTGATATGCACCTCCTTTTTGTTTTACCAGGGCCTCAATATCCCTCGATAACCAAGGTTCCCTAAACCTGCTAGCCTTGCCTTTTATTCTGACAGGAACATACAGGTTCTGTACTCTCAATATTTCACTTTTTGAAAGCCTCCCACGTACCAAGCATCTCTTTGCTGGAAAACAACTGATCCCAATCTATGCCTGCCAGTTACCTTCTGAAACCATCAAAATCGGCCTTAATCCAATTTAGAGTCTCAACCCAAGGACCAGTCCCATCCTTCTCCATGATTATCTTGAAACTAATGGAATTATGATCACTAGATCCAAAGTATTCCCCTACACTCACTTCTGTCAGCTGCCCTGTCTCGTTCCCTAGAGGAGATCCAGTATCGTGCTCTCTCTCCAGTTGGGACCTCTACATATAGAGTCAAAGAAAACATAGAAAACCTACAGCACAATTCAAGCCCTTCGGCCCACAAGCTGTGCCGAACATGTCCCTACCCTAGAAATTACTAGGCTTACCCATAGCCCTCTATTTTTCTCAGCTCCATGTGCCTATTCAACAGTCTCTTAAAAGACCCTATCGTATCGGCCTCCACCACAGTTGCCGGCAGCCCATTCCATGCACTCACCACTCTCTGAGTAAAAAAACTTAACCCTGACATCTCCTCTATATCTCCTCCCCAGCACCTTAAACCTACGTCCTCTTGTGGCCACCATTTCAGCCCTGGGGAAAAGCCTCTGACTATCAACACAATCAATGCCTCTCATCATCTTATATACCTCTATCAGGTCCCCCCTCATCCTCCATCTCTCCAAGGAGAAAAGGCCAAGTTCCCTCAACCTGCTTTCATAAGGCATGATCCCCAATCCAGGCAGCATCCTTGTAAATCTCTCCTGCACCCTTTCTATGGCTTCCACATACTTCCTGTAGTGAGCACAGTACTCCAAGAATTGAGCACAGTTCTCCCCAATCCAGGCAGCATCCTTGTAAATCTCTCCTGCACCCTTTCTATGGCTTCCACATACTTCCAGAATTGAGCACAGTACTCCAAGTGGGGTCTGACCAGGGTCCTACACAGCTGCAACAATACCTCTCGACTCCTAAATTTAATTCCATGATTGATAAAGGACAATACACCATATGCTTTCTTAACCACAGAGTCAAACTGTGCAGCTGCTTTGAGCATCCTATAGACTTGGACCCCAAGATCCCTCCGATCCTCCACACTGCCAAGAGTCTTACCATTAATACTATATTCTGCCATCATATTTGACCTACCAAAATGAACAACTTCACACTTATCTGGGTTGAACTGCATCTGCCACTTCTCAGCCCAGCTTTGCATCCTATGTCCCGCTGTAACCTCTGACAGCCCTCTATATTATCCACAACACCTCCAACCTTTGTGTCATCCACAAACTTACTAACCCATCCCTCCACTTCCTCATCCAGGTCGTTTATAAACATCACAAAGAGCAAGGGTCCCAGAACAGATCCCTGAGGTACACCACTGGTCACCGACCTCCATGCAGAATATGACCCTTCAACAACCACTCTTTGCCTTCTGTGGGTCAGCCAGTTCTGGATCTACACTGCAATGTCCCCTTGGATCCCATGCCTCCTTACTTTCTCAATAAGCCTTGCATGGGGTACCTTATCAAATGCCTTGCTGAAATCCATATACACTACATCTACTGCTCTCCCTTCATCGATGTGTTTAGTCACATCCTCAAAAAATTCAATCAGGCTCATAAGGCAGGACCTGCCCTTGACAAAGCCATGCTGACTATTCCTAATCATATGATACCTCTCCAAATGTTCATAAGTCCTGCCTCTCAGGATCTTCTCCATCAGCTTACCAACCACTGAGGTAAGACTCACTGGTCTATAATTTCCTGGGCTATCTCTACTCCCTATCTTGAATAAGGGAACAACACCCACAACCTTCCAATCTTCTGGAACCTCTCCCATCTCCATCGATGATGCAAAGATCATCGTCAGAGGCTCCGCAATCTCTTCCCTCGCCTCCCACAGCAGCCCGGGGTACATCTCATCTGGTCCTGGCGACTTATCCAACTTGATGCTTTCCAAAAGTTTCAGCACCACCTCTTTCCTAATATCTACATGCTCAAGCTTTTCAGCCCGCTGCAAGTCCCCACTACAATCCCCCAGATCTTTATCCGTAGTGAATACTGACGTAAAGTATTCATTAAATACTTCCGCTATTTCTTCCGGATCCATACACACTTTCCCACTGCTGCACTTGATAGGCCCTATTCTTTCGCATCTTATCCTCGTGCTCTTCACATACTTGTAGAATGCCTTGGGGTTTTCCTTAATCCTGCCCGCCAAGGCCTTCTCATACCCCCTTCTAGCTCTCCTAGTTTCCTTCTTAAGCTCCTTCCTATTAGCCTTATAGTCTTCCAGATCTCTAACATTACCTAGCTCTCTGTACCTTTTGTAAGCTTTTCTTTTCCTTTTGACTAGATTTATTATAACCTTTGTACACCATGGTTCCTGTATCCTCTCGTGACTCCCGTCTCATTGGAACATGCCTATGCAGAACTCCACACAAATATCCCCTGAATATTTGCCACATTTCTTCCATACTTTTCCTTGAGAACATCTGTTCCCAATTTAGTCTTCCAATTTCCTGCCTGAGAGCCTCATAATTCCCTTTACTCCAAGTAAACGCCTTTCTAGCCTGTCTGTTCCTATCTCTCTCCAGTGCTATTGTAAAGGAGATAGAATTATGATCACCATCTCCAAAATGCTCACCCACTGAGAGATCTGACACCTGACCAGGTTCATTTCCCAAACCAAATCAAGCACAGCCTCTCCTCTTGTAGGCCTATCTACATATTATGTCAGGAATCTTTCCTGAACACACTTAACAAACTCCACCCCATCTAAACCCCCTACTGTCTGGAGATGCCAATCGATGTTTGGGAAATTAAAATCCCCCATCACATCAACTCTGATATTATAACACCTCTCTACGATCTGCTTCCCTATCTGCTCCTCAATATCCCTGTTACTATTGGGCGGCCTATAAAAAACACCCAGTAAAGTTATTGACCCCTTCCTGTTCCTAACCTCCACCCACAGAGACTCCGTAGACAGTCCCTCCACAACGTCCACCTTTTCTGCAGCCATGACACTATCTCTGATCAACAGTGCCACTCCCCCACCTCTTTTGCCTCCCTCCCTGTCCTTTCTGAAACATCTAAAACCTGGCACTTGAAGCAACCATTCTAGTCCCTGAGCCATCCAAGTCTCTGTAATGGCCACCACACCGTAGCTCCAAGTATTTATCCAAGCTCTAAGCTCATCCGCATTTCCTTAATATTGATTAAGGAAACTTTCCTGAACACATTTGACAAACTTTATCCCATCCAATCCCTTTATAGTATGGGAGTCCCAATCAAAACGTGTAAAGTTAAAATCACCTACTATCACCACCTTATTTTTCTTGCAACTGTTATCTCTCTACAAATTTGTTCCTCTAAATCCCGCTATTGGGAGGTCTATAATATAGTCCCATTAATGTAGTCATCCCTTCCTTATTCCTCAGTTCCACCCATATTGCCCCAATTGACAAGCCCTCCAGTCTGTCCTCTCTGAGGACTGCCGTGACATTTTCCCTGATGAGTAATGCCACCCCTACCCCTTTAATACCTCCCTCTCTATCACGTCTAAAACATCGGAACCCCGGAACATTGAGCTGCCAGTCCTGCCCCTCCTGCAACCGAGTCTCACTAATGGCTACAACATCATAATTCCACATGCCGATCCATGGTCATCTGCCTTACCTACAATACTCCTTGCATTGAAGTAAACACATCTCAGAACATTAGTCCCACCATGCTCGTCAACCAGTCGATTTCTGTCTTTGCTTGTAGGCTTAGTATCTACTTCCCCCACAGCCACTTCACTTGCTGCCCTGCCATTCTGGTTCCCATCCCCCATACTTCTAGTTTAAACCCCCCCCCACCAACCCCCCGAGCAGCACTTGCAAATCTTCCTGCAAGGATATTGATCCCTCTCCAGTTCAGGTGCAAACCGTCCCACCTGCCCTGGAAGAGAGCCCAATGATCCAAAAATCTGAGTCCTCCCTGCTGCACCATCTCCTTAGGCACATGTTAAACTGCACTATCTTCCTATTTCTTACCTCACTAGCAATCCTGAGATCACCACCCTGGAGGTCCTCTCAATTAACTTTGCACCTAACTCAATGAACTCACGTCACAGGAAGAACCAAAAACCCTTGAGAGTATGTAAAAGCATGCATTGTAAAATGGGAAAGTTACAAGAGCTACTTATTTTTTGTTTACAGACAAATTAACTGCAACTACTTTTGAAGTTAGAGTTTAATGTGGACATTAACTCCTAACTCAGTCAATAAAATAATAACTTGTCTGAAGGAGCCTGAAGTATGAACAAGCTCAATGTTAAACATTGGGTCTTTATGTGGCATCACCTCGCATCAGCATCTGAAGCGCAAAATGTGCATACTGCAGCACATGATCATTATCAAGGAGGTACAGAACCCAAAGTAATTTTACTGCACGTACGCAAAAATATTATGAATTCTTCCTTACTTTGCTGCCATTGAGGATCCAGTCATTATTATCCTTTTTTGGCATTTGTTCATATTCCTTGTAAATCACTGAAGAGAGACAAAATTTAAAGTTAAAAAACCATGGGGTAGAGAGCCCCACCTCTCATTTCTATGATACTTGACTCCATCAGTTAGTTGACAGAATAGTCAAGAGTACCATCATTTCATTTGAGGTTTTGGGTAGGTCAGGCAGAGTTAAGCCCATGTTTCTCTCTGGCTGCAAGGACGCCACTGTGGATATCCACCCAACATTAAATTTTATTTGCAAGTTCCTTCCGTCCTCTCGCAACTTAAATCATGTTTATCAGGTCAAAGCTCTGCAGTTCTGTGCATCCAATCATGAATAGTGGTGGATAATTGACGGGAGGAGGTGGAATCTGACAAGAGAAAAAAAAATACTGCCAGACAGCTCAGCTGCAATTCACTTTCTCTCAGCCAGCACCACCTCCACGTGTCACTCTGTTCCTCTGGGTCTCAGCCCATTCACAGATATTCCCTTTGTTCTCTCCACCCTCCCTCTTCTCTGCAAAATAAACTTGATTTCTTTCAAGTTCTGATGAAAGGTCATCAATCTGAAATGTTAACTCTGTTTCTCTCTGTAGAGATACTGTATGACTTTCCCACAGTTTCTCTTTTTATCTGTTTTTTGCCATTTCAGTTATTTGCTTCTTGATTTAGTTTCATTTGCGTGTTTATCTAAAAGAGGCTCCAGTACAAAGTTGTAGCTGGCTTGTGCTACCACTAAAACCATGGCTGAAGTTCCATTCACCTGAAAGGATCTAATATTATGATCAACGTTGTCAAGTCTGAGCACCAACCAGAATCCACACCACTTGCAGGTTGGGCACACAACTACCCTCTTTGTTGAATTCAGACTACAACTTTGGTATCTTACCACCATGCAGGCACCAATTTTGAGAGCTCAATTTAGACACATTAATACAAACCCAACATGTTGCTGGAGGAACTCAGCAGGTCAAGTAGCATCTGTGGAGGGAAATGGACAGTCAACATTTCGGGTTGAGACCCCAAAACGCCGACTGTCCATTTCCCTCCACAGATACTGCCCGACCCACTGAGTTCCTCCAGCAGTTGTTTTTTGTTCCAGATTCCAGCATCTGCAGTCCCTTGTGCCTCCAAAGTAACATGTGACCAGACCAACACATGCAGCATATAGATGACCATTTCAGACAAGAAGATGAGTGGTTTAAACCTCTACTGTGCCACATTAGCAGTGGGTCAGAGAGAGCAACACTGTAAATGATCTCAGTTGCATCTCGATTAGCAAAAGTCATCCACCAGAAGACAGAGAGAGAAAAATAAGCCAGAGCCTTTAATTAATAAATCAGGGGCTTAGCTGGAAAATGCACTGAGTGATAAGATCAGTCTCAGCAGCTACGTCCTCAACAATCAAATAAACTTCCAGTACTTTTCACTTCAGGCGTACACATAATGAAAAGCAATTAGAGAACTGTCAGCTGACAACAAACTGAGTACTTCCTCAAGGTCATATTGGAGCCAAACACAGAAAACTGGAAAGTGAAAACCTCTCAATATGATTGAATGCTACAAATAATTGTTAAAAAAAAGGCTATCTGTGGTCATCAGAATACTAATGTGATTCATTTAATTAGTACTTGGATTCATTTATTCTAGAAGGCAGCCTAACCAGAGTCTGAATACAAATAAAAAACACCCAGATATAAGCACCCTGGATTTTTATTCTCACACTAATGACTGTAACAGAACTCAAGTGGCTCCAAGTGCTGTTTATAAACAGAAACCTTAATCTGGCCACTCATGATCAACTTGGACTTGATACAGTGAGACATCACTCAAATTTCAAGTCGTACTCTAAACATAATTAAATCTCTCAAATTGAAATGTGGGTTCCTTGGATGTGGACTTACTCCTATTCTTGTTATGAATCAGGAGAAAGTCCACCACCATGCAACCAAATGGGAGCAGAAGTAGGCCCCCTCCACCATTCAGTAATACATTGACTGGTCTTCTACCTTAACACCATTTTCCTGCCCTATCCCCACATCCCCTGGTTTCTCAACTATTCAGATACTGTATCTATCGATCTCTGTTTTAACTGGAATGTTTCAGCCTCCACAGCTCTCTTGGATAGAGAATTCCAAAGATTCACCATCTTCTGAGTGAAGAATTTTCTCCTTGTTTCAGTCCAAAGTCACATGCTTTCCCAAAACAGAGGAGGTTTGCCCAGAACATATACCGATAACAAACTGTAAATGAGCAGCACTCAGATTCCCTAATGGCCCAAGATTAAGGGAAAACAATGGCAAGGTATGTAATCATGCAGACCAGGGAGGTTCCAAAGAGTACATGTTGAGCTACCTATCCTTAGTCAAGGTGTCCTCTCTTAACCTCAATTCATTGACTCCTGTGGTTAAAATGTGTTGTACTTGAAAATGGATCTTGTTCTTTCAGTGAGTAAGGAATATAACTCTGGTGAAAGTCAACTTCTTCAGGAGAGATGGGAAAGAAATGAAGCATAGAGAGGAAGAAACATATTCAACAAATGAGGGAGAAAGATTACTTCTTTCATATTGAATTACACTACAATGTACTTCACACCAGAAAAACTGACAGCTAATTTCAGATCTCTTACCTGCCAGCACTGGGTTCTGTCATTGCAATGGCACCAATACATTTTCCAGAAACCATCTGAGGAATATAACGTTCAATCTGGTCTTTCGAACCATAATGAGTGATGTAGGGCATGACAATGTCTGAATGTAAGCTGAAACCAGGTCCACTGCAGTTGGCATACATCCTAGAAATGAGTACACTAATAAGTCATAGAATCACACAGCACCCCAACAGGCCCTTTGGCCCATTGAGTCTGGACCAACCCATCTTAAGCACCCCACCCTATGCCACTCCCATTTTAGACTAAAGCTCAGTACTGTACTAATCAATGCTGGTCAATGGAGAAAGTTTACTCTTTTCATAGAACAAATGTAATTTGAAAACCATCTTAAATGAGATGATGAAACAGATGCAACCTCACATACTGCTGCTGTGTTTTTTTTGGTCAGCATGTTTTATTTTCAATGCAGCTTAAGCAAAGTCCATCTGTTCCTTACCATCAATAATGTCCCTCACCATCATTAATGTCCCTCTAGAAACCAGTTTTCTAATTCTTCTTCAGGCTCCACCACCTTCGGTCATCTGGTTGATAGATTAATGTCGGCAATTAGAGAGGGGAAGAGAGAAAACAAAGGGACATGTAAAAGCTGTGAAGTGCAGGTTGGAGCTGTAGGAATGCTCAGGCAGTGTTAACAGAGAGAGAAAAACTGAATTAATATTACAAACGGATAACCTGCAGCAGAAATGGCCAGTTTCAACAAAAATAGAGAAAGTGAGTTAACAGATACCAAGACTACAGTATGCCTCTACAAAAGATGAAGCTTTTATTAGAACAGTGTAGGAAGCTACAGATAGTTTAGAGTGGGGTAGAAAACTGAAGTGACAGGAGATGCTCTGCAACAGTCTCCCTATCTACCTGTGTGTCTTAGTAGGCGGCATAAGCTACCTGATTAGATGATCTGAAATTTGAGTTCCTGTGTGTGAACCCATTATCTCAGCAGGGCCACTATCAGAGATACTACAGATAGTCTCAATATGATGGTCTAGAGATGGGAGAAATTGAACTGGCCCCCTTACTTGATTTCCTGCTCCATACAGTACTCTGGATGAGGACTGAAGGACTGCCAATACCTTTGTGGTTGCACCTGGCACTTCCAGCAAGTGGGTTGGGGAGGATAGGAGAAAACAGGAAAATAAGTGACAAGAGCTTGTTGAAAATCTGAATGTGAGAGTCATCCTGATGAAATTAAATGTGAAGTAATTTGGTAAATCTATATTTGAACTTCACTTGGCAGTGTTTATTCTGAGAATCTCTCTCAATGAACTTCTATCTACAGTATCTAATTAGTGGATTATGACCAAACTCTCAACATACAATCCCAGCAAGCAAGCTTCAGTGTTGTAAGTGTAATTAATATTAAAGTATTTCCAGTGCTTTTGAATGCTATTTGTAAACTTTAATCACAGAATAGAACTTTTACCATTCATGTGGTTAACACATCACCATGCCACAAATAATGACCCTTTTCAAAGAGGGGTCAAATAAGTAAAGCACAGGGCTCCTGCCATTTGCTGGTTAACTCTGGTGTGGTGTTGGGACTCTCTAACATTAAAAGCTCCAAGAAGAATGGAGTGATGTTTTTAAAACGAGACTTTGTGGATATAACAGGCGGAAAACCAATAGACGTGATACATTTGGATTCCAGAAGCCATTTGATACAGTGTCACATAAATATAACTGGGCAGGGTATCAGGAATAGAATATTAACATGGAAAAAAGGTTGGCTAACTAATGGAAAACAGGCAGTTGAGATAATACAATGGTCTGGAGATGAGAGAAATTGGACTGACCCCTCACTTGATCTCCTGCTCTGGATGGTACTTTGGATGAGGGCTGAAGGACAGCCGATACCTTTGTGGTTGTACCTGGCACTTTCAGCAAGTGGGTTCAGGAGGATAGAAAATAAGGGGAAAATAGGGAGATAAATGGCAAGAGCTTGTTGAAAATCTGAATGGAAGACAGTCACCCTGATGAAATTAAATGTGAAGTAATTTAATAAATCTATATTTGAACTTCATCTGATGGTGTTTATACTGTCAATGAATAATGCTGTCTCAATGAACTTCCACCCATTTAAATAGAGGATTATGACCAAGCTCTCGACATACAGTCCCAGCAAGCAAGCTTCAGCATTGTAAATGTAATTAATATTAAAGTATTTCCAGTGCTTTTGAATGCTATTTGTAAACTTTAATCACAGAATAGAACTTTTACCATTCACGTGGTTAACACATCACCATGCCACAAATAATGACCCTTTTCAAAGAGGGGTCAAATAAGTAAAGCACAGGGCTCCTGCCATTTGCTGGTTAACTCTGGTGTGGTGTTGGGACTCTCTAACATTAAAAGCTCCAAGAAGAATGGAGTGACGTTTTTAAAACGAGACTTTGTAGACCTCTCATACAACAACAATAAACCTTTAGAGCATGACCTTGTAACTAGGCACTACTATCCTATGCCAATCTAAAGCCCAAGTGAGGTCATTTCTTGGAGGTGAGCTTACTGCCCTATGCTCATTATACTTAGGAATGATGACTACCACCCGGTGGGTCTAACACCCACCGTCACGAAGTGCTTCGAGAGGCTGGTCATGGCACACATCAACAGGCTTCAAGATAACCTCAACCCACTGCAATTTGCCTATTGCTGAAGCAGGTCCATGACAGATGCCATCTCCCTGGCTCTACACTCATCTCTGGAGCATCTGGAAAGAGATGTACATTAGTCTATTGTTTATTGACTACAGCTTCACCTTCAATACTATAATTCCAAGCAAACTCATCTCCAAACTCCAAGACATGGGGCTCAACACCTCCCTTTGCAACTAGATGCTTGATTTCCTGATAACAGACCACAATCAGTTAGCATAGGCAGCACGTGAGGACAAGGGGTCCCTATCCCAGTTGGGTCTGGAAGGGGTGAGGGTGAGAGCAGAGGTGCGGGAAATGGCAGAGATCTCTCGACCACAGTCAGGGGGAAGCCCTGTTTAGAAAAGGAGTTGGACATCTCGAATGTCCTGGAGTGGAAAGCCTCATCGTGGGAGCAGATCCTAGGTTGCAGACTATTGAATGGTCCCCTAGTATAAGATGGACTCTCGACCTCACAATCTACCTCGTTATGGCCTTGCACCTTATTGTCTGCCTGCATTGCACTTTCTATATAACTGTAACACTTTATTCTGCATTCTGCTATTGTTTTCCCTTGTACTATCTCAATGTACTGATGTGATGAAATGATCTGTATGGATGGCATGCAAAACAAAGTTTTTCACTGTACCTTGGTACGTGTGACAATAATAAACCAATTTACATTGGTCATGAGAACCAGTGTGTCTGTACAAACTCTTTGTTAGAGAAATCCAGAACAAATTGAAGTCTTGAAAGATTACATTGCCTGTTTTCATAATGTTGCAGAGGCATTGATGTGAAGTCTGTATAAAAGCACAAGGATGTTCATTGGTAGATCATAGAAATAATCTCCCATCAGACTCAAGCTGTGCCCAATAACATCCAAAAAGTCAAATTTGGCACTCAATTTACAACTATTATAGATCAATATCAACAGCAGCAAACATTTCTGTATTCTCAACTGTTATTGCACATAAAACCTTTCAGTGATACCATATCTAATGTACTTACTGTTCCTCCCAAACAATAGCAGCAGAAAGTACATCACCACCGAGCCCACCATGTTCTTCAGGTATATTGACTCCCAAAAGACCTTGCTGTCCAGCTTTTTCCCAGACTTCTCGACTCACTTGACCATCTTTCTCCCATCTGGAACAATAAAAATTATATACTGAGGGACCAGATTCCAATTGGGAGCACCAAATGTACATGGTGTATCTGCAGCACCTAATCATTCCTGGCCCATGGTTTTCCATGTTTTAATTCTTGCAGCAATGATACCCCTATTTTCAATGTTATTATTGTTTTACACATGCTGGGACCTTTGCTTTTTGTGAAATCTATTAACAACTAGAATGTGAATATAGGATGTATGATTAGTAAGTTTGTGGATGACACAAAAATTGGCGGTGGTGTTGTGGACAGTGAGAAGGTTGTCTAAGGCTACAGAAAGATACAGATCAGATGGAAAGTTGGACACAGCACTGGCAGATGGTATTTGTACCCGACGAGTGTGAAGTGATGCATTGTGGGAAGTCAAACATGGGTACGTCATATACAATAAATTGTGGAGCACTAAGGTATACTGATAAACAGAGAGTCCTTGGGGCTCAAGTCCATTCTTCCCTAAAAATGGCAACTAGATAGGTTGGTGAAGGCAGCATATGACACACTTGCCTTTGTAAATCGGAACATAGAGTATAAAAATTGGGAGATTATGTTGCAACTTTGCAGAACACTAACCACACCACACTTGGAGCAATGTTGATGGCTGTTCACTGGCAGATGTGTGTGGTATTGATGGCTGTTCACTGCTAGTTATCAATGATATGACAATATATGATGCTCTTGAGATGACTCCCCTGCACCCTTCTAAGGGTGATTAATCTTGCTAGAATAAAGTTCAGCAGTTGAGTACCGTTTGGCTTCTGCTACCTGTTCAGTGATAGCTTTTGAGAGTTAGCAAGCTCCTTAAAAATGGGGGGTTGAAAAGGTAGGGAAGAAGAAATGGGTGCCCAGTTAACTCAGGTACTGTAATCTGACGTCCATGCACACTCACCCACAGGAGTAATTTGATTTCAGTCAAAAATGGGAACCTTGGCTCGTGTCCCTCTCACTTCCCTTAACCTGGGATGGTGGAAATTCAATCATTATTCCTCATCTGCTCTCTGATATGCAGCAGATTAGGAATCTATTTTGACATCTTCCAAGCTGAACAGCATGCAACAAAGGCAGGGTAGTTGTAATGGAAGATTTTAATTTCCATATAGATTGAATTAAATAAATGATCTCCTGTTTTAAAAGTAGTGAATTTCTAGAGTATTCAGGACAATATTTTGCAAAAGTTTATCTTCAAACAAACAAAAGATTAGGATATGTTATGTTATGCAAAGAAGCCAGATTTGGCTAAATCTTAATAGTGAATAAACATTTATTACAATCAAAAGGGGGAAAATGCAAAACACTTACTCAAAAACATTACTAAGATTCTAAATTTGAAGACTGATGTCCATGATAAAGTGCAAATTTGCCAATCATAGAGCAGTGGGAGGTTTAGATGTTAAAACCTACAAGCCACACAAAAGAGCTAGGCAATAATGAAGACCTTTAAGGAAAATGATATAAAAAGGCAAAAGCATATGTCAGTCCTGGCAACCTGGGAGAGAGAGAAAAACCAGAGGACAGAGTAGCAAGCATTACAAAATGCAAATGTGAAAAGGAACTCCAAAGGATATCAAAATCCACTTTTTTCAAATATTGGAAAAAGGGAGTACAATAAAACTCCAAAAATCCAGTATCCAGTTATTCAGAAATCCCAGTGCTTCATGATCTAGAACATAAGCGAGCTCTGTGGCCAGTGCCGGGATCTAGACTGTGGACCAGGTATACAACCAGTGTTGGTGTTAGCAACAGTTTGTGGATGAAGGCAAGGTCTGAGTGCTTCTATGTTTAAGCCCATTTTGGCACACTGAAACACACGTTGAATCTAACCAGGACTCAATTTCCTGCTCCCTTTAAAATCACATGCGCAAAAAAAAGTGAAGATAGTAATAGCAGTAACATTCAGTAGTCTGAAATATCTCCTAGTCTGGCACCACCGAAGTCCAAGGGTGTGGGGTGCTGGATACTCAGAGTTTAATAGATCATAAGAGCAGAATTAGGCCATTTGGCCCACTGTCTGCTCCTCCATTCAATCATAGATAATTTTTTTCAACCCCATTTTCCTGCCTTCTCCCTGTAACCCTTAACCCACTTACCAATCAAGAACCTATCTATCTCTGCCTTAAATACACTCAATGACTTGGCCTCCACAGCGCTCTGTGGCAACGAATTCCACAGATTCACCACCCTGAAGAAATAACTCCTCATCTCAGTTTTAAAGGGACATCCCTCTATTCTGTGGTTGTGCGCTCCTATCCTAAACTAATGAAAACATTTTCTCTTCGTCCACTCTATCCAGGCCTTTCAGTATCCGGTAGGTTTCACTGAGATCCCCCATCCTTCTGAACTCAAGTACAGGCCCAGAGACATCAAACTTTCCTCATACATTAAGCCTTTCATTCCTGGGATCATTCTTGTGAACCTCCTCTGGACCCTCTCCAGAGCCAGCACATTCTTCCTCAAAATTACTCTCAATATTCCAAATGCGGTCTGACCAATGCCCTATAAAGCCTCAGCAGTACATCCTTGCTTTTATGTTCTAGTCCTCTCGAAATGAATGTTAACATTGCATTTGCATTCTTTACTACCGACTCAACCTGCAAGTTAACCTTGAGGGAATCCTGAACTAGGACTCCCAAGTCCCTTTGTACATCCAATTTCCGAATTCTCTCCCCATTTAGAAAATAGTCTACACCTTTATTCTTTCTACCAAAGTGCATAACCCCACATTTCCCTACGCTGTATTCCATCTGCCACTTTGCCCACTCTCCCAATCTGTCCAAGTCCTTCTGCAGACTCCCTGCCACCACGTTCCTCCACCTATCTTGGCATCATCTGCAAACCTGGCCACAATGCTATCAGTTCCTTCATCCAGATCATTGAACAATGCAGGACCTTAAAAATGGAGAATAATGATATTGTAACTGAAAAATCTGAAAATGGTGGTTTACAGTAATAACTCTGAGGAAATCCTAGCAATGTCTGGTTCTGAAGGGCACTGTTAATTGAAATAAACTGTACTAATTCATTTATGTACTTTGAATAATCTTTGAATGCAAGTTTATCCCTTAAGTTATACCTAAAAGATGACCCGAGAAGATGGTTCATTACAAAAACAGACGATAAATAAATAGCCTTACATTCTTGGATATTTTACAGATTACATAGTAAGGGTCAAAAAGACAACAAATAATTCAGTTTGTGTCATGAGATATTTTGAAATTGTAACTGGCTGTGGGTTTTGTGCATTCTTTAGTGCTCAGATCAAAAAAGATTATGAGTGTCTGAACCAAGCCTGTGATGAAGTTCAAATAGACTGTTCTATTGATTTATTAACTCGTTTCCAGTTCTGACCTGTTCATTGCAGCTGATCTCTGTGGGAGTATTCTAAAGTTCAGAGCATGGTAGTGTGCCTGCACTGAAAATGAATAAAGATATATAATGTCAAATATCTCCTCCACAAAACAAAAACCATTTCCCTGTTGCAAGATTTGATCATTCAGAAGTAGGCTGTCTGTTGTGACCAGCAATAGAACTTGCTGTGTGTGAATAGGAGCTGATAGTTCCAGTAGAACCTGATTGCTTTGATGTCACTATTTTGGAGCCTCTCAGTCTAAGAATTTAATAAAACCATGACACTAATGCTTATTACTATTTTTGAAATGTTGTAGCCTGACATGGTAAGTGAAGCTATCAGTACTACAAGAGAATAGACAGACCAGGGATCAATTTTTTCCAGTGTGAATGTGACTTGGACCTGGTAGCTCTGGGACCTACAACCTGAGGATATCCTGAACCACTTGCTGAACACAATGCTCCAGAATCAGTATTCAATCCGCACTCTCCTCCCTGCAACAGGGATGAGTCACTACGACTCACAGAGCTACACTTGGCCATTCCATTGCAGCTCCCTGTGAACACTTAACATTGAAGCAAGAAGTCCAGAGTTTAGTGTGACTGATATTGACCTATCACTGTCAACCTGAAACAATAACTCTGCTTCTCTTTCCAAAGCTGTTGCTCGACATCCTGATATTTCCAGCATTTATTTCAGATTTTTAGCATCTGCAGGATTTTATTTTTGGATTCTTTCTCTTTGGCTGCCGGGATGCTGTTGCTTGCTTCAAATATTCGGCATAATAACTGTGAGGCACTGCTTGTGCCAATAAATTTGACTGTGTCAGTCTTCCAGCAATAGTTAACATATTTATTTTTATATTCTCATACTTCCTTACAATACAGGAGACCATTCAGGCTATCCAGTCTATGCCAAATCTTGGCGAATCCCATTAGTCCAATTCAACATCAATATACAAAGGAGCTGGAGAAAGTCAGGCAGCATCTATGGAGGGAAATGGGCAGTTGACGTTTCGGGTCAAGACCCTTGATTTCAACTCAATCTGCTCACCTAGGGGTACAAGAACACAGTTTCCTGAAAGAAGTGACATGGGTAGACAGGGTGGTGAAGAATGCATATGGCATGCACACCTGCATCAGACAGGATATTAAGTTGGGATGTTATGATACAGCTGTGCAAGATGTTGGTGAGATAGCATCTGAAATATTGTATGCTGATCTCATTACCATACTATGAGGAGGATGTGATTAACCTAGAGAGGGTGCAGAAAAGATTCATGAGGATGTTGCTGGGACTGGAGGGTTTGAATTATAAGGAGAGACTGAATAATGCTGGGACTGTTTTCCCTGGAGTAAAGGAGGCCAAGGGGTGACCTTATAGAGGTTTATAAAATTGTGAGGGGTACAGATATGGTCACCGTCTTCTTCCCATGGTAGAGGAGTCTAAAACTAGAGGGCATAGGTTTAAGGTGAGAGGGGAAAGATTTAAAGGGGGCCTGAGGGGCAGGTTTTCCCACACAGAGGTTGGTGGGCACATAGACTGAACTGCCACATGAAGCTGTAGAGGTGCCTACAATTACAATGTTTAAAAGATATTTGTTCAGGTACATGGATAGGAAAGGTTTAAATGGATATAGTCCCAATGCAGACAAATGGGATGAGCTCAGGAAGGCACCTTGGTCAGCATGGATGAGTTGGGCTGCAGGGCCTGTTTCCAGGCTGTGTAACTTGATGTCTCTATATACATTAATGATTTGGAAATTAATGTAGAAGGTATGATAAATAAGTTGAAAGATGACAAAAAAAATCAGTGGAGTTGTGGATAGCAAGAAAGGTTGTCAAAGGAAACAGCAGGATACAGATCAGTTAGAAGTTTGGGTGGAGAAATGGCAGACAGAGTTTAAACCCAACAAATTTGAGGTGATGCATTTTGGGAGGACAAATGCAAGAGAAGGTTTATACAGTAAACAGCAGGACCCTTAGTACATGATGACAGAATTACATTGACGTACAGAGAGATCTTGGGATGCAAGTGTATTGTGGAGGATCGTGGCTGTCACGTGACAGCACTGCCCCTAACTGGTCGGAAGACACACCACTGTCAATCAAGGTTTGGCTCCACCCCACCCATCAGTGCACACCTGACCATTGGTCCCTTTAAGCACCTTTGTACTTGGCCTCGGGCCATTGGCCTATTTGAACTACCTGGGCTGGACCCCCCAGCCCTCCAGCACTATAAAGGGTGCCACGTGTGCTTGGTTCTGTCTCTTTTGTATCTGAGGGATACCTTGTTGGTAAACTGTGCACCGTTTAATAGGGTTAGGAGCATCTGCTTCATTCCAGGCCAAAGAACCGTGGAACGGCGCTGGAGAAACTAGTTAGTATCCCTGGTAGCAAAAAGCTGTGCCTGCACTGAGTCAAGGGTTGGTTGGGTGTTGTACTGTTTTTCCTTGATTGTACGTACCCAGTTCGTTGTGTGTGTATGTGTATGTGTGTGTGCGTGTCGCGTTTGTCTTTGTAAATAAAATCGTTTCCTGCCAGACTGTGTTCAGAGTCCTTTACTTTTGAAACCCTCCAAATCTGTCTTCTCACTCACAGCAGCAAGTCCATAGCTCTTGGCAACACAAAGGAATAAGGTGGTAAAGATTGTATGGCTTGCTTGCTTTCATCATTCGGGGATTTGAGTATAAAACTTGGGAAGTCGAGTTGCAGCTGTATAAAACTTTGGCAAGGCCACATTTGGAGTATTGCCTGCAGTTCTGATTGTCACACTATAGGAAGGATGTAGAGACTTTGGAGCGGGCACAGAAGGATGTTGCCTGGATTGTCAAGTGTTAGCTATAAGAGGTTAGACAAACTTGCATTATTTTATCTGGAGCATCAGAGTGAGGGGTGACCTGCTAGTATACAAGCATGGATAAGAGAGAGAGAGAGAGAGAGAGTCACAGAGCAATACAGCATGGATATAGGCCCATCAGTCCATGCTGACTATGGTGCCTACCCAGCTACTCCCAAATCCTTGCATTCGGCCCATATCTCTCTAAGCCCCCCCCCATGTACCTATCCAAGTGCTTCTTGAGTCATACTATTGTACCTGCCTCAACCACTTCCTCTGGCACTCACCACTGTCTGCGTGAAAAAGTTGCCCCTCAGGTCCTTTTTAAATCTTTCCCCTCTCACCCTAAATCTATGCTCCCTAGTTTTGGACTCCTCTACCCTGGGTGAAAAGACTGTTATCATCCACCTCTCATAATTTTAAAACACTTCAATAAGGTCACCCCTCATTCTCCCATGTTTCAAGGAATAAAGACCTAGCCTGGCCATCCTCTCCCTATAACTCAGGTCCTCTAGTCCTGGCAACATGCTCGGAAATCTTTTCTGCACTTTTTCCAGTTTAACCACATCTTTCCTATAACAGCGTATACGGTAGCGTAGCGGTTAGCGCGATGCTATTACATCGCCAGCGATCGGGGTTCGATTCCCGTCGCTGTCTGTAAGGAGTTTGTACGTTCTCCTGTGTCTGCGTGGGTTTCCTCTGGGTGCTCCGGTTTCCTCCTACATTGCAAAGACGTACGGATAGGTTAATTTGGGTTTAAAATGGGCAGTGCGGACTCGTTGGGCCGGAAGGGCCTGTTACCACGCTGTAAATAAAATTTTTAAAAATTTAAAAATTTAATTTAAAACTGTACACAGTACTCCAAGTGCAGCTTCACCAACTGCAATTGCAATATAATGTCCCAACTCCTATACTCACTGCCCTGACTCAAGGCCAGCATGCTAAATGCCTTTTTCACCACCCTGTCTATCTGTGACACCCCTTTCAACGAACTATGCACTTGTACTCCTTGGTCCCTCTGTCTCACCACACTCCTTAGTGCCCTACCATTCATAGTACAAGTCCTATGCTGGTTTGACTTCCCAAAATGCATCAGCTCACATTCATCCCTACTGAAATCCATTTGCCACCCCTTGGCCCACTTCCCTAACTGATCAAGATCCCCCTATAATCTACGATAACCTTCTTCACTATCAACAACACCTCCTAATTTCGTGTCATCTACAAACTAACTGATCAAACCTCGTACATTTGTATCCAAATCATTTATATAAATAATGAATAACAAGAGCCCCAATATTGATCCCTGAGGCACACCACTAGTCACCGGCCTCCACGCCAAGAAACAGCTTTCAACCACCACCCTGTACTTCCTACCTCTGAGCCAATTTTGAATCCACCTAACTAGCTCTCCCTGGATTCCATGGGAGCTGACCTTCCAGACCAGCCTGCCATGCAGGACCTTGTCGAAGACCTTGGTAAAGTTTAAATAAACAACTCCACTGCCCTACCCTCATCTACCTTTTTGGTTACCTCTTCAAAACACTAAAAGATTTGTCAAGTAAGACTTCCCACACACAAAGCCATGCTGACTCCTCCTTATCAGACTCTGTCCATCCAAATGCTGGTAGATCCTGTCCCTCAGAATTCCTTCCAGTAACTTCCCCCGGTTTGTCCTTACTATCCTTCTTAAACAACGGAACAATATTAGCCACCTTCTAGTCTTTGGGAACTTCACCAAGGGCTAACGACGAAGCAAAAATCTCCACAAGGGCCTCCCACAAAGTCCGAGCATGCACTCGGACAGACCCTAGCAATTTATCCATCTTAATGCGCTGTAAGGCTGCAAATACCTCCTCCCTGGTAATATGAATGTCCTCCACTAGTTTCCCTCATCCCATGATTTCCTCCTCAGTAAACACAGAAGAAAAATATTCATTAAAAATCCCACCAACCTCCCGCGGCTTGAGACACAGGCGGCCCTGCTGATCTCCAAGGGGACCTACTCTCTCCCTAACCACCCTTTTACTCTTTATATAGCCATAGAACCTCTTAGGATTTTCATTAACCTTACCTGCCAGATCCATCTCATACCCTCTTTGCCCTCCTGATCTCCCTCTTAAGAGTATTCTGAATCTTTTTATACTGATCAAGGGATTCGCTCAGCCCTGAACTCCTAATCACAATGTATGTATGCTTCCTTCTTTTTCTTGACCAGAGCCTCAATATCCCTCGTCAGCCAAGGTTCCCTAAACTTGCCAGGTTTACACTTCACCCTAACAGGAATATGCTGCTCCTGAACTCTTGATATCACACTCTTAAAAGCCTCCCATTTGCCATTCGCTCCCTTCCCTTCAAACAGGCTCTCCCAATCAACCTCTGCGAGATGCTGCCCAATTCCCTCAAAATTAGCCCTGCTCCAGTTTTGGACCCTAACCTGTGGACCTGTCCTATGCTTTTCCATCACTATCTTAAAACTAATAGAATTATAATCGCTAGAGCTAAAAAACTGTCAGGGAGATAGAGTCTCTTTCCCAGGGTAGAAAGTCAAACACCAGAAGGCATAGGTTTTAGGTGAGGGGGTGGGAGGAAGTTTAAGGAGATTTGTGAGGTAAGTTTTTTTTACACAGAAAGTAGTAGGTGCCTGGAATGCATTCCCAGGGAAGGTGATGGAATCAGATGCTACTGCAACATTTAAGAGGCTCTTGAGACAGACACATGAACAGATGGGGAATAGACAGATATGGACCACATGCAGGCGGATGGGATTAAATTAGATTGGCATCATGGTCAGTGCAGACGTGGTGGGCCGAAGAGCCTGTGCTGTAGAAACATAGAAAAACTACAGCACAATTCAGGCCCTTCAGCCCACAAAGCTGTACCGAACATGTCCCTACCCTAGAAATTACTAGGCTTACCCATAAGCCCTCTATTTTTCTCAGCTCCATGTACCTATCCAACAGTCTCTTAAAAGACCCTATCGTATCTGCCTCCACCACCGTTGCCGGCAGCCCATTCCACGCACTCACCACTCTGAGTAAAAAACTTACCCCTGACATCTCCTCTATACCTACTCCCCAGCACCTTAAACCTATGTCCTCTTGTGGCCACCATTTTAGTCCTGGGGAAAAGCCTCTGACAATCACCTGACCAATACCTCTCATCATCTTATATCTCTCTATCAGGTCCCCCCATCATCCTCCGTCGCTCCAAGGAGAAAAGGCCAAGTTCCCTCAACCTACTTTCATAAGGCATGCTCCGCATTCCAGGCAGCATCCTTGTAAATCTCCTCTGCACCCTTTCTATGGCTTCCACATCCTTCCTGTAGTGAGGCGACCAGAACTGAGCACAGTACTCCAAGTGGCATCTGACCAGGGACCTATATAGCTGCAACAATACCTCTCGACTCCTAAATTCAATTATCCGATTGATGAAGGACAATACACCATATGCCTTCTTAACCACAGAGTCAACCTGCGCAGCCGCTTTGAGGGTCCTATGGACTCGGACCCCAAGATCCCTCTGATCCTCCACACTGCCAAGAGTCCTACCATTAAGACTATATTCTGCCATCATATTTGAACAACCAAAATGAACCACTTCACACTTATCTAGATTGAACTGCATCTGCCACTTCTCAGCCCAACTTTGCATCCTATCTATGTCCCTCTGTAACCTCTGACAGTCCTCCAAACTATCCACAACACCCCCAACCTTTGTGTCATTCGCAAACTTACTAACCCATCCCTCCACTTCCTCATCCAGGTCGTTTATAAAAATCACAAAGAGCAAGGGTCCCAGTACAGATCCCTGAGGTACACCACTGGTCACCGACCTCCACGCAGAATACGACCCTTCAACAACCACTCTTTGCCTTCTGTGGGCCAGCCAGTTCTGGATCTACACTGCAATGTCCCCTTGGATCCCATGCCTCCTTACTTTCTCAATAAGCCTTGCATAGGGTACCTTATCAAATGCCTTGCTGAAATCCATACACACTACATCTACTGCTCTCCCTTCATCGATGTGTTTAGTCACATCCTCAAAAAATTCAATCAGGCTCATAAGGCAGGACCTGCCCTTGACAAAGCCATGCTGACTATTCCCAATCATATTATACCTCTCCAAGTATTCATAAATCCTGCCTCTCAGGATCTTCTCCATTAGCTTACCAACCACTGAGTTAAGACTCACTGGTCTATAATTCCCTGGGCTATCCCTAGTCCCTTTCTTGAATAAGGGAACAACATCCGCAACCCTCCGATCTTCCGGAACCTCTCCCATCTCCATCGATGATGCAAAGATCATCGTCAGAGGCTCCGCAATCTCTTTCCTCACCTCCCACAGCAGCCTGGGGTACATCTCATCCGGTCCCGGCGACTTATCCAACTTGATGCTTTCCAAAAGTTTCAGCACCACCTCTTTCCTAATATCTACATGCTCAAGCTTTTCAGCCCGCTGCAAGTCCCCACTACAATCCCCCAGATCTTTTTCCGTAGTGAATACTGACGTAAAGTATTCATTAAGTACCTCCACCATTTCTTCCGGATCCATAAACACTTTCCCACTGCTGCATTTGATAGGCCCTATTCTTTCGCATCTTATCTTCTTGCTCTTCACATACTTGTAGAATGCCTTGGGGTTTTCTTTAATCCTGCCCGCCAAGGCCTTCTCATGTCCCCTCTTGGCTCTCCTAATTTCCTTCTTAAGCTCCTTCCTATTAGCCTTATATTCTTCCAGATCGCTAACATTACCTAGCTTTCTGTACCTTTCGTAAGCTTTTCTTTTCCTTTTGACTAGATTTATTATAGCCTTTGTACACCACGGTTCCTATATCCTCTTGTGACTCCCCTGTCTCATTGGAACATGCCTATGCAGAACTCCACACAAATATCCTCTGAATATTTGCCACATTTCTTCCATACTTTTCCCTGAGAACATCTGTTCCCAATTAAATTTCCAATTTCCTGCCTGAGAGCCTCATAATTCCCTTTACTGCAAGTAAATGCCTTTCTAGTCTGTCTGTTCCTATCTCTCTCCAGTGCTAACGTAAAGGAGACAGAATTATGATCACTATCACCAAAATGTTCACCCACTGAGAGATCTGACACCTGACCAGGTTCATTTCCCAATACCAAATCAAGCACAGCCTCTCCTCTCATAGGCCTATCTACATATTGTGTCAAGAATCCTTCCTGAACACACTTAACAAACTCCACCCCATCTAAATCCCTCACACCTTTCTAGGATCTGCTTCCTTATCTGCTCCTCAATATCCCTGTTACTATTGGGCAGCCTATAAAAAACACCCAGTAAAGTAATTGACCCCTTCCTGTTCCTAACCTCCACCCACAGAGACTCCGTAGACAGTCCCTCCACGACATCCACCTTTTCCGCAGCTGTGACACTACCTTTGATCAACAGTGCCACTCCCCCACCTCTTTTACCTCCCTCCCTGTCCTTTCTGAAACATCTGAGACCCGGCACTTGAAGCAACCATTCCAGTCCCTGAGCCATCCAAGTCTCCGTAATGGCCACCACATCATAGCTCCAAGTATTGATCCAAGCTCTAAGCTCATCCACCTTGTTCACAATACTCCTTGCGTTAAAGTAGACACATCTCAAACTTGTCTGAGCACGTCCCTTCTCTATCACCTGCCTATCGTACCTACTACTAGCTCTCTCTATTTGAGAGCCAAACACCTCTTCCCCAGTCTCTCCAGTTCAGATCCCACCCCCCAACAATTCTAGTTTAAACTCTCCCTAGTAGCCTTAGCAAACCTCCCCGCCAGGATATTGGTTCCCCTGGGATTCAAGTACTGTTCTACATAGTTGGTAAAATGGGCAGAGCAGTAGCAGATGGAATATAATCCTGATATGTGCACTGAGGGAATAGTAGTGCCCTAGGGAGTGTTGAGGAACAGAGGGACCTTGGTGTACAAGTCCATGGGTCCCTGAAGGTGGCAGCACAGGTAGATGTTGCCTTCATTAGCTGGGGCATAGAATATAACAACAGGGACATGGTGTTACAACTTTATAAAACGTTGGTTGAGCCACAGTTGGAATGCTGTGTACAGTTCAGGTGGCCACTAGAGGAGGTGCAGAAGACCTTCACGTTGCCTGGATTGGAGCATTTCAGTTATTTGCACAGACTGAATAGGCTGGATTTGTTTTCCTTGGAATGGAGGATGCTGAGTGTGGACTTGATAGAGGTAAACAAAATTATGAGGGGCAGCATAGACATTAGGAAACCTTGATGTCTAAAACTAAAGAGTGTTGGTTTAGAATATGGGGTAAAAGGTTTAGAGAATCTGAGGAAGAATTTTTTTAGACCCAGCGGTTGGTTGGAATCTGGTATATACTGTATGGATGGTACATGCAGGTACACTCACACGCTTGGCACTTGAATTGTTCAGACATAGAAGGCTAGGGACCAAGTGTTGGTAAATGGGACCAGTGTAGATGGGTACTTGATGGACGGCATGGACACAAGGAGCCTGCTTCTGTGCTATATGGGTCTATGCTTCTGTGACTAATATTTTCTCTTACTTTCACACTGGAACTGAGGTAACATCCTCTTAACCTACATCAACATGATGACTTTGCCTTATCACATGCAGGCAATGGTAATTCATTGCATTTTTAATCATATGACGTGAACAACAGTGGTTGCGTGTATAATGCCCAACCAGTCATCCAAATGGATTGGCTTACAAGCAGAGGAGTAAGTAGGTCATTTTCAGGTTGGCAGTCTGTATCCAGTGGGATTAATGCTGGAACACAGCTGCTTAAAATATATAGTCATGACCAAAAGGAAGGAAGCGAATGCTCTGCTGTCAAATTTATGGATGATACAGAAGTAGAGTGGTGGTAAATTGTGAGGAGGATACCAACAGTCTACAGAGGGATATTGAGGGAATAAGTGAGGAAAATAGTTGACAAATACAGCATAATGTGCCAAAATGTGAAGTTGTTCACTTTGGAAATAAGAATGATAGAAGAAATTACTACTTAAATGGAGCAAGCAGCAGCACAAGGTCGCTCATGGTAAGCTCATCCAGAAGATTAAGATGCATGAGATCCACGGTGACTTGGCTGTTTGGATTCAGAAATGGCTTGCCCATAGAAGACGAAGAGCAGTGGTCAACGAGACTTATTCCAGCTGGAGGTCCATGACTAATGGTGTTCCACAGAGATCCGTACTGGGACCTCTGCTGCCTGTGATATATTTAAATGACTTGGTTGAAAATGTAGATGGGTGGATTAGTAAATCTGCAGACTATGCAAAGATTGGTGGCATTGTGCATAGTATAGAAGATTGCCAAAGGATACAGCAGGATTTAGATCAGTTGCAGATATGGGCAGAGAAATGGCAGATGGAGTTTAATTCAGCCAAGTATGACGTGTTGCACTTTGAGAGATTAAATGTAAAGAGAAAGGACATGATTAATGGCAGGACCTTTAAAAGCAATGATATACAGAAAGATTTTGTGGTTCAAGTCCAGAGCTCCCTGAAAGTGGCCACATAGATTGACAAGGTGGTAAAGGCAGTGTAAAGCATGCTTGCCTTTATTAGTCAAGGCACTGAGTTCAAGATTCAGAAAGTTATGTTGCAGCTTTATAAAACTCTGGTTAGGCCACATATGGAGTACTGCATTCATTTTTTGCTATAAGGTATACAGCATTGCTATAAGGAGAGGTTGGATGAACTTGGGTTGTTTCCTCTGGAGTGGTGGAGGCTGAGGGGAGACTGATAGAAGTTTATAAGATCATGAGAGGCAGAGATAGAGTAGACAACTGTATCTTTTTCCCAGGGTTTTAATGTCTAATACTAGAGGCCAAGCACTTAAGGTGAGGGGGGAATGCTCAAAGGAGACGTGCAGGGCAATTTTTGTTTTTACACAGGGAGTGGTGGGATCCTGGAATGCACTGCCAGGGTTGGTCATGGAGGCAAATGCGATAGAGGCGTTTAAGAGGCTCTTAGATAGGCACATGAATGTGTAGAGATGGGAGGGAAATGGATTAGTTTAGTTAGGCATTTAATTATTAGTTTAATTAGTCTGGCACAAGATCGTGGACCTGAGGGTTTGTTCCTGTGTTGTACTGTTTTATGTTCAATGGATTTGTATAGCACAGAAACAAACCCGTCTATGTTCCACTAATTTCATTTACCAGCACTTGGCACATAGCCTGCAATGCAATAGTGAATCAGGTGTTCATCCAGATGCTCTCAAATGTCATGAGAGGATCTGCCTCCATCACCTACTCAAGCAGTGTAAGACTGCAACCACCCTGAGTGAAAAAGTTCTTCCCCCTCATGTAAATCAACGCCCTCTGGTCTTAGACACCTCCACATGGGAGAATTTTCTTAGTATATATCCTATCTTTGCCCCTCATAATTCTGTATACCCCTATCAGGTCCCCCCTCAGCCTCCCCTGCTCCAAAGAAAACAAACCCAACCTATCCAGTCTCTCCTCAAAACTGAGACATTCCATTCCACACAACATCTCTGCACCTTCAGTGCAGTCATGTCCTTCCCACAGTGTGGCATACACAATATTCCAGCAGCGGTCTAACCAATATTAATCATGGAGTCATACAGTACAGAAACAGGCCCTTTAGGTCTCCATATTCGCGCCCACCATTGTACTTATATTATTCCCATTTACCCATGTTTAATCCATAGCCTTGTGTGCTTTGGTGATTCAGGTGCTTGCCCAGATGCCTCTCAGGTATGCTGGTAGATGCTCAAGAGGAAAGCTTTAGACTACACAAAGATACAGACGTTCTGGTCAGTTGGACGTTAAAATGGCAAATAGAATTTAATCCTGAGAAGCCAGCAGGGTGAAGCACTTGTGAAGGTGAACAAGGCAGGAGAATGCACAATAAATGAGAGGATTTTGAGTGGTGTGAATGCGTGTATGTCCACAGACCCTTAAAGCTAGCAGGACAAGGTGGCATTTGGGAGTAAGCCCCTTTATCAACTGGAAATGCTAACTGTTTCTCTTTCCACAGTTGCTACCTGACCTGCTGAGTATTTTCAGCATTTTCCATTTTTATTTCAGGTTTCCAGCATCTGCAGTTTGAATACAACACTGACCACAGCACAAGTTATGCACACAGTTCCAGATCACCACACTGCTAAGACTGATGAATTTAGAGCATTGGTCAGCACCACCTGGAAGTATAATGTTCCTATTGCAGAGACGGTTGAAACAAGGGCAAACCTGGCAACTCAGCATTCCAGGGTACAGATTCTTCTGGCATGACAAGGGGGAATGCAAAAAAAAGTGGTGGCATTGCAATACTGCCATGTAGAGTTTAGGAACAAAAAAGGGGCAATTGCTTGGCTAGGGGTATACTGTAGAGCAGTCAACAGGTGATGGAGCAGCAGATATGTAAACAAATCACAGACAGATGCAAGAATAATAGGGATCTGGTAATAGGGAACTTCAACTTCCCCAAAATTAACTGGGATCCCTTTAGGTGAAAAAATTAGATAAGGTGGAATTTTTAAAGTGTGTCCAAGAGTGATTTTTAACCAGCGTGTAGATAATTCTACAAGAGAAGGGGCAATACTGGACCTAATCGTAGGGAAGGTAGCTGGGCATGTGGTTGAAGTGTCAGTGGGAGAGCTTTTTGGAGATTGTGACCATAACTCTGTAAGCTGCAAGGTAGTTGCGGAAAAGGATAAATATGGTCTGGAAATTAAGGTCTTGAACTGGGGAGGAAGGCCAATTTTATATGTAATATTTTATATATAAGGCAGGACCTGGCAAAAGTAGACTGGGAGCAGCTACTTGCAGATGGATCTACATATGACATGTGGGTGTCATTCAAAAGTAAAATACAGGCGACTCCCATGTTTTGGGATTGGGGAGGGTTGTGTTCATAGAAAATGAGCCATAATCGCAATTTTCCAGAACGTGAAAGCCGCATCATCTGTCCATATGTCAAGAAACTCAAGTTAAAAAAAAATTCTGTTAATTTACTTTTTTTCCACACATAAATTTTGTGAGCGAATTTTATTCCATATCTCAAATTTTTGGGTTGTGATTTGCGAATTCTGTAAGGGAGAATTTCCATTACTTAACAGCCATAACACAGGAGTCACCTGTAATGGGAATACAGAGCCCATGTGTTCCCATGAGGGTAAATATGGGCAGCAAGTCCAAAGTACGCTGGATGTCAAAGGATATCGAGAACTAGATAAAGAAGCAGAAGGAAGCATATGACAAATAGTGAGAACTGAAAACAAGTGAGTCCTTAGTTAAGTGTAGCGGATACTTACAAAACAAAAATTTGGAATGCATGAAATATAGTCATGCAGCAGACCTTTCAACAGACCCTTTTGCCCACTGAGTCCGTCCCTGCCAACAACTACCTATTCACACAAATTCTTCATTAACCACTGGTGAGGTACCAGAAGACTGGAGGATGTGGTCCCCTTATTCAAATGCTAAGGTTGGGTTGTTTTCCTTGGAGCAGAGTAGTCGGGGGGGGGGGGGGGGGGGGGGGGTCCTGAAAGGAGTATAATTATATGAGATGCACAGACAGGGTAAATAATAGGAAACTTCTCCCTGTAGTAGAGGTAGCTAAAGCTACCGGGCACAGGTTTAGGGTAAGGTGAACATGATTTAGAAGGGATCCAAAGAAGAATTTTTTTCCACCCAGAAGGTGGTTAGAATCTGGAACGCACTGCCTGAGTGAGTGGTGGGGGAGGTACTGTCACATTTAAGCAGCATCTGGACCTGAATTGCCAAAGCAGAGAAAGCAACGGACAAGTTCTGGCGAATGCAATTCATATAGATAGATATGTTTGGCATGGACACATTACTAGAAGGGTAATTTGCGTGCCGTATGAATATCTAACAAGAAAAAAATGTGACTACACTGGAGAGGCAGCAGAGGAAATTTAAGGTGGTGTTACCATGACTGAAAAAGTTTCACACTGAGGAAATATCAGATAAGCTGGGTTGTTTTCTTTCGATCATAAGGACTGAGGGGAGACTTCCTAAGATGTAAAAACAATGGAGTAACAAACCTAGGGGAATAGATTGAGAGTAACGAGGATGGATTGGAGGAAAGATAAGGAAAAACGTCTTCTCCAGAAGGATGTCTGGGGTCTGGAACTCATTGCCTTTAAGAGTGGTGAAGACAGAAATCCTCAGCGCATGCAAGCCATATTTGGATGTATACTTGAAGCACCTTGATCTGCAGGGATATGGACCCAGTGTGGTAGCAGGAGGGAAATTAGTCTGGTAAATTGAATGACTTCCTACTGTGTTGCAAATTTTTCAATTATTTATAAAGAACAATCAGAAACGTGGACCCTTACTTCATAATGTGTCCTCTAAATTACATTTGGGATACCACAAAACAATCTTATAACAAAAAAGCTTTTGGACCCAGTACGTACACCTGCCTTCTCTGGTCAACACTCAATCCCAACTCTTTCCAGAAATACATTGCTTCATGCTCGATTCCATTTACACCACTCACTTCAAAAATCTCTTCAACCAACTTAATCTGTTGGGTTAAGTATCGGTTACAACCCCAGCCATCTACTGAAGTTATTTTTGCTAAGGCAGTCAGCTATTTACCAGGCAAATCCTCAAAGAGCTGCTTTCAGACTGGGGCTCCCCAGCATCAATATTATTTACCACCCCTTGTTGTTACCCAGCTTTCCTTCCGCACTGATTATGAAGAAATTCATACGACTTGTCCTGGGACCACACCCACTACTCCCATCCGTTACTACCGCTCCACAGCAACAACAAACCCACCAACAATGTGACCAACCCCATCCCAACGGCAACCATCGGGCAAACGGGCAACCAACCCACAGCCACCACACCCCTCAGCGACTCTCCCACCCACTACCACCCCACCCCACAGAAAACACCAGTTGCAGACAGATCCTCGGCTGACCATCGCCCTGGGTGAACACTGCCCCGCTCTACCCGCCCCCCCCATTCAGTGACCTCCACCCCTACGACCACACTCGCCCCTCACAGACAGACCCCTCACTGACCCACCCCCTCATCCCACCCACTGTTGGCACCCCCTCCCCGACCACCGCCGCGGTCACACCAAGCCCTCGCCATCTGCCCTGCCCTGCCACCCGGCCGGAGTCTGCACCCCGACTCCCGGTCACCCGCCCCCCGGCCAAGCCGCAACCCCGCTCACCTGACCCCCGCCCCCCAGCCGCACCGCCAGCCGCGCCGCAACCCCGCCATCGTCACCCGAGGCCGCGCACGCGCACGGCGGTGGTGCCGTCCCAAGCCCGGGGGCGGGATTCCTGCCTCCGCGGCGCTCCCTCAGCACCGCTTCTCCCGCCTCCGCGGCGCTCCCTCAGCACCGCTTCTCCCGCCTCCGCGGCGCTCTCTCCGTACGGCCCGTCTGACAGAGTGTTATTCCCTTGGGTTCACACTGGCAGCTGGGGCACACAGACCAGCCCTCCTGAGGGCCACTCGCACACTGGTTAGTCTTTTTATTAATATTAAGGTATAAATGCCAGGGTTCATTAAAGACCCTCAAGTGTTGGGGTCAGCCAGTCCATCCTGGCGTTTCCACTGGAGCTTCTCCCACCTTCCTCTTTTGATTCTGACAGCGTGACCATCTATTCTCACATCTGCCTATATATATATATATATATCTGTATCATCCACGTCAATCCCTCCAAATGGGAGCGAGATCATATTGTCAGCACACATTGGGTAAAGAAGTTTCTTCTGAATTTCCCACAGGATTTCTTGTGTGCAGTTCTGGTCACCGGACTATAGGAAGCTAGAGAGAGAGCAGAGAAGTTCACAAGGATGTTGGGTTGGAGGGCTTGAGCTATCGGAAGAGATTGAAAAGGCTACATCTGATTTCCCTGGAGTAAAGGAGGCTGAAAGGTGACATGGTATATAAAATTATGAGAGGCAGAGATAGGGTAGATAGCCAGTGTCTATTTCCCATGATTTAAGGGAACCTTGGATGAATTTAGTCAAGAAGAAAAAGTATGTAAAGCTTAGGAAGCTAGGATCAATCAGAGCCCTTCAGGATTATAAAGAAGCCAGAAAAGAACTCAAGAAGGGAATTAGGAAAGCCAGGAGGGGCCATGAAAAGTCCTTGGCGGGTAGGATTAAAGAGAATCCCAAGGTGTTCTACACATACATCAAGAGCAAGAGGATAACTAGGGAGAGGGTAGGACCACTCAAGGATGAAGGAGGGAACATGTGCTTGGAAGTGGAGGATGTGGGTGAGGTCCTAAATGAGTACTTTGCATCAGTACTTACCGAGAAGGATGTGGAGGATAGTGAAATCAGTGTGCAGCGTGCTAATATGCTACAGGGCGCTTCGACATAAAGAAGGAGGTAATGTTGCATCTCTTAAAGACCATTAAGGTGGATAAGTCCCCAGGGCCTGATGGGATATACCCCAGGTTATTGAGAGAGGCAAGAGATGAGATTGCTGGGGCCTTGACCAAGATCTTCGTGTCCTCTCTAGCCACAGGTGAGGTTCTGGAGGACTGGCAAGTAACTAATGTTGTCCCATTATTCAAGAAGGGAAACAGGGATAATCCTGGAAACTATAGACTGGTGAGTCTCATGTCAGTGACAGGAAAGTTACTGGAGAGGATTCCTCGGGATAGGATTTATGAGCAGTTAGATGGCCTAATTAGGGACATTCAGCATAGCTTTGAGCAGGGCAAGTCATGTCTTACTAACTTGATCGAGTTTTTCGAGGAGGTGATGAGGGTGATTTATCAATCACATAAGATATCTTTATTTGTCACGTGTACATCGAAACACACAGTGAAATGCATCTTTTTGCATAGAGTGTTCTGGGGGCAACCCACAAGTGTTGCCACGCTACCGGCATCAACATAGCATGCCCACAACTTCCTAACCTGTACATGTTTGGAATGTGGAAGGAAACCAGAGCACCTGGAAGTGGCCGGAATTGAACCTGGGTCGCTGGTGCTGTAATAATGTTAAGCTAACTGCTCCACTACCATGCCTGATGTGGATGCTGTGGATGTTGTCTCCATGGATTTTAGTAAGGCGTTTAACAGGGTCCCTCATGAGAGGCTCATCTGGAAGATTAAGATGCATGGGATCCATGGTGACTTGGCCGTTTGGATTCAGAATTAGCTTGCCCAGAGAAGACAGATGGTAGTGGTCAATGGGACTTATTCTAACTGGAAGTCTGTGACTAGTGGTGTTCCGCAGGGATCCGTACTGCGACCTCTGCTGTTTGTGATATACGTATATAAATGACCTGGATGAAAATGTAGATGGGTGGGTTAGTAAGCTTGCAGATGATACGAAGATTGGTGGTGTTGTGGATAGCGTAGAAAACTGGCAAAGGATACAGCAGGACATAGATCAGTTGTAGATATGGATGGAGAAATGGCAGATGGAGTTTAAATCAGCCAAATGTGAAGTGTTTGCACCTTGGGAGATCAAATGTAAAGAGACCCTTAACAGTGCTGATGAGCAGAGGGATCCTGTGGTCCTAGTTCATAACTCCCTGAAGGTGGCTACACAGGTTGACAAGGTGGTAAAGAAGGCATATGGCATGCTTGCCTTTATTAGTTGAGGCAGTGAGTTCAAGAGTCAGGATAAATGGAACAGGCCCTTTGGCCCACAATGTTGTGCCGATCTAATTAAATTTGTAATCAAATGCTCAATTAAACAAATCCCTTCCACCTAAATATCCATATCCTTATATTTCCCACACATTCATGTGTCTATCTAAGAGCCTCTTGAATGCCCCTATCGTAATTGCTACAGCTTTATAAAACTCTGGTTAGGCCGCATCTGGAGTATTGCATTCAGTTCTGGTTACCCCATTATAGAAAGGATGTGGAGGCTTTGGAGAATGTGCAGAAGATTTTTACCAGGATGCTGCCTGGATTAGAAGGCATTTGCTATAAGGAGAGGTTAGACAAACTTGGGTTGTTTTCTCTGGAGCGGCGGAGGCTGAGGGAAGATCTGATAGAGGTTTATAAGTTTATGAGAGGCATCGACAGGGTAGACAGCCAGTATCTTTCTCCCAGGGCTGAAATGTCTAATACCAGAGGACGTGCACTTAAGGTGAGAGGGGGTAAGTTGAAAGGAGATGTGCAGGGCAAGTTTTTTACACAGAGAGTGGTGGGTGCCTGAAATGTGCTTCCTGGGGTGGTGGTATGCAATTACGATAGGGGCATTCAAGAGGCTCTTAGATAGACACATGAATGTGTGGGAAATGTAAGGATATGGATATTTAGGTGGAAGGGATTTGTTTAATTGGGCATTTGATTACAAATTTAATTAGATCGGCACAACATTGTGGGCCAAAGGGCCTGTTCCATGCTGTACTATTCTACGTTCCATGTTCTTTCATAGGGGTGTTTAAAACTAGAGGACATAGGTTTAAGGTGAGAGGGAGGAGGTTTAAAGTGGATCTGAGGGGTAAATTTTTCACACAAAGAGTAGTTGGTATCTCCAACGAGCTGCCAGAGAAGGTGGTGGAAGCAGGAACAGTAACAACATTTCAGAGGCATCTGGACCAGTACTTAAATGAGTAAGGCACAGAGGGATATGGAATTAATGCAAGCAAGTGGGATTAGAGCATGATGGGCATGATGGTCAGCACAGACACAATGACTGTTTCTATGCTGTACAACTCTATGACCATCTTGTACTGATGGCCCCTGGTTTTTCTCTTCCCACAGGTAGAAACATTCCCCCTGTACCCATTCTGTCAAAACCTTCCATCATTTTGAAGTCTTCTCTAAGGGCACACCTCGGTCCTCTTTTCAGCCTGGTCGTCCTTTAGTGACCTGTGTCGCCCCACCCTCTCCAGCCTCCCTCTGTCATTTTTATAATGTGGCCACCAGAACTGTGTGTATTTCCTTAAATGCGATCTGACCAAGGTTGATAAAGGTTTAGCATAACTTCCATACTTCTAGAAATAAACCCCAGTGCTTGGTTTGTTTTTTCTCATGGCCTTGCCAACCTGCGGCACAATTTATAGAGACTGGTGTATCTGTGCTCTGAGATCTCTTTGCTCCTCTGCACTGCAAGACCAGGGTTCAATCCTGACCTCGGGCTCCATGTGGAGTTTGTACATTCTCTTGTGTGGATTTCCTCTGGGTGCTTGGGTTTCCTCCCCCATCCCAAAGATGTGCAGGTTGATATGTTAATTGTAAATTGCTCCTAGTGTGTAGGTGAAAGATAGAATTTGGGAGGAGTTGATGAGAATGTGGGGAAAATAAAAAGAAATGGGATTAATGTAGGATTGGTGTCAATGGGTGGTTGATGGTTGGTGTGGACTCCATGCTGTATGGCTTTATGACTCTGAGACTTCTTCAGTTCTGACAATCCCAAGCCCACCCTCTACCACCAATTCGGTATAATTTGCAACTTAAAAATTGTGCTTTTGATTCCCAAGTCTCAATTGTTAAATGCCATACAAGGACTAGGGTTTTCTTAATAAATGCAGGGCATATTGACTGGTATTGTAGCGTTTAACAGCGTAACCTGCTTTTCTCTCTAAAAGTTCTTACCAGTCCTGGAGACATAATTACAACCCAGTGTTCATTCCAACAGAATCTCACACTGTATCTTACAGCTTCAATATTAAGCATTGCTGCGTAAAGTAAACTCATATTATTTGTGAATCTTGCATACTTGTGAGTGTTGCGATATGATAAAACCTTTTTAAGTAGTGAGTAGTTAGGGTCTGGAATGCACTGACCATCTTCCAGAACAGAGCAAATCCAATTACATTAACTACAGCAGGGTCTACCTCTGACTGCCACAGGGAAAGTCATTGCCAGGGTCCTCCTGAAGAGCTGCTCCCTGAACTGCAGTGTAGATTCCATCCATGTAGTTGCGCAGATGATATGATCTTCACCACGTGACAACTCCAAGAAAAATGTTGGGAGCTGCATCAACACTATTGATTTCACAAAAGCCTTTTATTCTGTGAGTTGAGAGTCTCTCATCTCCAACACTGAGGCCCCCATCACATTCTCTCTGCAACCTATATAGTTCATCTTCCCAACACTAGACTACCAGAACAAATACTTTAGTCCAAGCAAACTTGGGAAGACCAGGCATAGACTAGGCAACCATTTTGCCGAGCACCTGCGCTCTTTCTGCAATGGCCATCTTGAGTTCCTGGTTCTGAGCCATTTTAATTCCCTCTCCCATTCCCACACCGAAATATTTGTCCTCGGCCTCCTCCACTGCCATGGTGAGGCCCAATGCACACTAGAGGAACAACACCTCATATTCTCCCTGGGTAGTCTACAACCCAATGGTATGAACATTGAATTCTCCAATTTCAGGGAACCTGCTCCTGCTCTGTTCCTTTCTCACTCCTTCTGATCCACCCAGATTCTCTCATACACTCCCTTCTTTCCAACCCCCACCCCCAGCCCCCTGTTACCCAGTTTCTTTCCCCTCCTTTATCTAGTTCCAGTCACCACCCTCATTTCTTATCAGATTCCATAGCCTACAGGCCTTTTCCAGTTATCACATCCCAGCCTCTGTCTCTATCTCCACCCCTCCCTCCCTCACCAGACTCCATCTGCCCATCAACCCTTCCTCACCTACATCCAATTAACACTTGCTAGCTCCTGCCTCCCCCTCCCCCTCACCTCTTTACACTAGATATCTCCCCTCTGCACTCTTAGTCCTGATGCAAGGTCTTGACCCAAAACTTTGCCTATACCTCCACAGATGCTGCCTGACCAGGTGAGTTCCTCCAGCAGTCTGTTTTTTAATCTATTTCAAGTTCTGACATGGATAACCAGGCAGACAAAGATTCAAGGATGGTCTCAAAGCCTCCTTGAAAGAAGTGTGGCAACCCATTGACTCCATGACCACTCAAGTTGGAGAAGGAGTATTTGCGATGGTATTAAGAATCTTGAGGACATGGACATGGATGTCCTGCTTAAGTATCAGAAGGAGTGCACCATTTCTCAAACTATTTACTTATATGCCCTATTAAGCAGCTATGGAAAGGTCTTAGGGTCCCACCCTGGCCTCATCAGCCACCTCAGAGCCCACAAAACTGGTATAGAAGCAAGTCATCCATCATCCTGAGGGACTTCCTAAGAAGAAGAGCCATTGCCGACAGGAGTAGTGGATTCAGTAGTGGACTGCAGCATTCAACAGTATTCAAAGTACTTGCAGAGCTATGGGAAGAACGGCAAGGGAGTGGGATAAGCTGGATAGCTCTTACAGAGAGCTAGTATAAACTCAATGGGTCAAATAGCCTTCTGCGCTGTCACCATTCTGTGATTATGTTGGGAAAGACCCTAAAATTATCCAGAACCTGCGGAACCTTAATACTTCCAATGAAACATTTATTTCTACTTTTACAATTAAGAAAATCTATTATTTACAACCATTTGCTGTAAAATGGCAACCAAGCCTTCCTGCATGGAATGATCCAAGATGGTTACTGGAGGAGGTGATATTGCTATCCCCATTCGGACACCACTCTTGTTGCCCCTTCCTCCTCAAGCCACAGAGTCATTACTTGAAATTAATTATATTTGAGGTAATGGCACATATGATTCAATGAAACCATGTATACTGATAATCAGACATGGGAAAAAGGTGTCACAATTGCAGTGGGGCCTGTGAATTGTATTTTGAAATGTTTTAATGCATATGCCACAGATGGAAGCAACCTTCTTTGTCTTCATATTTTGTTGCATGAAAAATATCCCAGTTGAGCATTATCTTTCTTTGGAGAGCAGTTATGGGATGAGGATGATCATTTAGACAGGGGGCAAAATGGTCTCCTCAGCTTCCAAAATATCCACATCACCCTGTTCTGTCCCACCCACTGCAATCCCCTCTACTAGTAGGTATCTGTGCAGGTCGAGTATTGTGAGAGCTTAACGGCTAATTACAAAAACGTTGCTTTTGAAATTTACAAGCTATGGTGATAACAGGGCCCAAGTTATTGTGTTTAGTATTGGTATTAAAACTATTAAAGTCAGTGTGTAAATTTTTAAAAGTACTCTGTTCTCAACACCTCCTGCCCTTGTTGTTTATAGATCAAAACTTTTAGGTAGTGGTTAAATTCAAATAATAATACTGACAGGGAAAATTAATGCTTCACCTACATTAGTGAACAAGATCTAACCAGACTCAGTCTCAATGTGCTGCTATAAGTTTTGCAAATTTCAAAATCTAAATTTTCTTTCTTTGGAAATGTACCTTTCTTAGTGGCTTTCTAAGTGTTTCCTTAATTGATTTTATCATTCCCCTCTATGTGTTGCACAACATGGGCGCATGTTGTGTAATTCACCAGCCACCCAGACAACACAACTCTACTCAGGTTGTAAAATGCATAGCAGAACTATAGTTTCCTTCAGGTTGACAGCTCATTGGCTAAAGTCCACACAATTCCAACTAACTCAATTCAAATTCAGTGTAGAACAGGTATTTCTGTGGAGGACGTCATTGACCAGATAAAATTTTCCTACTTTTTGTGAGTGGGGCATGCTTAGGCAATGGTTCACACTGTTAGGAGATGACACCTGAAAATGGAGCAGCTTGGCTGCAGGAGCATCCACAACATCACCACTCTTCAGCACTGCAGCTAAGAGATTGACAGATCCTACAGCCTTTTTGGTATCCAGAGCTTTGAGCTATTATTTGACATTATGTGAAGTGAATCACATAGGTGATTTTGTTTTAACATTAGTCTTACAGGGATATGGACATCACATTTATTACATCTCCCTGATTACCCTTGAAAGGTGGGGTTAATCCCTTTGTTGAACCACTGCAGCCCTTCTGGTGAAGGTGCTCCCACACTGCTATTGGGGAGGGAGGGCATGGATGATGGAGAACAGGCAATATATTTCAAAGAGGCTGTGTGACTTGGAGAGAAACCTGCAGCTGCTGCTCTGTCCCTGCATCTCCTGCCCTTCTTGCTCATGGTGTTAGATGTCGCGTGTTTGGGAAGTGCTGTTGAGTGAGTAACTGCAAGGCATTTTGCAAACAGTGTGCACTGCAGTCACTGTGCACCACTGATCAATATTCAGGGTGGTGGATGAGGTGCCAATCAAATGGTCTGCTTTGTCCTGGATATAATTGAGGTTTTTGAATGTTGTTGGAGCTGTAATCATCCAGGCAAGTGAAAGTATTCCATCACACTCTTGACCCACACCTTATAGAAAGTGGAAAGGCTTTGGGGTGTCAGGAGTGAGTCACTTGCTCTGGTAGCACATGCTCATTGTGCTTCCTTGATCCTGGCACAGCAGAGCAACAGAAAACTCTTCACTACTGGAGCGTTTTTGCACAAGAGGGTTGTTGATAACTGAAGGCAAGTTATCTTAGTCCCAGCCCATCACTGCATAAGTTCCTCAGGTCTGTGCCCTCACCACAGCCAGAAAATAATGATGTTCCCTCCATTAGAAGGACAGATGGGATTTTTACTGATGATTGTAGTATGCAGTTCAGGAAATGAAGCAGCCCATACCTACATGCAGCAACATCTGAATATCATTCAGGTCATTAGATAGTAAATAGTATTCACCTCTGGACAGCATCTGTCTGCAACAGGAGGGACCTTAACCACCTCTCCTTGATGTTCAACAGCATTACTATTGCCAAACTAACCTCACTACATCCCCAACACACCCAGCATCCTCCCAGAGGACACTAAAGACAAGAAAACATAACCATAGCCACACCATATTCTGTTCCAAAAGCAGAAGTTGGGTACTCTGTCAGGAATAATTCACTTCCTGACTAGTGAATGAATTAAAAAAAGACTGGGGGACAAAATTGCAGTTGCTTGGGTTGGGTGAGGATTGAGATCAAATATTCGGACTGGAAATTGGTGGTGCTGAGTAAAAAGAGGATTCAGCTGGCTTTCATTTGGTGTACACAGTACTAGGGTGGTTTTGTGAGGTTAAGACAGTGTTGGAGTTGGTTGTGTTCAAGAGTTAGGGTTCAAGGTTCAGGAGTCATAGGGGCAGGGGATCTGGGAGATTGATTCAACAGGGCCACAGCCTGCAGGTGGGGAATGCTCAGGACTAAGGAGTTTAAGTTGATCAGTGGTGTCTGTTTGATGGGTGATGTCTAAATACAGATTTGGGTGAACATCCCAGCTCACATTTGTCATCTTCACAGGAGATGGTCACCCTGTTATAGGAAGGATGTCATTAAGCCGGAAAGAGTGCAAAGAAGATTTACAAGGATGCTGTCAGGACTCGAGGGCCTGAGTTATAGGGAGAGGCTAAGCAGGCTAGGATGTTATTCCTTGGAACATAGGAGACTGATAGAGGTGTATAAAACCATGAGGGGCATAGATATAGGGTGAATGCATACAATCTTTTTCCCAGGGAAAGGGAACCAAAAATTACAGGGCATAGGTTTAAGGTGAGAAGGGAAAAATTTAAAAGGGACCTGAGGGGCAACATCTTCACACAGAGGATGGTGTGTACATGGAATGAGCTGCCAGAGGAAGTAGTTGAGGCAGGTACATTAATGACACTTAAAAGACATTTTGATAAGTACATGGATAAGGGGTTTAGAGGGATATGGGCCAGATACTTGGTGTGCACCTTGGTTGGCATAGACGAGTTGGGCCGAAGGGCTTGTTTCCATGCTGTATTACTCTGTGACTCTATGACCAGGCCAGAGTTGAAGGAGATAAAGGAAAAGATCAGCTTATTGAGAAAGGACCTCACCTATGGACCCTCACCATAGATCGTGCAGTGCAGGGGGATTCTAGGTTCAGGTGGGACTAAAACCATACCAGGGCATTATGTCTATGCCTACCTGTTACTTACAGTGAATCATTGTATTACTATCAGCAATAATAGGAATCCAAGTGTTACTATTGGTAACTCACTGAAATTACCCCAATAACTACCAATTATTTTTGGAGACATACTGTGCCCAGTTCTGCATCCCTGTACCATCTTTAATTCCCCCTCTTCTACTCCTGGGTTTCCTATCTTCCCAGGTCACCCAACAGTTGACGAAATGAAACCACAAGCAAGACCACACAATGGCAAGTGATATTACCATTGTTAGATGAAGGCTGCTACTTTAACTGATGTCACATGCTCAGGTAAAGCAATCAGATTGTTTCTGGATAAGTTGAAGATTTTGCACTTTAACTGAGAACAAGGAATGAAGGGAGCAAACTTCCCATAATAGCAGATCCTGATTGTGAGTGTCAGGAAAAACGGCAGCACACTACCCAGTGCTCCTTGAAAAGTTAATGCAGTCAATGTCCAACATTTTATTTGTAATTTTTTTGTAGTAATTATGAATTAATTTACGTATTTATCCTGGGCCCAGTATACAGATACAACCATGAAGAAGGCACAGCAGCATCTCTTCTTTTGGAAGTTTAAGGAGATTCAGCATTTATCGAAGCTTCTGACAAACTTCTACAGATGTACAGTGGAAAGCATTCTGACTGGTTGCATGATATGGAAACTCCAATGCACAGAAACACAAGAGGCTACAGAGAGTGGTGGATTCAGCCAGTTCCATTAAGTTACAGCTCTCCCCACCATCAAGGGCATCTATAAGAGGTGATGTCTCAGAAAGGCAACATCCATCATCAGGGACCCCCACCATATGGGCCATTCCCTCTTTTCATTGCTGCCATCAGGCAGGAGGTACAAAAGCCTGAAGACCTACACCTCAAGGTTCAACAACGGCTTCTTCCCCACTGCCATCAGGTTCTTGAGCTGACCTAAAAACCTTAATTCTATCTCACTATTTTTTTCTCTCTTTCAATCTTGTACTAGTGTCATTATGTTGATTTTGTTGTTTATTTTGCACAGATGTAATTTATGTTAATTCAAGTTTATGTCAACTTTTGTTTTTCCTCATCTTGTAACGTACTGTGCTGCTGCTGCAAAAAGCTAATTTTCATGGCCTTTATACACTATATGTATGCCTATGACAATAAACTTGAACTTGAAGACTGCCCAATGTGGAAGATATAACATGGACGATACAATCAGAGACTGACCACGGAGCCTTTATTGGATGCTGACTTCCGCGTGCACTTTCCAACCGTGTCAAACATCGTGGACAAGCTAAGTAGCTTTATCCATTGGGTTTGGTACCAAAAATATCAAGTTCTTGTTTTCTTTTTCCCCTTTTGTTGGTTGAAATATAGTCCATTGGATACGTAGAAAAAACAAAGTGGTTCTTGTGCAGCCTTGAAGGAGAACTATTGCACTGATGGGACAGTTCCAGGATGGGATACCTTGGCTGTGTCAGGTGTTCAGCGACTTAGAACCATATGCACCAATTCTGGAAAAGCAATACCAGTACAAAGAATGTGAGCAAAGTGTAAAATCCAAGCAGTACAGAATGTACTTAAAAAAAACTTGACGAACATGCCACTTATTTCTAAAAGCATTGATTTCAGGAGTTTTTAAACATTCATATCTTCTCCCACCTTAATCCTTCAGCCCCTCTAACACCACCTCCCTACCATTCTGCCCCTCCTCCCTGATAACTGGATCTCCGTGAATGCACTGTGCAGCATCCACAGGATGCACTGTGACAGCTGGACAATGACCTATCCCAAACACATAAACCCCAACATCTAATAAGGACCACAAGCCTTTGGAAACACCACCAGTTCCAATTTCTGCTCCAAAACAGCAAGAGGAGAAAAGAAAAAGGAGCAAGAGTAGGCCATCCCGCCCCTGTCATCCATCAAGATCATGGCTGATCTGCCTCAGTTTCATTTTCCTGCCCTCTCCTCATATCCCTCGATTCCCTTAATGCCTAGAAATCTATCAATCTGTGATTTTAATATAGATTGCCATTCCATCACAATTATTGGCTCAAAATTCGGGAACACCCTCCCAAACCAGAGTCCTTTACTGCCACGAAGGACATGGGGAGCAAGTTCCACACATGGATTGCACCTGCTCACATTCTTGAAGACAGACTATAAATACTGGCCTTGTCTGTGATACCCTTAACCTGTAATGAGCAAGAATACGGCGCAGCCCCTTTAGCCTTACACACATGCTTTTACTTTAAGTAACTTCGATATGACACCCAGCTAAAATTAGGATTGACACTTTTTGCCCAGTTCATTCGGTGACGGGAAAGGAAATTTTTTAATTTTTAAATTTTATTTACAGCGTGGTAACAGGATCTTCCGGCCCAATGAGTCTGTGCCACCCATTTTAAACCCAAATTAACTTACCCATACGTCTTTAGAATGTGGGAGAAACTGGAGCACCCGGAGGAAACCCAAGCAGACACAGGAGAACGTACAAACTCCTTACAGACAGCGACGGGAATCGAAACCCGATCACTGGCCCTGTAATAGCATCGCGCTAACCGCTACGCTACCGTGCCGCCCCAATTTTAAGTTGCTGCTGCAAACATTCAGACATTACCTACTCATATGGGTCCTAAAGCTCAGCACATCATGAAAACCAGCCTCCCCCCCATGACTCTGTCTACACTTAAGCAGCCGACATAATCAAAGATCCCAGACATTCTTTCTCGTCCTCCCTCCCATCGGGCAGGAGATACAAAAGCCTGAAAGCACATACCACCAGGCTCAAGGACAGCTTCCACCCCGCTGTTGGAAGACTATTGAACGGTCCCCTTGTATGATAAGATGGACTCTTGACTTCACAGTCTACCTTGTCATGGCCCTTGCACTTTATTGTTTGCTTGCATTGTACTTTCTCTGTAACTGTAACACTTTATTCTGCATTCTGTTACTGTTTTACCTTGTACTACCTCAATGCACTGATGTGGTGAAATGATCTGTATGGATGGGATGCAAAACAAAGTTTTTCACTGTACCTCAGTACATGTGACAATAATAAACCAATTTATTTACCAAAACTGCTGTGTTCTACATCAAGAAGCTGTAATTTATGCCTGGTTTTGGCTAGAAAAATGACCCACTCCCAAGATCACCCTGAACACACTTGGTACTCCACCCTGAGTTACATTTCTCCCACTCTGCACTTCCTCTTTCTAAAATGTCTCGATAGTAAACCATTGCAATGCAGTAGATGGCTCAGCATCATTTCTGTGCAGTCAATAGGCCACTGGCGAGCAAGCAATAAGGGGAAGTCACAAGTTAGGAACTGTACAAAATGAAACAGACTATGATGCATAAAGACAAATGAAGGAGTGAGCATACCATGGGGATCCCTCTTAGACAGACATGATGTGTTTGACAAAAGCTGAGAAAGAAGATAACAATGAATTAGTAAGATGTGAAAATAGTATACATGAAAAAGCAAAACGAAGTACCAAACTGGGAAATAACTGAGCTCATGCAAGCACATACCCTCATAGTTGATGCAGCCGTTGGCATCTTCCTGTCCTTTCAGCAGCTCTTCCACCTGCTCTTCTGTCAGCTTCTCACCTGGTGCACACACAAAATTTGGTACATCATCCACTCTGTTACATTGGACAATATCCCCTCATGCCCGAACCACCAGTGCACAGTAACTTATTACAGTAGCACTTAACAGAAATATTAACCACCCTAACAACAAACAATCTGCTGGAAGAACTCAGCAGATCGAGCAGCATCTGTGGGAGGAAAAGGAATTATCGATGTTTTGGGTCAAAAGCAGGGTTTCCTTTCCCCCCTACAGATGCTGTTCAACCTGCTGAGTTCTTCCAGCATATTGTTTGTTGCTCCAGATTCCAGCATCTGCAGTCTCTTGTGTCTCCATTAACTACCCCAAACGTGGCACGGTAGTCTAGTGGTTAGCGTAACGCTATTACAGTGCCAGTGACCCGGGTTCAATTCCGGCCGCTATCTGTAAGGAATTTGTATGTTCTCCCCGTGACTGCATGGGTTTCCTCCAGGTGCTCCGGTTTCCTCCCATATTCCAAAGACGTACAGGTTAGGAGCTGTGGGCATGCTATGTTGGCGTCAGAAGCGTGGTGACACTTGCAGGCTGCCCCCCAGCATATTCTCAGTAAGATTCTCAAAAAGATGTATTTCTTTCGATGTACACATGACTAATAAATAAATATCTTAAAAATATCTTAATATATGCACACTGGATGTGGAGCCTGGGATGCTAAGCCAGAAAACAAAGGTGTATTCCAGGGATGGGGAAACATCCGACATATCAGGAAACAGTATAAATAAATATCTGCCAAGAGCAAACAGATCATTCCCAGCAAAAACCTCTTGAAACTTTGGTGAGAATTTTGTGTGCCCAAAGAACAGGAGCTCTGAGACTCCCGAGTACAGCCACACAACAGTCCATCAGTATCTGTAAATCAGGTTAATTCCAGGTGTGCTACGTAGAACAATGCTTCACATAATTGCACAACACTCTCGTTCCATACTACCTACATTCCTCTGCACACCGTATGCTGTTTTCTCACAGCCATAGGTCGCCAGCACTACTACGTACTGTCCAACACACCCACATACTGCTTCATCACCATCCTATTCTGCCCCACTATGCCTGGCCCAAGTCCTCATATTGTTACAACACTGCTTCCACACTGTCTAAATATTGCTCCCCCATTCAAGTGAACAATATGAATGATTTGGATGAGAATGTAGGTGGCATGGTTAGTAAGTTTGTGGACGACACCAAAATTGGTAGTTCAGTGGACAGTGAAGAAGGTTCTCTAAGGTGCAACGGGGAAAGTGGTCCAAGGAATGGCAGATGGAATTTAACTTGGACAAGTATGAAGTGATGTACTTTGGGAAGTTAAACCAGGGTAGGATTTATACAGAGAATGACAGGGCCCTGGGGAGTGTTGTTGAACAGAGATTTAGGGGTACAAGTACATAGTTCCCTGAAAGTGGCAAAGCAGGTAGAAAGGGTGGTGAAGAAGGTGCACATCATGCTCGTCTTCATTGGCCAAGGCATTAAGTACAAGAATTGGGATGTCATGTTACAGTTAGAACATTACAGAACAGGGAGAAGCCCTTCGGCCCACAACATCTGCACCGAATATGATGCCAAATTAAACTAACTCCCTTCTGCCTGTACGTGACCAATATCCTTGCATTCCCTGCATATTCATATGTCTACCTAACAGCCTCTTAAACATTACTGTCATATCTGCCTCCACCATCACCCCTGCAGCCCATTCCGGGCACCCACCACTCTCTGTGTGAAAACCTTGCCTCGTACATATTTTCCCCTCTCACCTTAAATGCATCTCCTCTACTACTTGACATTTCTACCCTGGGAAAAAGATTCTGATTGTCTACCCTATCCATGCCTCTCATAATTTTATGAACTTCACACAAAGATTAGTTGGTACCTGGAATGAGCTGCAAGAGTAACGATATTTAAGCCCGCTAAGGATTTTGCAAGTTTTAATGAGGTCACCGCTCATATTTATATATTTCTTATTCAATCACCTTCCTTACCCAGCAGATTCCAGCATCTACAGTGTCTTGTTTCCACATGACCTTCCAGTCTCTGTCTCTAACTCCCCTCCACCAACCACCACCCCCCCCCCCCCCCAGCTCCATCTGCTCCCTTTTTTCTCTCTTTATCTGTCTCTACCTATCGGCCAACAGCTACTGTCTCCCGACTCCATCCCTTCCTCTCCCTCCTCACCTGGTTCCACCTAATGCCTGCCAGAGCCTTCCTCACCCCTCGCTCTCACCTCTTAATACTGGCTATCTCCCCTCTACACTATCTGTCCTGATGCATGGTCTCAACCCGAAATGTCAACCATCCCTTTGCCTCCACAGGTACTGCCTAATCTGCTGAGTTCCTCTGGCAGTCTGTTTTTTGGCTGTCCATCCACGTTGTTGCATTACTCCAGTTGTGCGTGTCCAATCTTGCTCAATGACCTCCCCCTCCCCTTGGGACCTTATCAAAGGCCGTCTGAAAATGCAAGTACACCGCATCCATTAATTCCTCCTCACCCAATCTAATAGATACACCCTCAAAGAACTTCAGATTTGTCAAACATGAATTATTTTTCCTTGATTTATGTTGACTCTGCTCACTCATAATTTTTTTTGAATGTCGTCGTCACATCCCATATTATAAATTCCACTGTTTCCCAATGCCCAACATCAGGTTACCGGGTTGATCATCTGCAGTTTTTTCTCTTGCTCCTTTCTTAAAATGTGAGGTCATATTTGCTACCCTCCAACTCACAGAAATAATTCCTGAAACTGTAGAGTCTTGGAAGATGATGACCTTAACACCTCCACAGCCAGCTCTTTCAAAACTCTGCCATGTAGGTTACGGGTTCCTTGAGATTAATTTCCAGGCTCATTAATCTCTGTGGGAGTATTGCTTTACATTCAATGATCCTGTCTGCCTGTTCCAATGTGTATTAAAAATTACATACACTTGTGCCAGGAACAGGGAGTATTTTTCCTTACTTTGCCAAGATTCTTCCCTTGAGCAACACTTACCAGGCAGTAGGCACCTGCTCATTTGTGGGATTTTGTTGTAGATTAACTGGGCAAATTAACCCAATAGTGACTACAAATAATCCATCTGCTGTGAGACTGTGTAGTCTCATACGGCCACGTAAGTGCACGTCCGCACATATAGAAAGCCAGTTACGTTCCAGATTCAGCCAAAGTGCCTCAATGCAAAATTCATTGGCAACACAACTGTGTTCAAACAGTGACAGTAAACAGCGGTGGAAGAATCTCTATATAGAATTTTAAAAAATTATCCTCCTATGCTTTCAAATTCCACTTTGCTTGAATGACTTTTGCTTTTATAGTTTAATAACAGTTAATGCTTCAACATTGTAGATGGGTGCCTGCCTTACCCAGTGTGGCCAGAACGTGGCGAAGTTCAGCGCCCATCACTGTGCCATTGCCTTCCTTGTCGAAGACGCGCAGACCCTCAACAAAGTCCTCATAGGATCCCTGGTCCTTGTTGTTAGCCATGGTCTGAAGCATGGGAAGAAACTGGTCAAAATCAATGCTTTTGTTGGCCATCTCTAAAGGAGGAAACATCAAAATAAATGATTACAAATAATCAGATCATGGCCATGAGGATATATGATTTTGCAGAATCAACATTACACAACATGGGAGACCATTCATCCCATCCATCCTGTCCAGGAGACCTACCCTCTGCACTGGGGTCACTCAGAATCTTTTTCACTTCAGCATTAGTTGGATTCTGGCCAAGAGCCCTCATGACATCTGCAACCTGGCCGTAGGTGATCTTGGAATTACCAGTCCTGTCAAACAGGAGGAAAGCCTCCTTGAAGTCTAAAGGGTAGAAAACACGACAACACATAAAACAGGATGAGTAAGATTGGAAAGAGTACATTGAGCCTTGACTACACTAAAATCACTGGTCAAGCGCCACCCTGTACAATCCAAATCTAGACTGATGATTAAGAATCATTATATCAGCCGCGGTTGTTAACAAGGCGTCTGGTGTATTGGCCTTCATTAGTCAGGGGATTGAGTTCAAGAGCCACGAGGTAATGTTGCAGCTCTATAGACCTCTGGTTAGACCACACTTAGAATATCGTGTTCAGTTCTGGTCACCTCATTATAGGAAGGATGTGTAAGCTTTAGAAAGGGTGCAGAGGAGATTTACCAGGATACTACCTGGATTGGAGAGCATGTATTATGAGGATAGGTTGAGCGAGCTAGGGCTTTTCTCTTTGGAGCGAAGGAGCATGAGAGATGACCTGATAGAGGTGTACAAGATGATGAGAGGCATAGATCGAGTGGACAGCCAAAGACTTTTTCCCAGGGCGAAATGGCTAACACGAGGGGGCATAATTTTAAGGTGATTGGAGGAAAGTACAGGGGGAATATCAGAGGTACTTTTTTTTTTACACAGAGGGTGGTGGGTGCATGGAATGCACTGCCAGGGGTGCTGGTAGAGGCAGATACTTTGAGAGACTCTTAGATAGGCACACGGATGATAAAAAATTGGAGGGGTATATGGGAGGGAATGGTTAGATTGATCTTAGAGTAGGTTAAAAGGTTGGCACAATATTGTGGGCCAAAGGGCTATAATGTTCTATATTTTAATGCCACAGAAAGCAGAAATACACACTGAAACTGGGGGCATCAGAGGGAATGTTTGGTACATATTCAATGCAGACGTACATCACTAACATGCTCGTATTCATGAATCCAATTTTAAGGGCAAGTTTATCTCCACCTGCCCTTCTGGTGAGGGGCAGAGTTGAAGTGGCTAGCACTTAGAGGGAAATTCCACCATCAGCAGAAGGCCAAGTGTGGATCTCTCAAAAATACACAGGTGTTTTTGGGTTGAGCACTGACTGGCTGAAACTGACCCGCAACGCTTGAGGTACCTTCTTCGTTAAACTACGATGTTGCCCAGTAATCCAGCCTTCTATTTCTTACTGAACAGCAAAAAAGTGCAGTTGCTGGATGAAAGGTCATTGACTTTAACTGCTTGTTGACACAGATGCTGCCTGACACTCTTGTACAAGCCTATACCAGCTCTCAGAACAATCTGATTTCCCCACTTGTTTTCTTGTAATTCATTCTCTCACACGTGCCGACCAAGACCCATCCCCAATTCTCCTACCAGCCACCTGTGCTCTCTGTTATTCACCAACCCACACATCTCTGGAATATGGGAGGAAACCAGAGCACTGGTTGAGCCAGGAACAGTGACATAAATACAGGTGTTCAGGAAAGGGCATAGTTCATGGGTTCAGCTCCTGTCATGTAAGGCAGTTTCTGTGCTACTCATCACCACACCCAGGGAACCAATGTGTCCCCCTCCCACTCCCCCACCCTTTCAATGTTGCTGAGCATCTCAACATTTCCATTGCTAAAGTTTCCACCAAGAGCAGAGGTTATAGTTGCTTCACTGGAAATACTGATTAGGGGAAAAGGCTGAGAGAGGAACCAAAGGAACAGTTCCTCAGGGTGCAGGGAAGGTGCAGGTGGCCAGAACACTGTCCCAGCCAGGCCAGCTATGTCACCTGAACATGGTTGCAATTATTATCTTCAAAATGATCAATTCTCCACTTAATGTACTTGTCAGACTTCTATGACAAGTAGTTACTGACAGAACAGTTTGGACCCTCCCACAGTACCAAATGGCTTTAGCGGCAAAAACAGGCCTGTGGCTGGAACAATGACCCTCCCTGCTGTGCGCGCGCGCGCACACACACACACACACACACTCACTTTGCCTGTGGTCCTTGGCATCGGTGCCCAATCACCCTTCTTTTGTAATAATGCATAAATAACCACAAACACACCCGCCCCGACACACCGACATCTCAGAGCCCCTGCCCACAGATACCCACCGACCCCCACCACCACCACCACATACACACAGTGCAGATCTTCCACACTCAACACAGACAATCTCCCTAACAAGCGTTCTCACAGATGGGCAGTGCCCTCCCCACCCTACAGACGGGCAATTTCCCCCTCCCCACCCACAGACCTTCCACACCCATGGACAGGCAGACCCCAACCCGCCACCCACAGACAGGCAGAGACCACCCGCTCACTGACAGCAATACCCACCCACTCACAGACCCTCCACAGCCACAGATGGGCAGTGCCCACTCAACCACCCATAGACCCTCCACACCCACCCACCCACAGACTCTCCACTTCCACAGACAGGCAGAGCCCACCACCCCGCCCCCCTCCCCGCCACCACAGAGGAGCAGAGACCGCCCACCCACAGACAGACGGGCAGTGCCCATCCACACACCCCGCCCACCCCTCACTCCCCCACTGCCACCCCCACGCCCGGTCCAGGGCTATGACCGCCCGCTGCGCCGGCCTGCCGGAGCGGGGTGCGGTGCGGGGGTCCGCTGCTCACCTTCCTGCTGCTCCGCACTGAACTCGATCTGAAAGAGAGAGAGAGAGGCAGAGGTTTGGAGCGGTGGAGAGGGAGCCCGAGCCGGGGGCAGAGCGGGCGGGGGTTGGGGGGCAGCCCCCGGCCCGGGACCCCGGCCTCACTTACCGGCAAGCTCGTCTGCTGAGAACGACTGCAAGAGAAGAAGAAAACAGAGGTTGGACACATTGCAAATGCAGCGGGAGGGGGGCAGTGAATGTGCGGAGGGCAGCGGCGCGACCCACCATGGTTGGAGCGGCGAGCGGCGAACGGCGAACAGCGAGCGGCGCTGAGCTCTTCCCACGGATGGAGCTACCGCTTCCCGGCGCCCGGTCTCTTATTGCCCGCGGTCGGTGACGGGGCAGCGGATCGGGTGTCGCCGCGGCTCGGCCCTCCCCCTCCGGCCGAGTTCTTTAACTTTCTTAGGGCAGGAGCAGCGCGCCTGAAATATCCGGCCGGCCTATTTTGGGAGCGCGGAATTCGAGGCAAGGAGTCTGCAGCATGTCAGCACTTTCCTGGGAACGTCCCACCGTTGGTCTGCGCGCCATGTGCTCCCTGCTGTAAAAGGAGCTTTGGTATTTTTATTATGCAGTTATTGATGTCTGGGGAATGGGACAGGTGCAACACGGGAGACCAGCCAGGGTGGCAGTGTGCACTGGGGGGAGGTATGCACAGGCTGCAGTGGGATATGGACAGGCTAAGTGATTGGGTGAGGTCAGGACCCGTGGAACCTCATGATACAAAAGCAGAAGGGTCTGCAGTATCGAATCCCTTTCCACAGTCAAGGCTCCTCTCGCCACCGGACGCTTAGCACCCTGACGTTGGGTAATAACGTTTCACTGGTGAAACGTTTGGGGTTGAAACATTAGTTGACATTTTGTAGGTGAATGAACCCTGAATATGGATATATGGATTGTGTAACTGTATAATTTTTGAATAAAATAAGTTTTTTTGGAAATACATTTTTTTAAATAGTAAGAGATTGGAAGGTTTGAATGGAGCTCTGTGCCCCGTACAAATGTACAAATAGAAGAGCACTTAAAAGATCAAGGTAATCAAGCAAAGTCAACATGGTTTTGTGAAAAGGGAAATTATGTTCAACCAATTTATTGGAGATTGTTAAGGATTCAACATATGGATAAAGGGGATGTCAGTGATCGTACTGTACTTCTATTTCCAGATGGCATTTGTTAAGGTGCCACATCAGAGCTAATTGCAAAAAACAAAAGCTCATGTTGCAGGAGGTAACACATTGGCATTAATAGAAGGATGGCAGGAGAACAGAAAATGGTGACACAAGTGTGCCTTTATCTGACTGGCGAGATGTATCAAGTAGTGATGGGACATCAACTTCGTGGACCCAAGGGCTGTTCCTGTGCTGGACTGTTCTATGTTCTAATGTTTCACTATTGGATGAAGAGATCATGGTGTAGGAGGTGCATTAGGTGCTGGCAGACCTGCAGATGCCTCAGTCTTCTCCTGTCTCTGCCTCATCCTCCAGCCCAACAACCCATCAACATTTGGTGCTCTTGCTCTCCGGTGCAATTCCCAGCTCTCCCTATTTCACCAATGGGTGAAAATGCCTCGATCTGCCATATCCATACTAAAGCCTTCCAACGCTCCTCTCACATATGTAAGCTGCTCCTTAAAATATAATTCTTTAACTATGCTTTTTATTGCCTCTTCGAAAAGCTCATCATGCACTCAATATCAAATTTTAATTGATGCAGCTCAGTGGAGGACACTGGAATGTTTTAACTCATTAAAGACACTATATAAAAATGTTATACAGTCATAGAGCTATACAGCATAGACACAGGCCCTTCGGCTCATTGCGTTTAGACTGACTATCATGCCCACCTATACTAATCCGACTTGCCTGCATTAATTCCATATCCCTCTATGCCCTGCTCATTCAAGTAGCTGTCCAGATGCCTCTTAAATGTTGTTACCTGGCAGCTCATCCCAGATACCAACTATTTGTGTAAAAAATTTACCCCTCAGATCCTCTTGAAACCTCCTCCCCCTAACCAATGTTTTGTACAACTGTAACATGAGGTCCCAACTCTTATGCTCAAAGTTGTCCTATAAAGACTACAGAACTGGACAACATCCCAGCTACAGTACTGAAGCCCTGCACTTCAGAACTAGCTGCACCTCTGTTCACAAAAGGCAAGACAAATCTGATCTGGCTGATTGCCATCCAATCATTATTCTCTGAACACACTAACCATTGGGCGCCCATCCATATTAATCCCGTCTTCCTGCACTTGGCCCATAGCCTTCTATGCCTAGACACTTCTTAAATGCTGTCAGTGACTCTACTTACACCACTTTCTGTGGCATTGCATTCCAGGTACGCACCGTTCTGACTGAAAAAGATCCTCCTCAGATCCCCTCTAAATTGCTAATCCCTTACCCTAAATCTATGTCCTCTAGTTTTATCTACTTCTGACAAGTTTCCTGCAGTCTACCCTATCTATACCCCACATAATTTTATATACCTCAATCATGCCCCCTCTTAACCTCCGCTCCGAGAACAGACCCAGCCTCTCCAGTCTCTCCTCATAACGGAAACACTCCATCCCAGGCAACGTCCTGGTGAAATTCCGCTGTACCCTCTCCAGCACGATCACATCTTTCCTATAGTGTGGTTAAGAGTGAAGTGGCACTTCCTCACTAATGACCTCCTCAAAGATGCCCAGTTTGAGTTTTGTCAGGAACACTCAGCTCCAGACCGCCACAGGTGAGGTGACTGGCTGCCCTTAACATCAAGGCAGCATTTGACTGAGGGTGGCATCATGAAGCTTAGCACCATCCAGGACAAAACATCACTTGATTGGCACCTCATCAAATATCCCAAACATTCAGTCCCTCTACCACTGGTGCACAGTGACTGCAGTGTGTACCACCTACAAAATGCTGTGCAGTTTCTCACCCAGGCTACTCCGGTAGCACCTCCCAAATCTGCGATCTCTTTCACTAAGAAGGGCAAAGACAGCAGATGCACAGGAACACCACCCCCTGCAGCATCCCCTCCAAGCCACACACCATCCTGATCAGTCTTCCATTTCACTGGGTCTAAATCCAGGAACTCCCTCCCCGGCAGAACTGTGGGAGTACCTACACTAGAAGGATTGTAGTATATCAAGGCAACAATGCACCACCATCTTCTCAAGGGCTATTGGGGTTAGGACATAAATACTGATCTTGCTAGTTACTCCCAAATCCCAGAAATGAATATAAAAAAGTTAAACTTATACCATTACCAGAAATTTGTCAAGGAATCTGTGAGCATCTACACCCCAAGTTTAACACTGCATTCAATTAAATGCCAAAGATTTACGTATGATTTATGGCAGAGAGAACGGGCATTTCCCCACATGTACGATATGATATGTGTGATGCAAATGTTCTACACTAATCTTTTAGCCCCCTTCTTCATCAAAACTGAACAACATATTTGCCATCCTTTCCCCTAAAGTATTTGCCTGGCTTTCCTTTAAACACATTTATGCTGCTCATTTCAACTGTTCCAGATTCTAATCAACTTTATGCTAAAGTAGTGACTCTAAATTCCTTGGAGATGACAAGGAATACAGATGCTGGAATCTGGATCAAAAATATATTGCTGGAAGAATTCAGTGGGTCAATAGTATCAGTGGGGGCAAAGGGCTAGTTGACATCTGGGGTCAAGACCCTACACCAGTCCTGATGCTGGGTCTCAACTTTAAATATTGACCGTCCCTTTGCCTCATTAGGTGCTGCTTGACCTGCTGAGTTCTTCCAGCAGTTCGTTCTCTGAATTCCTTCTGCATTAATTAATAACCATTTTTGTGATTCCTAATTTTGGACGTGCCTACAAATGGGAACATCTCCTCCACATCTATCTAAACAAACACTTCTTAATTTTACAGATATTTTTCAAGTGACACCTCAGTCTTTTCTGTTATGGTTAGAGGAACAATATCTTTCACGGCTGTAACCTGTAGGTTCTGATAAGGTCCCTGTTAATCTTCTCTAGGGTCTCCATATCGAGGATGACATGCATTATTCTAACCACAGTCTGAGCACAGTTCAAGACAACCTTTGCCCAACTTCCCCATCTGTTCATCTATGTAGTATCTCCATAACTCATAAATCTATTGGGTGTCCCAGACTGTTAATCAGGTGTTTCTATGTTACATCTTCTGGTAAAAATTCAAATATCTTTTTTAATACTAATACTAAGCTATTTGCTGAATTGTCCTGTTTACCTTTCTGTCGATGAATGAATTTTCTTATGAATATTAATATTTATAATAACATCAAAGAGGTTTCCTGCTCTGGAAGACTGACTCCACATCTGGATTTCTGCTACACTTTTAGTGTGTGACTGGAGTACGGTGTAAGTACAGTATTGAACTCATGTAGGGTTTTGAGCTAGGCTTCACTTGTTGCGGAGAGTGACTTATCTTGTAATTTCAGTCTGAAAGTGGAATTAGGAATTTTCTGATGCTGAACGAGGACCAGGAGGGAGTTTCAACCTGTTTGGTTTCATGACCTGTTTTGGCCTTGGCACTTGGGTATATGCCAAGGGTTTGGTGTTGGAATGAAGCTGGGAATGATTGTTGCCAAGTTTGCCAGGGGATACAGAGGGGGGTGAGGTGGAGGATGTGGGCTGGGTTGATACTGATTATGACAGGTTTCTCTGAGGTCTGGCAAGCAAAATGCTTTGATTACCTTGGTGTCCAACAATTCAGCAAGCACAAAAGCTCACCAAAAGTGTGGTTGCACTGTTTGAGATCCAGTGTTCAGTAATGTTTCATTTGGAAAGGTTGTGAGGGAGAGGGAGAATTTACATTATTTTTTCCTGTTGTTTAAATTACCACAGATTAATTATTCATTCACCCAACATTCATGTGACTGTGGGAAAGCCTCACTCTGCCCTTTTGATCCATTGATCAGTGGCCACTACCTCTCGCAGGATTTTACAGTGTCTGCAACTTGATGTGACACAGCTGCATTTGCAATGTTCTGTTTCCTTCACAGAGTTCTCAAGAGACCTATTGCAAAGAAGGAATGCACAGGCAGACATTACTATCAATGAACATTCAGCAAAACCCAAACAAGTCACAAGGAACATCGCATAGTCACTGAAAAAAATGAAGCTTCCATTGAAGAAGGTAATGTTGTGTCAGTTAGTGATAACAGGTGGATTTGTCGGTAATTGCTTAATATTCTGAAAGCAATCACAGAAGTGCAAAGTATTGAAAATTGTTATGTTGGCATGCTGTAACCAACCTGGGGAAAATTAAAATATTTTAATTTCACAATCATTTATAATGTTCGGGCAAATCAAGAATAAACAAATGAGCCCAGAGAGGGAGAGATCAGCAGTGTGGATCTCTGAGGGAAAGTGTAAAGGGATATCCTGTGGTATGTGGAACATCTGTTGGCAAGAGTAGAGACAAAGGCAGGGCTATCTCAGGCCTTTGCTGCCCTACCTGTGGGACACAGTTCACCTCTAGCTGCATACGTAGAGATGGGACAAGGGCGCTCTGTGATCCTCCTGGCTGCATTGAAGACTCAACGCTGCAGTCTACAAGAGGACAAGAGACTGCAGATGCTAGAATATGTAGGCAACAAAATAATCTGCTGGAAGGACTCCACGGGTCGTGCAGCACCCATGGAGTCAGGACTTGGGGTGGTGGGGGGGGGGGGGGAAGAGAGGAAAAATGGCCAGTATATGGAAGTGCAAGGTAGGGGTGGGACCACTTGGGGAGGGGAATGAAGGGAAGTTGGAGAGAGTTAGTGGTTCTTCCTTACACAAAGCCCTTTGAATCCTCCGTATACCCCCTTCCAGCCCACCTGTGACAAGCTCCATCAGACTGCTCTTGGAATCTCCCTCACACAGACTCCTCAAAGACCCCACAGACCCTTTCAGAGCCCTTTCATTTACCCCTCAGTGCCCCCTTGCATTACCACCCAGAGCCATTTCTTATATATAGTCCCCTGAGAAATACAGCGTCAGTGCTCCCATATGCACACCCATTCTGGCTGGGTTTAGGGAAGGATGGGTACTCCAGGAATGTGTGTGAGGGGGATCTGGGAGGCATATCTCTGAAGTAGTAAATGTGAAGGGGTTACTGGGGGTATTCGTGAAGGGGCACTGTGGGATATATTTAAAGGGGGACCATTAGGTGTATGTAAGGGGACCGTGGGGTAAATCTGAGGGGATATGGGGTATATGTAAGAGGGACAATGGGATATATGTAAGGGGGACGTGAGGTATATGTAAGTGGGTCTGTGGGGTATTTGTAAGGGGATAATGGGGTATATGTAAGGGGGGACTATGGGGTATGTGAAATAGGGACCTTGGGTATATGTAAGGGGGACATGGGGTATATGTAGGGAAGGGTGTGACGTATATGTAAGGAGAGATGTGGGGTATATGTAAGGGGGACCTGGGGCATATGTAAGGGGGACATGGGGTATGTGAAAGGGGGAAGTATTGGGGTATATGTTAGGGGGAACTATTGGAGTATATGTAAGGGGATAGTGGGGTATATTTAAAGAGGACTGTGGGTATATGTAAGGGGGGACCTGGAGCATATGTAAGGGGGACTGTGGTGTATATGTAACAGGGGAGCTAGGATATATGCAAGGCAGACCATGAGATATATGGGGGGGGGGGCTGGTGGGTTTATGTAAGGGTGGACCATGGGGTATATGTATGAAGGCATTGAGTGGGATGTGAAGGGCGCTCTGAGATATGTTCCAATTACCTTTATGTATTTATATAATTAAACCTCCTAGCGATGCCTCACAGAGCGCACCAAAGACCACACCTATACCCTCTCTGAGTCCCTTTACACATACCCCCTGAATACACGCTAACCAGAGCTCCATACATGTATCCCCACAGCCTGTACTCCCTGAAGCTCCCTTATCCCCCCTCATTGCCCCTTATATTACCTCCCTTAGGGCCTCCGGACACATGCCTCCTCATAGCCCCCTTGCATATACCCTCTTCATCTTACACATCCCCGCTGAACGCCTTGGAACTGCCGTACGTATACCGCCTGCAAGCCCTCTTTCAGATACTCCCCGAAGCCCCTCACACACAACTTCATTGTGAACGGACGTCCACTGGGATCTGGGAAAGTGGTCCCGTTATTTTGGCGCTGAATGATGCCGAGGGGCGGGGTTGGTGGGAGTTTGAGGTGACTTCCGGCTTCCTTCCACTTCACCTCACACTAGGGCAATGTGTTCCTCAGAATGCCGTGAGGCAGGAGCCTCCTGCCGGGATAGACAGTACGGTCAGCGGCCACGGTACCAAGGCGCCAGCTCTCCAAAGAAACCTTGCGCCGGGACAGAATTGCCTGCCTGAACCTCGGTGTGAGGTCAGGGACCTGAGAGTACCTTCGTTCAATGGAAACTGCGGCTGGGGGACGCTGTGTTAATATCAGTGCTCATGATCTTAATAGCATGCGAAATGCAAAGTTAAAGGTGAATCTGGCTGAGGACACAAGACGGATTCCTGGACCACACTTAAATTGTCACCCATCGTATTTCTGCAGTTCGGGAGAAGGTCTGCTGAGGATCACTGTCCGTGCGGAGATCGGTTCAGTACAGAGACAAACTCTAGTCAGTCTCTGAGTGAGAGCTACTACTTAGGGGAACGGCCGGGAGCCCGGCACATTCCCGGGATTGCCCTTTTAAAGCGACGACGTCTTAATTGTAACATTAGCTGGCACGCCCGGGTGTCGCTCCCATATTTGGCAATATCTCTGCCGCAGGTTTCTGTGTCCCGGCTCACTCTGCGGAGGGCGGGGTGCGGGGGCTGGTGATAATTTAGGCTTTGGGGCTCCCAGGATCCACGAGAAATAGTCACCATGCTGACATTTTCCACCGCGAAGCGTTACAACGTGCTCCTTCAAGAACAAACGTTGTACAAATTAGACCGGCATTCTAACTTCCAAAACAAAACGCTTCCAAGAGTTATTACCCGGGGCAGATATAAGGCAGCCGCGGTCAATAACCTCACGTCAAGTCTCGTTTGGTACTCGTTCATTCTCAAAGCATGCACACACTGAGGATATCTCGCATGATCTTCCTCGGGCAGGAGCCTGGTCACTGGGCTAAAAATGCAAAGCCAAGCCTCTCCATCACTTCCCAGCCGCCGATTTTGTGCTAGAACGTACCCACCTTGACCGAGGACAGGTCGATGGCCGGCGCCTTTGGTTTAGCGGGCTCGGGAGCGGGAGCGGGAGCGGGAGCGGGAGCTGGCGCCGCAGCAGCAGCCGGCTTCTTGACGTCTTTCTTGGGTGCCATTTGGGATGTAGTTGGTGCAGAGTGCGGCCGTGTGGAGGTAATGAAAGGCTGTCGGCGTGGAGCGGGGCAGAGTCTGCCTGTGCGCTGGGGTATTTATGCCCCTTACCGATAAGACAAACTTGTCACATGCGCTCGATTGGACAGTGGACAGGAAGGGAGATAATCTGCCCGGACTATAAATGGAACTGGGACTTCACCGAACCAGCAGGAATTCTACAGCCCACCTCCCCTTCAGTCTGAGAAGCAGTAAACGGCCGAAAGCCTCTTGACGCACTGACATTGTGGAACATTTTAACCGAATTCTCATCCGCTGAAGTTAGACATTCCTGACATCACTGCCAGGATTTGGTTCCACCTGGCATTCGGGAATGCAGGGAATTCCTCGGGGTCGCAGGCGCCCCCCGGCCCCTTCTGCAGAAAGTGCTGATTAAGCAGAAGAGCGGTTTAAAAATAGAGTGAAACCTATCCTGGGACAGAGAGTCTGCCAGTCTCAAGCGCACAGCGGCCTCCCAAACCACCCGCCCGGGCTTCACACAGCCTCCCCGGGCTCGGTAATTAACACAGCCCTAAATCACAGTCTCCGCCCGTGAACCAGGACCCCGGCATCACGGGGGGAGGTGACTGACTCTCTGTCCCGGGATAAGGGGCTGCACGCCCGGCCTCACCCCAGCAACCTCGCCTCCAACGTTCGCAAAGGGCGCCGAAACTTGGAGATGTTGCCGCATCAGCGCGCAGTGGAGGGTCCAACTCCTCAACTCCCAACTCCCGCATGGCTGCATCCTCCAGGCAGATGTGCAGCCCCCACTGCATCCAACATCTGGGCAGATGAGTAGAGTGTGTCCTGGACAGTCCCAGTCTGGTTAGATGGGCAGTACCCACCGCAAGGCAAACATCTGGGGGCAGATGCGCGAAGTGCCTGCTGAACAGTCCCAGGAGTGTCTGCAGCACGCCCCAACCTCTGGGCAGATGTGCAGGGGCACTGCTCCCTGGCCCAGTGTCGTGCCCACTCCCCCGGCTCCGCCTCAGGCCAGAGGTGCAGTGCCAGATGTTGCACGCCCCGGCCTCTGGGCCCACTGGAGACCAGCTCTGGACACATCTGCCCACTGCACTCCCGGCTTGCGGGCAGATGTGCAGGGCGCCGAAGCTGCTCGCCGCCGGGCCCCCACAACCCGTGCACCAGCCGCCGGCGCCCCGGGTGCGAGTTTTTAAACGCGTCACCAGTGGCAAATTGGGGTTGAAATGAGCAAAGACAGGGCGCTGCCCGGGAGTGGGGAGAGCAAACCCTGGTCCCGGACCCACACCATCCCGGCCCCGGATCCCTCACCACAGAGACCCCCGACATCCCGTGCTGTCACCGGGGAGTTCTCTCTGACCAAGCCCAGGCCCCTTCCCTGGGATCTTCCTCATCCTCCCTTTCTGACCCCTCATCGCACCTGAAGGCTCCCGCGTCCCGCTGGGCTTGGCAAAACGCCCGAAGTTTCTGCACCAGCTCACCCGGCGCAGATCACTCTCAGCCCTGGTGGTCTGCGCCCCTGGATCGTGCCGTTCCCTGCAGCGTGGTCCAGGGCGGGGGGAGGCTCCCCACTCCCAACCCCCACTCCCACCCCTCCTCACCCCACCCCCACTCCTCACCCCCCACTCCTCACCCGCACTCCCTCCCCACCTCCTCCCTACCCCTCATCCCCATTCCCTCCCCCACCCCCCACTCCGCCCCCACTCCCCACTCCCTCCCCCACTCCTCACCCCCACTCCCTCTCCCACCCCCACTCTTCACCCACACTCCCACCCCACTCCTCACCCCCCACTCCCTCCCCCACTCCTCACCCCCACTCCTCACCCCCACTCCCTCCCCCACTCCTCACCCCCACTCCTCACCCACACCCCCAACTCCTTACCCCCCACTCCCTCCCCCACTCCTCACCCCCATTCCCACCCCCCACTCTTCATCGCCCACTCCCTCCCCCACTCCTCACCCCCCACTCCCACCCCCTACTCAACACCTCATGGCGCTTGGATGTGACAGTCCCAGTGAGTTCTTGCTCACTCAGCCTGGAACATCTAACAGTGAAGTGTCGACCATATTACCTGCCACAGGAGTTCACTTCAGCTATCCTGATGGCAGTCTACATCCCAAATCAGACAGACATCTATCATCCCGGTACCTAAGAAAAACAAGGTGCCTTAATGACTACCGTCCGGTGGCTCTGACATCACCATCATGAAGTGCTTCGAGAGGCTGGTCATGGCACACATTAACTCCAGCCTCCCAGACAAGCTCGACCCACTGCAATTCACCTACTGTCGAAACAGGTCTATGGCAGACGCCATCTCCCTGGCCCTACACTTATCTCTGGAGCATCTGGACAGTAAAGACACCTATGTTAGACTATTATTTATTGACTACAGCTCCATCTTCCATAATATCATTCCAAGCAAACTCATCACCAAACTCCGAGACCTGGGACTCAACACCTCCCTCTGTAACTGGATCCTTGGCTTTCTGACCAACAGACCGCAGTCAGTGAGGATGGGCAGCAACACCTCCAGCATGATTGTTCTCAACACTGGTACCTCACAAGGCTGCGTCCTCAGCCCTCTGCTCCCTATACACTCATGACTGCATGGGCAGATTCTGCACTAACTCCACCTACAAATTTGCAGATGACACCACTGTAGTGGGCTGAATCTCAAATAACGATGAGTCAGAGTACAGGAAGGAGATAGAGAGCTTAGTGACATGGTGTCATGACAACAACCTTTCCCTCAATGTCAGCAAAACAAAAGCACTGGTCATTGACTTCAGGAAGTGGGGTGGTGCACATGCTCTTGTTTACAACAATGGTGCTGAGGTCGAGAGGGTTGAGAGCTTCAAGTTCCTAGATTTTCCAATAGCCTGTCCTGGTCCAACCAGAGACACCATGGCCAAGAAAGCTCACCACTGCCTTTACTTCCTCAGGAGGCTAAATAAATTTGGCATGTCCCTGATGACCCTCACCAATTTTTATTGATGCACCATAGAAAGCATCCTGTCCAGATGCATCATGGCTTGGTATGGCAACTGCTCTGCCTGTGACTACAAGAAATGTTGCCTATCCTTTACCCTCCACAGATGCTGCCTGACCTACTGATTTCCTCCAGCAACCATTTTTGCTGTGTTAACCTGGAGTGTGTTGGGCTGTCTGAGAGCTGGGAACTTCATGGAGGTTGATGCTGCCCTGTTGAACTCCATGAGTGGTTCTACTGGCGGTGAAGATGCCGCTTGCCATTCTGCTGAGCACAGGTTGTGCAACAGAACTCCCCAGTGACAAGAATAACCCCCCTGCTGAATCCACAGGACTTCAGAGGAAGATCTGACCAACAAAACAGAAGACTTAATGGACCACTGGCTGAATCAAGACCAATGGAGCAGTATAATTGGTTGGTGGAGAACACTCATTGATCAAACTGGAGATTACATTTCAAGCTTTGATCTCTTGCAGGACCTGGGAAATCCCTCAGGGACTGGTATGTTGTCCATTCTGACATCCATTGATTCCAAGTTTCAGCACTTCTCATTAAGGTAACTCCTCTAGATCCATTTTCATCTCTCTCTCCTCTGACTCCATCTCTCATTCCATTCTCTTGCCAAGTTTTCAATCCCTTCTGATGCTCCATTCTCTGAGACTCTCTGTCCCCAATCAATCTTCAGCAGGGACCTCTGCTTCACCCACTCAGATCCCCAGCTCAGTGACCTCAATCCTCAATGCGATGTTGGGTTTTGGCTCTGCTAAGCTACATCACCTGAGGGTTGCTGGGGTACTTTGAAAGGAGAACATAGAACACTACAGCACAGGAACAGGCCTTTTTGGCCCACAATGATGTACCAAACTAATTAAACTAGTAATTAAACGCCTAACTAAACTAATCCTTTCTGCCTAACCAATGTCCATATCTGCCCATTCTCTGCACATTCATGTCTCTATCTAAGAACATCTTAAATACCTCTATCGTATCTGCCTCCACCACCTCTCCTGGCAGCACATTCCAGGCACCAACCACGCTGTGTAAAAAAATCTTGCCCTGCACATCTCCTTTGAATTTACTCCCTCTTACCTTAAATGTGTGCCCACTAGTATTGGACATTTCAACCCTGGGATAAAGATACCGACTGTCTACTCTGTCTATGCCTCTCATAATGTTATAAAATTCTATCAGGAAGTTTACTTGTGGTACAAAGTGTGAGGAAGCATGGGTTGCAACAAACAATCTGCTGGAGGACCTCAGCAGGACAAGCAGTATCTGTGAGAGGATACTGTCGATGTATTGGGTCAAAACCCTGCATCAAGCATTGGTCACTTTGCCGAACAGCACAAGTGCCAGCTTGTCAGCATGTACAAATAGGTAAATCTGGTTGGAGAGTGAAGAGAGTTTGGAAGTAGTTAAGATGAAGAAAGTGGAGTAGAAAAATGAGATAGCTGATGTCACATCAACGCTTCTCAATGAAAAGACGACAGAGAAGGGGGTTCAGACAGATTGAAAATTCTGAAAATCAGAGACAGAGAAAGCCCATTGTGGGGAGGGAAAATCTCAGGCCAACATAGTAATCTTGAAGTTAAAACAGAAAATGGAAGCAATATTCAGCAAGTCAGCAAGCAACTACAGAGACACACAAGGGTGAATGTCTGTGTGAGAAGGTTTGCTTGTGCCGTGGGGGTAGGTTAAACCAAGCTTGGCAGGGGCAGCAGTTTCATAAGCGTAAGGGGCAAAACTGGATGTAGAGAGGAGGAATTTAGTAAACACACCTGGATGGCAGAGGAATGAGTTCATTGTGTCATGGAAACAAAGGCCAGCACAAAGGAAAGATGCAGGTTCACACCTCGGAGATAAACATATTGTTCCTCTGTTTAAGAAGGACAAAAGGAAGAAACCAGGAAATTATAGGTCAGCCTTACCTCAGTGGTAGGGAAATTATTGGAGAAGCAGGGACAGGATTTAGTCACATTTAGAAAAACATGAACTTTTTAGGGACAGTCAGCAATGGCTTTGTGTGTGGGAGGTCCAGTCTCACAAATTTGACAAAGTGACAAAGATGATTGATGGGGTCAGGCAGTGGATGTTGTCTACATGGACTTTAGTAAGTCATTTGATAAGGTTCCTCATGGTAGACTGGTCCAGAAGGTTAAGTCATGTGGGATTCACAGTGCGTTGGTAAATTGGACCCAAAACAAGCCTCATCATTGACGACAGAGGGCAGTGTTAGGGGAATGTTATCCTGACTGGAGGTCTGTGTCCAGTGGTGTTCCACAGGGGTCAGTGCTGGGATCTCTGTTGTTTGTAATATATATCAAAAATAGATGTTCTCATTAGTAAGTTTGCAGATGACATGAAAATTGACAGAGTTGTGAAAAGTGAGGAAGTTTGTCAGCAGGATATAGATCAGTTGGAAATTTGGGCGGAGATATGGCAGATGGACTTTAATCCAGGCAAGTGTGAGGTGTTGCATTTTGGGAGGTCAATGTAAGCGGAACATGTACAGTAAATGGCAGGACCCTTAGGAGCATTGATGTACAGAAGGACCTTGGGGAAGTCCATAGCTCCCTGAATATGGCAACACAAGTGAGAGAATGGTAAAGATGGTGTGTGGCATGCTTGCCTTCATCAGCCTGGGTATTGAGTATAAAAGTTGGGAAGTCATTTTGCAGCTATATTAAACTTTGGTTAGACCACATTTGGAATATTGTGTGCAGTTCTGGTCATTACATTACAGGAAGGTGCAGAGGCTTTGGAGAGGGTGCAGAAGAGATTCACCAGGATATTGGCTGAATTGGACTTTATTAACTATCAGGAGATATCGGACAAACTTGGATTGTTTTCTCTGAAGCGTCGGAGGCTGAGATAGGGTAGACCTGTACAGAATGGATGGGTTACACCTGAACTCGAGGGGGACCAATATCCTTGCAGGCAGGTTTGCTAGGGTGGTTTGGGAGGGTTTAAACTAGTTTGCGAGGGGGATGGGAACCAGAGGGGTAGGTCAGAGGAAGAAGGGGACAGGGAAAAGTCAGATCTAACATGTAGTGAGGCTTTGAGGAAGGAGAAGCAGAGTACAGGGTATAAAAGTAGAAGGGTGGATGGGCTAAAGTGCATTTACTTAAATGCAAGAAGTATCAGGAATAAGGGCTTGGATAAGTACATGGGACTATGATATTGTGGCTCTTGCAGAGACTTGGCTGTCACCAAGGCAGGAATGGATATTGAATATTCCTGGATTTCAGTGTTTTAAAAGGGATAGGGAGGGGGGGAGAAGAGGAGGAGGGGTGGTGATACTGGTCAGGGATACTATTACAGCTGCAGAAAGAGTGGATAATGTAGAAGGATCCTCTCTGGAGTCAGTATAGGTGGAAGTTAGGAACAAGAAAGGAGCAGTTACTCTACTGGGAGTATTCTATAGGCCCCCCGGTAGCAGCAGGAATACTGAGGAGCAGATTGGGAGACAGATTTTGGAAAGGTGCAAGAATAACAGGGTTGTTAACATGGGAGACTTCAACTATCCAGATATTGATTGGCACCTGCTTAGTGCCAGAGGTTTGGACAGGGCGTAGTTTGTTAAGTGTGTCCAGGACGGATTCCTGTCACAGTATGTTGACAGGCCGACTAGAGGGAATATTAGATCTATTTTTAGGTAATGAACCGGATCAGGTGACAGATCTCTCAGTGGGTGAGCATTTGGGGGACAGTGACCACCGCTCCCTAACCTTTAGCATTGTCATGGACAAGGATAGGAGCAAAGAGGATGGGAAGATATTTAGTTGGGGAAAGGCAAATTATGAGGTATAAGGCTAGAACTTGAGAGTGTAAATTGGGATGACATTTTTGAAGGGAAATGTACTGTGAAGATGTGGTCATTGTTCAGGGACCTCTTGCAGGATGTTAGGGATAAATTTGTCCCGGTGAGGCAGAGACAGAATTGCAGGGTGAAGGAACCATGGGTGACAAGAGATGCGGAACAACTAGTTAGGAAGAAGAAGGCAGCATACATAAGGTGTAGGCAGCGAGGATCAGATAGGTCTCGTGAGGAATATAGAATAGCAAGGAAGGAACTTAATAAGGGGCTGAGGAGAGCAAGAGGGGACATGAGAAGGCCTTGGCGAGTAGGGTTAAGGAAAATCCCAACGCTTTTTTCACTTTTGTGAAGAGCAGAAGGATGACGAGAGTAAAGGTAGGACGGATTAGAGACTGAGGTGGGAAGATGTGCCTGGAAACTGCAGAAGTGGGTGAGGTTCTCAATGAATACTTCTCTTCAGTATTCACCAAAGAGAGGGGCCTTGATGATGCTGAGGACAGCGTTGGTAAGGTTAATGTTTTAGAGCATGTAGATATCAAGAGAGAGGATGTGTTGGAGCTGTTAGAAAATATTAGGACAGATAAGTCCCCGGGACCTGATGGAATATTCCCCAGGCTGCTCCATTAGGCGAGGGAGGAGATTGCTGAACTGTTGACTAGGATCTTTGAACCTTCGTTGTCCACGGGAATGGTACCGGAGGATTGGAGGGTGGCAAATGTTGCCCCTTATTCAAAAAAGGTAGTAGGGATAGTCCAGGGAATTACAGACCAGTGATCCTTACGTCTGTGGTGGGCAAGCTGTTGGAAAGGATTCTTAGAGGTAGGATCTATGGGCATTTAGAGAATCATGGACTGATTAGCGACAGCCAGCATGGACTTGTGAAGGGAAGATCATGTCTCACAAGCCTGATAGGATTCTTTGAGGAGGTGACCAGGCAGATTGATGAGGGTAGTGCAATAGATGTGGCCTACATGGATTTTAGTAAGGCGTTTGACAAGGTTCCACATGGTAGGCTTCTTCAGAAGGTCAGAGGGCATGGGATCCAGGGAGGCTTGGCCGTGTGGATTCAGAATTGGCTTGCCTGTAGAAAGCAGAGGGTTGTGGTGGAGGGAGTGCATTTGGATTGGCGGGCTGTGACTAGTGATGTCCCACAAGGATTGGTTCTAGGATCTCTTTGTGATATTTATTAATGACTTGGATGAAGAGGTAGAAGGGTGGGTTGGCAAGTTTGCAGATGACACAAAGGTCGGTGGTGTTGTGGATATTGTGGAGGGCTGTCGAAGCTGGCAGAGGGATATTGATAGGATGCAGAGCTGGGCTGAGAAGTGGCCAATGGAATTCAATCCGGAGAAGTGTGAGGTGGTACACTTTGGAAGGACAAACTCCAAGGGGGAGTACAAGGTTAATGGCAGGATTCTGGGTAGTGTGGAGGAGCAGAGGGATCTGGGGGTTCATATCCACAGATCACTGAAAGTTGCCTCACAGGTGGATAGGGTAGTTAAGAAAGCTTATGGGATGTTAGCTTTCATAAGTTGTGGGATCGAGTTTAAGAGCCGTGAGGTAATGATGCAGCTCTACAAAACTCTGATTAGACCACACTTGGAGTACTGTGTCCAGTTCTGGTCGCCTCATTATAGGAAGGATGTGGAAGCGTTGGAAAGGGTGCAGAGGAGATTTACCAGAATGCTGCCTGGTTTAGAGAGTATGGATTATGAGGAGAGACTAAGGGAGCTCAGGCTTTACTCTTTGGAGAGGAGGAGGATGAGGGGAGACATGATAGAAGTGTACAAAATATTAAGAGGAATAGATAGAGTGGACAGCCAGCGCCTCTTTCCCAGGGCACCAATGCACACTACAAGAGGGCATGGCTTTAAAGTAATGGGTGGGAAGTTCAAGGGAGATATCAGAGGGAGGTTTTTCACCCAGAGAGTGGTTGGTGCATAGAATGTGCTGCCTGGGGTGGTGGTGGAGGCAGATACGTTGGTCAAGTTTGTTGTCCCGATTTTAAGTTCCCACTAGGGGACAAAGTAACACAGTGCCACCAGGTTGATTCAGTAAAAACGCGTTTATTAGCAGTATACCGCTAGGGAGAAGTCTCATCAGCACTCGTTGAGAGTCGCCACCTGAGGTCTCCACAGTACAAGGGAGCAGACAGTAATTTATACAGACATTGTCACGCACACTTAATGAATACGGCTCCACGAGTTTCGGTCAAGCCACAGAGATCCCGAGACAGACATCGCTCTTATTGTTCAGTATAATTGATTTACAATCAAGAGATTCAAAGACAGGTATCACCCTCATTGTCTAGTATAATTGGCTTGCAACCGAGATCCGCACATAGTAATTACCACCTTGTCCTGAGTCAGTGGCTTGCTTGCTCTTGCTTGCGAGGTATTTTTTCATCAGTTATATGTACAGTCACAGTTTCTTAACCCTTTACTTCCTCAAATTCAAGAGATTGTTAGATAAGCATATGGAGGTATTTAAAATAGGGGGATATGTGGGAGAAGGGGGTTAGATAGTGTTAGGCGTGGTTTAAAGGTCGGCACAACATGGTGGGCCGAAGGTCCTGTATTGTGCTGTATAGCTCTATGGTTCTATGGTTTTATGGACTGGAAAGTAACCAAAGTAGTGTTTCTTTGTTTAAGAAGGGAAATAGGGGTAATCCAAATAATTATAGGGCGGTAGGAAAGCTACTGGAGAGGATACTTAGGGGTAGGATTTACTCACATTTGGAAGAGCATGGTCTAATTAGGGGCTGTCAGCGTGGTTTTGTGCAGAGCAGGTCTTGTCTTACGAACTTGATTGAGTTTTTTGAAGAGTTGACCAAGGTGATCGATTGATAATGGATGTTGTCTACATGGGCTTTAGTAAGGCCTTTGACAAGGTCCCTCATGGTAGGTTGATCAGGACAATTAAGATGCATGGGATCCATGCTGAGTTGGTAGATTGGATTCAGAACTGGTTTGCCCATAGAAGACAGAGAGTAGGGGTGTTCCGCAAGGATCGGTGCTGGGACCTCTGTTGTTTGTGATATGTATAAATGACTGGGATGAAGATGTAGCTGGGTTTGTTAGTAAGTTTGCAGACGATGCAAAAATTGGTGGAGTTGTGGACAATGAAGAAGGTTGTCAAAGGATAGAATGGATATGGATCAGTTACAGTTATGGGTGGAGAAATGGGCAGATGGAAATTAATCTGGGCAAAGGGTGAGATGTTGCGCTTTGGGAGGTTGAATGTAAAGGGAAAGTACACAGTAAATGGCGGGACCCTTAACAGTACTGATGAACAGAAGGATCCTGGGGTCCAGGCCCATAGCTCCCCAAAAGTGGCAATGCAAGTGGATGGAGTGGTAAAAAAGGTATATGGCATGCTGGCTTTCATTGCGAGGTGCACAGAATATGAGTCAGGAAGTCTCTTTGCAGTTGTATAAAACTCTGGTTAGCCCACACTTGGAATATTGTGTGCAGTTCTGGCCTCCCCATGACACAGAGGGGGCTTTGAACAGGGTGCAGAAGAGGTTTACCAGGATACTGCTTGGATTAGAGGGTATGAGCTATAAGGAGAGGTTGGACAAAGCTGAGTTGTTTTTTCTGGAGCATCAGAGGCTGAGGGGAGACCTGATAGAAGTTTATAAAATTATGAGAGACATAGATGGGGTAGACAGCCAGAATCTGTTCCCCAGGGTAGAAATGTCTAATACTAGAGGGCATGCACTTAAGCTGAGAGGGGGAAAGTTTAAATGAGATTTGTGGGGCCAGTTTTTTTACATGGAGAGTGGTGGGTGCCTGAAATGCACTGCCAGGGGTGGTGGTGGTGGCAGATACAATAGAGGTATTTAAGAGGCTATTAGGTAGACACATGAATATGCAGGGAACAGACGGATATGGATCATGTGCAGGCAGAAGGGATTAGTTTAATTTGGCATCATGCTCGGCACAGACATGGTGGGCCGAAGGATCTGTTCCTGTGTTGTACTGTTCTATGTTTTATCTAGCGTACTACATTCAGTGCTCACAGTGTGGCCCCACTACATTGGAGGAAACAGATACAAGATTTGGTGACTACTTTGTAGAGCACCTTGTGTTCATTCTACAGAAGATGTCCTGATCTTCCAGCTGCCTGTCACTTTAATTCACCAACCCACTCCTATTTCTGTCTGTGGTGTCCTGTACTGCAAGTCTCAGGAACAATGCCTCAGCTTACTTCTGAAACATTGCAGCCTTCAGGACTCAATACTGAATTCTTCAACTTTAGATAGCTCGCTTTCCTTCTGTCTGTATCAGAACCAGCCATTTCTATGTCATTACTTTGGCTCAGGTCTTCTTACTGTGTTTGTATAGTGTGGCCAGCCTCAGCATTAACAGCATATTACACAGACAAAGAAACTTAATGTGAATGTACCACCCACCCTCCATTTGCACTCAAGCAATCAAAATAATCCATTTGTTCTTTCCATTCCTCCCCCAGTTCCTCCACTACTGAAAAATATCTCTTTCCCAGCACTGACAAAGACTGATAGACCTGAAATGTTAACTGTTTCTCTCTCCGCAGATGCTGCCTGACTAGCTGAGTGTTCCCAACGTGTCTGCCTTTATTTCAATCAACGTACCTGCATGTCTTGAGAAGCGGGAGGAACCAGATTACACGGGAACCGCATGCAGTCCTTGAACTGCTGTGGTAGATTTTGATCTTGCTACTTGTCCAGTAAACCAGTGTGTTGTGTTATCTGTTCTGATAACACTGCCTGCACCTGCTAGGAACCTCCCTTCCTGACACACTGCAGACTATCTGATAGCTGCAGTGCACTTTGTCACAAGTCAGGGTCATTATTAAAGGCATTGCTGTGGAAAGGTGATTAGGTTAGTCTTGAGGATCAAGCAGTGCCATAAATTATGCAAACTAGAGAGTGCTGATTTAGCTCAGAACTGGGAAAATAAAACATGAAGACAGAAAGAACAAGCAGTTTGAGCACAAAGCTTGCTTTACCCTGTCAGACGTTAATGGTTCACCTCTGCATTTACGGCAACTGTCTTTGTAAATCCATATTTCCAGCATTTGCAGCTTTTCTGTAAATCCTTTGGAATGAATTGTCAGCTTGCTGCTCAGTGCAGGACAGTGTTAGATTTCAGGCTGATGGGTGCAGTCATAAAAGAAATAAGAACTGTCCCTTCTCCGGAAATGCTGGATAGCACCCGCAGTCTGATGTGCTTGAGCACAGGCATTTTGTATGTGCAAGGTAGGACCCCATGGGCACATTAAAATATAGGATCTAAAATCATAAAAAAGCAACAGGTGCAGGAAGGTTAGACATGAGGCTATGTGTAGAACCACCACTTCCTTGGAGTAGTCAGCAGGATAGTGTTGCAGATTTACAACATGTTGCTATTCAATTAATTACCAGGAGACTGGTTATTGGCAACTTGCTCCTTGCACCTTCACACGGACACCATCACTGCTGGCTAACTGTGTGCTAAGTCACAGCAAAACCCACGGTATTCACTGCAATCCATTCCCTTTCTCATTAAACCCATGTTGTTCTGTTGACGGTGCCTTCGGCAATGTATTTTTCAACAACAAATATACGTACAACCTAGGAACAGGAATAAGTTGCTTAGCCCCTTAAGCCGGCTCCACCATTCAATAAGATCACAACTGGTGTGACTGCAACCTCAATTCCACATTCCTAGCTACCCATGGTAACCTTTCAGCCCCTTGCTTATCAAGTGTCAACACACACAAAATGCTTGAGGAACTCAGCAAGTCGGGCAACATCTATGGGGGGAAATAAACAGTTGACGTTTCGGGTTGAGACCCTTCATCAGGACTGGAGAGGGAGAGGGCAGAAGCCAGAATAAGAAGGTTGGGGGAGCGGGAGGAGCACAGGCTGGCAGGTGAGAGGTGAGTCCAGGTGAGAGAGGGAAGGTAGGTGGGTGGGGGAGGGGGGATGAAAGGGAGTGATGTAAGGAGCTGAGAGGTAATGGATGGAAGAGGCAAAAGGCTGAAGAAGAAGGAATCCAGTCGGAGAGGACAGGAGACCATATTATCAAGTGTCTATTTATAGTTGTCATAAAATTATTCAAAGACTCTGCCTCCACCACCCCTTGAGGAAGAGAGTTCCACAAACTACAGATCTCCTGTGAGAACAAATAATTGCCTCATTTCTCTCTTAAATGGGTGACCCCTTATTTTTCAACAGTGACTCCTGGTTCTAGATTCTCCCATGATAGGAGATATCCTCTCCATATCCACCCTGACAAGACTCCTCAGGATCTTTTATATGAGTATCAGGAAGATAAATGTTATGTAATGCTTTTGTCACAGTCCGTCATATTAACTCTAAGGCATTTGACAAGGTTCCACATGGTAGGCTGATCCAGAAAGTTAAGGCACATGGGATCCAAGGTGAGCTGGCTAATTGGATCCAAAGTTGGCTTGGTGATAGTTTGGTTTGGTTTTGGTCACTCGAATGATGGGTGACCTTATAGAAATGTTTAAAATTATGGGAGGCATAGATAAGGTGGACAATAACAGTCTTTTTCCAGGGTAGGGGAGTACAAAACTATGGGGCATAGATTTAGGGTGAGGGAGGAAAAATTTAAAAGGGACCTAAGGGGCAACTTTTTCACACAGAGTACATAGAATGAGCTGCCAGAGGAAGTGGTCGAGGCAGGTACAATAGTGTCACTTAAGAAGCACTTGGATAGGTACATGGAGGGGAGGGGCCTGGAGGGATATGGGCTGAATGCAAGAAATTGGGACTAGCTGGGTGGGGACTGTGGTCAGCATGGACTTGTTGGGCTGAAGGGCCTGTATCTGTGCTGTATTGCTCTCTGACTCCATGACAAGAGGGAGAGAGTGGTGGTGGAAGCATGCTTTTATTATTTGAAGTGTGTGACCAATGGTGTACCACAGGGATCGGTGCTGGGACCTCTGCTGTTTGTGATATTTATCAATGAGTTAGATATGAATGTAGGAAGTATGATTAGTAAGTTTGCGGATGGCACAAAAATTGGTGGTGTGGATAGTGAGGAAGTTTGTCTAAGGCAGGCAGAGGTCAGTTGGAAAGTTGGACAGAGCATTGGCAGGAGGAGTTTAATCCTGACAAATGCATTTTAGGGAGTTAAAAAGGGGTAGGACATATACAGTAAAAGGTAGGGCACAGAGAGACCGAAGGGTCCAAGCTGTAGTTCCCTGAAAGTATCAACCCAGGTGGATAGAGTGGTGAAGAAGGCATATGATGTGCTTGTCTTCATAGGTCAAGGTGTAGACTATAAGAGCTGGGAAATTAGAACATAGAACAGTGCAGCACAGAAACAGGCTCTTCAACCCACAATGTTGTGCCAAACTTAATCAAGCTAATGACACCTTATCTCTTCTATCCACACATGATCCACATCCCTCCATCCTCTGCATATTCATGTGCCTATCGAAAAGCCCCTTAAATACCTCTATTGTATCTGCTTCCACCACTGCCCCTGATTGTGCAAGCCCATGACAAGGTAGATTGTGAGGTCAAGAGTCCATTCTATCGTACTAGGGGGCCATTCAATAGCCTTATAGCAGCGGGATAGAAGCTGTCCTTGAGCCTGGTGGTACATGCTTTCAGGCTTTTGTATTTTCTACCCAATGGGAGAGGGGAGAAGAGAGAATGTCTGGGGTGAGTGGGGTCTTTGATTATGTTGGCGGCACGGTAGCGTAGCGGTTAGCGTGATGCTATTACAGCGCCAGCGATCGGGTTTTGATTCCTGTCGCTGTCTGTAAGGAGTTTGTACGTTCTCCCGTGTCTGCGTGGGTTTTCTCCGGGTGCTCCGGTTTCCTCCCACATTGCAAAGACGTACGGGTAGGTTAATTTGGGTTTAAAATGGGCGGCGTAGACTCATTGGGCCGGAAGGGTCTGTTACCACGCTGTAAATAAAAAATTTTTAAAAATTTAAAAAAAATTTGCCAAAGCAGTAAGAAGTATAGACAGAGTCTGTGGAGGGGAGGCTGGTTTCTATGATATACTGGGTTGTGTCCACATCTCTCTGCACATTCTTGTGGTCACGGGCAGGGCAGTTGCCATACCAAGCCATGATGCATCCGGATAGGATGCTTTCTATGGTACATTGATAAAAATCGATGAGGGTCAAAGGGGACATGCTAAATTTCTTTAGCCTCCTGAGGAAGTAGAGGTCCTGGTGAGCTTCCTTGGTTGTGGCATCTACGTGGTTGGACCAGGACAGGCTATTGGTGATGTTCACTCCTAGGAACTTGAAACTCTCAACCCTCTCGACCTCAACACCATTGATGTAAACAGGAGCATGTTTGCCCCTATTCAAGAAAGAAGATTGATAGTAGGAAACTACAGGCAAGTTAACCTAACGTCTGTCAATTGGAAAATGCTGGAATCCATTATTAAGGGAGAACATTTAGAAAATCATAGGACAATCAAACAGTTCTATGAAAGGGAAATGACATTTGACAAACTAGCTAGTTCTTTGTGGATATAACAGGCAGAAAACCAATAGATGTGATACATTTGGATTCCAAAAGCCATTTGATACAGTGTCACATAAATATAACTGGGCAGGGTATCAGGAATAGAATATTAACATGGAAAAAAGGTTGGCTAACTAATGGAAAACAGGCAGTTGAGATAATACAATGGTCTGGAGATGAGAGAAATTGGACTGACCCCTCACTTGATCTCCTGCTCTGGATGGTACTTTGGATGAGGGCTGAAGGACAGCCGATACCTTTGTGGTTGTACCTGGCACTTTCAGCAAGTGGGTTCAGGAGGATAGAAAACACGGGGAAAATAGGGAGATAAATGGCAAGAGCTTGTTGAAAATCTGAATGGAAGACAGTCACCCTGATGAAATTAAATGTGAAGTAATTTAATAAATCTATATTTGAACTTCATCTGATGGTGTTTATACTGTCAATGAACAATGCTGTCTCAATGAACTTCCACCCATTTAAATAGTGGATTATGACCAAACTCTCGACATACGGTCCCAGTAAGCAAGCTTCAGCGTTGTAAATGTAATTAATATTAAAGTATTTCCAGTGCTTTTGAATGCTATTTGTAAACTTTAATCACAGAATAGAACTTTTACCATTCACGTGGTTAACACATCACCATGCCACAAATAATGACCCTTTTCAAAGAGGGGTCAAATAAGTCAAGCACAGGGCTCCTGCCATTTGCTGGTTAACTCTGGTGTGGTGTTGGGACTCTCTAACATTAAAAGCTCCAAGAAGAATGGAGTGACGTTTTTAAAACGAGACTTTGTAGACCTCTCATACAACAACAATAAACCTTTAGAGCATGACCTTGCAACTGGGCACTACTGTCCTATGCCAATCTAAAGCCCAAGTGAGGTCATTTCTTGAAGGTGAGCTTACTGCCCTATGCTCAGTATACTTAGGAATGACATTGGTCATGAGAACCAGTGTCTGTACAAACTCTTTGTCAGAAAAATCCAGAATAAATCAAAGTCTTGAAAGATTATATTGCCTGTTTTCATACCGTTGCAGAGGCATTGATGTGAAGTCTGTATAAAAGCGCATGAATGTTCATTGGTAGATCACAAAAATAATCTCCCATCAGACTCAAGCTGTGCCCAACAACATCCAAAAAGTCAAATTTGTCACTCAATTTACAACTATTATAGATCAATATCAACAGCAGCAAACATTTCTGTATTCTCAACCGTTATTGCACATAAAACCTTTCAGTGATACCATATCTAATGTACTTACTGTTCCTCCCAAACAATAGCAGCAGAAAGTACATCACCACCAAGCCTACCATATTCTTCAGGTATATTGACTCCCAAAAGACCTTGCTGTCCAGCTTTTTCCCAGACTTCTCGACTCACTTGACCATCTTTCTCCCATCTGGAACAATAAAAATTATATACTGAGGCACCAGATATAATGTACATGGTGTATCTGCAGCACCTAATCATTCCTGGCCCATGGTTTTCCATGTTTTAATTCTTGCAGCAATGATACCCCTATTTTCAATTTTAATATTGCTTCACATGTGCTGGGACTTTTTACTAAAGCATAGATGTTTTCAATGCTTTAGTTCTTACAGCATTTTTCAATCATAGTATTGTTTCACATGAAATTATAAGTCTTCTGCTCATTTTTCACGAGTTTAATATTCACATTGAAACCAGAAATCTGCTTTGTTACTTCTGAGGAGGTCAACAATTCTATAGAACATAAAACATAGAACATAAAACATAGAATATAGAACAGGAACAGGCCCTTCGACCCACAATGTCTGTGTCAACCATGATGTCAATTTAAACTAATCCCACTTGCCTGCACGTGGTCCATACCCCTCCATTCTCTGCCTGTTCATGTGCTTGTCTAACTCTTAAATGTCACCATTGAATCTGCTTCCACCACCTACCCTGGCAGCATGTTTCAGGCACCCACCATTCTAGGTGTAAAAACACTTGTCTCATAAATTTTCTTTAAGCTTCCCCCTCTCACCTTAAACCTTTGCCTTCTAGTATTTGACATTTCTACCCTGGGGAAAAGACTCTGACTATCTACCCTATCGATACCTCTCATAATTTTATAAACCTCTATCAGATCTCTACTCAGCTTCCGGCACTCCAGAGAGAACAACCCAAGTATGTCCAATCTCTCCTTATAGCTAATACCCTCCAATCCAGGCAGCATCCTGGTAAATCTCTTCTGCACCCTCTCCTATGATGAAATGACCAGAATTGAACACAATACTCCAAATGTGGCCTAACCAGAGTTTTACACAGCTGCAACATGACTTCCCCACTTTTATACTCAACACCCCAACTGATGAAGACATATGTGTTCTTTATCACCCTATCTACTTGTGTGGCAACTTCAGGGAGCTATGGACTTGCACACCAAGATCCCTCTGTACATCACTGCTCCGAAGGGTTTTGCCATTTACTTCATGCTTTCCCCTTTCATCTGAATTCCCAAAGTGCAACACCTCACACTCGACTAGATTAAACTCCACCTGTTATTTCCCTGCCCACTTTTCCAAGTGGTCAACGTCCTGTTGTATCTTTTGATAACATTTCTAAGACATGACCTCACCTGCACAAAGCCATGCTGACTGTCCCTATTAAGTGTACACTTTTCAAAATGTGCATAAATTCTGTCCCTAAGAATCCTCTTCAATAATTTCCCAACCACTTACGTAAGGTTCACTGGACTATAATTTCCTGGTTTGTTCCTATTGCCCTTCTTAAACAGATGAACCACATTGGCTACTCTCCAGTCCACTCAGACCTTGCCTGTGGCTAAAGAGGATACAAAGATCTCTGTCAAGGCCCCAGCAATCTCCTCTCTTCCCTCTCTCAATAATGTGGGAGAGATCCCATCAGGCTCTGGGACTTATCCAACTGAATGTTCTTCAAGAGACCCAACACCTCCTCCTTCTCGATATCAATGTGCCCTAGAATATTCGTACACCCCACACTGATCTCACCATCCTCTACATACTTCTCCTTGGCAAATACCCACGCAAAGTACTCATTTAGTATCTTGCCAACTTCCTCTGGCTCCAGGCATAAATTCCTTCCTCTATCCTTCTCTACCTCTCCATGCTACCCTCTTTTTTTAAAATCATGTATAGAATATCTTGGGATTCTCCTTAATCCTACTTGCTAAGAACATTTCAAAGTCATTTTTAGCCCTCCTGCTTCCTTTATACTTCTGATTTCAGCTTCCTAAACCTTACATACGCTTCATTTTTCTTTTTGACTATATTTACAACATCTCTCATCATCCAAGGTTCCCAAACATTGCCATCCTTGCCTTTCTTCCTCACATGAACATGTTGGTCCTGAATTCTAACCAGCTGGAGTTTAAACAACTCCCACATATTGGATGTGGACTTGCCCAGTAACAGCTGCTCCCCATCTACTCTCCCCAACTCCTGCCTAACACTTGTAATTAGCCTTTCCCCATTTTCGTACTTAACCCTGAGACCCAGTCTTATCCTTATCCATAACTATCTGAAAACTCACGGAGCTATGACCACTGTTCCCAAAATGCTCTCCCACTGAAACGCTGATCACCTGGCCAGGTTCATTTCCCAGTTCAACGTCTGGTATGGCCCCTTCCCTAGTTGGACTATCTACATACTGTTTCAAGGAACCCTCCTGGATGCACCTAACAAATTCTGCCCTAACCCATTTTGTTCTCCCCACATTCTCATCCAATCCTCCCAGATTTCACTGCTAATTTATACACTCGGGAAAATTTATAGTGGCCACTTAACCCATCAGCCTGCATATTGTGGGACATGGGAGGAAATTGGAGCGCCCAGAGGAAATCCAAGTGGTCACAAGGAGAAGACACCAACTTTATAGGAGAGATGTTATTAAACTGGAAAGAGTGCAGAAAAGATTTACAAGGATGTTGCCAGGACTTGAGTTATACAGAGAGATTGGACAGGCTAGGAGCACAGGAGACTGAGAGGAGCACAGGAGAATAAGGGGTATAGATAGGGTGAATGCACACAGTCTTTTTCCCAGGGAAAGGGAATCAGGAACTGGAGGACATGGGCTTAAGGTGAGAGGGGAGAGATTTGATAGGAACCTGAGGGGCAACTTTGTGAGGGTGGTCAGTATGTGGAATGAGCTGTCAGAGGAAGGGGTTGAGGCTGGTATAATAACAACTTTTAAAAGACTGTTGGACAGGTACATGGATTGAAAAGGTTTAGAAGGTTATGGGCCAAATGTTGGCCAATGGGAGGATGGGACACCTTGGACAACATGGAGCAGTTGAGCTGAAGGGCCTGTTTCCATGCTGTATGACTTTATGACTATGACTATAATTCCACACAGACAGCACTGGAGGTGAGGATTTAACATGGGTCACCGGATCTACAAGGCAGTGGCTCTATTAGTTGCACCACTATGCTGCAATGGCCGTAGAATTAGCTAATGAAAGTAAGAATTATAGTTTTACAAGTGAAAAGCAAATCATGGCAGTAAGTAAGATTGTAAGCCAGTAAAAATTGTGCCAATTAACAGTGTATGTATCAGAGATTCATAAAGGTGAGAAACAAGCCACCTACCTCAAATATCATATCCCTTGTATAAAGTAGATTCATCCAGAGAATGCTGTACTTTTCAATGTGATCACCTCTCATTCTTCCAAATCCAATGGAGGACAGATCCAGTGTGCTTAATCTCCCTCCACAGGACAAACCTTCCACCACAGAAATCAATCCGACAGATTTTCATTGCAATCCCTGCAAGTAGATCACTGGGCAGAGAGACCGGATCTGCACATCTGCACACATGTGTCTTACTAGGGCACTATATAATTGGAAATAAAGACAGAAAATACTGCAAATATTCAGCAGCTCAAGCAGATTCTGTGGCTAGAGAAACATAGTTAACAGTTGGAACAACGTTGGAACTGTGCGATGCACAACACAGAATCACTGTAAAGTTGAAATAAAGGAAAAGTCTGGAGTATGTGAAATAATTGGAGTAAGATACCTCTACTCTTGTACTCAATAAAGGCCATCACACTCTTTATCCTTCCAATTACCAGCTGTACCTGTGTGATAACTAGCAGAATCGAAAAGGACAAGCAGTGGATGTGGTGTATTTGAACTTTCAGAACACAATCAATAATGTGCCACAAATAGATTTGGGGAAAATCTGGAGGCTCAGCCAACATTGATTTGCTGTGACAAGGTACGAGATGCTGGAAGAACTCAGCAGGTCAGGCGGCATCTATGGAAGGAAATGGCCAGTCAACGTTTCGGGTTGAGACCCTTCATCTGGACTGAAAGAGAACATAAAGAGGTGGTGGTAAGAGGTGAATAAAGAGCTGGCAGGTGATGGGTGAGGATGGTGCTAGGATCCAGGTGAGGGGGGTGATAGGCAAATGGAGGAGGGGAGAATGGGAATAGCGACAGAGGCTGGGAGGTGACGGGTGGAGGCGACAAAGGGCTGCAGATGATGGAATCTGACAGGAAAGAAGATGGAGCCTGGAATCAAGGGAGGGAGGTGGGGAGGGCAGATGGGAGAAGTGGGGGAGGGGAACCAGTGAGAAGAGTGTGTGGGTGATGGGCAGATGGAGTGGGCAGGGGAGGGGGAAGAGGCATGGAGATGGGGGACAGGTAGATCAGGAGGGGAGAGAAAAGGGATGGGGGGGGGGAAGCAGTTACTGGAAGTTGCAGTATTCAATGTTCATGCAGCCAGGTTGGAGACTACCCAGGTGGAATATGAGGTGATGTTCCTCTAATTTGCATTTAAACTTTATTTATCGAGCACGGTAACAGGCCCTTCTGGCCCAACAGGTCCACACCACTCAGTTAGGCCTCATCCTGTCAGTAGAGGAGACTGTGGACAGACATGTCAGTGTGGGGATTGAGTTGTTGTCCTCTTTACAACAGGATTGGTTAATTCCAATCCACTGGGGATAAAATGGCTTCAGAAATACCTGTCTCAATGAGAGCAGTTTTGGATGAAGGCAACTCTTTAGATTTGCTAATTCATCAACCTGAAATGTTAATCCTGTTTCTCCCTCCACAGTTGCTGCTGAATATTTCCAACATTTTCTGCTTTATTTCAGATTCCAGCATCTGTAATATTTTGCGTGTACCATCAATTCACAACTTGCGACTGGCTTGCATCTTGTTACCGAGATGTGTAGACCAGCCTTTGGTACATGGGACCAAGTACTGGAGCAGTGATTGGAGCTGTGTAACCCCCGGTTAGTACCCTGATTTCGCAGATAGGAGATGGGCCAAAGTTCACTACAGGCGGGTTGCACCATTGCAGCAAATAGAAAATCGAACATAGAACAGTACAGCATAGGACAGGCCCTTCAGCCCACCATGTCTGTGCTGAGTATGACGCCAAATTAAACTAATCCCTTCTGCCTGCGCATGATCCATATCCCTCCATTCTCTGCATATTCATGTGCCTACCTAAGAGCCTCTTAAATGTCACTATCGTAGCTACTTCCACCACTGCCCCTGGCAATGCATTCCAGGCACCCCCCACTACCTGTGTAAAAAACTTGCACTGCGCATCTCCTTTGAACTTAACCCCTCTCACCTAACGCCCTCTGGTATTAAACATTTCAACCCTGGGAAAAAGATACTAGCTGTCTATCTATGCCTCTCATAATTTTATAGACTTCTATCAGCCTCCGCCCTTCCAGAGAAAACTACCTAAGCCTGCCCAACCTCTCCCTACAGCACCTGCCCTCTAATCCAGGCAGCATCCTGGCAAACCTCTTCTGCACCCTCTCCAAAGCCTCCACATCCTTCCTGTAATGGGGTGACCAGAACTGAATGCAATATTCCAGATGCAGCCTAACTAGAGTTTTACAAAGCTCGTTTCTTAGTTTCTTGAACAATCCAAAAATGGAGCACATTTATTTGGCTGGTGACTGGGATGAGGGTGATGAATAAAGATGAACGATGGATGTTTGTAGCACAGAGGCAAGGATGCAGCAAAGGTACAAAGCTGTCATTAGTAATCAGAATCATCAACGATCAGAATTACTCCAACAGATTAGTTGAGATTCGATACCTAAAGTAGCATTACAACCGATGTCAGTTTGAAAATTTAAAATCAAATACCTTGTTCTTTTGACTGCACACATTCACAGTTGTGTTATAACACTCAGGGAGATTTCCTGGACCTGGTGCTACTTATAGTCATCAGCTGACTGTGCAGTTCTGGCCACCTGCCTGCTGTGTCGTGGTTTCTAATTCTGGAGTCGCTCTTAAGGACAGCCGCTGCAGACCCCACTGCTATTTCAGCACCTTGGGTATTCCAAGCCACCCTGGCAGTAAGCTCCTGCAGCTCTCCAGAACACTGAGAATCTCCACCACATCTCCGTGCAAAATCAGATCATGTCATCTTAATGCTAAAGCAGATTTTCGTGATAATTCCAAATAATGCTTTCCTAATCCATTTACAACCGGATGTGAAGACCATGAGAACATAAGAAACAGGAGGAAGAAGGGGTCGCTGTGCCATGCAATAAGATCATGATTGATCTCATCTTGGCTTACTCCATTTCCTTGACTGATCCCAATAATCCTTGTCTCCCCTTTGCGACCAGCAAGATGTCCATCTTTCCCTTGAATGTATTTTGTCTGCACACATCCTGGGATTGAGCATTTCAAAGACCACTAGAAGAATTCCCTCCCCAGTTCAGTCTTAAATGGACCACCCTTTATCCTGAGACTATGCACTCAGGTTCATGATGGGAAACACCCTCTCATCATCTACTGTCAAGTCCCCTCAGAATCTTATATGTTTCAATGATATCACTTACGTGGAACTACAGAGTGTATGTCACATTACCATTGGTGCCACAGCCTTTTTGCTAAATTGGTAAACTGGTTTATTATTGTCACATGTGCTGAGGTACAATGAAAAAGTTTATTTTGCAGGCCATCCATACAGATCATTTCATCACAACAGTGCATTGAGGTAATACAAGGGAAAATGATAACAGAATACAGTGTTCCAGTTACAGAGAAATTGCAGTGCAGGCAGACAATAAGGTGCAAGGGCCATAATGAGGTAGGTTGTGAGTTCAAAAGTCCACCTCATTGTACTGGAGGGACATGAGAGATTCTGCAGATGCTGGAATCTGGAACAACACACAACCTTCTTATTTGGCTTCTGCCCCTTCCTTTCCAGTCCTGATGAAAGGTCTCAACCCAAAACGTCGACTGTTTATTTCCCTCCATAGATGCTGCCTGATCTGTTAAGTTCCTCCAGCATTTTGTGTGTGTTGTTATCGTACTAGGGGACCATTCAATAGTCTTATAACAGCGGGATAGAAGCTGTCCTTGAGCCTGGTGGTACGTGATTTCAGGCTTTTGTATCTTCTGCCCGATGCGAGAGGGGAGAAGAGAGAATCTTCAGGGTGGGTGGGCTCTCTAATTATGTTGGGGGCTTTACCGAGGCAGCGGGAAGTGTAGAAAGAGTCCATGGAGAGGAGGCTGGTTTCTGTGATGTGCTGAGTGGTGTCCACAACTCTCCACAGTTTCTTGCAGTCACGGGCAGAGCCGGTACCTTTTGACAGTTCTTCAATGCTGGTTGTGTCAGAACAACACTAAGGGGAAAACATAGAACTCCACTGGGCGCAGATCCAGGCAATCTCTTGTTCCTAATATACATCCACTACTTGGATTTAGAGAGAGCTACTCCATCTGAAGCTTGTCACGAGCTTTGAATCCCATGTTAGTCTTTCTAATAACCTCATTAAGGGAGGGCTTCATGACCAAGGACTTGCAAAATGAGGAAACATAATCTGGAGCTGAGGGAGCATTGGGAAATAAAGTTCAACACATGTAAGCCAATACAGGAAGTTAAATAAATCTGGAGTAAAACCTGAGGAGCAATAGGAGTAACTGATTGCCGAACTGTTCCTTATCAGGTCTGGTCTCTATGTGATCCTAGACTTCCCAGGTGGGCATTTGGATGACGCAGGAAATAGCCAAGGGGGCCATTCAGTTGTCATGGAGTCGCACAGGCCCTTCAGCCCACTGAGTCCATGCCGACCATCAAGCACACAGTTACGTAAATCTCTTTTTATTCTCCCCATATTCTCATCAACTCCACCCGCTCCACAGATTCTGTCACCACCAACACACTAGGGGCAATTATCTGACCAACCCACCTGTCTCCGGGATGTGGGAGGAAACTGGAGCACCTGAGGAAACCCTTGCGGTCACAGGGAAAACGTGCAAGCTCCACTCAGGTAGCACCCAAGGTCAGAATTGAACCTACGTTGCTGGAGCTATGAGGCAATGGCTCTACTAGCCGGACCACTGTACTGTCCAAAACTTTTACAAGAACCAACAATAACAATAAACCCAAAACCTCCACCTGGCAGTGCTCCTGTCATGACAAAGTGACCCAGCCTAGGCAACACGGTAAACTTCTTCTGAATTGGTGATTGGTTTATTATTGTCACATGTACTGAGATAGAGTGAAAAGCTTTGTCTGTGTGCCATCCAGACAGATTATTCCATACATAAGTACATCAAGGTGGTAAAACGGAAAACCGATTGCAGAATACAGTGTTACAGTTACAGAGAAAGTGCAGTGCAGGTAAACAAATAAGATGCGAGGGCCACGACAAAGTAGATTGGGAGGTCAATTCCTTTCAGTGTATGAGAGATACATTCAAGAGTCTGATGCATACAAGAGAGGAGATGCCAGAGAAGCTGCTCATGGACTTGACATAGAGGACCCTACACAGTCATGTTCACAGTATTGAGACAACCAAGAGATGGAGGATGCTTCAAGAAAACCCCCATTCTCAATAATGGCTGTGCTCAGCATTTGAGTTCATGCTCAGTCACAGGTGCCAGAGGATAACCCACCTTGGTTCCCTGCTGAGATCCCATCATCACAGAAACCAATTTTCAGCCAATTTGATTCAATCCAGGTGATCTTGAGAAATGGCCGAGAGCACTTGATACAGCAAAGGTTCTGGGATTGGACAACACCCCAGCTGTAGTACAGGCGACCCCTGTGTTACAGCCTTCCAGGTGACAGAAATTTGCCCTTACAGAATTCAGAAATCGTGACCCAAAAATTTGAGATATCGAGTAAAATTCACTCACACGGAATTTAAGTGAAAAAATAAATAAATAAACAGAAAATATATTTTTTAAACTTGTGTTTCGTGGCCCATGAGCAGATGACGCAGCTTCACTTTATGGAAAATCACAACACCAACTGTTTTTGAGGAATGCAGCAAGATCTGGGTAATATTCAGGCATGGGCTGACAAGTAACATTCATGCTACAGAAGTACCAGGCAGTGACCATCTCCAACAAGAGCAGGTCTAATTACCTTCTCCCAATGGCATTACCATCTTGTAGTCCACACCCAAAAAATAAACTATTGGAAGAACTCAGCGGGTTGAGCAGCATCTGTGGAGGTAAAGGAATGGCTGATGTTTCAGGTTGAGACTCGGTATCAGGACTGAGTGCAGAGGGGAGATAGTCAGTATAAAGAGGCGAGAGAGAGTGGTGAGGCAGGGGGCTTGTAGGTGATGGTTGGAAACATAAGAAAAGAAGAAAAAATATAGGCTGATGGAGGCCAGGTGGGGGTGGGGAGGGGGAAGGTAGAGACAGGGGTTGGTAGGTGATAGGTGGAACAGGTAAGGGAGGGATGAGGGGCAGATGGAACTGGGTGGGGAAGGGGATAGGAAAATTACCAAGGGAGAAGAACCCCAGGTAGATGGGTGCATGGGTGATGAGCAGGTAGAACCAGGTGGGGGACAGTGATGAGGCTGGGAAATGGGGTGGGGGCAGGAGGGACTGGCAACGGAGAGAGAACCTGGGTGGATTGGTGGGAGTGGGAAAGGAACACAGGGGGAGTGGATGACCTGAAATTGGAAAATTCAATGTTCACATCAGTGGCCTGTAGGTGACTCAAGTGGAATATGAGGCGTTGTTCTTCTATTTTATACTTGACCTGGCCATGGCAGTGGAGAAGGCCGAGAATGGACCATTCAGTGTGGGAGTGGAGAGGGGAGTTGCAATGGCATGCAATTGGGAGCTCGGGATAGCTGTTGCAGTTTGAATTCAGATGCTCTGCAAAACAGTCACCTGGTCTACACTTGGTCTTACCGAGATAGAGGAGGTCACATCAAGAGCACCAAATGCAATAGGCAAAGTTGGAGGAGGTGCATATGAATCTCCTGGAAGGGCTGTTTATGTCCCTGGATGGTGGGTGAGGAAAGAGGTGTAGGGACAAATGTTACACCTGCTGCGACTGCAGGGGAAAGTGCCAGGGAAAAGGGAGGGGTGGGTGGGGAGGGATGAGCGGACCAGGGAGTCATGGAGGGAGTGGTCACTGTTCTGACTGGTTGCATCACAGCCTTGTGTGGGAACTCCAGTGCACAGGAACACATGAGGCTACAGAGAGGGGTGGACTCAGCCAGTTCCATCTGGGGTACAGCTCTTGAGGACACCTACAAGAGGCAATGTCTCAGGAAGGCAACATCCATCATCAGGGACTCCCACCATCCAGGCCATCTCTCAATGCTGCCATCAGGCAGGAGGTACAGGAGCCTGAAGACCCACACCTTAAGGTTCAACAACAGCTTCTTCCCCACTGCCACCAGGTTCTTGAACCCTAATTCTACCTCAGACTATATTTCCCTCAACTTGCACTAATGTCATTATGTTTATTTTTGTCTACTTTGTCATGTAAGTTATATATAATTTATGTTAATTTATGTAATCAATGTTTGTCATGTTTGTAATGTACTGTGCTGCTGCTGCAAAAAGCTAATTTTCATGGCATTTATACCCAAGACAATAAACTTGAAAATTGGAACTGGAAAGCAGAAGGAGGGTGGGGAAGATGTGGCTGGTGGTGGGATCCCTTTGGAGATGGCAGAAGTGGTGAAGGATGATGTATTGGAATGAGGAGACTGGCAGAGTGTAAGGTGGGGACCAGGGGAACTCTACCCCTGTTCTACTGGGGACAGGGGGTGAGAGCGAACATGCAGGAAATGGAAATGTGAGGGCTTCACCAACTATGGCGGGGAGGAGCCACGTTTCTTGAAGAATGAGGACACTTCAAAAGTCCTAGAGTGGAAAGCCTCATCTGGAGAGCAGATGTGGCAGAGACAGAGAAAGTGAGAGAAAGGCATGAGGTCCTTACAGGAGACAGGGTGGGAAAGGGTGGATACACAAGAGACTGCAGATGCTGGAATATGGAACAACACACAAGCTGGTGGAGAAACTCAGTTGGTTAGGCAGCATCTGCAGAGGTAATGGAAGTGTTGACGTTCAACGTCCCTCCCTCTCACCTCTTTATGCTGGCCATCTCCTCTCTGCACACTCAGACCTGATGCAGGGTCCCACCTCAAACATCAGCCATCCTTCTGCCTCCACAGATGCGACTGATCCGCTAAATTCCTCCAGCAGTCTTTTTTGGTGTGGGAGGAGATGTAGTTGAAGTAGCTGTGGGAGTCCCTAGGTTTATGGTAGATATCAGTGGACAGTCTGTCTCCTGAGATGGAGATAGAGGGATCTAGGTCTTGTAATCCTCACTGTTAATTCCAGGGAATCGTGAGCAAGCAGAACTAAATTCTACGACTGGCCAAGATTATATTCATAAATTGGTAACATTTATCCTTCTACAGACAAAATCAATGATGTTTTAACTGGTGGAGTCCATACTGACTTTTCAATTAACATGTAATTTCTTTTCATATGTTACCATTATTTCTGAGGCTTAAATAAAACAACTGGTATTGTGGGAAGTTGAATATTTCTCATTCTGGTATTGGTTTTGATAATTCCTTTATCAGGTACAGAGTAGAAGGGCAAAGTCAGTTTACTGTCAGGAGCAATGAAAAACTTACTTGCAGCAGCATCACAGGCACACAGCATCATATAAGCAGCATTCACAAGAAAAACATAAATTAGACATAAATTATACACAATTTTTACAAGAAAGAACAAAATTAGAACAAAAAGGGGTCCACTTTAGTGCAAAGTGATCAAAGTGGTTATAATGTTGCTAAACTCTAGTGATTAGTGTTGTGCAGGTTGGTTCAAGAACCAAATGGTTGAAGGCTCTTCCTGTGCTGTACTGTTCTATGTTCCACGTTAAATCTTGCTTGACTTGCTAATACTTATAATGGCACAGAAAGAGGTCATTCAGCCCATTGGGTCCATGATGATTCTCAGCGGGGCAATCCCATTGGTCAATTCCCCCTTTTCTAATTTCCCTGTGCTCCAGCAATCCATCCTCACACATGGTTACCTAACTGGTTTACAAAACCTCACTGAGTTTTTGATAACTAAGATTGATGAGGACAGTGGAGTTGACATTGCACACGTGGATTTTGGGGAAAGTGTTTGAGGGATAGAGTTGAGTACCACGTGTCAGTAGCACCTCAGATACAAAAGTGACTAGGAGATAGAAAACAGATGGTTGTGAATGGATGCTTTTGCGACAGGAGGTGAACAACAATGTTCCCTTGGGTTGTGTATTAGGACCACTGAAATTAAATACTTATTGATGACTTGAAATTGTGTTTACTGAGCAGAATCTTGAAGTTTGCAGAGGACATAAAACTTGTACGTGTAGAGAACAATGAAAATTGAAGGCAATTAACTTGGTGAGGACATAGGGAGCCCAGTTACTCAGTGCAGATGCACAGTGCATTGATATGTGTGTGAGAGATTTAAGTCAGAAGTGTAGTTTGGTAGCAGGTTAAATTTTACAGGATTAAGAAGGCTACCCTGAGGGTGTTGGGGCACAAGTATTTGGGCGTAGCTGTAGAAAAGCCAGGAAGTTATCCTGTTCTATGAGGAAAGATTAAACAACTTGGGATTCATTGTAGTTTAGGAGAATGAGAGGCAATCTTATTGAAAGATATAAGCCAGGCTGTAACATCTCAAGGTACTCAAAGTCAAAGTCGAGTTTATTGTCATATGCACAAGTACATGTTTGCACAGGTGCAATGAAAAACTTACTTGCAGCAGCATCACAGACACATAGCATCAGATAAGCAGCATTCACAAGAAAAATATAAATTAAACATAAATTATACACAGTTTTTACGAGAAAGAACATAATTAGAAAAAAAAAGTCAGTTTTAGTGGAAAGTGATCAAAGTGGTCATAGTGTTGCTAAACTGTAGTGATTAGGGTTTTCCCAGTTGGTTCAAGAACCGAATGGTTGAAGGGAAGTAGCTGTTCTTGAACCTGGTGGTGTGGGACATAGAAACATAGAAAAACTACAGCACAATTCAGGCCCTTCGGCCCACAAAGCTGTGCCGAACATGTCCCTACCCTTGAAATTACTAGGCTTACCCTTAGCCCTCTATTTTATTCAGCTCCATGTACCTATCTAACAGTCTCTTGAAAGACCCTATCATATCCGCCTCCACCACTGTTTCCAGCAGCCCATTCCACGCACTCACCACTCTCTGAGTAAAAAACTTACCCCTGACATCTCCTCTATATCTACTCCCCAGCACCTTAAACCTATGTCCTCTTGTGGCCACCATTTCAGCCCTGGAGAAAAGCCTCTATCTACCCTATCAATACCTCTCATCATCTTATACACCTCTATCAGGTCCCCCCTCATCCTCCGTCTCTCCAAGGAGAAAAGGCCGAGTTCCCTCAGCCTGCCTTCATAAGGCATGCTCCGCATTCCAGGCAGCATCCTTGTAAGTCTCCTCTGTACCCTCTCTAGGGCTTCCACATCTTTCCTGTAGTGAGGCGACCAGAACTGAGCACCAAGTGGGGTCTGACTAGGGACCTATATAGCTTCAACAATACCTCACGGCTCCTAAATTCAATTCCCCGATTGATGAAGGACAATACACCATATGCCTTCTTAACCACAGAGTCAACCTGTGCAGCCACTTTGAGCATCCTATGGACTCGGACCCCAAGATCCCTCTGATCCTCCACACTGCCAAGAGTCCTACCATTAATACTATATTCCGCCAACGTATTTGACCTACCAAAATGAACCACTTCACACATATCTGGGTTGAACTGCATCTGCCACTTCTCAGCCTAACTCTGCACCCTATGTATGTCCCTCTGTAACCTCTGACAGCCCTCCAAACTATCCACAACACCACCAACCTTCGTGTCATCCGCAAATTTACTAACCCACCCCTCCACTTCCTCATCCAGGTCGTTTATAAAAATCACAAAGAGTAAGGGTCCCAGTACAGATCTCTGAGGTACACCACTGGTCACCGACCTCCACTCAGAATACAACCCTTCAACAACCACCCTTTGACTTCTGTGGGCCAGCCAGTTCTGGATCCACACTGCAATGTCCCCTTCTCCATAAGCCTTGCATGGGGTACCTTATCAAACGCCTTGCTGAAATCCATATACACTACATCTACTACTCTCCCTTCATCGATGTGCTTAGTCACATCCTCAAAAAATTCAATCAGGCTCGTAAGGCAGGACCTACCCTTGACAAAGCCATGCTGACTATTCCTAATTCCTCTCCAAATGTTCATAATTCCTCTCCAAATGTTCATAAATCCTGCCTCTCAGGATCTTCTCCATCAACTTACCAACCACTGAGGTAAGACTCACTGGTCTATGATTTCCTGGGCTATCCCTACTCCCTTTCTTGAATGAGGGAACAACATCCGCAAACCTCCAATCTTCCGGAACCTCTCCTGTCTCCATCGACGATGCAAAGGTCATCATCAGAGGCTCTGCAATCTCTTCCCTCATCTCCCACAGCAACCTGGGGTACATCCCATCCGGTCCCGGTGACTTATCTAACTTGATGCTTTCCAAAAGTTTCAGCACCACCTCTTTTCTAATATCTACATGCTCAAGCTTTTCAGGCTGCTGCATGTCCCCACTACAATCCCCTAGATCCTCTTCCGTAGTGAATACTGACGTAAAGTATTCATTAAGTACCTCCGCTATTTCTTCTGGATCCGTACACACTTTCCCACTGCTGCACTTGATAGGCCCTATCCTTTCACATTTCATCTTCTTACTCTTCAAATACTTGTAGAACACCTTGGGGTTTTCCTTAATCCTGCCCGCCAAGGCCTTCTCATGTCCCCTTCTGGACTTCAGACTTTTGTACCTCCTGCCCAATGGTAGCAGCGAAATGGTAGAAAGTGCCTTGCTTGACTACATTCTAGGCAGTTAAGTTGAATGCAATGAAATGACGAGTATTCTTGCACCAGAACAGCTGTATAACATCATAGAACATAGAACACAGGAACAGGGACAGGCCCTTTGGCCCACAGTGTCTGCACACCATCGACCCCCAAGGTTGACAAATGCTCATAGCACATCGCTGGAACCCTGCAAATACCCATCATCTTTTGCTCTTTTTTTCAGATAGAAGTCATATTGAATTTCCATATGAAAGCTGAAACCATCAGACTGTTCACCACTTGGAACAAGAACCTTTGAGCCCAGAATTAAATAAACCATGAGGTTAAGAGCTCCCGTACAGTTGGAGTAATTGATAATCTTCTGTTGTGGTTTTGTTTAGTCTGGATGGAAATGTCAAATACTTTAAGGTGAGAGGGGGAATGTTTAAAGGAGATTTACATGGCAAGTTTTTGAGAGTGGTGGGTTCCTTAAACATACTGCCAAGGGAGGTGGTGGAAGCAGATACAACAGCAATGTTTAAGAGGCACTTAGATAGACACATGGACAGCCAACAAATGGAGGGATATGGATCATGTGCAGGCAGATGTGCAGGTTAAATCAGCATCATGGCTAGCACAGACCTGGTGGGCCAAAGGTCTTATTCCTGTGTTGTGCTGCTTTGTGTTCTATGGAACATTAAGTGATTATCAAGTGTCTGTGTTACCTTGCACAAAGTGATGGGATGAACTAAAATAAGATGGGAGAAGGGGTGTGTGGATCATGAAACCAAGAGCAGAGACATAGGCTGAATGGCCTTTTTACTGCTCTGCACATCAACATTACTGAAAATAAAAACCGCCATGTTGTGGAAATCTGTTCTGCACAAAATGTGCATTTTTGTTCCATCGCAGGTCAAAAAGTACTTAATTTGAAATTAAAGCTCTGTTGGATATCCCGGGACTATGAAAGGTGCTGCACAGGTCGGTTCTTTTCTGGGACAAGAGAGAGTCTGTGGCTGCAGCCAGAAGAATGGACATAATAACTCGGTTATCCACCAACATCCCCCAGCCCTCACCTACCACTATTTTACTCACTATTAAACCAACATTGACCCAATGCAAAATAGCCTGAGGGAATGGAAGGACAACACTACCTGCTCCTGGTAGATTGGGAACCTGCCAATAAACTAAACCACTGTCAGCATCATCTAAATATAAAGCATTGTCAGAATATGAAAGCTGAGGACGACTGGGGGCATCCAAGACCATTGGAGGACCAGGGTTAACACCCATGCAGGTAGGTTACAGATTTATCGTAACCCAGCATGAAACCACACAGTGTCAACTGTGGGAGACATTCTAACTACCTTAAGTGGTGGGGAAAACAGTGTAAATACTCCCAAACCCAACTCCAATTTGCCTAATCCCAGCCGTAATGGAGGGATGTAAATCAGGGACCCAAACTACCTTTGACCCATCCCCCAGTGGATCTGGTCTCCCCTCCTCCCCCGCACCTGCCTATCACTAACTCTTACCTGCATCTACCTATCACCACCTTGTGCCCACCCCGTCTCCCCTCTTTTGTCCACCTATCACTGCTCTGCTATTTCCTCCTATATATTGGGCTTCACCTTTTCCTATCTTCAGTCCTGAAGAAGGATCCTGACCTGAAACATTGACCGCCTACTTTTCTCCACAGATGTTGCCTGGCCTGCTGGTTCCTCCAGCGTCATCGTGTTTTTCATCCAGCCATAATGGAAGCAGGAAGGGGCTCCCAAGAAGTGGGTGATGGTTTCAGTATTTAGGGAGTTTTAATGCCTAAGATTTTAGCTGCACTTCAGTTTGACTCTGGTTTCCTGGGATTCCAAGCCTTGGGAAACCTGTTGGTGCTGGATTAAAGCATTGTGTGTCTTCTGGAGCTATTAAAGGTGGGAGAAACTGCCATGGCATTGGACATTCTGACATTGGGGCAGCACAGTGGCGCAGCCAGTAGAGCTGCTGCCTCACAGTGCCAGAGACCTAGGTTCAAGCCCGACTTCTGACGCTGTGTGGAGTTTGCACCTTCTCCCTGTGTCCACATGGGTTTCCTCTGGGTGCTCCAGTTTCCTCCCACATCCCAAAGATCTGCAGGTTGGCAGGTTAATTGTCCATTATGCAGGTGCGTGGTAGAATATGGGGGAATTTGATGAGAATACAGGGAGAATAAAAAATGGGACTAATGGATGTCTGATGGTCTGCTTGGACTCTATGGGCTGAAGTGCCTGTTTCTGTGCTGTATCACTCTATGACTCTAGATTCTCCAGCCACAGGCCCCAGTACCCCATCCCTCCCTCAGTATCTTCATGACTCTCCATCACCTCCCATTGCCCTCCCCCATCTTTCCTTTGATACCTCCCTGACCTCCTCTAATCTCTGGGTGGAGTTTACACATTCTTCCTGTGACTGCGTGGGTTGGCTCCAGGTGCTCTTGTTTCCTCCAATGTCCCAAAGACATGTGGGTTAGTAGGTTAATTAGCCATTGTAAGTTACTCCTAGCATGTGGGTAGGTGGTAGAATCTGGGGGTTATTGATGAGAAAGTGGGGAGAATTAAAAAATTGAATTAATGTGGGATTGGCGTAAATGGGGGTTGACGGGCTCAGTGGGCCGAAGGGCCTGTTTCCATGCTGTATCTCTCTAGGACCTTGCTTAGGTGCCCTGTTTCAATGTTTGGTTCTTGGATTAGAATCAGCAAGTTTGTGGGAGACGGACTCCAGACAAGGTAGCATGCAGGTCATTGGTTAGTGTACTCTAGTACACTTGGACATCCAGTAACAGATGATGCTGGGACTGTTGAGTTATAGGGAGAGACTGGATAGGCTGGAACTGTTTTCCCTGGAGTGAAGGAGGCTGAGGATCTCATGGAGGTTTTTAAAATCAGAAGGGGCAGAGGTAAGGTGGATGGTCACAGTCTTTTTCCCAGGGTAGGGGTGTCTAAAACTAGAGGGTATAGGTTTAAGTTGAGAGGGGAAAGATTTAAAGGGGACCTGAGGGGCAACTTTTTCACACATTATGTTGCAATTGTACAACACGTTGGTGAGACCACACTTGGAGTATTGTGTACAGTTCTGGTCACCCTGTTATAAGAAAGATGTCATTAAACTAGAAAGAGTGCAGAGAAGATTTACAAGGATACTGCCAGGACTCGAGGGCCTGAGTTATAGGGAGAGGTTGGGCAGGCCAGGACTTTATTCCTTGGAACATAGGAGAATGAGGGGTGACCTGATGGAGATATATAAATGTTATCCTTTTATGCATGAAGCAAAGGATGAGAGAGAAATTGCTTTGCTCTGAGGTTCCAGCTGCTCTGTTTTAAGTCAAGGATGACCATAATTGTCTCAAGTATGAGAGATCTCATCAAAACATACAAAATTACAAGGTGTAACAGATGAGATGCAGGGAGGATGTTTGCTCTGCCTGAAGAGTCTAGGACTGGGGCAACAGTTTGAAAATAAGGTGTAAGGTGTTTAGGACTGAGGTGAGGAGAGACATCTTCACTCAGAAGTGTGGAGAATCTTTGGAATTCTCAACCCTGGACGGTTGTGGAAGTTTAGTTGCTGAGTTCATTGAACCTGATACTGATAAATGAGTATTAAGGGAATGAGGGGATATGGGAATAATACTGCAAAGGTGCAGCAGGCTTTAAGGGTTGGATGACCTCTCCTGCTCTTATTAATTTAACAGTATCCCTCTCTGGTCTCTTGGAGACAAGAATGGACAAGCACCAACAAGAGCTTGGTGGGCAGTGTTCTGGAGACAGAAGTCAGGATCTTAGCCAGTGGACTGGATGTGGGATTAGTGGCTCAGATCCCCACACAGAACATATGCTGTGTTGTGTTTGAACGATCATCAAGGAGAGAGGTAGAACAAGATCTCAAAGTGCATAAGTCAAACAGTATTGGGAAAAAGACTAATTTAACAAACACCCCAGTAGGATTCAGATTTACAGGGTAAGTTGTGAGGGAAAACTGCCAGTTCTGAAGCAGCCCAGCTCTCCCTATTACACAGCCACAGTGCATTAATGCATGATATTATATTGCATTATTAGCCCATGACATGATATTACAGAATGGTCACTGGAGCCAATGTAGAATATCAGTATCACACACCACTGTCTTAAGACTGACTTTTTCCTAGGGTAATATGTAGTGAGACGTCCTTGAAAGAGTATCATGTTAAAGTATTCAAACAGTTTGTTGCAATCGGTAGGTCATAACTTGCTCTATCAATGTGGCTGAATGTTATCCATTCACTATCAATCAATTGCAAGGTCTCAAGTAACCAAATCCATCAAAGGGGATAGTCTGGCGTCATATGATGTAGTGGGTCATAGCACACCAGCAAGAAACTCCCAAGCTCCCTACCTAAAGAGTGCTGAAAGATCAGATGTGATTAGCAATCATTCAGGAAAAATAGGTGAACAGAATGCAGCAAAAGATCAAACACACTATATTAGTGTGGGGCATTCCTGACTACTAAACAAACATTTTACATTAATATTTATCAACGTCAGGTACTTGATTGTAATTTAAACTCTTAGCCTACAAATGCATTCTATAAATATTACGCAAGAGAATTTTCTCCTTATGGTCATCATCCATCTTCAGTTAAAAATAAAGAGTTGCCCTAATCCTTCACTCAGTGTTGCCGTTAATGTTACACATCTTCCAAGTATCCAGGTTATGGACATCTTCTGTTGGTGAAGGTGTACTTCACAATCAAAATAATAAGGAATATCTAATGTTTCCTGAGAGCTTTACTGATCTTGATAACCTGGCCGAGATCCAGAAATTTACAAACAGTTGCAAATCTACAACTGAGTTAACTAGCCTCTGAGTGATCTGATTTTGTGCCTGCTTACAGCAATTTCCTGCTGGAAGTACTTAGAGTCATAGAGTAATACATCATGGAAACAGGACCTTCAGCCCAACTCATCCATGTCGACCAAGGTATCTACTTAGCTAGTCCCATTTGCCCTCATTTGGCCCATATCCCTCTAAACCTTTCCTATCCATATACTTATCTAAATATCTTCAAAATGTCATTATTGTACCTCCCTCAACCACTTCCTCTGGCAGCTCGTTCCATATACCGATCACCCTCTGTGTGAAGAAGTTGTCCCTCAGGTCACTTTTAAATCTCTCCCCTCTCACCTTAAACCTATGATCTCTAGGAAAAGATTGAGTGCATTCACCCTATCTATGCCCTCCATGATTTTATACACCTCTGTAAGACCTCCCCTCAGTCTCCTACACTCCAAGGAATAAAGTCCTAGCCTGCCCAACATCTCCCTATAACTCAGGCCCTTGAGTCCTGGGTCCTTGCTACGGTCCAAGATGGCCAGATCTGCAGTAAGTGCTTGAGGCTGGAGGAACTTCGGCTCAAAATCAATGAGCTGGAGTTACAGCTTCAAATACTGCGCAGCATCAGGGAGGGGGAGAGTTTTGCAGATACTGTACATAAGGGGACGGTCACCCCCCTTAGAGCAGGTAATTCTGGGGTCCAGGAAGTAGATAGAAGGGTGACTGTCAGGGGAGGGAAAAGGAAAAAGAAAACAAACAGGCAGATAGAGCAGAGGACCCCGGAGGCTGTTCCCCTCAATAACAGGTTCTCCGCTTTGGAGGCTGTTGAGGGAAATGACCTGCCGGGGCCTAGCAGCAGCAGCCAGGTCTGTGGCACTGGGACCGGTCCTGTTGCTCAGAAGGGAAGGGAGGAGAAGAGGAAGGCAGTAGTGATAGGGGACTCGATAGTCAGGGAAACAGATAGGAGGTTCTGTGGCAGTGAGCAGGAATCCCAGATGGTTTGTTGCCTCCCAGGTGTCAGGGTCCGGGATGTCACTGATCGGGTCCACAGGATTCTAGAGCAGGAGGGAGAACAGCCAGAAGTCGTGGGTCATGTTGGTACCAACGACATAGGTGAGAAGAGGGATGAGGTCCTGAAAAGTGAGTTTAGCGAGCCAGGCAGAAGGCTGAGGGACAGGACCTCGAGCATAGCAATCTCGGGATTGCTGCCAGAGCCACGCGATGGTGAAGGTAGGAATAGGAGTCGGCAGATAAATGCGTGACTGAGAAGTTGGTGCAGGAGGGAGGATTTTAGATTTTTCGATCATTGGGATCTCTTCTGGGGAAGGTGGGACCTGTACAGAGAGGACGGGTTACACTCGAACCTGAGGGGGGCCAATATCCTTGCAGCCAGGTTGCTAGGGTGGTTCAGGAGGGTTTAAACTAGATTGCGAGGGGGAAGGGAATCAGAGGAGTAGGTCAGAGGAAGAAGGGGATGGGGAAAAGTCAGATCTGACAGGTAGAGAGGCTTTGAGGGAGGGGAAGCAGTGTACAGGCTACAAAAGTAGTAAGGTGGATGGGCTAAAGTGCATTTACCTAAATGCGACAAGCATCAGGAATAAGGGATACGAACTGAGAAGTTAGATAAGTACATGGGACTGTGATACTGTGGCTATTACAGAGACATGTCTGACATTGGGGCAGGAATGGATATTAAATGTTCCTGGTTTTCAGTGTTTTAAAAGGGATAGGGAGGGGGGGAGAAGAGGAGGAGGGGGGGTGATACTGGTCAGGGACACTGTTACAGCTGCAGAAAGGGTAGATAATGTAGAAGGATCCCCTCTAGAGTCAATATGGGTGGAAGTTAGAAACAAGAAAGGGGCAGTTACCCTCCTGGGAGTATTCTATAGGCCACCCGGTAGTAGTAGGGATACTGAGGAGCAGATTCGGAGGCAATTTTTGGAAAGATGCAAAAATAACAGGGTTATTATAATGGGAGACTTCAACTATCCAAATATTGATGGGCACCTACTTAGTGCCAAAGGTTTAGACGGGGCGCAGTTTGTTAAGTGTGTCCAGGACGGATTCCTGACACAGTATGTTGACAGGCCGACTAGAGGGAATGCTATATTAGATCTAGTTTTAGGTAATGAACCGGGTCAGGTGACAGATCTATCAGTGCGTGAGCATTTGGGGGACAGTGACCATTGCTCCATAACCTTTAGAATTGTCATGGATAGGGATAGGAGCAAAGAGGATGGGAAGATATTTAATTGGGGAAAGGCGAATTATGAGGCTATAAGGCGAGAACTTGGGAGTGTAAATTGGGGTGACATTTTTGAAGGGAAATGTACTATGGAGATGTGGTCAATGTTCAGGGATCTTTTGCAGGATGTTAGGGATAAATTTGTCCCAGTGTGGCAGAGAAGGAATGGTAGGGTGAAGGAACCGTGGGTGACGAGAGAGGTGGAACAGCTAGTTAGGAAGAAGAAGGCAGCATACATAAGGTGTAAGCAGCAAGATTCCGACAGTCCTTGTGCGGAATATAGAGTAGCAAGGAAGAACTTAAGAAAGGGCTGAGGAGAGCGAGAAGGGGACATGAAAAGGCTTTGGCGAGTAGGGTTAGGGAGAATCCCAAGGCTTTTTTCTTGTACGCTAAGAGCAGAAGGATGGCTAGGGTAAAGGTAGGTCCGATTAAAGACAAAGGTGGGAGGATGTGCCTGGAAGCGGCGGAAGTGGGTGAGGTTCTCAATGAATACTTCTCTTCAGTATTCACCAAGGAGAGGGGTCTTGATGATGCTGACAACAGTGTAGGTGAGGGTAATGTTCTAGAGTATGTAGATATTAAGAGAGAGGATGTGTTGGAGTTCTTGGAAAATATTAGGACAGATAAGTCCCCGGAGCCTGACGGAATATTCCCCAGGCTGCTTCGTGAGGCGAGGGAGGAGATTGCTGAACCGTTGGTTAGGATCTTTGAGACCTCGTTTCCAACGGGGATGGTACCGGAGGATTGGAGGGTGGCAAATGTTGTCCCCTTATTCAAAAAAGGTAGTAGGGATAGTCCAGAGAATTACAGACCAGTGAGCCTTATGTCTGTGGTGGGTAAGCTGTTGGAAAGGATTCTAAGAGATAGGATCTATGAGCATTTGGAGAAACATGGACTGATTAGGGACAGCTAGCATGGATTTGTGAAGGGAAGATCTTGCCTCACTAGCCTGATAGGGTTCTTTGAGGAGGTGACCAGGAAGATTGATGAGGGTAGTGCAGTAGATGTGGTCTACATGGATTTTAGTAAGGCGTTTGACAAGGTTCTGCATGGTAGGCTTCTTCAGAAGGTCAGAGGCCAAGGGATCCAGGGAAGCTTGGCCGTGTGGATTCAAAATTGGCTTGCCTGTAGAAAGCAGAGGGTTGTGGTGGAGGGAGTGCATTCAGATCGGAGGGCTGTGACTAGTGGTGTCCTGCAGCGATTGGTTCTGGGACCTCTACTTTTTGTGAGATTTATTAACGACTTAGATGAGGGGGTGGAAGGGTGGGTTAGCAAGTTTGCAGATGACACAAAGATTGGTGGTGTTGCGGATAGTGTGGAGGGCTGTCAAAGCTTGCAGAGGGACATCGATAGGATGCAGAGCTGGGCTGAGAAGCGGCAGATGGAGTTCAATCCAGAGAAGTGTGAGGTAGTACACTTTGGAAGGACAAACTCCAAGGCAGAGTACAAGGTAAATGGCAGGATTCTGGGCAGTGTAGAGGAGCAGAGGGATCTGGGGGTTCATATCCACAAATCACTGAAAGTTGCTTCACAGGTGGATAGGGTAGTTAAGAAAGCTTATGGGATGCTGGCTTTCATAAGTCGGGGGATCAAGTTTAAGAGCCGTGAAGTGATGATGCAGCTTTACAAAACTCTGGTTAGGCCACACTTGGAGGACTGTGTCCAGTTCTGGTCACCTCATTATAGGAAGGATGTGGAGGCGTTGGAAAGGGTGCAGAGGAGATTTGCCAGGATGCTGCCTGGATAAGAGAGTATGGATTATGAGGAGAGACTAAAGGAGCTAGGGCTGTTCTCATTGGAGAGAAGGAGGATGAGGTGAGACATGATAGAGGTATACAAGATATTGAGAGGAATAAATAGAGTGGTCAGCCAGCGCCTCTTTCGCAGGGCGCCAATGCACAAAACAAGAGGACATGGCTATAAGGTATTGGGTGGGAAGTTCAAGGGAGATGTCAGAGGGAGGTTTTTCACCCAGAAAGTGGTTGGTGCATGGAATGCGCTGCCTGGGGTGGTGGTGGAGGCTGATACATTGGACAAGTTCAAGAGATTATTAGATAAGCATATGGAGGAATTTAAGTTAGAGGGATATGTGGGAGGAAGGGGTTTGAAGGTGTGGTTTGAAGGGCGACACAACTTGGTGGGCCGAAGGGCCTGTATTGTGCTGTATTGTATGGTTCTATGGTTCGAAATCTTCTTTGCACTCTTTCCAGCTTAATGGCATGTTTGGACTGTGAATGTCTTTACACATTTTGAACTGTGCCTTTAAAGGGGCAGGCAGTTATCATACATCTTCCTCTGGTCCTGACTGCAGTCAACCTGTAGCACCCTCAAAACTTCCACTGGGTCCCTGAAGCTAAGGTACCATCACAAACAATTTCTTTTGGAATGTGACATGAGTTGGACATGGATTTTCTTCCGATATCAGTGGGAGGACTCCACATCACATAGCAGATTCTTCAGGCACACGATAAAACCCAACCTGCACTGGTGTGTGCAAGCCCCTCTGTATTCTGCTCAGAATGGTCACCTATGACATGAATTTGGAAATCTGAGTCTCATGCCGTATGGTGTTAAATTGTTTCCTTAAAATGGGATGATAAAATTCCATTCAGCCTTTCAGAGCTCATTTGCTTATGAAAGGTGTTTTACTACATCAGAGGCAGATTATTCCAAAGTCCCGAAGCAACTATTTCAAAATGATTTGGATTTCTGCTTGTTGGTAGAGTCATAGAGCCCTACAGCACAGAGACAGGCCCTTTGGCCCATCTAGTCCATGCTGACCTGACCTTCTGCCTAGTCCCATCTATCTGCACCCGGACCAAATCCCTTCAATCCCCTCCCATCCACGTACCTATCCAAACTTCCCTTAAATGTTGCAATTGAACCTGCATCTACCACTTCTGCTGGCAGCTCATCCCACACTCGCACCACCCTCTGAGTGAAGAAGGTCCACCTCAGATTCCCCTTAAATATACCATCTTTCATCCTAAACCTATCACCTCTGGTTCTAGTCTCACCCAACCTTAAGGGAAAAGGCCTGCATGCATTCACCCTATCTATACCCCTCATAATTTTGTATACCTCTATAAGATCTCCCGTCATTCTCCTGCGCTCCAGGGAATAAAGTCCCAACCTATTCAATCTTTCCCTGCAACTCAGATCCTCAAGTCCCGGCAACATCCATATAATTTTTCTCTGTACTCCTTCAAGCTTATTGATACCTTTCCTGTAGGTAGGTGACCAGAACTGCACACAATACTCCAAATTCGGCCTCACTAACATCTTGAACAACTTCAACATAACATCCCAACTCTTGTACATAATGCCCTAAACAGCCAAGCTGTTTCCTTGGGAGTGAAATGGTGGTTTAAACAACTTGTTATTAATATATCATGACTGATCACCAAGGCCTCAAGAACTACAATATGGATTTTCCTCTCCCCAGATTTATCTGAAGTGGGACAGGTGTTATCTACTTACTGTCCATTCTGGATTAGAGGGCATGTGCTATAAGGAGAGGTTGGACAAACTTGCTTCCTCTGGAGCGCTGGAGGCTGAGGGGAGACCTGATAGAAGTTTATAAGATTAAACTTAGTAAACTCTGGTTTTAAGCATGGTAACAGGCCCTTCCGGACCAACGTCTGCGCCGCCTATTTAAACCCATGTTAACCTACCCGTACGTCTTTGGAATCTGGGAGTGCCCGGAGGAAACCCATGCTGACACAGGGAGAATGTACAAACTCCTTACAGACAATGACAGGAATTGAACCCCGTGATTGAATAGCATGACGCTATTACAGCGCCAGCTACACTACCATGCTGCCCTAAACACCACTAGACTTGACTCTGGTTCTGTCTCCACAAGTTGCTGCCTGACCTGTTGAGTGTTTCCAGCATAAGGAGCAGGAATAGGGCACTTGGCTCCTCAAGCCTTCCCACCCCCATCCCATTCTGCCTCAGGCCTCACCTCCTCCTCTGTGCCAGTTCCCCACAGCCCTCAATTCTCTGATCTTTCAAACACTTATCTACCTTTTTAAATATCTCGATGATCTCACCTCCACAAGTCTCCGGGATAGAGAATTCCTGAAATCCCCTAGCAGAGAACATTTCAGGGAAGAGTTTTCCTGTTTATGCTGGATCAAGGCATCCATTTCACGTCTGTGCACCTGATGCAGTCTGACTTCCACATGTTACTGCTCCTTCAGCAGCGTAGTTGCCTCTGAAGTGGCTGAGTAAGGCATCCGTACAAGATGTTCGGTGCACTGTATCTAACCTATTTTTTCACCTCTTTATCCAGGGGCCTCCATTCTCTTCAGTTTTTATGGGTTTTTATCTTAAAATAGCTTTATTCATATCAACAAAAGAAAACTTCAATTTCAAACATCATTCCCTTTGCCCAGCATGTACTCCCATCCGGAAAGCCTCCAGAGAGCCAGTGGACACTGTCTCCAGGGACACACATGGCCATGGATGTACACTTGGATGTAGGGTCAGCTGTCAGCTCGGATGGACTCCTCGACAGCCTGCTGCCTGGACCTGGCCCAGCAGCAGATAGATGTGGATCAACTTGTGTGTCCCAGACCCATGGTGGGTGCCCAAAGACCAGGAGTGTGGGGCTGAAAGGAGGACAACTCCTTCAAATGGTGGACTGCAGCCTCTTGTGTTCTGTATACATGTACAGAGTACAGTCTCACAGCTGCAGCAGAGACCCAAGGTTTCCACTTGCTTCTTCTGGAGCCTGGTGGCAAAAGCAAGCGGTGGGACCAAAGTGATGAACTAGAACCAAACACAGAGGCAGGGAGTTGTGATTAAAAGTTGACGGGGCCACAGAAGTGTTCCCTTATTCAAGAAGGGGAGTAGGGATAGCCCAGGAAATTATAGACCAGTGAGTCTTACCTCAGTGGTTGGTAAGCTGATGGAGAAGATCCTGAGAGGCAGGATTTATGAACATTTGGAGAGGTATAATATGATTAGGAATAGTCAGCATGGCTTTGTTAAGGGCAGGTCCTGCCTTACGAGCCTGATTGAATTTTTTGAGGATGTGACTAAGCACATCGATGAAGAGAGAGCAGTAGATGTAGTGTATATGGATTTCAGCAAGGCGTTTGATAAGGGTACCCCATGCGAGGCTTATGGAGAAGTTGAGGAGACATGGGATCCAAGGGGACATTGCAGTGTGGATCCAGAACTGGCTGGCCCACAGAAGGCAAAGGGTGGTTGTTGAAGGGTCGTATTCTGAGTGGAGGTCGGTGACCAGTGGTGTACCTCAGGGATCTGTACTGGGACCCTTGCTCTTTGTGATTTTTATGAACGACCTGGATGAGGAAGTGGAGGGGGGGGGGGGTGAGTAAGTTTGCGGATGACACGAAGGTTGGGGGTGTTGTAGATAGTTTGGAGGGCTGTCAGAGGTTACAGAGGGACATATATAGGATGCAAAGTTGGGCTGAGAAGTGGCAGATGCAGTTCAACCCAGATAAGTGTGAAGTGGTTCATTTTGGTAGGTCAAATATGCTGGCGGAATATAGGACTCTTGGCAGTGTGGAGGATCAGAGGGATCTTGGGGTCCAAGTCCATAGGACACTCAAAGTGGCTGCGCAGGTTGACTCTGTGGTTAAGAAGGCATATGGTGTATTGTCCTTCATCAATTGGGGAATTGAATTTAGGAGCCGTGAGGTATTGTCGCAGCTATATAGGTCCCTGGTCAGACCCCACTTGGAGTATTGTGCTCAGTTCTGGTCACCTCACTACAGGAAAGATGTGGAAGCCCTAGAGAGGGTACAGAGGAGATTTACAAGGATGCTGCCTGGAATGCGGAGCATGCCTTATGAAAGCAGGTTGAGAGAACTCGGCCTTTTCTCCTTGGAGAGACGGAGGATGAGGGGGGACCTGATTGAGGTGTATAAGATGATGAGAGGTATTGATAGGGTAGATAGAGGCTTTTCCCCAGGGCTGAATTGGTGGCCACAAGAGGACATAGGTTTAAGGTGCTGGGGAGTAGATTTAGAGGAGATGTCAGGGGTAAGTTTTTTACTCAGAGAGTGGTGAGTGCATGGAATGGGCTGCTGGAAACAGTGGTGGAGACTGATACGATAGGGTCTTTCAAGAGACTGTTAGAAAGGTACGTGGAGCTGAGTAGAGGGCCATGGGTAAGCCTAGTAATTTCTAGGGTAGGGACACGTTTGGCACAGCTTTGTGGGCCGAAGGGCCTGAATTGTGCTGTATTTTTTTCTATGTTCTATGTTCTATGACACATAACTGCAGGAGGGCCCTGCCACTGTAGAGGTTGCAGTGGTCGTGGGTCCATGGAGCATACCCATCGTCAATAATACAAGGTAAAAAGGGTAGGGAGAGGGCAATGCATTGGTTGGGGAAAGGCAGAGGATGGCACCTTTAATGGGATTATACAAACTTTATGGCATTTGTTCAAATGTGGGAGGAGATGTCTACACCTGAACCAGCTGCCCAGGCCTTTCCAAAGTTTGATGTCTCACAAAACTTAGTCACCTGGGCAGCTCAAGTGGACCTGGACTAGGTTAGAGAGGTGGGGAGGGAGTATAACATGTGAGGGATAGGAGACACAGTACAATCCTTGCTGTGGAACCAACAGCTTATCTCACAGTGTAACAGTTTCTTCTCCAGCTCCCAATACTCTCCTTTGTAGTCACACACCAACCTTATAATGTATAAAAGATGATTTCCTCCTTTTCCAGGAATAAACTCGTCTATTCCTCCAGCAAAAGTTGTTTCCCCTCCAGCCCGGCTCTCCAACACGCCCACTGCACACTGTGGGGTTGCACTCTGACTGGAGGCGACCACGTCCCAGGTGCTGAAAAGATCCGGGTAAAAGACAGGCAACTCCTGCAGAGCAGTGCAGCCAATGGCAGCTGTGTGACATCCTGAAGGCAGGCCTTGGTGGAAGAGATGTGTCGCTAATATATGTTATCTCAGAGGGTGCTCTACCTGCAGGTATCCTTGCAGGTCTGAAGGTGGAGAGGTGTCATCTGGGTACAGAGCACACACCAGTGACTAACCGTCCTCCTCAGTCAGGAGAACAACAGCAGAGACCCAGCGCTTCCTCCAGAAGAAATCCACCAGTGTCTTCTGGGTAGTCTATAACCTGGAGGTATGAACATCAAATTCTCCAACTTCCAGTAGTTGATCCCCTTCTGTCCCTGTTCTCTTTCCTCTCTCCTCCTGATCCACCTGACCCCCATCACCCTCACTCTTTCCCAACCGTCCCACTCTCTCTCTGCCCAGCACCCACACACTCTTCCCGCTGGTTCCACTCCCCCTCTGCCCTCCCCACCTCCCTTATTTGGTTCCATGCTCCACCTTCCTCGCCCATCAGATTCCACCATCTTCAGCCCTTTGTGGCCTCCACCCTCCCAGCTTCTGTCGCTATTCCTACTCTCCCTTCCCCATCTGTCTATCACCACCCCCCTCACGTGGATCCACCTATCACCTGCCAGCCCTTGCTCCAACCCTTCCCTCCATCTCTTTATACTGGCTATCTCCCCTCTACCTTTCAGTCCAGATGAAAGGTCTCAACCTGAAATGTCAACTATCCACTTCTCTCCATAGATGCTGCCTGACCCGCTGAGTTTCTCCTGTTACTTTGTGTGTTGCTCCAGATTTACAGCATCTGCAGTCTCTTGTGTCTCCAACATCTTCTGGATCTTGGCCGCACCAGCAGAGGGCAGGACCAAAGTGACCAATGGTACCAGAGTGTGGTGGTCACCTCATGGTTTATGACTAGCGCCCAGCCCCTTCAGGAAAGCTCACGGACTAGGTCAGTCCGGCACCCTCATCTCCAGCTCCTGCCTCTCACTGGTCAGGCTTCTTCGCTGGGGGTCAGGTAGACTCTTCGATAGAGGAGGTGTGCGATGCTCCACACAAACGGTCCATCTCCTCTGGCACGAGTCTACCCTATCGCTGACCTACCAGGAGGCCAGAACGTTTTTCCCAATCGATCCACGTGGAAGACATGGCCGTAAAGACCTGCTGGCACCTGTATGCCCTCTGTTGGTCAATGGGATCTGTGACTGTGAGGAGGACGTCTTCTTTGTAAGCCGAGAGGACAACCTTCAAACCTGGCCTATGCAAAGCCAAACCGGTCAACTTCCTCCGAGGACACAGGAATGGCACCAGCCATATGGAACACAGCTGGCCGGATATGGGGCAGTCCTGATGCACGCCTCTCCTGAAACAAAGGTGTGTCACCTGCTAACCTTCACAAGGCACCCTGAAGCTGTGTACAAAAGTCGGACCCAGAGGCCATGGAATGTGGCCAGGGTTCAAACACGTACAGAGTTCCCATAAGGTATTTGTGATCCAGCCTGTCAAACATCTTGTCGAGGGAGAAGACGTTGACTGACAGACCAGCCCTCCGCAGATGAGTTCCTGGACCAAATGGATGTTGTCTCAATGGACTGGTCTGGGACCACGTGGGACTGGTCAGGGCGGATCAAGTCAGCCAGCATGAAGCTCAGACAAGTTGACCTGGCCCAGGCAGAGATCTTATAATCCGCACTGAGGAGGGAGACACGCATGAGTCTCTTAAGTGGAGATTGCCCCTCTTAGGCAGCGAGATGATGATTCCCCTGCACCGTGAGAAGGGCATCTCCCCCATCACCAGGCTTTCCCCCAGACGTCCCAGAAAGCTCTAGTCAGCCCTTTCCATCCCTGGGCCTTGTCTTTCCAGAGCTGGTGGAGGGCATCGCTTGTCATCTGCCTTCATCAGCAGTGTGTCCAGTCGATCGGCACCCTCTGGACTTGCCCACTAAACTCTGCACATGTCCTTGCTAGATGGAACAGAGCCACGTGAAAGGAGTGGACTGAATTGCCTGTTCCCTCCAGATCCGTGACAGAGGAATCATTGGTGGCCAGTAGCTCCGTGAGCTGCTTACGGATCCCCCAGTAACTAGGAGAAGGGTGAGGTGTGGTCCAAACCTTGCCAGATCTGAACCAGCAACTTCACATACATGGCTCAGGGATCCTCAAGTTGCAGGTCCCTCGGCGTGCCCTTCCATGTGCATCTGCCACGGATGGCTCAACACCACAGCACGCCAAATCGAACACCTCCCTCTCAAGGTGCCCAATCTCAGACTCCCACCTCTTGCTCGACCCCTTCCCGTAACCCTGTCAGGAGAGATGGATACAAGTCCTGCCCACATCCCACCACATCCAACTGGCCCAGAACCAACAGATCGAGTCCTGGAATTGGTGGCTCCAACAGCCGGATGTTGAAGTGCCAATATGTGGACCCCACCCGCGTGCAGTGGGATGAGCTCTGCCCAGGGGATGGTCCGAGCACTGATATGAATCAAACATGTCCCTGCAAAGTGTACAGACTATTGACCTGAGAGTGGTCTCCTCCAGACCTCCAGGTGAAGGCATTGGAGTCGGGATGGAGAGTTCGTCAGGTGTCCACCAAGTTGAGGTTGCTGACCAGTTCCCTTGGCTTCTCCACTAACGCTCGGCCACACCGGGGACCAGAGTCATCCCTCCCTTCGAGGGCACAGATGAATCTCCTCCTGAGGATGATGCACTCACCACTATCAATGGAGATTAAGAGAGCAAACACTTGTTCAAAGAAGTGTGTTGCATCACTCCAGGTCTGAACATATACACATTGACACAGAAGAATGGTGAGGTGGAGCAAGCGGCTTGGCACCTGCTCCTTCACCACAAGGTCTAGGGCTGAAAAGTTGGTGCCAACAAGACGTCCCTGCAGAACAGTGTGGAGAGAGCTTCACTCTGTGTCTAATCCATGTTATGCCTGACCCTGGGAGTGTGTGATGGGACAGTGTGGAGGGAGCTTCACTTCATATCTAACCTGTGGTGTTCCTGCCCTGGGTGTGATAGGACAGTGTGGTGGGAGCTTCTCTCTGTGTTTACCCCGTACTGTTAAGGTTAGAGGGGGGAAGTATAAAGTTGACATGAGAGGCGTTGTTTATGTAGTGAATGGTAGGTGCCTGGAATGGGTTACCAGGGGTAGTAGTGGAAGCAGGCAGTTTGATAGAGTTTAAGAGGCTTTTAGATAGACACATGAACATGAAGGGAATGGAGGGATATGGATTGATAAACAGGAGGAGGACATTTAGTATAAATCGACATCAAGGTCGGCACAACATCATGAGCCCAATGGCCTGTCCATTGCTGTACTGTTCTATGTTCTATGTCATTCCTTTGGATGTGTGTGATGGGACAGTATAGAGGGAGCTCCACTCTGTGTCTAATCCATGCTGTCATTCCTTTAGATGTGTGCGATGGGACAGTGTAGAGGGAGCTCTGTGTCTATCCCTGCCCTGTGAAATATGACAGGGATGTGAGCTCTTTCATGTGATTACACTTGAAATGTACTGACACATGAACATGCCTGTAATCGTGAAGTGTGGTCTGATGTGGTGTGTTGATAATAACTCCCCTTGGTAATCATTATCAGTGCAACAACAACCTGTGCTGGAGAAGCCAGGGCAAGAGAGGGTTCGAGTCTGCTAATCAGTGCTGACAAACCAGCAGCGACTGAGTATAAACAAAATCTTCCACAGCCACTCTGAAACTGTAAAAAAGACAACCACAGCTGCCATGTAACCAAGCACATGGAGTAGAAAGTAGTTGTTCTCTTGTATATTTTTAAAGTGAAGGCTAATCAGGAGTAGTATTTCACTGCACTAGACTCACAGATCAAGTAGTCATGGATTCGTACATCACGGAAACAGGCCCTTTGGCCCATCACGTCCATGCTGACCATTAAATACCTTTCCCTATTCATTCTATTTACCAGCACTTGGTCCATACCTTATGTGCCTCGACAATTCAAGTGCTTGCCTAGATATTTCTTAAATGTTGTGAGACAACCTGCTTCCACCACTCCCTCAGCAGTACATTTTAGATACTAAACACCCTCTGGATGAAAAAGTTCTTTCTCAGATCCTTAAACCTCTTACCCTCAACGGAAACCTATGCCCCAGAAGGAGGGCTTTAGACTTCTGGGTCAATGGGACTGCTTAAAATACCTCAGAATGGGGAAAAGTTTCCCGCTGTCCACCCTATCCATGCCCCTCATAGCTTTGTGTTAATCTATCAGGTTCCCCCCTCAGCCTCCTCTGGTTCAAGGGGAAACAAACCCAGTCTGTCCAGTCTCTGCACATAACTGCAGCTCTCCGTCCCGGGCAACATCAGCCATAGTTAGGGCATAGTTGGGTAGATAATCACTGTCTTCTTCTCGGGGTAAGGGAGTCTAAAACCAGAGGGCATCAGTTTAAGGTGAGAGGGGAAAGATTTAAAAGGGACCTGATGGGAAAGTCTTTCACAAAGAGGGTGGTGGGTATATGGAACGAGCTGCCAGAGGAAGTGTTAGAGGTGGGTACAATCACAACATCTAAAAAACACTTGGACAGGTACATGGATAGGAAAGGTTTAGAGGGATATGGCCCAAGCACAGGCAACTGGGATTAGTTTATATAGCACTTTGGTTGGCATGGACGAGTTGGGCCGAAGGGTCTGTTTCTATGAGAGGCAATCTTATTGAAAGATATAAGGCAGGCTGCAACATCTCAAAGTACTCAATCAAAGTCAAGGTCGAGTTTATTGTCATAGGCACAAGTACATGCTTGCACAGGTGCAGTATAAAAAAATTAATTGCAGCAGCATCACAAACACATAGCACCGGATAAACAGCATTCACAAGAAAAACATAAATTTAACATAAATTATAACAGTTTTTACAAGAAAGAAAATAATTAGAACAAAAGAAGTCAGTTTTAGTGGAAAGTGATCAAAGTGGTCATAGTGTTGCTAAACTGTAGTGATTAGGGTTGTGCCGGTTGGTTCAAGAACCGAATGGTTGAAGGGAAGTAGCTGTTCTTGAACCTGGTGGTGTGGGACTTTAGGCTTCTGTACCTCCTGCCCGATAGAAGCTGTGAAAGGATGGCATGGCTTAGATGGTGGGTGTTTTTGATAATGGATGTCGCCTTCTTGAGACAGCACCCCCTATAGATACCACTGACGGTGGGGAGCGATGTGTTTGTGATGTATTGGGCTGAGTCCACTACTTTCTGCAGCTTCTTACAGTCCTGCACATTCGAATTGCTGTACCGACATCTGCAGAAGTTTGTTGGAGTGTTAAGATAACACAATCACCCTACCAGAGATTGTAGATACTGGAATCTGGAACAAAAAACAGAACCTAAGAAGCCCTCAGCATCTCCGGAGGCAAAAGGTGTAAGTTGATGTTTTTGGTTGAGACCCTGCATCAGGATTGAGAAGGAAGAGGGAAGATTGTTAGTACGTAGAAGTACGAGGGGGACAGGTGGGAGAGAGGCTGGTAGGTGACAGGTGGAAGCAGATGGGGAGGGGTGATGGGAAGATGGAGCCAGGTGAAGGAGAGGGAGGGGATGGGGCAGGTGAACAAAAGAAGAAGACTAGGTGAGTGTGTGTGGGATAGGAACAGGAACACTTGGGGTGTGGATTACCTGACACCTAAAAATTCAATGTCCATACCACAAGCAAAACTTGCGTTTGGCCTCTCCATTGCAATGGAGAAGGCAGTGGACAAACAGGTCAGTGTGGGAGTGGCAAGGAGAGTTCAAATGACATACAACTGGAAGCTCAGGATGGCCATTGTAGAAAGGATGGAGGTGCTCTGCAAAACAGTCACCTAGTCTTTGGTCTACCAATCTAGAGGAGGCCACATCAAGAGCGCCAAGTGCAGTAGATCAGGTTGGAAGAGGTGCAGGTGAATCTCTGCCTCACCTGGAAGGGCTGCTTAGGTCCCTGGATGGTGGTGTGAGGGAGAGGGAGTAGGGACAAGTGTTGCACATCTTATGGTTGCAGGGGAAAGTATCGGGGACGGGGGGTGGTGGGTGGGGAGGGATGAGTGGAGCAGCAAGTCATTAAGGGGGTAGTCCCTGTGCAGAGCAGAAAGAGGGCGACAGAGGATGATGTGACTGGTGGGGGATCAAGGTGGAGCTGGCAGAACTGGTGAAGGATGATATGTTGGATGTGGAGGCTGGTGGGGTGAGGTGGGGACCAAAGGGAACTCTTTTGCTGTACTTTCTGGGGAGAGTGGGGGATCAGAGCAGACACATGGGAAATGGAGGAAATGGGGCAGATGGGAAGCTGGAAGAAGGAGGACATTCCAGAGACTCTAGAGCAGAAAACATCATCTTGAGAAGAGATGGAGAAATTGAGAAAAGGGGAAGGCATCTTTACAAGAGACAGGATGGGTCGAGGTAGCTGTGGTCGAGGTAGCTGTGGGAATCAGTGGGTTTGTGGTAAATGTCAGTGGCAAGTCTGTCTCCTGAGATGGAGATCCAGATAAGGAAGAGAAGTGTCAGAATTAGTCCAGGTGAATTGGAGGGCAGAGTGGAAGTTGGTGGCAAAGGTGATGAAACTGATGAGTTCTGCACAGGTGCAGGAAGCAGCACCAATGTCAATGTAGCAGAGAAAGAGTTTGGGGAGGTGTGCTGAAATAAGTTTGGAACTAGGATTGTTCCCCTCAGCCAGTGGAAAGACAGGTGTAGCTAGGGCCCATGGCTACTCTCTTGATCTATAGATAGTGGGAGGAATTGAAAGAGAAGTTGTTGAGGGCAGGGACAGGTTCTGCCGGGTGGATGAGAATGTTGGTGAAGAGGGACTGGTTGGGTCTTTGTTCAAGAAAGAAATGGAGGGCCCTGATGGGAGAAGGAGGTGTACAGAGCCTGCACGTCCATGGTAAAGATAAGGAATTCAGGACCAGGAATTGAAAGATATCAATATGGTGGAGGGCCCCAGATTTAAATGGGAAGGGGCTCAACAAGGGGAGACAGGATGGAGTCCAGTCTAGGTATGAAGAACCTCATGGTGCCTCCAACTTCATAGTGTCCCAGCTTGGTACTGCCTACTTCTACCTGTTACCCAAGATCCATGAATAGGACTTCACAGTAGGCCCATTTTTTCTGCCTGCTCTTTCCCTACTGAACTTATTCCTTCATACCTAGTCTCTATCTTGTCTCCCCCATCAGGAAGGTCTTAGATGATGGAGCCTACATATGCATTTCTTCCATTTCATGTGCGTCCATTCTCAACTCCCCCCCACCCCCCCACCCCAACTTGGTCCTCACTTCTCACCCCACCAGCCTCCACATTCAGCATATCATCCTTTACCAGTACTGCCAGCTCCAACGATTCCTCACTAGGCCCATCATCCTCTCTCTCCATCTTTCTGCTTTCTGCAGGGACCACTATCTCCATGACTCCCATTTCCACTCATCCGTCCCCACCCACCCCTCCCTGTCCCCTGGTACTAACCCTTGCAACACATGGAAGGTGCTACACCTCCTCCCTCACCACCATTCTGGGACCTAAACAACCCTTCCAGGTGAGGCAGAGGTTCACCTGCACCTCCTCCAACCTGGTCCACTGCATTTGGTGCTACTGATGTGGCCCCCTCCACATTGGAGAAACCAAACGTGGACTAGGCGACGGTTTTGCGGAACACCTGCTCTCTGTCCATTACAGACATCTCGAACTTCTGGTTGCGTGTCATTTTAACTCCCACACTGACCTGTCTGTCCTCTGCCTCCTCCGTTGCTGTGGGGGGGGGGGGGCCAAATGCAAATTCCACGGGTAGTTTACAACCCAATAGTATGAACATTGACCATTCCAAGTTCAGATGACCCACACCCCTGGTGTTCTCGTCCCACACACACTCACCTGTTCACCTGGTTTTCTTCTCCCTTGGTTCACCTCCCCACCCTCCCCCTACCTGGTTCCATCTGCCTATCACCCCCTCCCCATCTGGTTCGACCTACCACCAACCAGTCCCACCCTTCCCTCGGACTACTGTGTACTATCTTTTCTTGACCAAAAACTTCGACTTGCACATTTTGCCTCCACTGATGCTGCTTGACTGAGTTCTTCCAGCCTTTTTTTTGTGCTCCCTATCAAAGTTTTACCCTATCAGAGATATCGCCCTCCCCCACCCGACTGCAGCGTAACAAACTTCTCTTGTCTCCTTCCCAAGTCTGACGAAGGGTCTTTGATCTGAAACATTTGCTCTTTTTCTCTTCCCACAGATGTGGTCTGACCTGCTGAGTATTTCCAGCGTTTTCTATATTTATTTAAGATAACACAATCTGCCTTTAACAAACCCACTCATGATTAACTCGTGTTTCTCCAAAAGGGAATTCATTTTGTTCTGGCTTCTTGCCTCCAAGAGTCTCCCAACTAATTGGTAATTGGTTTATTGTTGTCACTTGTACCGACGTACAGTGAAAAGCTTTTGTTTGCATGCCATCCAGACAGATCATTCCATACGTAAGTTCATTGAGGTAGTACAACAGAAAAAAGAAACAGAATATAGAATATAGTGCTACAGTTACAGAGGAAGTGCAGTGCGGGTAGACAAATAAGATGCAAGGGCCATGACGAGGTAGAATAAGAGATCAAAAGTTCATCTTTATCATATAAGAGGTCCGTTTAAGAGTCTTATAGCAGCGGGATAGAAGCTGTCCTTGAGTTTGGTGGTATGTGTTCTCAGGCTTTAGTTTCTTCTGCCCGATGGGAGGGGGGAGAAGAGAGAATGACCAGGGTGGGAGGGATGCTTGATTATGTTGGCTGCTTTCCTAAGGGAGCGGGAAGTGTAGACAGAGGTCATGGAGGGGAGGCTGGTTTTCATGATGGACAGGGCTGTGTTCACAACTCTGCAATTTCTTGCAGTCTTGGGCAGAGCAGTTTTTTTTATTATCAAAATAAACTTTATTCATAATAAAAGAAACTATATACAATAATAAAACTGTTCAAACCTTTACATTCGTGTACAGTTCCATTCTTAGTGTTACCTTTTTATATATAAAAAACACAGCACCAATGCCACATGTGTGGCTCCCTGGGGTGATACCCCAATCCCATATTTACAACATTTGAGCGGCTTCCTCGCCTGACCCCGCCCCTCCTTCTCCTGTGGCAGAAGACGAGCAGTTGCCATACCAAGCTGTGATGCATCTGGACCAGATGTTTAGGATAGAATACTACTGAGATTGATTGCTGGTTTACCTGTCTTCCACACTTTGAACACAGGGTGCAAAACATACAAGTCCTCTGATACCACCCCCATACTCAAGAACTCCAATGGTTCCATGCATTATTTCAAAGAAGGGGGTCATTGGGTGTAGAACAGTTGTGCAATGAATCTGTGAACTGCAAGCAATGTCTTCTTTAATGCTTAACTTCAGTGAGCATTCTCCCTCCACAAATTGCAATTAATGTTGCATGACTTGCTAATTTGAAGAGAATAGACTTTTGTTAACCAAAAGTATTAAGGAATATGGGGCAAACGCAGATTCATCGAGTCAGGTCAGAAAGCTGCCATGGGTGGCTGAATAGTGTTCAGCGAAGAAGCAGACTACTCATAGATTCCTCATGTTCCGATGGGTCTACACCAGCTAAACTCATAATTAGGTTATTGTTGTCTGCTCCTGCATGTGAAATGGCTGCAGGGTTCATGCGGAAAATGACAGTGAATACCCTTCAATAGTAATTCAACAGCTGCTTTTTCTGAGTGAGTGTGCAGGCTGGTTGTCACTGGAAGGGGAAGGCAGCATTTCAAGTCCAGCCTGTTCTGCTCAGGAAGTGTGCTAGAAGCAGCTCTGGTGGGCAGGGACTTTCCGAACGTTGCCTCAACAATGAACAATCTGGCAGTATCTTGAACCATCCTGAAGATGTGATAAGCACTATATAAATGAGGTTCTGTCCTTCTCTGAAGAAGGGACAGTGACATAGTGTGGGTGGGGAAGGTGAGAATTACATGACCTACCTTACTAACAAACCTTGGAGTTATGGATCTGATATGGATAAATCAGGTGCACAGTGTGGCGTGTCTCATGTGGTAGGGGAGGGAGTAGGAGGGTGACAGTGTGCTACTGCTAACAACTCTGGAGCGAGGTCCAAATGCCAGAGAGGCTATGAGCTCCTGCACACTCATTTCATGCTTAATGCATCCATCTCCAGCATTCCAGGGATTCCAGAATCCACAGAGCACTGGTTGGTCACAAGATAGATTCTACTCCAACTCCAACTAATGGGGCATTAAACACCCGGCGTACAGGACAGTTGATGCAGAATCTCCTGACACTGTTGTATAGACGGACGAACATGTCCCTATTTGTAATCTAGACACTGCTCAAGTTGATAGCAGCACATGAATGTGTTTGTGTTTTAGGAGGTGTTTAATCCATTTCAAATAGAGGTGGTAGTCTGAATCAAAACAGAAGAAGGTCGAGTGTTTGTTCAATAACTTCCTTAAGCATAACATAAATATGTTAGGTATAAAAATCAATGAAAAACAGTTCTGATGCAGAGTCTCCAACCTGAAATGTTAACTCAGCTTCTCTTTCCCCAAACGTGTCTGACCTGTTGAGTGTTTCCAGCATTTTCTGTGTTTATTACATAAGAAGTAGAAACAGAAGTAGACTATTTGGGCCCCAGTGCCTGCTCTGATGCTCAATATATTAATGATTGATCCTTTGCCTTAGTGCCATTTCCCTAAACGAAACGCAAATCCCTTGCACCCATTAACTTAGAACTCCCTGTAAGTTTATTGGCTACATTGAGGTTGGCTGAGTGAGTGAGTTCCTTTCCACCACTGCCATCATGTGGAGACTCTGAATTCAGTGTAACCTGGATCTATAAGATACAGTGATTGAATATCTCAGCTGCTGTTGGCCCATGACCTGGCCAACTGACAACATTAATTATCCTCGGACACTAGGATTACAGTTTCTGGGTTAAATGGTTTACTGGGAATTGGAAATGCGATACGTTTACTAATACCTTCCAGCATGGAATTTTCTTATAACACTTAAGAATTCTTTCATTTTAATATGTTGCACTAACACGTAGGAGCTTACGAAGAAATAATCGTCGTGCGGAGAATGGTTCATACAGCTGGAGAATGGGGAAAGCCAGTACATAAACACTGCAGCCTTTGATAAATCTGAGCCAAGCAAATACCAATAAATGTCAATTTGCCACTGATTATCATATTTCAGTCAAAATCTTTATGCAAAGTCAGATAAATCAGGAATTTGGAATTCTCTACCCAAGAAGGCTGTGGAGGCTCAGGCACTGAGAATATTCAGAGCAGGTCAATACATAGAACATAGAACAGTACAAGAACAGGCCCTTCGGCCCATGATGTTGTGTTGAACTAATTAAACTTACTAAACTGATCCCTTCTGCCTACACAATGTCTATGTCTCTCCACTCCCTGCACAATCACGTGCTTCTTAAACGCCTCTATCATATTTGCCTCCACCTCCCCCCTGGAGGCGCATTCCAGGCATCCACTACTCTCTGTGTAAAAAACTTGCCCTGCACATCTTTGAACTTTCCTCCTCTCACCTTAAATTCATGCCCTCTGGTATTAGACATTTCAACCCTGGGAGAAAGATACCAGCTGTCTACTCTATGCCTTGCATAATCTTATAAACCTCTATCAGGTCTGCCCTCAGCCACCACCACTCCAGAGAAAACATCCCAAATTTGTCCAAATTCTCCTTATAGCACATGTCTTCCAATCCAGGCAGCATCAAGGTAAACCTCTTCTGCGCCCTCCCCAAAGCCTCCTCATCTTTCCTATAATGAGGCGACCAGAATTGAATGCAATACTCCAGATGCGGCCTAACTAGAGTTTTATAAAGCTACAACATAACTTCCTGCCATATGCCTTCTTTACCACCCTATCAACTTGTGCAGCAACTTTTTGAATACATTTTGTATATTACAGAAATCGAAAGATGTGGAAGTAATTGTCCCTGAGGTAGATCAGCCATGATATCATTGAATGGTGGAGTTGGCTCTGGGGGGTGAATGACCCACTCCTATTCCTCATGTTTATATGCATTGGTTTTCACGGTAGAGGACAAGGATATTTAGAACAGATCAATGCATTACAATACAAGGAAATGCAAACGTAAATCAAGGAATGGAATCTGCTCCATTTAATGTAGATCTAGAAATGGTAATAGAAAAAATATGACTAAAGATTTACAATCTCTGGGACCCCAGAGCACTATATTACAGCTTTCCCGTCTCTACTTAAGGGGGGATAAAGTGGCACGGAGGCAGATCAGAAACGGTTCACTGGATTGAGTCCTGGGTGAACGAGTTGACATGTGAGGACAGATCGGGCCTAAACTCATTGTGGTAGAGAATAAGAATTAATGAACACACAAAATTCTGAGGGGATTGATAGGTTGATGCTGGGAGAATTTTTCCCCTAATGAAGGTGTCTAGAACTATGGACATAGCTTCAGGCTAAGGGGTCGCCTATGTTGGTTAGTGATGAGGAGGAATGTCTTCTCTCAGAAGGTCATGAAACTCTGGAATCTGCCTTTAGGTTTGAAAAAAGTGAGTTAATACTTGGACAAATAGATAGTGATCAGCAAGCTGGCACTAGTTTGTAGCAGGTGACTCATGACCAGCACTTTTTATTGTGGTCACTGATGTGGTAATTCAGGGAATGTCAATAGAGGATATTTATATGAAAATCCAGAAAACATCTGTAAAGGACGAAGGTGTGATACCACAGCCAAAAGGCTAAGGAAATTCAGCGTGTCCCTGATGAACTTCACCAATTTTTACAGATGCACTATAGAAAGCATCCTATCCAGATGCATCAAGGCTTGGTATGGCAACTGCTCTGCCCAAGACTGCAAGAAATTGCAGAGAGTTGTGAATGCAGCCCTGTCCATCATGAAAACCAGCTTCTCCGCCATGACCTCTGTCTACACTTCCCACTGCCTTAGGAAAGCAGCCAACATAATCAAGCATCCCTCCCACCCTGGTCATTCTCTCTTCTTCCCCCTCCCATCAGGCAGAAGATACAAAAGTTTGAGAACACGTACCACCAGGCTTAAGGACAGCTTCTATCCTGCTGTTATCAGACTCTTGAACAGAAGTTAAGATGAACTCTTGATCTCTCAATCACATGGATAGGAAAGGTTCAAAGGGATATGGGCCAAACATGGGCAAATAGGACTAGCTCAAGTAGACGCCACGGATGAGTTGGGCTGAAGGGCCTGTTTCCATGCTGTACAATTCTATGACTCTAAGATGAATAAGGAAATAAAAGTGGGGGTAAGTGTTTTATTTTTTAAAAATCCCTAGTTAAAATTTATGTTAACTTGTGAAATAATGAATAAATATCCACCAATTTATTTCAAGATTTATTTATTATCAAGAGGACACCTTTAAATATGATTTGCATTTCTTTCCTATCTGCAGCTTCTTCGCCAATTTGATCTTATTTGTGGAGATGAGATTGCTTTGAGTTGCTTTGGGGTTGATTTTGGAGAGTGGAGTCAACACTTCGTCCTTTCCACACTCTGCAATGTTAGTAGGTACCTCTGTGACACTCTTTTAGCCAAACAACCATACAACCAGCAACTTGAAAAATTACCATGATGTTTCTTAACTACATAACTAATAAATGTAAAGAACTAACCTTCCATTTGCCTCTTCCTGCACAGCTATCTGTAAAATGATGGAATCATTAAGAGTGTCAACAAACATCAGTTCCTCGCTAAAAATATGATCACTGATACTCACTACTTATTTTCCCAGAACCATTTCAGTCTAAACCCTTGCTCTCTGTGACTTTTATAAACGACCTGGATGAGGGAGTGGAGGGGTGGGTTAGTAAGTTTGCGGATGACACCAAGGTTGGGGGTGTTGTGGATAGTTTGGAGGACTGTCAGAGGTTACAGAGGGACATAGATAGGATGCAAAGTTGGGCTGAGAAGTGGCAGATGCAGTTCAACCCAGATAAGTGTGAAGTGGTTCATTTTGGTAGGTCAAATATGACGGCAGAATATAGTCTTAATGGTAGGACTCTTGGCAGTGTGGAGGATCAGAGGGATCTTGGGGTCCGAGTCCATAGGACCCTCAAAGCGGCTGCGCAGGTTGACTCTGTGGTTAAGAAGGCATATGGTGTATTGTCCTTCATCAATCGGGGAATTGAACTTAGGAGCCGAGAGGTATTGTTGCAGCTATATAGGTCCCTGGTCAGACCCCACTTGGCGTACTGTGCTCAGTTCTGGTCACCTCACTACAGGAAGGATGTGGAAGCCATAGAAAGGGTGCAGAGGAGATTTACAAGGATGCTGCCTGGCAGGCAGAGCATACCTTATGAAAGTAGGTCGAGGGAACTGGGCCTTTTCTCCTTGGAGAGACGGAGGATGAGGGGGGACCTGATAGATGATGAGAGGTATTGATCGGGTAGATAGTCAGAGGCTTTTCCCCAGGGCTGAAATGGTGGCCACAAGAGGACATAGGTTTAAGGTGCTGGGGAGTAGGTATAGAGGAGATGTCAGGGGTAAGTTTTTTACTCAGAGAGTGGTGAGTGTGTGGAATGGGCTGCCGGCAACGGTGGTGGAGGCGGATACGATAGGGTCTTTCAAGAGACTGTTGGATAGGTACATGGAGCTGAGCAAAATAGAGGGCTAAGGGTAGGCCTAGTAATTTCTAGGGTTGGGACATGTTCGGCACAGCTTTGTGGGCCGAAGGGCCTGAATTGTGCTGTAGTTTTTCTATGTTCTATGTTCTAAACCTCATTCAGCCTTGATTCAGACATTAACACAAGGGAAGAAAAACAAGAAAGAAACATCTGAGTTTGGAACAAACAAGCCCAATAAAAGCTGATATAAATCAGGATCAAGGAAAAACTGAGGTCCCACCTGACACAAGAGAAGGTTATAGATGTTAATGGGTAGTCTTGGCTATAAACTTGTATTCAAAAAGTGTGTTCAATATGCTAAAGTGTAACAAAGAGCTTTACAAATGCATTATCAAGCAAATTTTGACACCAATCACAGATATTAGGACAGGTAACCAAAACCTGAGGCAAGTGGTCTCTTTTAAGGAGTGTCTTAAAGGAGCATAGAGAAGCAAAGAGGCAGAGGTTGTCAGTGAGAGAATTCCACAGCTTAGGGCATGAACAGCTGAAGGCACAGCTGCCAAGGGCAGGGTGAGTTAAGTCAGGGAAGTGCAAACAGCCACAGCCAGTGGAGTGCTGAGATCTTGAGAGTTGTTGGAGTGAATTTGCTCAGAGGGTTTCAGGGAATCAGGCTTATGAATAGAAACTGTAAGACTGTGGTGTTGGGAGACTAAAAAGACAAGAAGAATAGAGAACACGGGGTGATTGGTGAACCGGACTGGTTTCGGATGGGCACCAGGATTTACAGAAGGTGCACAATGAAACAGCAGACAGGAGAGCTCTGCAATAGTATGGGGCAGTGGTGCTGAATGCTTCTTACAGTGTACCTCCTTCCAAATTCACCAGCTGTCTACATATGCCAATTATTTTGCCCAGCAGTGCACACCAGTCTCATTTGAATCAGGTTTAAATAAATCATTAGACTGATTAATAATTTAACTACAAGTAACCACATTTCATAATGCTATTAAAAGAGATATATCTGAAACAGAAACAGCAAATGCTGGAAATACACATCCAATCAGGTAGAATCTGTGAACAAATCAGGAGCTGGGGTCGGACTCAAGCCTGCTCTGCCTTTTAATAAAACTAATCTGACTGTAACCACAACCCTACATTTGGTCAATCCATAACAGTCTTTCACCTTCGTGATTGTCAAGTTTCTACTGTCCTCTGATTTAAAAACATCCGAAGACACTAATTCCACCATGCTTTGAGGAAGAGAGTCCCAAAGCTTCGCCCCCTCTGAGAAAAAACAATTGCCTCAGCTCTCTCTTAAATCAGTGACCACTTAAACCGTGACCCTTAGTGTAGATTCTCCCACAAAAGGAAGCATCTTCTTCGCAGAGAGTCGTAGAGTAATACAGCACGGGAACAGGCCCTTCGGCCCAACTTGTCCATGTCAACCAAGGTGCTCACCTAAGCTAGTCCTATTTGTCCACATTAGGCCCATATCCCTCTAAACCTTTCCCATCTAAATGTACCTGCCTAAATATCTTCTAAATGTTGTTGTAGTATATGCCTCTACCACTTCCTCTGGCATTTCGTTCCAAATACTCACCACCCTCTGGGTGAAAAAGTTGCCCTCAGGTTTTAAATCTTTCCCCCTCACCTTAAACCTATGCTCTCGAGTTTATAATTCCCTTTCCCCTGGAAAAAGATTGAGTACATTCACCCTATCTAATCCCCTCATTTTATACACCTCATCAAAATAGTTTGGAAAAAAGATGTCAGAAATCCAGGATAAAAGTACTGGAAATGTTGGAGCAATTTTGGATCCAGTTTACCAACTCACTGTGGATCCCATGTGATTTCATCTGGATCAGCCTATCTCAAGGACCTTGTGAAGTGCATACCTCCTCAAAAAACTCAATCAAATTTGTGAGACAGGACCTTCCCCACACCCAGCCACGATGACTATCCCTAATAAACCCATACTTTTCCCAATGTGGGTAAATCCTGTCCTTAAGAACCTTCTCCAATAATTTCCCTACTGCTGATATAAGGCTCAACAGCCTTTAATTTTCTGTTGCCCTTCTTAAACAAATACATTGGCTATTCTGCAGTCTTCTGGCACCTCACCCGTGGCTAAAGTGGAAACAAAGATCTCTGTCAAGGCCCCAGCAATCTCCTCCCTTGCTTCCCGCAGTATCTTGGGATAAATGTAATCAAGCCCTGAGGATTTATCCGCCTTAATGCTTTTCAAGACACACAACACCTTCTTAATATCGGCATGCTGATGAATATCAATATACTCCATCCCTAATCTCACAGTCATCCATGTATGTTGAGTTTCTAATGAAAGGCTATCAACCTGAACCATTAACTCTGTTCTCCTTCCACAGATGCCGCCTGACTTGCTGAGAATCTCTAGCATTCTCTATTCCTGTTTATGTTCAATGATGACCATAGTTAACATGTCAGGAACATTGCAGTGGCCTATGTGGACATTGTATTTGATTCACCTTCCATGGGTACACTGAAGACCAGGTACAAAGTGAGTTGCCCACCTGTCCTGCCAGCACCCTGAGGCAGAAAACAAGAGGAGGAATGGAGCAACAGAGCTGCGAATTCCAAACTGTTTGAGGCATTAGTTTCCATGCTGCTTTGCTGAAGTACATTGTTTTAAGCTTTAATTAATATAAATACACATAGAACAGTACAGCACAGGAACTGGCCCTTTGGTCCATGACGTCTGCGCTGAACACGATGCCAAATTAAACTAATCCCATCTGCCTGCACAAGGTCCATAACCCTCCATTCCCTACCTATTCATGTGTCTAAGTGCCTCTTGAAAATTGCTGTGCCTCTCATAGCTTCAGTTCATTTCGAGATCAGCAAAGAGCCCAAGAGTCATTTTGATTGGGACTGATCCAGGACTTGATTCTTCAAGGTTAGGTGCCCAGGCTGGGAAAATTAGAGGAAAATGTTGCCCCATAACAAAATCTCGCAGAAGCCAATTTCCTATTTAGACAGGGGAGTCCCATTCAACATGGGACTGTGGAAATGTGCTCTTGTATCTATATCCTGTAGTTAAGGAGTTACTCAGTTTTTAGTAAATATTGAACTATAAACTTTCCATATCATGCAAAAATATTAACATTTAATGTCAGCAAAGGGAATCAAAGTTGAACAATTTATAGAACGCCAAGTTTATATATTTATTATGCAAAGAACAGGATAAACTAGAGCAACCATTACAAAAATGGCACAGGTTAACAACAGTTTTTCCTCACTGGCCATTTCTCAAAACCAGTTTTAAGATGAAGCAAACGATTGCTACAACCACAGAATATGTATTTTATGTAGGTAATTGAATGGTGTTTTTTAATTACATTTTCCACATTTGTATAGACAGCATTTTTAAAAAGAATGTTCAAGGTGCCTTGTTTTTCAAACCATCATACCGCCTGCAATGATTTGCCTTATTGGGCAACTGATCTTCAAAGATCATAGGACTATAATAACAAATGGTGGCAAAAATACTTCTTAAATATAGAAACAAAATTGTACACACTGCTACAATAATTTGTTTCTATGTTGCATATAAACACATCAAATAAAGGTAATAAAAATGATTTAATATGCAGTTCTATCAGAACTGTTATAATATGGCTACTCTAAGTCACTCAAAACTTTGGGAGCTCATGGCGTCTGTGGCTGGCAGGTATTTTATTTCAGAATAAAAGCTTTGGCCTGGTCTTATAATAACAAATCCAAGACACTGCAGTACAGAAAAGAGAACTCTTTCACTACATTCTTCTTAAGACACATTAGAATTTAGCAGAGAAGGAGTGCTACTAGTAGGTTAAGTGAATCTCTCCGTCGGCACTATGTTTCACATCCAAAACAGAAACATGCAACATGCAAAGGAAAACGATGTATCACATCCAACAGCATATATGGATACCATGCTTGAATTACACTTCAAACGCAGGGAACTTCGCCTTTGTGGGTTGCAGCAAGTCAGCAAGGAAGTAAATAGTTCCTGCTACCCCTTAAATGAAATTAACAACATGATTAGTTATATTTAGCAATTTTTAACTTTTAATCAGAAAAAAACTGCATAGTTTTTGTAATCTTGGTTTTGTCCACACAGACCTGAATTTATCAAAATTACTTGTAAAAGACATTAATTTCTCAATTCCTTTTTAAATGTACTGCTGCCATTTAACTCTATGCTTTCTCTTAACCTTGTGTGATACTAAACAGAACATTCAGGTACAGGAAGCAAACAGGAAGGCAAAAAGTATGTTGACCTCTAGCAGGCAGAAGGAATTAGTTTAGTTCAAAATCAGAATCAGGTTTATTATCACTGACATATGTCATGACATTTGTTGTTTTGAGGCAGCAGTACAGTGCAAGACATAAAAATTACTAAGTTACAAAAATAAATAAATAGTGCAAAAGAGGAGTAATGAGGTAGTGTTCATGGATTCACGAACTGTTCAGAAATCTGATGAGAAAAGGGAAGAAGCTGTTCCTGAAACGTTGACTGTGGCATTTAATTACTAGTTTAATTAGTCTGGCACAACATTGTGGGCCGAAGGGCCACGCTGTGTTGTACTGTTCTACTGTAAGAGGATTTGAGAATAAAAGTAGACATATGGTCCTGGTGAGAGTGCTTCCAGAATATTGTGTACTGGTCTGGTCACCCTACCAAAGGAAGGATATACTTGTGATAAAAGGTGAAGATTCACCAGATTAATTCCTGGGTTGGGGGGAGCGGATGAGGGGAGTTACTGGAGATTATCCTATGAGGAGAAATGAGGAGATTAAGCACACAAGACCTGGATGCTTTCGCTGTGTGTCTAGAACCAGTACTCTCAAAATTAAGTGTCAACTATTCAGGACAGAAATTAGAAGAAATGTCTTTGTCCAGAGGGTGATGAACCTTTGGAATTTTCTATCCAAGAGAGATGTGGAGGCTCAGTCACCAAGTATATTCAGGAAGATATTGATAGATTTTTGAAAATTAAGGAATTCAAGTGTAAGAAAATGGGGCTGAGGTAAAATATCAGTTATGATCTTATTGAACATGGAGCAGGCTTGAGGGGCCAAATGACCCATTCCTATTTTCATTTGTGTTTCTATGACATTAAGCAGGATGAAGGATCCCACTGCCCCAAGCAGTGCTCATCAGCTGCTTGTTAGTTGCTTCTTCTGTTTGTTGCTTCAATTCAATGCTCCTTTGATGCTTCAAGATGTTCTTTCAAGTTCCAAAATTTGACAGGGAAGGTGCTGAAAAACATTCTGTTGATTTTGAAGCTTGAGAAACCATTTGTTCTCATTCATGGGCACACTAACAGCCTTTCTGCTGGAAATGAATACAGCACTTAGAATGAGCAGAGGCACAAAGAGCGAGTCGAGATGGTGGAAGACGCAGTAGTTCTCAGCAGCAGGCTTTAATCACCCAGGGTATTTAGGAAATAATCCACCTCCTGAATTTCAGTGATGAGTCTGTTCCTCCATGGAAGTCATCACTGAAATGTACTAATTTCTGTGGTCACAACTCCAACTTTGGAGCAGCTCAAGGATTCCATTGTCAGTAGCTGTCATATTGTACAACTGTGTGCCTGGCATTTACTCAAAACTCTCCTTCAACATGCAGCCTGTGTGTGGCCACAGCCAGGACATTGTGCTGGTTAGTGCACCATATTCAGGTAGCATTCATCCTGCATCAGCTGTATCACCTGCATCACCTGCAACTGCAACTGAAATAGCCCCCTCACCAACAGTTTTACAAACCTTACCTTCACTACAGCAGTAACCATCAATATTATTGCATATTGCAATTCAGATACTTGAAGAAAATCATGCCCCATTGTATAGAAAATAAACGAATCCCATTGCATATTCCTTACAGCCATAAGAGACTGCAGATACTGGAATCTGGAGCAACACACAAAATGCTAGAGGAACTCAGTAGGTCAGGCAGCATGTGGGAGGGAAATGGACAGTCGATATTTCAGGTCAAGACCCTTCATCTGGATGAAAAGATAGAGGGGAGATAGCCAGTATAAAAAGGTGGAGGGAAGGGGTGGAGCAAGAGTTGATGAGGGATCCAGGTGAGGGGGGTGATAAGCAGATGAGGGAAGGGAGAGTGGGAATGATATCAGAAGCTGGGAGATGATAGGTGGAAGTGACTAAAGGCTGAAGATGTTGGAATCTGATAGGAGAGGAAGGTGGAGCATAGAATAAAGGGAGGGAGGTGGGGAGGGGAACCAGTGGGAGGAGTGTGTGGGTGATGGGCAGCTGGAGAGAGTGGGGAAGGGGAAAGAGATATGGTGATGGGGCTGGTGGATCAGGAGGAGAGACAAGAGAAAAGGGACCGAGGAGGAGTGGTTACCGGAAGTTTAAAATGCACTGTTCATACCACCAGATTAGAGACTGCCCAGGTGGAATATGAGGCGGTGTTCCTCTAATTTGTGTTTAGCCCTGACCTGGCAGTGAAGGAAGCTGCGGACAGACATGTCGGTGTGGGAATAGGAAGTGAAATTAAAATGGCTGGCCACTGGGAGATCCCAGCTGGCATGGCAGACGGAATGAAGGTGCTCGGTGAAGTGGTCACCCAATCTCCCACCTTCTCTAAACCAAAGGTGTAGCCATGGGCATTTGCATGGGCCCCAGTTATGTCTGCCTTTTCATTGGCTACGTGGAGCAATCCATGTTCCAAACCTACCCCGGCACCACTCAACTCCTTCTCTGGGCTACATCGAGGACTGCATTGATGCCGCATCCTGCACCCATGTGAAGCTCACCAATTCCATCAACTTTGCTACCAATTTCCACCTTGTCATCAAATTCACTTGACCCATCTCCGATACCTCTCTCCCCTTTCTCTCTGTCTCCATCTCGGGAGACAGATAAGCCACCAATATCTACTACAAACCTGTTGACTCCCACAGCTATTCGAGTGCACCTCCTCCCACTGTATCACTTGCAAGAATGCCATTCCCTTTTCTCAATTCCTCCGTCTCTGCCACATCTGTTCTCGTGATGAGGCTTTCCACTCCAGGACATCTGAGATGTCCTCCTTATTCACAAAACAGGACTCCCCCCTCTCTCCACCCACCCCCCCCCCCCCCCCACTATTAATGGAGACATTTCCGGCACTTCTGCCCTCACCCCATTGTTCCCAAGGCATAACAAGGATGCTGGCTGGTTGACTGTGACTTGTAACGGAAGCTGAGACGTCCACCATCAGATACGAATTCCAAGCTGGATAGAATGGGCTGTAAGCTCTGAACAAAGCCCTATGCCAAGATGATGTAGATCTCTCCATCATCTTGACATAGGGCTTTGTTCTTGACATTATGGCTTTTTCAGCAGCTTCCCAATGCAGCCCAATGGCAGACCTTGGCATTTTCTTAGTTCTGGCTTCCAAAACCTCTGCAGCCTCCCTTGCATGCAACCTTGCCAACCAGTGTGCTGTCCTGGCTGTAGGCCACTCAATCCCAGTATCTCATCTCTAGGTTCTCCTGTTATGTTATTTACTGAACTGGAGACTGAGAGTGTATAATCCAGTGACAGTTTGTCTTCATCATCAACGTCCTCCTATTCTTTACCTCTCCCAGGGCAGGCTGCATTCTTGTACATCAGAAATGGAAAAGGGTGGAATTGTTGCGAGAGGAAAAGTACATGCATGCATTTGCCATGTGGAGTTGATAAGTCAGAAGAGAGGAAAGAAGAAAAGTGGGATGCAAGAAGGGTTTGGTACGAGGATACCATCATCTTTAATGGATTCAGCTCCATCAATGGTCTTGACCTCACCAATAGCCCTTAACATAATAGCCTGTACTGTTTCCTCCATGGGAGGTACCTCTTCTCCTCTGCTTTGTTCTTGCCTCTAACTGCACACCACCTCTTCCTGCAAGGAACAGAGAAGTCTGTTAGTGTGTGTTGCACAATATGTTTTGATGATGAAGCCATAATGGTTAATTAGCCAACCCAATTCTTAACAATGACATTGATAGCTACCTGTTCCTTTTTGCCTTCTTATGAATCTGGAGAGCCTCATGTCCTGAAGTTCATAGGATGACTTTCTACCTTTTTTTTCCACTAAAATGTTGAGATGATAATCTGGGTGCCTGCTTTCTCCCAAGGCCAGCATTCTTCAGTCTTTCCATGTTCAGCATCTTTGGTGTCTTTAGAAGGTCTTTAGTTGCTCTTTAGAAGGTGCAGATCAGCTTTACGTAGAGCAAGGTACTAACTGTATTTGACCTTTGCAGATGCACATGGCTAGTGAATAGCACAAAGACATCATTCTATGTAGGCACCAGGAAGTTGGCACACTGTCTGCGTTACATTGAGTGAGTGTAGGTAAACCACACGTTCTGTTCCCCGTGCCTGTTCTAGAGCTATCCAATTTAATCTTCATCTTGTGTTAGTGACCATTGTAAAAGAGCCACTGAACGGGAGAGCACAATTATTAGTAAATTGGTTTATTATTGTCACACGTACAGCAAAAATCTGTATGGATGGCATGCAAAACAAGGATCATTTCATTGTAACAATGCATTGAGGTAGTAGGAAGGAAAACAATAACAGAATACAGAATAAAGTGTCATAGATTTTAAATTTAAAAGAGTGGAGCAATTATAATAGAAGTAATGAGTAGATGTGCAGAGAGCAGCTTACAACAACTCGCCACACTCCTGCGCCAGCACAGGCAGCACTCAGTTCCAGTCAATCCCTTAATTCCAACCTTCACCAATATCTCCCTTGTTCTAATCCCTCCCAAATAAATTGCAATGACTTACTCCAAGTACTGAAACAGTAACTTTTGTTCGTCTGAACATCAATGATTTTGCTTCAGACTTTTACTTTCATTCCATATCAGAGACATGATTTACTCAGTTATTCATTGGTGATATGCTGCCTGCACGAGAATCCCCCACTGTCTTTGCTGCTTACCTTGCAAATCCTGCCGCACTTGGCTATCATTTCTGGACGGAATACCGGGGCAGTGAGTTTATAGATATGCATCCACAAATCATTGAAAGTGGCATGGCAGTTTGGACCCCTACTGTTTCCACTCATGGGTCAGAAGCTGAAAGTATGCCTCTTTACTTCGAGTTTGTTAAAAGCAAGGAAGTATACTGAATCTTATAAACTAGTCCAGCCTAACTAAAGCACTGTGTTCAATTCAGGTGACTGCATTATTGGAAGGATGTGAAGACATTAGAGAGGGTCCAAAAAAGATTTAAGAGAATGGTTTCTGAGATGAGGAACCAACAGGTCCATGGACAGATTACACAGGCTGGGATTGTTTTCTCTAAACAAAAGGGAAGAGTAAGGAGAGATCTCATAGAAGTATATAAAATAACAAAGGGTCTGGACAGAGTGGATATTGGGAGGCTGTTTCCTTGGTCACATGTATAAAATATAGGGAAAGAGAAACAATAATGACACAAGGAAAAACTTCTCAATCATTTTCAGAGGGCAAATTATGAGGCTAAAAGGCTAGAACTTGTGAGTGTAAACTGGGATGACATTTTTGAAGAGAAATGTACTATGGAGATGTGGTCATTGTTCAGGGATCTCTTGCAGGATGTTAGGGATAAATTTGTCCTGGTGAGGCAGAGGAAGAATGGCAGGGTGAAGGAACCATGGGTGACAAGAGAGGTGGAACATCTAGTTAGGAGGAAGAAGGCAGCATACGTAAGGTTTAGGCAGCAGGGATCATAGGGTAGCAAGGAAGGAACTTAAGAAGGGGCTGAGGAGAGCAAGAAGGGGACAGCTGGAGATGATGAGTATTAGGCAACATTTTAATTTCATTATTTTTTCAGGATTACTCTTTCATAATCAGTATAAAATATCATTCTCACACAAAACAAGAAAAACAGCACACAGGGTCCAGATAGAAAGAGATTTGAATCCCTTGTTACCTTCAAAGAGGGAGAAAGGAGAGTCTGGTGTCCGACAGCCATGTTTCCCATAATCAAGGCACCATTCTGCAAACTTAAACCAAATATAAGATACCTTTATTAGTCACATGTACATCAAAACACACAGTCGAAACTTCAGTTACATTAAATCCATCAGGCATGAAACAAAGATACGTAATCTCACCTCTGTTAATGTCCTATAAAGCTGGTGATTTTTCTGAAAGTGATCACTTTGTCCTCAGATAGCAGTACCCTCTCAACTTTAAAGACCGGTCAAAGAAAATTGGGATACTCGGTGGCAATTCATACCGTGCAGCAGGTGTAGAGCATTGTGCTGCACCAAATCACTTCGACCATCAATGTTACTCACACCTCATGGGTGATGGATACTTTAATGAAGGCGTGCTGATATAAAATAACCCTCTGTGCTCAGTGAAAAGCAGGGTGAACTTTCAATGGTTGACTATAAACCCAGAACTTAATAGACACATTATCTTCTCAATTTATATTTCCTCATATCACACAATCCTCAGTGACAGAACAACAGGTAACCTGATCCCCAGCACTGCCACCAGGAACCTTTAGGAACAAAATAGTTTGCTTTCCTGTCCTTTTCCCTCAATTCCAAATAGACCAATTCTCATTGCTTCCCACCAGCACAAAGCAGACCAAAGTGTACCAACCATAAAAAATGTTAACATGCTAAGTGGCATGATAACATATTGATATTCATGCATTTTCTTTAATACACTGTGTCGCTAATGTCTGTAGTGCCTCCCCACGAATAGACTGTTACATACCTTGCAGGCTCTGTACAAATACTTCTTATCTTGAGTAAGATTGAACATGGCTAGAAATCCATAAGCATTCCCAGCAGGCCCATGGCATAGTCCATATCCTTTTTTTAAGAGCCCTCTCTGCCAAATTACTTCAGTGCAATCAGAAGCGTCTTTCAGGTATTTTTCATCCTTGAAAACCTATTGCCAAATGAAAGAACAGATTAGATAAAAGTAGAGAGAGTCATACAAAACCTGGACACATTGCAAAGCATTATATGAAAACTGGACATTCAACTTAAGTAATTTCTGACAATGTTCAGAATCAGAAGCAGATTTATTATCACCGACTTAAATGATGTGAAATTTGTTAAAAAACACCATGATCCTGGAGAAACTCAGCAGGCCAGGCAACATTCGTGGAGAAAAGTAGGTGGTCTAGATTCCAGCATCTGTAGTCCTTTGTTCCTCTATGTGAAATTTGTTGATTTGCAGCAGCAGTACAATGCAAAAACACAAAAATCATTATATATTACAAAATAAATAAATAGTGCAAACAAAAAAGGAATAACGAGGAAGTATTCATGGACCATTCAGAAATCTGATGGCAGAAGGGAAGAAGCTGTTCCTGAATCGTTGAGTGTGGGTCTTCAGGCTCCTGTACCTCCTCCCGTGGTAGTAACAAGAAGGCATGTTCCGTATGATGAGGGTCCTTAATGATGGATGCCGCCTTCTTGAGGCACCACCTCTTGAGGATGTCCTTGATGGTGGGGAGGATTGTGCCCGCGATGGAGCTGGCTGAGTCTACAACCCTCTGCAGCCTCTTGCGATCCTGTGCATTGGAGCCTCTATACCAGACTGTGATGCAACCTATCAGAATGCTCTCCGCTGTACATCTATAAAAATTTGGACAAGTCTTTGGTGACATACCGAACCTCCTCAAACTCCTAAGCCACTGGCATGCCTTCTTCGTGATTGCATCAATGAGTTGGGCCCAGAACAAATCCTACGAGATGTTGATGCCCAAGAATTTGAAGCTGCTCACCCTTTCCACCGCTGACCCCTCAATGAGGACTGGTGCGTGTTCTCCCGACTTCCCCTTCCTGAAGTCCACAATCAATTCCTTGGTTTGCTGACATTGAGTGTGAGGTTGTTGTTGTGACACCACTCAAGCAGCCAATCCATCTCACTCCTGTATGCCTCCTCATCGCCATCTGAGAATTTACCAACAACACTGGTGTCATCCACAAATTTATAGATGGGAATTTATAGCTCAGCCACACAATCATGAGTGTAGAGAGAGTAGAGCAATGGGCTAAGCACATATCCTTGAGGTGCATGAGTTGATTGTCAGTGAAGAGGAGATGTTATTATAGATCCGCACTGTGGCCTTCTGATAAGGAAGTCTCCTGATAAGTTGCCCAGGATTTGTAGCTTGCTGATTAATATTGAGGGGATGATGGTGTTGAATGCTGAGCTGTAATCGATAAGCAGTAGACTGACGTATGTTTTGCCGTTGTCCACGTACTCCAGTGTGAAGAGCCAGTGAGATTGCGTCCGCAGTATAACTGTTGCGGCAGTAGGCAAAATACAGTGGGTCCAGGTCCTTGCTCAGGCAAGAGTTAATTCTAGCCATAACAAACTTCTCGAGGCACTTCATTACGGTAGATGTGAGTGCTACTGTGCAATAGTCGAGGCAGCTCACCCTGCTTTTCTTGGGCACTGGTAGGATTGCGGATCTTTTGAATCAGCAATCATATTGAAGCCACCTTCCATCCTTCCTCAATTCAACCCATCCACGTAACCCTCTATTCCCTTCTCCCTTAACTGTTTGTCCAACATTTCCTTAAAATGTATATCTGCTAACTACTTCAACCAATATCCATTCATCATCCAAAGAAGTTTCTTCTGAATTCCCCACTGGATTACTTAGTGACTATTTTGTACTGAAGCCTCTGGTTATGTTCTTCTTACAGGTGGAAACATTCTTCTGTACCCATTCTATCAAAACCTTTCACCAGGTAGGCTGTCCACTCTTCACCAGTTCACTGCATTACCTACACCTTTTTCTAATGAATGATTATGTAGTAATATAACATAGAACAGTACAGCACAGGAACAGGCCCTTCAGCCCATGATGTTGTGCCAAAATAATTCGGCTAGTAATTAAATGCCTAACTAAACTAATCTCTTCTGCCTACACGACATCCATATCCCTCCATTGTCTGCACATTCGTGAGCCGAAGAGCCTCTTAAACGCCTCTGTTGTATTTCCCTCCACCACCACCCCTGATAGCGCATTTGAGGCACCCACCACCCTCTGTGTAAAAAAAACTTGTCCTGCACATCTCCTTTGAACTTATCCCCTCTCACCTTAAATGCATGCTCTCTGGTATTAGACATTTCAGCCCTGGAAAAAAGATACCTGCTGACTACTCAATCTATGCCTCTCATAATCTTATAAGCTTCTATCAGGTCTCCCCTCAGCCTCTGCCACTCCAGAGAAAACAACACAAGTTTGTCTAACCTCTCCTCATAGCACATAGAACCATAGAATAGTACAGCACAATACAGGCCTTTCGGCCCACCATGTTGTGCCGACCTTTAAACCACGCCTAAGACTATCTAACCCCTTCCTCCCACATATCCTTCTAACTTAAATTCCTCCATATGCTTATCTAACAATCTCTTGAATTTGACCAATGTACCTGCCTCCATCACCATCCCAGGCAGCGCATTCCATGCCCCAACCACTGTCTGGGTAAAAAACCTTCCTCTGATATCTCCCTTGAACTTCCCACCTATTACTTTAAAGCCATGTCCTCTTGTATTGAGCATTGGTGCCCTGGCAAAGAGGCACTGGCTGTCTACTTTATCTATTCCTCTTAATATTTTGTATACCTCCATCATGTCTCCCCTCATCCTCCTCCTCTCCAAAGAGTAAAGCCCTAACTCTCTTAGTCTCTCCTCATAATCCATACTCTCCAAAAACATCCTGATAAACCTCCTCTGCACCCTTTCCAATGCTTCCACATCCTTCCTATAAATGAGGCAACCAGAACTGGACACAGTACTCTAAGTGTGGTCTAACCAGTGTTTTGTAGAGCTGCATCATTATTTCGCAGTTCTTAAACTCGATCCCACGACTTATGAAAGCTAACACCCCATAAGCTTTCTTAACTACCCTATCCACCTGTGGGGCAACTTTCAGTGATCTGTGGATATGAACCCCCAGATCCCTCTGCTCCTCCACACTACCCAGAATCCTGCCATTAACCTTGTACTCCCCCTTGGAGTTTGTCCTTCCAAAGTGTACCACCTCACGCTTCTCCGGATTGAACTCCATCTGCCACTTCTCAGCCCAGCTCTGCATCCTATCAATATCCTTCTGCAATCTTCGACAGTCCTCCACACTATCCACAACACCACCGACCTTTGTGTCATCTGAAAACTTGCTAACCCACCCTTCTGCCCCCTCATCCAAGTCATTAATAAATATCACAAAAAGTAGAAGTCCCAGAGCAGATCCTTGTGGGACACCGCTAGTCACAGCCCTCCAACCTGAATGCACTCCCTCCACCACAACCCTCTGCTTTCTACAGGCAAGCCAATTTTGAATCCACACGGCCAAGCCTCCCTGGATCCCATGCCCTCTGACCTTCTGAAGAAGCCTACCATGTGGAACCTTGTCAAACGCCTTGTAGACCACATCTACTGCACTATCCTCATCAATCTGTCTGGTCACCTCCTCAAAGAATCCTATCAGGCTTGTGAGACATGATCTTGCCTTCACAAATCCATGCTGGCTGTCCCTAATCAGTCCATGATTCTCTAAATGCCCATAGGTCCTATCTCTAAGAATCCTTTCCAACAGCTTGCCCACCACAGACGTAAGGCTCACTGGTCTATAATTCCCTGGACTATCCCTACTACCTTTTTTGAATAAGGGGACAACATTTGCCACCCTCCAATCCTCCAGTACCATTCCTGTGGACAACAAGGACTCAAAGATCCTAGCCAACAGTTCAGCAATCTCCTCCCTTGCCTCGCGGAGTAGCCTGGGGAATATTCTGTCAGGCCCTGGGGACTTATCTGTCCTAATATTTTCCAACAGCTCCAACACATCCTCTCTTGCCCTCTAATCCAGGCAGCATCATGGTAAACCTCTTCTGCACCCTCTCCAAAGCCTCCGTATCCTTCCTATAATGGGGCGACCAGAATTGAATGCAATACTCCAGATGTGATCTAACCAGAGTTATATAAAGCTGCAACATAACTTCCTGACTCTTGAACTCAGCACCTAGACTAATAAAGGCAAGCATGCCATACGCCTTCTTTACCATCCTATCAACCTGTGTAGCCATCTCTGCTATCTTGTCCTTAGAGTCCTTTAGGACAACCAATGATTTCAGCCTCTCTGAATTTGATTATTTAACATGACTCCTTTTTATATTTTTAATGTACTTATCTGATGACTCAGCTCATCATCCAAAGACATGTGTACCTGCTTACTATACCTGCAAAATAGTAATTTGATACTGTATGTCTGCTACCTTCCTAGGTAAAGGTGGCATTGCTCTGTCTCTTCTTTAAAAGCCTTATTCACATTCCATCCTTCCTGTCCATTGATCTTTCTGTCTGCTCGCATGCTGTCATTGTCCTTCGGAAGCTTGAGCACTTCTGTCCCTTTCATTTATCTCACTTAAAATTTCCTAATGTGTTATTGAACAACTAACAACCACAGACTAGAAAAGAAACTGGCCCATCCAGCCTGTCTCGTACAACTGCAGAGCTTTTTGTAACACAATATTTATACTCCCGTCTTTACTCGAAAGGCTCCAAACAGGAAATGGTATAACATCTCACTTAAGTTGCCAAAGTTCAGGAGCAACACCCTCAGTGTTAAAATCTGTTTGTTTAGTTATTAGGCCAGTATTGCTGCCTGCTAGCTGGATGTTGCATTTTTATTAATGAGTTGAGCTGGTTGGGTAGCACTTCACAGATGGATTAGTAGTACCGTGTCCTTCTGTCCCTATCTTGCTCCTACTACAATTTTTAAGGAGATGATAACTGAAGGTTAACATTGGCAACTTGAGGATAAGAGCACACAAAGCAGAGTGTTTGAAGATCTTCTACTCATCACTCTGTCTTTCTTGCAGCATGGAGCCCCAACCAAGAAGTTAATCAGTTGACTTAAATCCAAGGCTCTATTAGGCCACATTGAAGGCTTGGAAGTGGAAATAAAAATGGTGCAGAGAGAGACTGCTCGTTCATTTTCCCTTTTCCCTTGTGGTAAAGTGCTGTATTTTCATTCCATCCTCATCTACAACATCAGAAGCAATTTCAGCATTCAGCATGTAGCTATGAATCTACAGGCTCACTGATCTGTGGCAGTAACTGCAGTACTGGGAAACACTACAACTCCCCAGAATTGTATACAAAGCAACAGGCCTATAGAGCATATAAAATTTACAGTGAAGAAATGGTCATCAGGTATGTGTTTCTGCTCTAAACAAGACTCTTCTCATACACTATATCCAACTATGCATAACCTTTAATTCCTTTATTCCCATGTAGTTATCTAGCTTCTCTTAAAGCTATGCTTGCTAGTGGGAACATTGATCTTATTTACTGGAAACTTGAGATCCTTTTGGATTTCATCTCCTTCTTCCAGAATGCCAACACCATTGTTGTCACAATGCAGCACATTCAAAAGGTTGACATCATAAAACAAAGCAAAAATAACCAGATTCTGAACAATAATTTTGAAAAGAAAATATGAAATATCAAAATGAATTTGACAGACTATTTCTCTTAAGCCTTTCCTTTATAGTCAATGCTTGATGTTATCAGGTTATGAAATACTGATGTTTAATGTGGCTTTCCCAACCCAAGCTCCAAATCAATATATTTTTGAGAATTACTGATGACTGTGTTACAAACTAAAGTTTACAAATCAACCTACAGGTAGAATCGTGCCTTCACTACAAACATCAGTTTACTTCAGTTACATTTGACTCAAATGTAACCAACAAATTAATATAATCATAAACATTTCCTCTAGCTCGTGAAATAAATAATCCTGCTTAAATGATAAATATGTGAATGATATAAAGTCACTACTTGCAATTGTGGCAGGGTATATTTGCATTTCCAATTAGTCTGTCTTCACAAGAGTCCATGGAATAAGCTAGATGGCCCCTTGAATCTATCTCACTGTCAGTAAGATCATGGCTGACCTTCAAGTCAATGTTTCTGTTCAGTTCCCACTTGCCTTCACTTTTTTAGTCCAAACATCGACTGGTCTTGATCATAAAAAAAGATGGGGATATTGCCAATGCTGTAGTTAAGCAGCAGTGCCTCTCCTATTCTGAAAAGTATGTTAAATGTAGTCAACAAAACAGATTTAATCCATGATATTTGTAGACACAAACAAGAATACCTTATAAGCTTGTATGAGCATGTAAATGACTCCGGGTGACCCGTGGCACCAGTGAACTAGGTTATCTCTGGATTCACCTATACATGGAGGATAATTTCCAGATGAAAACTTCAGTTGACAAACATAATCCACACTGGGCTTCACCAGATTTAGGAGTGTATCTTGGTCAATCCCAAACTCTGGCTAAGAGAGACGGAAAAAGGAACAAAAAAAGGAATAAGAATTTTCCTCCTAAAGTGACAATCAGGCAAAATAGTCAAGTCTTACTTTCAAGACTGTATGCATAATTCTGGACAAATTGCTAAATCATTACCTGTCAGATAAGTGAACAGTTGACAACTCAGATTCAGAAAGGGAAGATGTGAAAAGCAGTAGGAATGCAGTTGCAAGTTAGTAACTATTTATGGGAGGACATATCAGCATCAGACACTGCTTTTATTTACATTAATACATTCAATGAGAGGCAGCCAACTTTGTAAATAAAATATAGTTGGCTTTGAGGAGGCAATGTAGGGTCTTCAATGGGATTTAGAGAAATACATTATAAATCAAAACAAAAGCTGATAAATCTTAATATAACCCGAATGAAATTCTGTGCACATGAAGAATTAGAACTTCGAACAGTACAGCACAGGAACAGACCCTCCAGCCCGCGATGTCTGTCCTTATTTCCTTTAATAGCGAGGTCACATTCACTACTTTCCAATCTGTGGGAACCTCTTCACAACCACTCCACTCAGATAGCATCAGAGGCCAGAATCGAACCCTGGTCACTCGAGGTATGAGGCGGCAGCACTAAACTGCTACATTACCGTGTGGTCTACTTTGGTTCATGTGGATCCAGTTATTTGGACCCAATTAACCAAAACAAAATTTCTACTAATGCAATTCTTCATAAAGTACAACTGGCAAACATAAATTTAAATCACTTCAATAAACTTAGGCTCTGCTGCAATTTAGTGGGACGATGCTCTGTTCTTTCAGCAGTTAAAAACACAACACTAACATCTGCGCATAACTTCCTTAAGTGTAAAAATTAAGAATGTCTTATGGCAAGTTAAACATTAAGAGCATTACGTGTTAAGCCATCAGTCCAGTTGGAAGGTAATTTGTCCACTATAAATTGCCCCTAGTGTGTAGGTAAATGGTAGAATCTTGGGGAGTTGATGGGAATATGGGAAGAATAAAATGAGATGATTGTAGTATTAGTATAAATGATCGGTGTGGACTCAGTGGGCCAAAGGGGCTGTTTCCGTGCTGTCTCACTCTAAGATTCTGTAACGATGTGACAGGAGGAAACATGAAATCAGTCAGCTTTCTGTCGCCAGAAGAGTGGCGGCACTCGCAGGCTGCATCCCAGTGCATTCTCAGTAATGCAAAAAGACACATTTCACCGTGTGTTTCAATGTACATGTGACTAACAAATAAATATTATATTTTGTCAGCCTTCTTTACATTTTCACTTCAATTCCCTTTTAACTGCTTGTTCAACTGGCATTTGATACACTAGATACACTAGATACAGTTGATTCCACAACTTGTAATTAACTGCAGTGTAGTTCTTGCTAAACTAAAGCATATCCCCATGAAATATATGGTTTCATGTACACAGATGATTAAACTGTCGTAGGCAGAGCAAGGATATTCAGAGCATACACATCTTTGGAGGGAGAGCATTGTTGATTTATCAGAATAATACCTTGATTAAATTACAAAGACTTGACAGAAAACCCAGGCCTTTCAGTAGTGAAGTTAAAAAATGTTTATGTTCACAAAACATCTCCCTCAATAGCAAACGATGTAATGTCAATTGTTAATTCTAAATATGAAATAGACAGCAAAAGGTACTGAGGAAGGTAGGTATATAGAATTATAAGAGAGGAGACACAAGAGACTGCAGATGCTGTAATCTGGAGCTAAAAATAAACTGCTAGAAGAACTCAGCAGGTCTTGCAGCATTTACTCAGGCAGAGGGGTGGTCAATGTTTCAGGACTGCATCAGGACTGAGTGTGTAGAGGGAAGATGGCCAGAATTATCAGATCTTTGTTACAGCGCATAGAACATAGAATAGGGATTGTTAAGCATGGGGTATCTTTCAGGAGTTATGGGATAGGGTAGTAGACAGTTAATACAAACTGGAACCAGTCTTCAAAACAAAACCTGTTCATACTGTAACATCCATCAGTACACTGATCAGAACACTGAAACTAGCCAATAGATGTGGTACGATCTGATTCTGCATCACTGTAACTATGCAGAGGACGTCAATAAATGTATGTTTATGTTAATCGTCCCTCATTGAAACTCCTTGGATGAGATCATGGAAGGTATGAAGAGGCCATCTCCTGTATTCACACATAGTTAAAGACGTATCCCTGCTATTTAACACATTCAAGATATATTTGTTTTGTCAATTAATATTCTTGGTGTTTATACATCCAGGGAGCCATTCCTCAACACCGTAATAAAACAACCATATTCTGTGTGTCTGTGGTTTTTGTGCTCAGAACCCTTCAGACCATTCAGCAGTACTTGAATAGTTAAAGGTGCCCTCATAGATGTGCTCACATTGTAAGTACGTAATTGTTCAAAATTGCTTGACCACCCAAAATGTTGAAGTAGATAATAATAACCATTGAAACTGCATTTAATAACCTACTGTTGTCTTTGTTTTTAAGAAGTATAACCGCTCACATTATCACAGAGATAAAGTGAGACAGATTCTCCAGAAGGCTTACTTGTCCTGCTGAATAAAGACCCTTTACACTTACAGCTCCAGTCTCCTGGTGGCTCATTCACTGTCACAACACCATATGTTTCTTTACCATCTATCCACTTGTGTTGCTACTATCTGGGAGCTATGGAGTTGCACCCCAAGATCCCTCTGTACATCAATGTCCTTACAGGTCCTATCAGAGGTTGTTGTACACATTGGTACCAGTGTACTGTGTTCTGTACAGTGATACCAGTAACATATGTAGAGAAGGGGATGAGGAGGTGGAAGAGGGGATGAGGTCCTGAAGAACGAATATAGGGAGTTAGGAAAAAGGTTAAAAAGTGGAACCTCAAAGGTTGCAATCTCTGGATTACTCCCAGTGCCATGTGCTAGTAAGGGTAGGAATTTTCTGCCTGGGCACATTGCCTTCTGGACCTAATATTGAATACTACAACTTCAGGTATCTTGATTTCTCAGTCTATATCAGATGCTCATCTGTAATATAAGCGCAGCTTGTTTTTTCTTTCTTCCTATTTTTCCCGGCTTGAGGTGCTGGGCTTGTCCTCCTGTTCTGCATTTTGCAACTCCCACATTCTTTTCTCTGGGTTTTCACCTTCTAACTGCTCCCACTTACTAGATAACCTTGTTTACAGATCCCCAAGGTCACCCCGGTTTTACCCCCCCCCCCCCACCCTTCCTGCAGCTTTACCAGCTTCTTTATCTCCTTTTCAGTTCTGATGAAGAGTCTCTGACCTGAAACATTGATTCTATTACTTTTCCCACAGATGCGGCCTGACTTGTTGAGTACTCCAGCATTTTCTGCTTTTGTTTTAAATGCTCTTTGCAGCATGCATCATTAAGAGCAGAATATATCAGAAAGAAGAAATTGATGCTGACGTTTTTACATGAGGGAACACCTCCCTTCCTGCTGTCCCTCTCCTCCTACGTTCTCCTTGCTTATCCCAATTCTGCTAGCATCTGCTCTGGAAAACACCTGTAACTTGAATTTACAATTGTATTGCATTCCTGTAACTATCTGCTCATCCACAGTCTCATCTCCACCTTTCATACTTGGGTCCCACTTATACAATTCCTCACTTTAACCTGGCTACTCACCTGGAAAAGATCCCAATCTCTGTTCCTTTAAGGGACATAGACCTGAACAATTGTCATGGACAACCAGATATGTCTGGACCACATCAAGCCACTTCTCTTGTCAAGACACTCACTACTCTAATTCATCTCAGAGTGTAAAAACAAACTCTGCTTCTCTTCTCCATTTCAAACTGTTTACTTAAATCTTTGCCCCCACCAATTTCACCTTCACCTCTGACAACTAATGCATGAGGCTCATCGACAGCTTAAAACAGTCATTTAAATAATGAATGGGACCTGCACTACGGATAGCATACACTGCATTGACATTTCTTTGCTTGGCTGAAAATGATAGTAAGAATACACTTAAGAGGAAAACTTCATGAGATTAGGATTTAACCACATACCTGCATCAGGAAATAATAGATTCCTGCTAAGCCATGAGCTGCTCCAACATAATGCTCCTGGTACCATTCATACATCAATGGACTTTTGGAAAAACTTGTTTTGCTGCCCAGTTTTCTTCCAGAAGTTATAGCAGCACTACAGATCTTGAAAGACACAAAGAAGTTTCACAATAGAGTTTTTGATTTAGTATATTTGGTGTTAACCTGTTGGTAGCACAGGCAGATAACTTAATGGGAAGAATACAATCAATGAAGTTAAACTTTTGCTTAGGTGTTTCAAGCTGAAATGACTTGGTGGCAATTACTCATCTCCTGATGGTGAATAAGAGAATCAAGGAGGATTACTTTAGGAAAAGGACCTGCTACCTGTAGGTTGTGTATAATTTGCCAGTCAGGACCTTCCAATATCTTTGCTTTTGTTTAGGGACAGTCAGCATGGCTTTGTGAGGGGAAATCTCTGTCTCATTAATTTGAGCAAGTTTTTTTTTGAGGAGGAAACAAAGGAGATTGATGAAGACACGCCGAAAGATGTTGCCTATATGGACATTTGACAAGGTCCCACATGACAGGCTGGTCGAGAAGGTTAAGGCACGTGGGATTCAAGTCAACCTGGCTAATTGGATCCAAAATTGGCTTATCGATAGAAGGCAGAGGATAGTGGTGGAAGGATGCTTTTCTGATTGGAAGTCTGTGAGCACTGGTGTACCAGGGCATGGGGATCGGTGCTGGGACCTTTTGGATATTAATGATAAGGATATGAATGTGGGATGTATGATTAATCAGTTTGTGAATGATACAAAAGTTGGTGGTGTTGTGGATAGCGAGGAAGGTTGTAGATATAGATCTGTTGGAAAACAGGATATAGATCTGTTGGAAAGTTGGATGGATCATTGGCAGGTGGAATTTAGTCCCGACAAGTGCGAAATGATGCACTTTGGGAAGTCAAATACACGTAGGACATATACAGGAAATAGTAGGGCATCGAGGAATGTTGAATTGATAGAGATCTCAGGGTCTAAGTCCATAGCTTCCTAAAAGTGGCAACAGAGGTGGATAGGGGGCAAAGAAGACATAAGGCATGCTTGCCTTCATAAGTCAGGGAGTAGAGGAGATGGGACATGATGTCGCAACTTGACAAAACACTGGTTAGGCTGCACTTGGTGTATTGTGTGCAGTTCTGGTCACCATAGTATCGGAAAGATGTGACTGTGTCAGACAGCATGCAGAGGAGATTCACCACGATGTTAGAGTTATGGCATTATACAGCACAGAAAAAGGCCCTTTGGCCAAAGTCATCCATGCCAACCAAGGTGCCTACCTGAGCTAGTCTCATTTGCCTGCATTTGGCCCATATCCCTTTAAACCTTACCCTTCCATATACCTATCTAAATTTCTTTTAAACATTGTAACCATACCTGCCTTTACCACTTTCTCTGGCAGCTCGCACCATATACCCACCATTCTGTGTGGAAAAAGTTGCTCCCCTTTAAAGATTTCCCCTCTTACCTTAAACCTATGCCCTCTAGTTTTAGACTCCCCTACCTTGGGAAAAAGAGTGTGACCATACACCTTATCCATGCCCTTCATGATTTTATAAGCCTCTAAAAAGGTCATCCTTCAGCCTCTTTCGCTCCAGGGAGAACAGCCCCAGCCTATCCAGCCTTTCCTTATTATTCAAGCCCTCCAGACCTGGTAACATACTTGAGAATCTTTTCTGCACCCTTTTCAGCTTAATGACATTCTTTCTATAGCTAGGTGAGCAGAACTAAACACAACAGCCCAAGTGTGGTCTCAGTGTCTTGTACAGCTGTAACATTATGACCCAACTCTTGTACTCAGTCCCTGACTAATGAAGGCTAGTGTGCCAAGCATCTTCTTCACCATCCACTCTAGATGTGTTGCCACTTTCAGGGAACTATGTACTTGTACCCCAAGGTCTGTCTGTTCTACAGCATTCCCCGGTGCCCTGCCATTCACTGTGCACGTCCTGTCCTGGTTTAGCTTCCTAAAATGCAACACTAGATAGAGTTAAATTCCATCTACCATTACTAGGCCCACTTTTCCAGTTGGGCTGTGGCCTGGACTGAAGGACATTCATTATGGAGAAGAGAATGGATATGCTGGTCTTGTTGTCCCTGGAGTGAAGGAGGCTGAGGGGTCACCTGGCACAAGTACAGAAGTTTAGGAGAGGCATGGATAGGTTAGATCTTTTTCCCCATGATTGGGGTATCAAAAACAAGACGGCATAGGTTTAAGGTGAGAAAGGAGATTTAAAAAGGATCTGAGGGGTAAGTTCTTTTTTATATAAATTGGTTGATATCTGGAACTCAATGCCTGAGAGCTGGTGGAATCACAGAATTAATATACTTAAGAGGCATTTACGCAGACACTTAAATAGGCAAGGCACAGAAGCATATGGTCCTAATGTGTGAATGGGATTAGTGCAGATGGGCAAAAAGGTGGTTTTTGTGCAGTAAAACTTTATGACTCCATATTCCCTGAATTTGGAAGCAGCAAAATGAGAAAGCACTGGAAAAATAAACGTGCATTTTAACTATGGGGTGTCGGAGGCTGAAGGGGTGACCAGATAGAAGTGTGTAAAATGAAAAGTATAGATAGGGTAGATGGTCAGAGTCTTTTTCCCAGGGTGGAAATGTTAAATACTAGAGGGCATAGGTTTAAGGTGAGAGGGAGGTAAGTTTAAAGGAGATTTATGAGGCAGCACAGAGAGTGGTAGGTGCCTGGAATGTGCTGCCAGGGGAGGTAGTAGAAGTAGACCAGATAGCAATGGTTAAGAGGCACTTAGACATACATATGAACGAGGGTGGGGGGCGAATGGAGTGTATAGACCATGTGCAGGCAGATGGGATTAGCTTAGATGGGCATCATGGTCGGCGCAGACATTGTGGGCTGAGGGCCAGGTCCTATGCTGTACTGTTCTATGTTCTACTGAACTTTCATTTACATATCAACTTTAAAGGTAAAATATCCTTAGCAACTTCACAGGACTGTAATCAGGGAAAAAAAATGAGCAAGCTCAGTACCTCAAAAACTAAACACCTATTTATCCATGGGTAGGCTTAGGAGGAACCCCAAACATAAGAGTTTTGACTTGGAGGCTGCAAGAGGTTACAGAGATAGGAAAGCACGAGGCCATGAAGAAATTCAAGTACAAGGACAAGAACTTTAAAATTTCCAGTCTACTTGGTGGGATCCAACATAGGTTGGGGAGCATAGAATGGAAGACCGGAGGCCACCTATTGCAATTGTCGAAAATGGAGATAAATTGCTCTTTGTGATGTACATTAATGACTGGAGAGAGTGCAGGAGATTTACGAGGATGTTGCCAGGACTCAAGGGACTGAGCAACGGAGAGAGATTGAGCAGGAGTATAGGAGAATGAGGGGTGATCATATAGAAGTATATAAAGTCACAAGGGGCATAGATTGGGTAAATGCACACAGTCTTTTTCCCAGGGTTGAGGAAACAACAACTAGAGGGCGTAAGTTTAAGGTGAGAAGAGAAAGATTTAATAGGAACCCAGGGTGATTTTTCACCCAGGGGGTGGTGCGTATATGAAATGAGCTGCCAGTGGAAGTGTTTGAGGGAGATACGTTAACAAACAATTAAAAGCGACACTTGGACGGGTATGTGGATAGGAAAGGTTTAGAGGGATATGGTCCAAACGCGGGCAAATAGGAATCTTGGTTGGCATGGACACTTGGGCCTAACAGCTTGTTTCCGTGCTGTATGACTATCTTGGATGTGAATGTAGGAGGAACGATTAGTAAGAGTTGGGATGTTATGCTGCAACTTTACAAATCATGGGTTAGACCACACTTGGAGTATTGTGTGCAGTTCTGCTCACTACACTATAGGAAGGATGTGATTGTGCTGAAGAAAGTGCAGAGGAGATTCACCCGGATGTTGCCTGGATTGGAGGACTTCAGTTATGAGGTCAGATTGGATTGGCTGGTCTCGTTTTCCCTGAAGCAATGGAGGCTAAATTGTGCCCTTTGTGGAAAATTATGAGAGGCAAAGATAAGGTAGATAAAGTCTTTTTCCCATGTTTGGGATATCAAAAATAAGAAGGCATAGGTTTAAGGTGAGAGGGTAAAAGTTTTAATGGGGATCTTAGGGGCAAGTTTGCTGCCAGAGGACATGGTGGAATCAGATACATTACAGGCAAATGAGATTAGTGTAGATAGGCAAAAAAGGTCAACGTGGACATAGTGTGCTGAAAGGCTTGTTTCTGTACTGTACAACTCTACGACTCTAGCATGGAGAAGGCTTCCAAGAGGAGCTCAGGGTAAACTACCACTTCAATGTTGCAAGAGACTGCATCAGGCTCAGAGAGTGACCAAGGTGGCTTGGAAATGGGGTTTTGTGGCCTGAACTGAAGACAATGCCTTTGACTTCCGAGTATTGCAATGGAGTAAATTTCAGCTCATTCAGAACTGAATGCTGGTAAGATCTTGACAATACAGTACAAGAGTCCTGAGAGGGAGTGACGAGGTAAGAGTGTGGTGTCATTAAATTGGAACTTGCTGTCATGTTTTGGATGATGTCACCAGGTGGCAGCATGTACATGAGAAATACAAATGTTCTTGCAAAAAGGATTGTGGGGTTTTGCTCCCAAACCTGTTCTGACATTAAATTACATCTTAATTGAATTGTACATCGACTCTATTTAACCCAATTAGACCCACAGTTTAATGCTCGTGTGACTCCCAGAAATAACAGAGTGCAGCAGGAAGATTAATTTTACAGGAGATTCTCTAGTTATAACCAGATTGATTTTGGATCCCTGACACAGTATGTTGACGGGCTGACTAGAGGGAATGCCATATTAGATCTAGTTTTAGGTAATGAACCGGGACAGGTGACAGATCTCTCGGTGGGTGAGCATTTGGGGGACAGTGACCATTGCTCCATAACTTTTAGAATTGTCATGGACAGGGATAGGAGCAAAGAGGATGGGAAGATATTTAATTGGGGAAAGGCGAATTATGAGGCTATAAGGCGAGAATTTGGGAGTGTAAATTGGGATGATATTTTTGAAGGGAAATGTACTATGGAGATGTGGTTGATGTTCAGGGATCTCTTGCAGGATGTTAGGGATAAATTTCTCCTGGTGAGGCAGAGAAGGAATGGCAGGGTGAAGGAACCGTGGGTGAAGAGAGAGGTGGAACAACTAGTTAGGAAGAAGGCAGCATACATAAGGTGTAAGCAGCAAGGATCAGACAGGGCTCGTGAGGAATATAGAGTAGCAAAGAAGGAATTTAAGGAAGGGCTGAGGAGAGTGAGAAGGGGACATGAAAACGCTTTGGCGAGTAGGGTTAAGGAGAACCCCAAGGCTTTTTTCTCATACGTGAAGAGCAGAAGGATGGCTAGAGTAAAGGTAGGTCCGATTAAAGACAAAGGTGGGAGGATGTGCCTGGAAGCCCTGGAAGTGGGTGAGGTTCTCAATGAATACCTCTCTTCAGTATTCACCAAGGAGAGGGGTCTTGATGATGCTGAGGACGATGTTGGTAAGGGTAATGTTCCAGAGTATGTAGATATCAAGAGAGAGGATGTGCTGGAGCTGTTAGAAAATATTAGGACAGATAAGTCCCTGGGGCCTGGTGGAATATTCCCCAGGCTGCTTTGTGAGGCGAGAGAGGAGATTGCTGAACCGTTGGTTAGGATCTTTGAGTCCTCGTTGGCCACGGGGATGCTACCGGAGGATTGGAGGGTGGCAAATGCTGTCCCCTTATTCGAAAAAGGTAGTAGGGATAGTCCAGGGAATTACAGACCAGTGAGCCTTACGTAAGCTGTTAGAGAGGATTCTAAGAGATAGGTTCTAATGAGCATTTAGAGAATCACGGACTGATTAGGGACAGCCAGCATGGCTTTGTGAAGGGAAGATCTTGCTTCACAACCCTGATAGGGTTCTTTGAGGAGGTGAAAAGATTGATGACGGTAGTGCAGTGGATGTGGTCCTCATGGATTTTAGCAAGGTGTTTGACAAAGTTCCGCATGGTAGGCTTCTTCAGAAGGTCAGAGGCCAAGGGATCCGGGGAGGCTTGGCCGTGTGGATTCAGAATTGGCTTGCCTGTAGAAAGCAGAGGGTTGTGGTGGAGGGAGTGCATTCGGATTGGAGGGCTGTGACTAGTGGTGTCCCACAGGGATCAGTTCTGGGACCTTACTTTTTCTGATATTTATTAATGACTTAGATGAGGGGATGGAAGGGTGAGTTAGCAAGTTTGCAGATGACACAAAGATTGGTGGTGTTGTGGATAGTGTGGAGGGCTGTTGAAGCTTACAGAGGGATATTGATAGGATGCGGCGCTGGGCTGACAAGTGGCAGATGGAGTTCAATCCGGAGAAGTGTGAGGTGGTACACTTTGGAAGGAAAAACTCCAAGGCGGAGTACAAGGTAAATGGCAGGATTCTGGGCAGTGTGGAGGAGCAGAGGGATCTGGGGGTTCATATCCACAGATCACTGAAAGTTGCCTCACAGGTAGATAGGGTAGTTAAGAAAGCTTACGGGATGTCAGCTTTCATAAGTCGTGGGATCGAGTTTAAGAGCCGCGAAGTAATGATGCAGCTTCACAAAACTCCGGTTAGGCCACACTTAGAGTACTGTGTCCAGTTCTGGTCACCTCATTATAGGAAGGATGTGGAGGTGTTGGAAAGGGTGCAGAGGAGATTTACCAGGATGCTGCCTGGATTAGAGAGTGTGGATTATGAGGAGAGACTAAAGGAGCTAGGGCTTTACTCTTTGGAGAGAAGGAGGATGAGGGGAGACATGATAGAGGTATACAAGATATTAAGAGGAATAGATAGAGTGGACAGCCAGCACCTCTTTCCCAGGGCACCAATGCTCAAAACAAGAGGACATGGCTTTAAGGTAATGGGTGGGAAGTTCAAGGGAGATGTCAGAGGGAGGTTTTTCACCCAGAGAGTGGTTGGTGCATGGAATGCGCTGCCTGGGGTGGTGGTGGAGGCTGATATGTTGGTCAAGTTCAAGAGATTGTTAGATAAGCATATGGAGGAATTTAAGATAGAGGGATATGTGGGAGGAAGGGGTTAGATACTATTAGGTGTGGTTTGAAGGGCGGCGCAACATGGTGGGCCAAAGGGCCTGTATTGTTCCATTGTTCTATGATTGGAATTCAACCAGGTAAGAACAGTCCTCTCTATTGAACTGTTAAAAAGCATTGGAAGAAGATAATGTAGTTAATAGTGACAAAGGCTGCAGAGATGAAATGCGATGACAATGCACCATTGTCACATATGATGTAATTTTTTTTATATGAATAGAGCTGACTTGTACAAAAACATAACTGGAGAAGTTCAAACAGGGAATTAATGGGAAACTGTAACAGATTTGAGATCTGCATTATGCTTTTGGACACTGGAGAGGCAAAGGAGAGTGGAGATGTGGCAATAGTTGAGTGATCAGGATTGAACCTGGGTTGCAGGAGCTGCATCACTATTGTTTATCAAGCTGACACACCAAGTCATAGAAATGGAGGGCTATCATGATATAGTGAGAAAAATAATTTGGATTATTCCTCTTTGTTACAGTTTTTAGCAGAGCACAAGAGCCAAATCATTATAAATCTGGACCCTGGTGGGCAATAAACTTACTAGTTTCAATCAACAGATTTCCACTTATCGAACATACTTCCTGTAGTTCACCAAACTATGACCCAAAGATTATAGTAATGGTAAATTTTCAAACAAATTTAACCTAAAAGTTGTTCTACATATTTATGGTTGGACAAGGAAATAAAGTGAGCCATACTTTGGAAATAAGCTACAAAGAAACACCAAGGAAGCCATTAATCCCTGCTGCTGACTGCAAAGTCCACCCCCGCATATTCAGATAATGTATCTCAGCACATTTACAAAGCACGTGAGGGGAGGTGATAAGTGAGAAAGATAAAATGCTTTGGGTAAGTTCCTTTAATTAATTTAATTAGCATAGGAATAGGTAATGAAGGCAGCAGTTAGGGCAGTCGAGTGCTCCGTAGTGGAAAGTCAGGGATGGCACACTTGTCCCTGATGACTACACCTGTAAAAGGTGCATCCAGCTGCAGCTACTGACAAACTGAGTTAGGGAACTGGAGCTGGATGAACTTCAGAGCATTCATGAGGCAGAGACAGAAACAGGAGTTTCAGGGAGAAAGTCACCCCTAAAAGTCATGAGGCAAGTAACTGGGTGAATGTCAAGAGAGGGAAGGGGTATAGACAGAAAGAGCAGAGCACCCCTGTGGCCATTCCCATCAACAATAAGTATACCATTCTGGATACTGTTGGTGGGGACGACCTACCAGGAACAAGTTGTAGTGGTCGCGTCTCTGGCACCGAGACTGCACCCTCAGCTCAGAAAGGAAAGAGGGAAAAGAGGAAAGCAGTAGTGATAGGGGATTTGATAGTTAGGGGGACAGATAGGAGGTTCTGTGGGAGAGATCGAGAATCCCAGATGGTCTGTTGCCTCCCTGGTGCCAGGGTCTGCGATATCTCGGATCGAGTTATCGATATTCTCAGGAGGGAGGGTGGGCAGCCAGATGTCGTGGTCCATGTAGGGACCAATGACATGGATAGGAAGGAGAAGGAGGTCCTGCAAAGAGAGTTAGGTGCAAAGCTGAAGGACAGGACCTCCAAGGTTGCAATCTCAGGATTGCTACCCATGCCATGTGCTAGTGAGGCAGATAAATAGGAAGACAATGCAGCTAAATACGTGGCTAAGGAGATGGTGCAGGAGGGAGGGCTTCATGTTTCTGGACAATTGGGCTTTGTTCCAGGGAAGGTGGGACCTGTTCCAACGGGACAGTTTGCACCTGAACTGGAGGGGGAACTAACATACTTACGGGTAGGTTTGCCAGTGCTGCTCCGGGGGGAGTTTAAACTAGATTTTCAGGGGGAGGGGAACCAGAGTGTTAGAGCAGATAGTGAAGTGGAGGTTAAAGGTCATGCGAGGACAGCATGTTCTGATGGAAATCAAAGGTTTGTACGTGATAGGAATGTATTGAAATAGACGCACCTGAGAACAAGGAGTATTGTCGGTAAGGCCGATGAGCTTAGGGCATGGATTGGCACATGGGATTACGACATTATTGCTATTAGTGAGACTTGGTTGCAGGAGGGGCAGGACTGGCAGCTTAATGTTCCGGGGTTCCGTTGTTTCAGACGTGATAGAGGAGGACGGATGAAAGGGTAGGGTTGTATTATAGACCGCCCAATAGTCAGAGAGAATTGGAGGAACAAATCTGTAGAGAGATAGCAGACTGATGTAAGAAACAGAAAGTTGTAATAGTAGGGAATTTTAACTTTCCACATATTGACTGGGACTCCCACACTGTAAAAGGGCTGGATGGCTTGGAGTTTGTCAAATGTGTCCAGGAAAGTTTTCTAGATCAATATATAGAGGTACCAACGAGAGAGAATGCAATACTTGATCTTCCATTAGGGAACCAGACAGGTCAGGTGACAGAAGTATGTGTAGGTGAACATTTTGGGTCCAGTGACCATAATGTCATTAGTTTAAAGTTAATTATGGATAAGGATAGGTTTGGTCCTCGAGTTGAGGTTCTAAATTGGAGAAATGCTAATTTTGTGGAAATGAGAAAGGATCTAGGAAGAGTGGATTGGAATAAGTTGTTTTCTGGCAAGGATGTGTTCAGCAAGTGGAAGGCCTTCAAAGGTGAAATTTTGAGAGTGCAAAGTTTGCATGTTCCTGCCAGGATTAAAGGCAAAGTTAACAGGCATAGGGAATTCTGGTTTTCAAGGGATATTGGTGATCTGGTTAAGAAAAAGAGAGAGGTGTACAGCAGGTCTAGGCAACTAGGAAGAAACAAGGTACTTGAAGAGTATCGAAAATACTAAAGAAGGAAGTCAGGAAAGCAAAAAGACATGAGGTTGCTTTGGCAGATAATGTGAAGGTAAACCTGAGGGGTTTCTATAAGTATATTAAGAGTAAAAGGATAGTAAGGGACAAAATTGGTCCCCTAGAAGATCAGAGTGGTTGGCTAGGTGCGGAGCCTCAGGAGATGGGGAAGATCTTAAACAGTTTTTTTGCATCAGTATTTACTCAGGAAACTGCATAGTGGATATGGAAGGAAGGGTAACAAGCAGTTGTGAGATTATAGAGATTAAACAACATATAGAGATTAAAGAGGAGGAGATGCTTGCTGCCTCACAGCAAATAAAGGTAGATAAATCCCCTGGGCCTGCCATGATATTTCCTCGGACCTTGAGAGAGACTAGTGTAGAAATTGCAGGGGCCCTGGCAGATATATTTAAAATGTCCTTAGTCATGGGTGCGGTGCCGGAGGACTGGAGGATAGGTCATGTTGTTCCGTTGTTTAAAAAGGGCTCTAAAAGTAAACCAGGTAATTACAGACCGGTGAGCCTGACATCAGTAGTAGGTAAATTACTGGAAGGTGTTCTGAGAGATCGGGTATACAGGTATTTGGACAGCCAAAGGCTGATTAAGGATAGTCAGCATGCGTGGTAGATTGCGTTTAATGAATCATGTAGAGTTTTGAGAAGGTTACCAAGAAAGTAGATGAAGGAAAGACTGTGGATGTTGTCTACGTGGACTTTAGTAAGGCCTTTGACAAGGTCCCACATGGGAGGTTAGTTCAGAAGGTTCAGACACTAGGTATCCATGGAAAGGTTGTAAACTGGATTCGAAATTGGCTGTGTGGGAGAGGACAGAGAGTGGTAGTGGATGGTTGTTTCTCAGACTGGAGGCCTGTGGTGTGCCTCAGGGATCTGTGCTGGGTCCATTGCTGTTTGTTGTCTATAGATGATAATGTGGTAAATTGGATCAGCAAGTTTGCTGATGACACTAAGATTGGAGGCGTTGTGGACAGTGGGGAAGGCTTTCAAAGCTTGCAGAGGGATTTGGACCAACTGGAAAAATGGGCCAGAAAATGGCAGATGGAATTTAATGCAGACAAGTGTGAGGTGTTGCATTTTGGAAGGACAAATCAAGGTAGGACATACACAGTAAATGGTAGGGCACTGAGGAGTGCGGAGGAACAAAGGGATCTGGGAGTTCAGATACAAATTCCCTGAAAGTGGTGTCACAGGTAGACAGGGTTGTAAAGAAAGCTTTTGGCATCCTGGCATTCATAAATTGAAGTATTGAGTATAGGAGTTGGGATGCTATGGTGAGGTTGTATAAGACATTGGTGAGGCCAAATTTGGAGTATTGTGTGCAGTTCTGGTAACCTAACTACAGGAAGGATATCAATAAGATCAAAAGAGTGCAGAGAAGATTTACTAGAATGTTGCTGGGTCTTCAGGAGTTGAGTTACAGGGAAAGATTGAATAGGTTAGGACTTTACTCCTTGAAGCGTAGAAAAATGAGGGGAGATTTGATAGAGGTTTACAAAATTATGAGGGGTATAGACAAAGTAGATGCGAGTAGCGTCTTTCCACCTAGATTAGGTGAGATAAGTACGAGAGGACATGGCTTTAGGGTGAAAGGGGGAAGATTTAGGGGAACATTAAGGGGAACTTTTTCACTCAGAGAGTGGTGGGAGTGTGGAACGAGCTGCCATCTGACGTGGTAAATGCGGGCTCACTCTTAAGTTTTAAGAATAAATTAGTTAGATACGTGGATGGGAAAGGTCTGGAGGGTTATGAACTGGGTGCAGGTCAGTGGGACCAGCGGAATAAAGTTTTGGCACAGTCTGGAAGGGCCGAATGGCCTGTTTTTTTGTGCTGTTAGTGTTCTATGGTCCTACTATTGCAAAATTACTCATTCCACTCGAAGAGAAGTACACCTACCTCTTGCATGTACTGCAAAGGGATCCTCTCATTGCCAAACTGCTGATTAACAAATAATAATGCATACAGATAACCCATCCGACCATATAGCAGCTCATCGGGTAGTCTTGAACTTGGTTTCACTACAGACTGATGTAGACGGAGGAGTCTGCAACAAATACATTTTAAAGAACAGCAACATTTAGGAATTGTAATTTGAAAATAAGTGAATTTTAGACTTTATTTATAACGAATCATTCCTTATTTATAGAACATGGAACAGTACAGCACAGGAACAGACCCTTCAGCCCACCATGTCCACACCAACCTTGATGTCGATCTGAACTAATTCCATCTGCCTTCACATGATCCGTTTCCCTCTATTCTCTGCCTGTTCCTGTGTCAAACTGCCTCTTAAACGTTGCTGTCGTACCTGCTTCGACCACCTCCCCCGACAACAAGTTCCAGGCACCAGGTAAAAAAAAACTTTCCCCCTTCTCACTTAAACCTATATGCTCTAGTATTTGACATTTCCGCCCTGATAAAAGATTCTATCTACCTTGTCTATGCTTCACATAATTTTATAAACTTCTACCAGGTCTCCCCTCAGCCTCTGACGCTCCAGAGAAAACAACTCAAGTTTGTCCAACCTCTCCTTATAGCTAATGTACTCCAAACCAGATAACATCCCAGTGAACCTCTTTTGCAACTTCTCCAAAGCCTCCACATCCTTCCTACAGTCTGGCAACCAGAACTGCACACAATACTCTAAATGTGGAGTCAAAGTCTTATACAGCTGCAACATGAATTTCCAACTTTTATACTCAGTGGCTGATGAAGAGACCAGGGGCATCTGACTGTAATCCTTCTTTGTCACCCTATCTACTTGTGTCAGGGAGCTACAGACCTGCACCCCAAGATCTCTCTGTACATCAATGCTCCTAAGGGTCCTTGCATTTAATCTCCCAAAATGCATCATCTCACACTTGTCTGGATGTAACTCAATCTGCCACTTTTCCACCCAAATTTCCAACTGATCTACATCCTGCTGTATCCTTTGAAAAACATTCCTTGCTATCCATAATTCCACCAATATTCCTTCACTACTTTGGCTATATTTTGTTTAAGGACCGTCCATTGGACCAGACTGCATTCAATCTACTTTGGGAGGACTAACATGGGTAGTACAATGAATGGTCAGGTGTACTGAGGAACAGAGGGACTTCAGAATACAAGTCCAAAAATCTCCACAGGTGTCAGAACAGGTAGATAAGGTGGAGAAGAAAGCAATATTGCTTTACTTAGATACTTATCTTCATTAATCAGGGCATATAATATATGAGCAGGGAGAACTTCCTGGCATTGTTTATGCCACAGCTGGAATACTGGGTATAGTTCTGGTCACCACACTATAGGAAGGATATGTAAAACAAAGACAGAAAATGGTGGAATATCCAGCAGGTCCAAACTGAAATGCTGATGCTGTTTCTCTTCCCACACGTGACCTGATCTGCTGAGTATTTCCAGCATTTTCTGTTTTTGTTTTAGATTTCCAGCATCTACAGCTTTTTTTTTGATTTTCACGATAGGAAGGATATTATTGCACTGGAAAGGGTGCAGCGGAGATTCACCGGTTGTGTGGGATGAAGCATTTCAGTTGTGAGGAGAGAATGGATAGCCAGGGCTTGTTTTACTTGGCTGAGGGGGGACCTGATAGATGTATGCAAGATTGAGGGCAAGTAGGATTAGTAAAGATGGGTACTTGATGGTTGACTTGGACATAGTAGGCCAAAGGACCGTTTCTGTGCTGTGTACGAGAGTAGGATACAAAAATATACATTAGGGTTTGTAACAACAGCAGGCTGTTTCATTAACAACCTGTAAACTTGGGGATAAAATGTCTTCCTCTCCATTTTGCAGGGTGGAAGGAAAGGATTTCTGCCCAGATAGCTTCAGGGCACCGAAATCAATTGAGGCACCCCAATTATTACTTCAGCTGAGATCAATAACCTCAGTGAACAATGGAAATCAAATCTGCTCTGCTGTGTATTCTACACAATAAAAGTTACAAATCCAGAGCAGCTTCATGCTGCACAAAAGAATTCTTTGAAAGGCACTATCAATTTACCAGTGATATATTTTGGGTTATGGGAATGGAAGTAATACTTTAGACTGAAAGAAATCTGTTACTTTTGCCTTTAGCAGTGCTATTTTAATAAATAGTTCAAAATTTCAATTGAACAAAGTGCAATGGCCGAGCAGGCAGTGCCTAAAAGGCAGAACGTTGTACAATTGACGTTTCTCAGAAGCTAAAGCCAGAGCTGACCCTTTGTTAAATCAGAAATCTTTGAACCATTCACATTGCACCACTGCTATCAAAGATTAACCAAAGAATACACAACCATGCAATAGTGGCACTGAACTGTCAACATTGTAAGACGAAATCAACCAAAATCAGTTTTTAAAAAAAATTCTAACCTTTAATTCATCAAAAATAATTAAGCAAGTGAAATGTATTATATTTAAGTCATTTAGGTGTAGATGCTATCATGATATCAGTAATGTTCCTTATATTGGTCACCATGGTTTCCAACAAAATAAAATTTTCATCATTGAAATCACAATATTTCACTCTGGTACAGTTTCTTCAACAATGTGATTCCCATTTGTTTTTTTCAAGGTAACATTAGCATATAAAGAGTCCTCTTCACAAATTTTGTTTTGGACCAGACAAATGTTGCTTTTTTTAAATGGCAAAGAGTTACAAACTCTTGTGGTAGGCAGGCACTAATGAACAGAGAGACCCAGGGGTCCAAGTCCATAGTTCCCTGAAAGTGGCAACACAGGTCCACAGAGTGGTGTAAAAGACATATAGCACAGTTGCCTTTGTAGGTTGGGTCGTAGAAGAGTTGGGACATTATGCTGCTCCTTTACAAAACACTGGTTAGGCCGCACTTGGAGTACTGCATGCAGTTCTAGCTGCCATACAGGAAGGGTGCGATTGTGTTGGAGCAAGTGCACAGGAGATTGACCAGGATATTGCCTGGATCAGAGGACATTAGTTCTGGGGAGGGACTGCATAGTCTGGGCTTGTTTTCGTTGGAATGAAGGAGGCAAAGAGTGAGCTACAGATATCAAATTAAGAGAGGCATAGACAGAATAATTAGTCAAAATCTTTTTCCCATGGTCAGGGTATGAAAAACAAAAGGGCACAGGTTTGAGGTGAGAGGAAGGGGTTTTCCAAAGGGATCTGAGGGGTAAGTTTTTTTTAAACAGAGTGACTGATACCTGGAGGAAGTGGAATGAATGACAATTACTATGTTTAAGAGGCATTTAGATAGAGACTTAAATAGGCAAGGCTTAGAAGGATAGGGTTCTGATGCTGGCAAATGGGATAAGTGTAGATGGGGAAAAAAGTCGGCATGGACAAAGGGCCCATTTCATTGCTGTGCAACTCTATGAACCTAAAATATACCTGTCAATTCTACCATTCTGTTGGCAACACTGTACACAATACTTCAGGTATGTCTCACCAGGGCCCAACCTACATGCAGCAGAACCAAAGAGTTTCACAGAGATCATGGTTGTCAGCCTGGAGGCAGAAATGGATGGAGGCATAGCCTGGGCAGAATTAAGGAAAAGGCAAGATTTTTTAAGTCACCATGGGACTGGGAGCTAATGCTGATCAGCAAGGACCCAGATGATACAGGCCAGAAAAGAAGTCCTAGAGAAGAAAATTTAAAAAATATTCTTATTTTGTTTGTCTATGAACTTGTTACTTACTGGTTGATATAATTGTCCGATTCCTGCATTTGCTGCAGCTTATGATACACAACTGCAGCTAAAGCTAGGGGTCCTGCGTCGCCACACAGGAAAGTTACCACGCGCCCAGTAAGACATTTCAGGCTTTTATTTACGTACTGAACAGCTTTTTGCAGAAAACTTTGATCACCATAAACATTGTACAGGTGCAGGTACAGCAAAGCAATCCCTGAAGGAATACAAATACATTGTTATACACAAGAAGTCATTAGGCATTGCCATTGTCAAACAATCGGGCATAAACTTTTTATGAGCTAATGACTCAATAAACGCCAAACTGTCTTAACCCTTCTCATGAAAAGGGAACTTTCTCAGATATAGTCAATCTCTCTGGGCCATGAACATGATTAAGTGTCAATGTCAGATGTTCCAAGTTTAGAACATAGAACAGTACAGCACAGGAACAGGCCCTTCAGCCCACAATGTTTCTAGGTAGTTGTCCAAAGATTCACCAACTACTGTTAAGGCAGTTATAGTATTCAATACATATACGATCAATAATTTCAAAACAGGATGACAGAACAAATAATTAACTTGTTACACTCATACCATCCAATATTTTGTTAATAGAACACTACAGCACAGAAAACAGGCCATTCGACCCTTCCAGTCTGTGCCGAAACTTTATTCCGCTAGTCCCATTTACCTGCACCCAGTCCATAACCCTCCAGACCTCTCCCGCCCATGTATCTATCCAATTTATTCTTAAAACTTAAGAGTGAGCCTGCATTTACCACGTCAGACGGCAGCTCGTTCCACACTCCCACCACTCTCTGAGTGAAGAAGTTCCCCCTGATGTTCCCCCTAAACCTTTCCCCTTTCACCCTAAAGCCATGTCCTCTTGTACTTATCTCTCATAATCTAAGTGGAAAGAGACTGCTCGCATTTACTCTGTCTATACCCCTCATAATTTTGTAAACCTCTATCAAATCTCCCCTCATTCTTCTACACTCCAAGGAGTAAAGTCCTAACCTATTCAATCTTTCCCTGTAACTCAACTCCTGAAGACCCGGCAACATTCTAGTAAATCTTCTCTGCACTCTTTTGATCTTACTGATATCCTTCCTGTAGTTAGGTTACCAGAACTGCACACAATACTCCAAATTTGGCCTCACCAATGTCTTATACAACCTCACCATAGCATCCCAACTCCTATACTCAATACTTCAATTTATGAATGCCAGGATGCCAAAAGCTTTCTTTACAACCCTGTCTACCTGTGACACCACTTTCAGGGAATTTGTATCTGAACTCCCAGATCCCTTTGTTCCTCCGCACTCCTCAGTGCCCTACCATTTACTGTGTATGTCCTACCTTGATTTGTCCTTCCAAAATGCAACACCTCACACTTGTCTGCATTAAATTCCATCTGCCATTTTCTGGCCCATTTTTCCAGTTGGTCCAAATCCCTCTGCAAGCTTTGAAAGCCTTCCCCACTGTCCACAACGCCTCCAATCTTAGTGTCATCAGCAAACTTGCTGATCCAATTTACCACATTATCATCTAGATCATTGATATAGACAACAAAAAACAATGGACCCAGCACAGATCCCTGAGGCACACCACTAGTCACAGGCCTCCAGTCTGAGAAACAACCATCCACTACCACTCTCTGTCCTCTCCCACACAGCCAATTTCGAATCCAGATTACAACCTCTCCATGGATACCTAGTGTCTGAACCTTCTGAACTAACCTCCCATGTGGGACCTTGTCAAAGGCCTTACTAAAGTCCACGTAGACAACATCCACAGTCTTTCCTTCATCTACTTTCTTGGTAACCTCCTCAAAAAACTCTACATAATTCATAACGCACAAAGCCATGCTGACTATCCTTAATCAGCCTTTGGCTGTCCAAATACCTGTATACCCAATCTCTCAGAACACCTTCCAGTAATTTACCTACTACTGATGTCAGGCTCACCGGCCTGGTTTACTTTTAGAGCCCTTTTTAAACAACGGAACAACATGACCTACCCTCCAGTCCTCCGGCACTGCACCCGTGGCTAAGGACATTTTAAATATATCTGCCAGGGCCCCTGCAATTTCTACACTAGTCTCACTCAAGCTCCAAGGAAATATCTTGTCAGGCCGGGGGGATTTATCTACTGTGCCTTTATTCGCTGTAAGGCAGCAAACACCTCCACCTCTTTAATCTCTGACATTCCATGACACTATTGCTTGTTTCCCTTCCTTCCATATCCACTACGCCAGTTTCCTGAGTAAATACTGATGCAAAAAAAACTGTTTAAGATCTCCCCCATCTCCTGAGGCTCCACACATAGACAACCACTCTGATCTTCTAGGGGACTAATTTTGTCCCTTACTATCCTTTTACTCTTAACAGACTTGTAATGGCAGTATTGCATCATTTAGGCAGAATGGTTTGACTAAAGATGTGCCTTGTTTCATTTGGAAGCACTCAAAACCAGTTGGTAATGGGTTCAAGACCCATTCCAGTGATGACAACATATAACCCAGTCTAAAAGCAGGGAAGTCTGAAAAAATTCAGCAGATCAGGGAGCATGGTGGAAAGAGAAACAGTTAATGATTCAGGGTGAAGACCCTTCTTCATAATTGAGAAAGAGAGAAAACATTAGTTTTAAGCTGTAGAAAGGGTGCTAAAGGAATGGATATGACATAGGACACATCTTTGATAGGGTGAGACTAGGGTTGCTGTAGGTGGAGTCATCTGGTTGGATAGCTTAATGAGGGGGGGGGGGGAAGAGAGAGAGAGAGAGAGAGAGAGAGAGAGAGAGAGAGAGAGAAGAGAGAGAGAGAGAGAGAGAAAATGAGAATAAAGGAACATAAAGCAATGAAAGGAAGACTTATAGAGAGAGAAAACACAAAAGAATGTAAAAGCTGTGAAATGCAGAACTGTAGGAAATGCCCACAGGGCAGGCAGGAGAGAGAAAAATACATTTATTTGAAGCTGTAAAATTTGATATCAATTCATGAGGTATTCTTCAAGCTTACATTGCGCTTTGTTATAATAGTACAGAAGGCCATAGACAGATAGGTCATAATGGGAGGGGACATAGAATTAAAGTGTCGGGCAACAAGAAGCTCAGGATCACTTCTGTGGACTGAATGCAGGTGCTCACCTGATCTGTGCTTGGTTTCTGCAATGTAGAGGAGAACACATCATGAGCACCGAATGCAGTACACTAGATTGAAAGAAATGCAGCTGAATCACTGTTTCAGCTGGAAGGACTTTGGATCCCTGGATGGTGGGAAGGGAAGAGGCAGATGGGCAAGTGTTGCATGGGAAAATGCTGAGAAGACGAGAGTGGCTGAAGACAGAAGATGAGGGCATTGCAAAAGGGACGCTGCCTTTCGAACGCTGAATGTGGAGGAGAGGGGAAGATTTGTGTGGTGGTGAAATCTTGTTATAGGTAGCAGAAATTGTGATGGCTAATCCATTGAATGCGGAGGCTGGTGAGGGTGGGGTGGGTGTGAGGGAAGGTGAGAACCAAGGAAACTCTACTTTTTCTCAGTCCAGAAAAGGGGGTGAGACCAGAGGTGCAGGAAACAAATGAAATGCTGTCAAGGGCTCTTTTAACTATGGTTATACAGCCATAGAGCATGAAAAAGGCCATTCCGCCCACCATGTCCACACTGACCAGTGCGCACCCATCTGTATAAATCCCATCTTTCAACATTTTGCCTGTAGGCTGGGTGATTCAAGAGCTTGTCCAGACACTTCTTAAATGTTGTCGATGATCCTGCTTCCACCTCTCTCTCCAACAGTGCATTCCAAGTACTCACCATTTTCTGGGTGAAAAAGGTCCCTTCTTCTTCCTTACCCTAAATTTATGTCCTCTAGTTTTATCTACCTCTGATATTGGGAAAGGTTTCCTGCACTCCACCCAATCTATACCCTTCATCATTTTACATACCTCGATCATGTTTCCTCTTAGCCTCCTCCAGTTGGGGAAAACAGACCTAGCTTGTCCAATCTCTCCTCATAACTGAATTGTTCCATCCCAGGCAACATCCTGGTGAATCTTCTCCGCACTCTCTCCAGCACTGTCACATCCTTCTTATAGCATGGTGACCAGAACTGCAAGCAGTACCCCACCTGAGGTCTGACCAAAGTTTATAAAGTCAGAGCAAAATGTCCCTACTTCTGTATTCAATGCCCTGACTGAAGGCCAGCATCACAAATGCCTTCTTAACTGCCTGAGCTGTCAGCTTCAAGAATCTATGGACTTGTTCTCCATGGTCCCTCTGTTCCTCAGTGCTCCCCAAGACCCTACTATTCAAAGTCTATACCCTAGCCTTATTACAATTTCCAAAATGTGTCACCTCACATTTTTCTGGATTAAACACTATTTCTCAGCCTATTTCACCAACACTTCAATATCATCCTGTAGGCTAAGACTGCCTTCCACACTGTCAACAACTCCACCAATCTTTGTGTCATCTGCAAACTTACTTATCATGCCTCCTACATCCACATTCAAATCATTCAGGTATTTTACAAACAGCAAGGGTCCCAGTACTGATCCCTGAGGAACTCCATTAATTACAGGCATCTAAGCATAAAACAGCCCTTTGCTATCACCTATTGCCAAGTTAATTTTGGATCCTTTTGAACCAGCCTTCATGTGAGAGACCTGCATGAGGTCTGTAGCCTTCCAGACCTTCATGATTCAAGTACTTGGTTAGATGCTTCTTAAACGTTGAGAGTGTCTGCCTCTAACACTTCTTCAGGCTCATTCAAGATTCCAAAAAAATTCCCCCTTAATATCTCTTACTGCTCAACTTAAACCTATGGTCTCTTGTCTTAGACAGCCCCACATGGGATTTTTACTATTCACTCTATCTATCCCCCCTCATGACTTTATATGCCTCTATCAGGTTACCCTTCAGCCTCTTCTACTGTAGGGAAAACAAACTCAGCCTATTCAGTCTCCCATTATAACTGTAAAGCTCCAATCCAGGCAACATCCCAGTGAATCTCCTCTGCACCCTCTCCAGTGAAATCACATCATTCCTATAGTGAAGCGACCAGAACTGCACACTGCATTCCAAGTGTGGCCCAACTAATGTTTTATGAAACTGTAACATGACATCCCAGATCTTATATTCTATACCACGACCCATGAAGGCAAAGCATCCCCTACAACTCCCATCCTCTCACCAGCATGTAGTTATCTGGCCTTCTTGAATAAAGGAACAACATTTGCTCTCCTCCAGTCACCCAGTACTTCACATATGACTAACAAAGATGCAAAAATGTTTGTTAGGGTCCCAGCAAATTCTTGCCATGTCACCCATAGCAGCCTGGAATACATCTCCATTTTTTATTCACCTTATCATGTTTGCCAATGACATTTCACAGCCCCTTTTTGCCTTCCTAATTTCCTTTTTTTCTCCTACATTCCTCATAGTTGCCATTTTCAGTTGCCTGTACCCATCATGTGTTTTTTTCCCTTCATCAACTCCTGAGCATCCCTCGTCATTCAGGGTTCCTAATCTTGCTACCCTCACCCTGATGGGAACATGATCAAGAGCATAACTGGACAGGTTCGATGTAAATGGAGAAGGCGAGTTAACTGGTTTGATGGAATCAGGAAGGCTGCAGTGTGCTCCAATAGCCCTGTCAATGATATCTTCCATCATTTTGCTGATGAACAAGAGTAGAGGGGTTGGACTTTTCCTGCTTTTAGTTAGCCACAAATGTGTCTATGATCGTGAGGATCTCAGGAGAAAACCAAGATGGATCAGCAACCTGCTGCTTCTGGCTAAACTTGGTTATGAATACTTCATTCTTGTCATCAGCACTTAAAACACTGGGCCCTGCCAGAAAATGGGGATGTTCTTGGAATCTCCTTTTGTTTGCTACTTCCAACCAGTAGCAGAACTGCAGAGCTCTGAACTGATCTTTTGGTTGCAAGATTGCTTTGTTCTATCTACTGCTGTCTGTTTAGCACATGTCCTGCATTGCAGTGTCACCAGGTCAGCACCAATTTTAGACATGCCTGGTGCTGCTCCTAGCATGCTCATTTGCATTCCTCATTCAAACAGGTTTGATTGCCTGGCTTGATTGTAGTGGTAGAGTCAGGGATAGGCTCAACCATGAGGTTACAGATTGTGATTATGTCCATTTCTAGTGTTGCTGATGGTCCACGGTGCCTTGTGGATGCCCAATTTTAAGTTGTCAAATCTGTCAAATTTAACATAAGTAGAGTGCCACACAATATAACGGAGGATATTCTTGTTCAAGGTCTGGTACTTGTCTCCGCTACTACTCCTTGTGTAGTCGTTACTTCTACCAATGTAGTTACCATTCGCAGGTACATCTGCAACAGGTTGACTGATGATGATGAGGCCAAGTAAGTTGTATTGGTTCACTCACTACTTGCCATGGACCAACTCTGGAAGCTAAGTCCTTCAGAACTTGGCCAGCTTGATTATAATCACAGCACAGGAGGCCATTTGGCCCATTGTGTCCATGCCACTCTCTACCAAAGTAACTCTCAGGTTTTACCAGCCAGGCTTTTCTCTCTCGCCTTGCAAATTTTTCTTTACAATATATTTATCCAATTTCCTCTTCAAGGTCACAATGGAATGTGCTTCCACCACATATGTAGACAGTGCATTCCAGATTCCAACAACTCACTGTATTTTTTTTAAAAACAAATTTCCTCATAACCCCAAGTATCTTATTTGACCTGTAACCTACAGTCATCAATCCCTCCACCAAAGGGAACAGCCTCCCACTACCCACTCTGTCCAGACCCCTCATTATTTTATACACTTGTATCAAATCTCTCCTCAGCTTTCTCTTCTCTAAAGGGAACAGTCGCAGCCTCTCCAATCTATCCATGTAACTATCGTCCTGCATCCCAGCAACCATTCTTGACTTCCCCAACAGTCCACATCCTTCCTATAATGTGGTAACTAGAACCAAGCTCAAACCAACTGAGAGTGGCCAGTGTTTTATAAAAGTTCAGTATGACCTCTCCACTTTTATAATCTATGTTTCTAATGATAAAGCCCAGAATTATTAACTGCTTTCTCAACCTACCTGGCTATTTTCAATGATGTCCACATATACCCCAGACCCCTCTGCTACAGCACCCCTTTTAGAACAGTTTCCTTTATTCTGTATTCTCTCTCTACATTCTTTCAACCAAAGAATTAAGTAATGATGCTACTAAGCCACTTAGTATTGGGTATCAAAGTCCCCACCCAGAATATATTCCGTGAATTTGCTACTTTTAGTGCTTTTTCTGAGTTATGTTCCACATGATGTAACTGATTCATCAGCTGAGGGTGGGTGGAGGTTTCCTAGTGCTTAATTGACCTAATTCATGGAGTCTAAGATCAATGCTGAGGACCGCCCCTCTAACCTGTTTACCCCAGTACTGCACCTCTTATGGACCTGTTGTGCTATGGCACAAAACATACCAAGATGTTGTGATGGAGGAGTCTGGCACATTGTATTCTAAGTATGATTCCATGAGCACCATGACAGGCTGTTGCTCGACTAGACTGTAGGGCAACACTCCCATTTTAATCACAAGTGTCCAAATGTTTGTGAGGAGGACTTTGCAAGGTCAACTGGGCTGGGAGTGATCTTACCATGTCTGAAGTCAGTGCTTAGGTTGCCATTGGATGATCCTTCTGGTTTTATATCGTTTCTGCTGTAATGTAGTGGTTATGATACAATGGAATGACTTCATGGGCATTTCAGGGGCAATTAAAGAATCATCCACATTGCTAGAGTTTGAAATTACACATAAGTTAGACTTGGGTAAGGGATGCAGATTTCCTCCCATGATGGACAATGGTGAATCAGAGGAGCTTTTACAACAATCCAATTGTTTCACAGGTATTCTTATTAAAGACTTTTATTAATTCCACATTATTAATAAAATTTAAATTCCTGAGCTGCCATGGTGGGGCTTGAACTTACATTTCTGGATTGTTCTGGGTCTGGCAACTCAACCATTGTATCACCACCATTACTGCTTTTTCAGGTAGATGTAAAAGATTCCAAGATTCTGTGACACTGCAAAGGGAGAATGGAATTCTCCTGGTAACTTATCATAAACCAGCCAATTGTTGAATTCACCTTGGTTTGCAAGATCTTTCTTTGTTCAAACTAATTGCTACATTCCCCATAATTACAAAACAGAAATAACTCGGCATTTTTTTTTCTGTGGTTTAGGGCTGTGATCTATTTGGGAAGGGGAAATAAATCAGCATTGGTTTCTACTGCTGATCACAAATGGAATCCAATGTTTTCACACAAGAACAGAATCCAAATCAAATCTAATATCCATGAAACAGCTCTCAGCAAGTCAGCAGCTTCAGCAGAAGGGGGGGTTACAAATTGGCAAAGAAACTTTGTAAATAACTACAAGAGCAAATGACGCTTAGAGACAGGTCAATGAAATGTTATTGATTTCAACATCAAAGAAACAGATTAATTGTATCTTGATTTGTCCAAAATTAACCAAAAATTCTTGAGCCTAGTAATACATGGAGGAAAGCTGGAAAGCTGAAGCACATGTATGCAATAGTCATTTTGGGTTTTGATGGAATCTTCCACTTCCAGATCTCATTATAAATTAGTTCCAAACATGGAGAGGGCTGAATTTCAGAGCTGTGGTGAAAGTGATTGCCTTCAACATTAAAGCAGAATTTGATTGAATATGGAAAATTGAGGTCAATGGGCATCAAGGGGAAAATACAAGTGACTAAACTAATACATAATACTTAGGAAGGTAATTGTGGTTGTTGAATTGTGTCAGCCCCAGACCATTCTCACAGGGTTACTTCACAGCATGGTTCTAGGCCCAACTATCTTCAGCTATGTCATAATATCTTTACCCTCCAACATACAGAGCAAAAGGCAAAGATGTTCACTGATGATTGGACAATGCTCAATTCCATTTGCAATCACTCAGATAACAAAACAGCCTTAAAAATTAAAAAAACTTTCAGTTTTACTTCAATGTGCCAATTAACCTAGTTACATAACTAGGTAACTGAGAAAATTGATGAAGGCACTATGGTAGACATGGTTCACATGGACTTCAGTAAGGCTTTTGACAAGGTCCTGCATGGTAGAATGGTGCAGAAAGTTAAGGCACAAGGGATCTGAAGTGTGTTAGCAAACTAGATCCAAAAGTGGTTTGGTGACAGGAGGCAGAGGGTAGTGGTGAATGGGTGCTTTTCTAACCGGAAGTCTGTAACAAGTGGTGTTGATGCTGGGACCTTTGTTGTTTGTGGTATATTATGTTATACAAATGACCTGGATGAGAATGCAGGGGGTGTAATTAGTAAGATTGGTGGAGTCACAGATAACGAAGAAGGTTGTCTAAGGATACAGCGGAACATAGATCAGTTGGAAAGTTGGGCGGAGTGATGGCAGATGGAAGTTAATCCAGATGTGTGAGGTAATGCACTCTGTAAAGTCAAATTCTGGTGGTATATACAGAATAAATGGCAGGGACCTTAGGAGTGTTGAAGTACAACCAGTGCACTGCTGTTGGCAGGAGTCCATCTACAAGCTTCACTGAAGCATCTCATGAGGGCTTCTTTGATAACACCTACCAAAATGATGACCTCCATCATCTAGAAAGATGTAGGGAGCTGGCGCAAGGAACTCCACTGCCTTCAAGTTCCCTTTCCAGGCTGCACATTGTTCCGACTTAGAAGTGTATGGCAATTAATGCATTTTCACTGGATCTAAATCCCGAAATTGGTAAAACACATTATGGGTGCCCCTTCACCAGATAGACTGCAGCATTTTAAAGAGCTGGCTTACCACTTCCTCCTCAAAGGCAATATTTGATGCACAATAAATCCTAGTCTTGCTGGTGTTGTTGAGTTCTGTAACTGAATAAGAATTAGCTTTCTGGAAGGAAGCATGAGGTAAAGTAATATAATTGAACAATTTTAACATGTGCTGAGCAACAAAGAGACCTGGAAATTATTGGAGAAAATTCAAAAAATTATGGTATATGAACATTTGGAAAGACAAAGGCTTATCAGGGATAGTCAGCACAGCTTTGTGTTTGTGGGGGCGGGGGAAGTCCTGTCTCACTTTTGTATTGAGTTGTTTGAGGAGGTAACCAAAACGATTGATGAAGGCAAGGTGGTAGACATTGTCTATATGGACTTTAATAAGGCATTTGACAAGGTCCTGCATGGTAGGCTGGTTCAGAAAGTTAAGGCACATGGGATCCAGGGCATGGATCCTGGTTAATTGGCTCCAAAATTTGCTTGGCGAAAGGAGGCAGTGAGTAGTGGCAGAAAGATACTTTTCTGATTGGAAATGTATGATCAGTGGTGTACCACAGGGATCGGTGCCGGGACCTTTGCTGTTTGTGTTATATATCAATGTCTTGGACGTGAATGTAGGAGGTATGATTAGTAAGTTTGTTGATGACACAGAAGTTGGTGGTGTTGTGGATAGCAAGGAGGGCTGTTTAAGGTACTTATGGCACTAAGTAATGTTATAGAATAGAGGTACCTTGGGGTTCAAGTCCATAGCTCCCTGAAAATTGCAACACAGGGTTTGCCAGATCCGGTTATTTTCGAATCTGCAGGTTCTTTCAGGAGTCCAAGAATGAGTTGAAAACAACTTGGTGCTTCGCAAAGTTTTGTTGGAAAAGTTTAAAATAAAGAAACAGTCACAGAGCACATGGCACTAGCTTTACTACTAGGAGATGAGCCAAGACAAAAGGAACTAAAAATGAGCTAGGGTCAGGGGTGGAGGAGAGCAAGAGAGTGATTAACGAAAAACGACACCTTTTATACCTGAGATAAGAGGTACTCCTTAGCTAACAATAGTCCAATCAGGAAACCTATTAGATATCTCTGACAAAACCAACCAATGAGAAAACACATATTCACCTGATGGATGAACAAATGAGCTAGGAAGCGGCCATTCCTTGTGCAGCCATTTAAGGTGTATTAAATTCTATACATGTTTAAAAACTACTTAAGATAGTCAAACCCAACAGGATGAAGAAGGCAAGTGGAAGATCAGGGCACAGAATATAAAAACTGGGAGATTACGTTGCGACATTACAAAACACTGATGAGGCCGCATAAAGTAGTATGTGCAGTTTTGGTTGCTACACTAAAGGAAAGATGTGATTGCACTGGAGAGAGTGCAAAGGACATTCACCAGGATGTTGTCTGGATTGGACAACCAGGATGTTACTTAAGGACATTACTTATAGGGAAAGATTGGATAGGCTGGGTTTATTTTCCCTGGAGTGACAGGACACTGAGTGGTGACTGATTGAAGTATATAAAATTATAGGATTTGTATAAAAGATAGTCAAAATCATTTTTCCATGGTAAGGGTATCAAAGACAAAGGCTTAAGGTGAGAAGAAGGAGTTTTAAAGGGGATCCAAGGGGAATTTATTTTTTCAAACACAGAGTGTGGTCAATATCTGGAACACACTGCTAGAACAGGTGGTGGAATTGGATATGATCACTACATTTAAGAGGCATTTAGGTGAGCACTTGAATATGCAAGGCACAGAAGGAAATGGACCCAATGTGGGCAAATGGGATTACTGTAGACAGGCAGAAAGATTGGTATGGATGTGGTGGGCCAAAGGGCCTATTTCTATGCTGAACAACTCCATGACTCTATGACCTTGAAGCTGGCAGTATAACTTACAAAGGCTATTTAGATTGGTTTTATAAATCAGGGTACTCAAAGGTTTTTTTTGTGAATCATTATAAATATGACCTCAGCTGGTGTTGTGCATCTACTTCCATGCATCATACTTTAGAAAGGAGGCAAAGTCTTGACACAAGTACAGAAATTCACTGGAATGGTACCAGAGATGAAGTCATAAAATCTTTGCGATAAAGTATACTCCTCAAAACATTGGCGGTCCGGAACATTTGGACTGAGGGTCGTGTTGAAAGCTTAAAGTTACCAAAGCAACTGAAATATAGCAGTGAACCCGGGTAAGAACAGAATGTGTTCAGATAAGAAAAGGTTGTGCATTTCATCTGCTTTCATTGATGGTATTTGCTTTTATTTTGTGGGACTAACAAACAGATAAAATAACTTAACTAATTCAGTGTTTCTGCCATGCAAACAAACACAGTATTTAATTGACTACTAGCGAACAGCTAATGATCTACAGGACTGAAAAATCGGTGTCCTAATTTCTTTGAACAATTTCCATCCTTGAAGTCATCTCTTGAAAGCTATAAACTTAGTGCGTAACTATTGTTTAGTGAATGGCTGTTGATTAATGTCATCACAAACCAATTCCAAGGTTATCAGAATTACAGATAAGAACTAGTCACATGCCATTCTGCCACCAATTTTTGGGTTATCTGAAACCTACAGCAAATAAAAATGACAAAAACAGTTTTCAACTCTAGATCAAACTGCACTACCTTCCAACAAGTCGCCTTAAGTCCAGTCAATGTGTGTTGTCATCACCACCGCCCTCACCAAGGTCATTGATGGTTACTGGTACTTTTCCATATAAATACAATCAATAAAATCTCAACATCAGCAACTCCAATGAAACACTAATGCAAACAGCAATGAGAACAAACAACTTGTGGTGTTCCTAAATGAATGTACCACACCTGAAAATCAATTCTGGAAAATTTCCATATTCAGTCAAGATCCACACACTCTCATCCAGTGATGCCCATCCACGTACACAGACGCACTCTACCCGAGAAGGAAATCCACAGCCAGTTTACATTTCTTTACTTCACCACAACCTTTTACAAACATGTATTATAACTCCACTGGAGCATCTTGGTTTGAGACAATGCTCTTCGCTGGTGAGCATTCAAAGGTTATTGGTGCTCATCCAAATCCCTATTTTAGCTTACCCTGACTTTATATTGAAATCTCATATTCTACATTACTTTAGTGTGTCTTCAGACAGAAACAAATCCGGTTGCCTCTTGAATATATTTACATTAAAAAAACTGACAGGTCTGTTTTCAGGGTTAAATCCTATAATGCAGGATACTGTCAATCAGGAATACCCATCAGCTAATATAAAGATTAGGTTTTAAAAATAAATTGATATAGATTTATGGCTGCATTTATACCTTTCGCAATCTTAGGATATACAAAAAAATCGCTTCACTAACCAATGAAGTACTTTTGAAGTATGGCCTTTGTTGTAGCAGAAGACACAGCATGCTGCAAGTACACACTAACAGTAATATAAGCAAAAAACAAACTGTGTGAGGAACTCAGCAGGTCAGGCAGCATCCGTGGAAAGAAATGGACAGTCGACGTTTTGGGTTGAGAACCTACATCAGGACTCGAGAGGAAAAAATCAGAATATAATAAGCAGTGTGAGATGTTGATTGTGTAATTAATTACTGGTCAGGACAAAAGGGATGTCTCTCGTCCCTCTTTCAAAACAGTGGACATGAACACCTTAATATCTCATGTGAAAGGTGCCAACTATGCCACACTCACTGTGCAGCACGCAGTTATACATGGCCAATAAGACCCAATTTCTGTGCTCAAACCTCTGAAATGCAACTTCCCTCAAAAGGCTACTGACTAAGCTACAGTTGGCGTAAACCTGTTTACTCCAGGAGGAAGAAAACCATGAAGATAGAGAGGTTTTAAAGACTCTTAGGCCTGAAGTAAGTCTGAAATAGAGAATGCAATCGGACTACAATCAAAATTGATTTCAATAGAGGGAGAGTGTGAAGAATGAAGAATGCACAAGTCAGCTATGCAGAACCTTCTGCATTAATGGTTCTGTCTGAATTTCTAATAGGTTCTCATGTCTAAAGTTACACATTCCCTATATTTTGACAATATAATTATGTTTAGTTTATTATTTTTGGTGCTCATAGTACCTGTCCATCCAGTGTAGGTGCTGCAATCAGTCTGATCAGCTTTTAAAAGCCCATTTTCCATATACTGCAGAAAATCACTGATCTTGCTCTGTAGATGCTGAATGAAGCTGCTGGTTAACTGTAAAGAATTAATAAAAAGAGATTTTTTTTTCATAGATCAGATCACTAGAAATGAATAAAGACCAAATACACACAACTTATTCAGGTATCTTCATCTTTTCCCCTCTTGACAAAGTTTCCAGCATAAATGAACTGTTTTCGTAAGTATAAAAGCAACGATGACTTTAGTGCAAATGGGTAACTCCAATAATTGAGAAACCTGTTTACATACTATTTGGACTCCAAAAGGGCACCTACTTGTAAAAGATAATCAGTCTACAAAAATAAAATATCCTATTTCCTCAAAATATTCAAGAGATAAAGATTGTGCACCCTCATATCTGGTACACTGACAAAAGAACTTGGATCAAATCTCTCCTAGCTGCCCCTATTCCAAAGAAAACAACATAGCCTCGTAAATCTCCACCCATAACAGAATGCCTCATCTTATATTCTATGCTTCAGTCAATAAAAGTATCTCTTACACCTTCTTTACTGTCTTCTCTATCAGTCGTTCCATCTCCAGGGATCTGTGGACATGCATTTCTTGTGCTCTTTGTCTCTGTATACTTCTTACTGTTCCACCATTTATCGCATTTGGAAAGCTTGTCTTCTTCAAATGTATCACCTTGCACTTCACTGGAAGTTCATTTGCTAAGTTTCAGCCCCCTAACCAGTTCAATAACAGCAGTGTACAAGATTTTTTTATTTCATTCTTCTACTGGATAGTGATGGCCTTCTCGAACTGCTGCAGTCCTTCCTGCTGAGCTCCCCACCACTACAGTCTTCAGAACATTCAGGTTACTCCACACAGTATCAAGAAAAACTGAATGCATGGATACAGCAAGGACTACGAGACTGTAGTACTGCAAAACCTGAAGAGTCAGCCACATCTCCAGCTGATCTGTTTCAGTGCAACTGGAACACTGACAGCTCCCTGAGAATGTGGAAAATTTCTCAGGCATGTCTTGTTCACAATTGGGTTGTATACTCCCAAAAAGGACATAGCCAAGTTGGTTAACTACCACCTAATTACAGAGTCAGAGAGACATACAGCATGGAAACAGGCCATTCGGCCCACCATATCCATGCCAATCAGTGGGCACCCATCCATATTAATCCCATCTTCCAGCACTTGGCCCACAGCCTTCAATGCCCAGATGATTCAAGTGCTTGTCTCAACACCTCCTAAATACTGTCAGTGACTCAGCTTCCACCACTTTCTCCACAGCACATTCCAGGTACTCACCACTCTCTGGGTGACAAAGGTCCCCCTCAGTTCCAAATCTCTTACCCCTTACCCAAAATCTATATCCTCTAGTTTTATCTACCTCTGATATGGGGAAAGGTTTCCTGTCATCTACTCTCTGATCAAGAGAAATGAATCAATCTACTCTCAGTCATCAAATCTGTCATCAACAATAATATCAAGAGGCACTTACCATACAATAACCGACCCACAGATGCCTACGCTGGGTTTCATCAGAACCACTCAGCTTTAGACATCACAGGCTTTTACCAGAGAAGATGCGCAGAGCAAGTTGTTTTTTTTTACACACACAGAGAGTGGTGCATGCCTGTAATGTGCTGCTAGGGGTGGTAGTGGAGGCAAATACGATAGGAGGCATTTAAGAGGCTCTTAGATAGGCACATGAATGTGCAGAGAATGGAGGCACATGGACATTGTGCAGGCAGAAGGGATTCATTTAGTTAGGCATTTAAATACTAGTTTAATTAGTTTGGCACAACATTGTGGGCCAAAGGGCCTGTTCCTGTGCTGTGCTGTTCTATGTCCTATGTTTAAGACTTCCAAAAGTGAGAATGACTGCCTTTGACATTAGGCATCATTGACAGTGTGGGACCAAGGAGCTTGATAAAACTGAAATCAATGGGTATCAAAGGGAAAATGATCTAGTGGTTGGAATCATAGCTTGCTCAATGGAAGGACTGCTGAAGGACTGGGCACAACTATCTTCAGCTACTTCATAAAATACCTTCTTTCTTTCATCAGCAGGGTGTCTGCTGATGACTGCACAACGTTCAATTCCATTCACAACTCCTCAGCAAATGAAGCAGTCCACGCCTACATGCAGCAAGACCTAGACAACATTCATTCATGGATTGATAAGTGACAAGTAATGTCTGTCCACAAAAGTGAAGGCAATGACTACTTCCAACAAATAAATATCTAATTACCTACCCTGGACATTCAATGGCATTAGCATCACAGAGTCCACCACCATCGATATCCTGGAGCTCACCACTGACCACAGCTCAACTGGACCAGCTACACAAGTACTATGGCTACAAGAATAGGTCAAAGGCTGGGTATCCTGCAGTGAGTGAATCACCTCCTAACACCCCCAGAAGATACAAGTCATAAAGTTATAGAATTATAAGCAAAGAACAGGCCCTTCAGCCCAACTTGGCCATGCTGACCAAGACGTCCACCTGAGCTAGTCCCATTTGCCAACATTTGGCCCATATCCCTCTCGGCCTTTTCTATTCATGCACCCACCCGAATATCACTTAAACATTGTAACCTCCCTCAACCACTTCCTCTGGCAGTTCATTCCATATACCCACCACCCTCTATGTAAAGAAGTTGCCCCTCAGGTCCTTTTTAAATCTTTCCCCTCTCACCTGAAACCTATACCTTCTAGTTTTAGACTCCCTTTTACTGGGAAAAAGACTGAGAGGATTCACCTTATCAATGCCCCTCATGATTTTATATACTTCTCTAAGGTCACCCCTCAGCCTTCTTTATTCCAGGTAAAATAGACCCAGCCTACCCAGCCTTTCCTTATAACTCAAGCCCTACAATCCCAGTAGCATCCTCCCAAAACTATTCTGCACCCTTTCCACCTTAATGACATCCTTCCCATAGCCAAGTGACCAGAACTGAACATATTACTCCAAAGTATGGTCTCACCAGTGACTTGTACAGTTGCAACATGACGTCTCAACTTCTGTACTCAATGCCATGAGTGTGAAGGCAAGTGTGTCAAATGCCTTCTTCACCACCCTGCCTACCTGTGCCTCCACTTACAGGAAACTACATACTTTTACCCCCTAGGTCTCTCTGTTCTACAACACTCACCAGGGTCCTGTTATTTACTGTGCAAGTCCTGCCATGGTTTAACTTACCAAAGTGTAATACCTCACACCTAGAGCTAAATTCCAACTGCCATTTTTGGCCCACTTCCACAGTTGATCCAGGTCCCATTGTAATCTTAGATAACCATCTTCACTATCTACCATACCACCAAATTTGGTGTCACCTGCAAACTTACTAACCATGCCAACTACATTCTCATCCAAATTGCTAATATGACAAACAACAGTGGGCCCAGCATCAATCCCTGCAGCACACCACTGGTCACAGGCCTCTAATCTGAAAAACGATCTTGCAATCCAATTGGCTAGATCACCTATGATCCCATGTGATCTTCCGGACTACCCTACCATATAAGACCTTGTCAAAGGCTTTGCTAAAGTCCATGTAGAGAGCTTCTACTGTCCTGCCCTTGTCAATCCTTTGTCACCTCCTCAAAAAAAACTCCACCAAAATTGACACAATTTTCCACGCACAAAACCCTGCTGACTATTCCTAATCTATCCCTGCCTTCCCAAATGAAGACTCTGTCCCTCAGAAACCCCTCCAGTAACTTTCCCACCACTGATGTTAGGCTCACTGGCCTGTAGTTCCTTAGCTTGTCCTTGCAGCCTTTCTTCAATAAAAGGACAACATTAGCCACCCTCCAGCCTTCCAGTACCTCACCCACGGCTAAAGATGATACAAATATCTCTGTCAGGGCCCCTGTAATTTCTTCCCTAGCTTGTCACAATGTCATAGGATACTCTTGATCATGTTGTGGGTATTTATCCACCTTAACATGCTTTATGAACCACCAGTACCTTCTCTTTTGTAATGTGGATATGTTCCAAGACATCACTATTCATTTCCCTTAATTCCTTAGCTTCCATGATCTTCTCCACGGTAGATACAGATGAGAAATATTCATTAAAAATAGAGCATGGAAATAGGCCCTTTGGCCCAACTCGTTCATTCTGAACAAGGTGCACCTAAGTTAGTCCCATTTGCTCACATTTGGCCTATATCCCTCTAAACCTTTCCTATCCAAACGTCTTTTAAAGATTCTTATTACCTTGCCCATCTCATGTAGCTCCACAAAGAGTTGACCCTTAATGGGACCTATTCCCTCCCTAGTTACCCTCTTAATATAATTGTAGAATCTCTTAATATTCTTCTTCACCTTATCTGCCAGAGCTATCTCACGTCTTCTTTTTGCCCTCCCAATTTCCCCCCTAGGTGTACTCCTATACCCCTTATACTCCTCAAGGGATTTGCTTGATCCCAGCTGCCTATACCTGTCATACACCTCCTTCTTTTTCCTGACTAGAGCCTCAATATCCCTTGTCAACCCCAAGGCTCCCTAATCCTGCCAGCCTTGCCATTCACTCTAACACGAACATGCTGTCCCTGAACTCTCCCTATCTCACTTTTAAAAGCCTCCCATTTGCCAGACATCCCTTTACCTGCAAACAGCCTTGGCAATATCATGTCCAAGGCCTTCATAAGTTGCCTTGCTCCAGTTTAGGACTTTAACTTGTGGACCAGTCCCATCTTTTTCCATAACTATTTTAAAACTAATAAAATTATAGTTATTGGTCCCAAAGTGCTATCCCACTGACACTTTAGTCACTTACCTCATTTCCCAAAAGGAGATGCAGTGTTGTCCCCTCTCTAGTAGGGGCATCTACATATTGTTTGAGAAAACGTCACTGGATACATTTAACAAATTCCACCCCATCCAAACCCTTTGCACTATGGCAGTCTCCGTTAATATGATAGAAGTTGAAATCACTTACTATTACAACCCTTTTATTCTTACAGCTATCTACATATTTGCCTATCTAATTCCCTCAGACTATTGGGGGTGGGCTGTAATAGAACCATATCAAAGTGATCACACCCTTCTTATTTCCAAGTTTCACCCATATAGCCTCACTGGATGATCACCCAAGAATATCCTCCCTAAGCACTTCTGAAATGTAATCAAAAACACAACACCCCCTCCTCCCTTACCTCCACCTCTATCATGTGTGTAGCATCTGTACCTGGAACATTGAGCTGCCAGTTCTGCTCCTCCCTCAACCATGTTTCTGTTATGATTATATTACCCCAGTCCCACATACCAATCCATGCCCTGGCTTCCTCTACCTTATTTGTCAGGTTTCTTGCATTAAAGAAAATGCAACTTAGTGTACCATACCTTCCTCATTCCCTGTCTAGTCACTGCCTGTCCTGGTTACTGAATTGCTCGCTTTAACATTTATATTTGCCTCAAGATTCCCACCTGCCTCAAGATTGCTTTGGGTCCCACCCCTCCTACCAGACTAGTTTAAACCCTCCCAAGTAGCAGTGGCAAATCTCCCCGCCAAGATATTGGTTCTCCTTCAGTTCAGGTGTAACTAGTCCCTCTTGTACAGGTCCCACCTGCCCTGGAAGAGAGCCCAATGATCCATATTCCTGAAGCCCCCCCTCCTGCACCAGCTCCTTAGCCACACATTTAATTGTAGTTAAAGTCAGGAGCGCAATGCAATACTCCTCAGTTACCTGGATGAGGGCACCTGCAACATCACTCAAGAAGTTCAGCACCATCTGGGACAAAGCAGCCTGCTTAATTGGTACCACATCCACTACCCTGGATATTCATTCCCTCCACCCATCAGTGCACAAGGCTCCTCCTACAGTGCTTCCAAACCCTTTACTACAAAGACCGGGGCAGCAGGCATGAAGCAATACCACCAGCTGCAGGTTCCCTTCCAAGTCACACACCATCCTAACTTAGAAATGTATCACTCTTCCTTCAATGTCCATAGAACCATAGAACAATATGGCACAATACAGGCCCTTCGGCCCACCATGTTGTGCCGCCCTTCAAACCACACCTATGACTATCTAACCCCTTCCTCCTATCTATTATATTGATCTATTCAATATAATTCTCCCAAAACAAAGGAAATTAAAAGTTAATCCCATGACATTATCATTTATACCATCATATTAAGCTTGTGACAGCCAAAAAGGTTATTTGGTTTGCTGCAAACATTAATATTATTATTATTACAATAACAACCATTCATGGTCACCTTTTACTGGATCAGTATGGGAGAAAGAAAGGCAGACAGCACTGAAGAACTTAAATGAAGATTATTTTTTTCCTTGTCTGTTTTTATTCAAGAGGCATATCAATCTGGTTGAAACAAGGAGAAACAGACTTTTGTACAGTGGCTTTCACAACTTCAGGCTGTCCCAAGTCACCTTACAACCAATGATCTTCTTCTGAAGTAATTGCTGTGGCTTCGAGAAAACAAGGCAGAAAAATTGTGCTTAGCAAGATCTCACAAAATGAAATTCATGACCAGGCAGCCAGTTTCAGTGACAATGTTTGAAGGTTAAGTGTTGTCCAGGATACCAGTGCCATGAGATTACATACTTCCACTTTAAATAGCATCCCTGGATCTAAATTCTACTTCAGAACACTGGAAGTATCTTCAACAGAAGGCCTGCAGGTATTCTTACCACCACCTTCTAAAAGCATTTAGGGACGGACAGTCATTGAAGGGTGCCAAGTATCTGAAAAATTAATAAATTAAAAAACTCCCAGTATTTTGGGCAGAGTTCCAGCAATTGTATCCTGAGACTGTTCAGCAGTGGCATACATTTCTAGATCAGGATAGTATATGACTTGGAAAACTCACTGGTGTTCCAATGTCTAGTGACTTTAATTCATCCTAAAATAAAATCATTTTACATTAAAGACTCAATCCATCACCTTTGGGTAAACTGATTAAGTTATTAAGTAACCTTTAAGAAGTACATAAACTATTTCCTAGTTAGATTGCAGCACTAGAAAATCTTAAAATATATGTCATTGCATCCAAAAAAATCCAAACTAATTTTGGGAGTTTTCTTCAAGGTCTCCAAAGGAATACATCAGGGACACACCCACAACCATGTGCAGAGTCTATTTCTGGCACAATCTTTCTAAAGCTAGCAAATTGCAGAAACTTGAGTGACATTCAACATAATTTGCATTCAGAACTGCACAATATTTTACACAGATTGACCCATATTGGTAAATTTGTGCCATAAAGAAAAACAGTGATACTCTTAACTTGACTTGATAAGTGCAATTCCAACTTAAGATACTCCCTACCATTCAGCAGAAAACAGTTGGCACTCCATTGCCCACTTTAAACATTTGTTCCCTTCACCAATGATGCAATATGGCTGCAACATAATCTACAAGGTGCACAGTAACCCACCAGAGCTCTTTTGACTGCACTTTCAAAATCTGCAACATTTACCAGCTGAAAGGATAAAGGAAGCAACAACAATTAGGTATCTAATTAGTCAAGGTATCAAGGGATATGGGGAGCCGGCCAGAAGTTGGGGCTAGATAAGAATGGTTTAGTTTAGCTCAGCTCATGGAGTAGACTCGATGGGCCGAACGGCCTTTGTTTTTTGTGAATTTTTACCCTAAGGTTGGGTGAGGCCCTAGAATTAGAGGACTTAGGTTTAGGGTGAAAGGTGGAATATGTAAGGAGAATCTGAGGAGGAACTTCTTCACTCAGAGGGTGGTGTGAGTGTGGAATGAGCTGCCAGTGGAACTGGTAGATGTGGGTTCAATTGTAACATTTAAGAGAGGTATGGATAGGTACATAGGTGGGAGGGGTTTGGAGGAATATGGTCTGGGTGCAGGTGGATGGAACTAGGCAGAAGATCAGGTTGGCATGGACTAGATGGGCTGAAGGACCTGCTTCTGTGCTGTAGTACCTATGACTCTAACATGCTCAATCTCCTCTTGTCCAACCATCATCTCCTTAAGTGCTCACTGTCACTGCGGCAAAATTCTGTTACTCCTTACTTGCCCCATTATAGGAGTACCTCAACATAAGACTGTTGTGATTCAAGGTATCCCTTAACACAAGGGAAAGCAAAATAAATTCTGCTCTTCCCAGAGATGCCCACATCCCATCTTGAATTGCTCTTTTGTCCACATTTGGACTGAAGTTCCAATGAAGACTTGAGCAAGAGTTCTGGCAAAACCTAAACTGGTGAGTAAGCAATACCTTACATTAATTTGAGATCAGATTTGTACAGCTTTTAGTGAACAGGATACACTAGGCAGCAGCTTTTCTAGAAGCATGTCTGGTTTTGAAGTGGAAGTCTTCACCAGTACAGCTGAGATTTCATCTGGCCCCAGAGTCTTTTCACTGTCAACTGCTCTTTTCCGTTTTTTGGATGGATCATGGTACAAATCAAATTAGCTGAAGCTTGGATTCTATAAAGATGGGTATCACAGAAGGAAGCCAAAATGGATCTCGAGGAAGCCGAAATGCATCTCACACTTAGCATTACTGGCCAATGTGATTGTGATATTTCTCAACACAAGAAACAGAAGCAGGAATAGGCCATTCATCTCTGTGACTGCTCTACCTTTCAACATTATTTTCCCATCCCATCCCCATGTTCCACAATTCCTTTAATAATTAAAAATCTATTGATCTCTGTTTTGAATGTAATCAATGACTGAGCCTCCACTACCCTCCGAGGTATACAATTCCAATGATTCACCACCCCTCGAGTGAAGAAATTTCTGCCTCCTTTCAGTCCTGTCATGGCCTTCCCCTTGTTTTGAGATTGTAATTCCGAGTTCTAGATTCCTCAGCCAGGGGAAACATCCAACCCATTGTCATGGCTATCCCTCGAGGTCGAGGATGATGGTCTTCGTTCCGTTGATCTATGTATGGGTTCTCAAGTGGCTTATGAGTCCAATCTTGGCTCTGAAAGTTCTTCCGCATTCAGGACAGGTAGTTCCAGATGTCAGATCGGGCTTTGGTTGTTGCTGCCTCTCTTTCCATTTTCTTCTCTTTTCCTCTAATTCTGCACATCTGTTGGCTTCGAAAGTTGCTGTTCCTTCTCGGATGATGGTTTGTCAGAGTTTCCTGTCCTTGGCATTGGTTTCCCAATTGTTGATGTCAATGTTACATTTCTTCATGTTGGCTTTTAAGACGTCTTTGAATCTCTTCTGTTGTCCGCCTCTTTTACGTTTGCCTACATTAAGCTGGGAGTGGAAGATTTGTTTCAGCAGATTTGTCTTTCATCTGAACAACGTGACTGCTCCATCTTAGTTGGTAGTTGATAACGTAGGCTTCAATGCTTGTTGTTTTTGCTTCATTTAGCATGCTGACGTTGGTTCTCCTATCTTCCCAGCTGATATTTAAGATACTTCGAAGACAGCGTTGATGGAACTTTTCAAGTGCCTTCAGATGTCATCGGTATGTTGTCCAAGTTTCTGATGCATACAGGAGCGTTGGGATCACCACTGCTTTATACACTAACATTTTAGTGTCTGTTCGGATGTCACAATCGTGAAAGACTCTTGTTTGGAGATGTACAAAAGCTATTACGGCGCATTTAAGATGATGTTGGATCTCATCATTAAGGTCTACATTGGAGGAGAGGTGACTTCCAAGATATGGAAGCGGTCCACATTTTCCGGGGTTGTTTCGCCAAGTTGAATTGATGGTTCTATCCGATTCGTCTCAGATGGTGACAATTGATAGATGATCTGAGTCTTCTTGGAATTGATGGTAAGTCCAAGTTTCATGTACGCATGGTTGGAGGCAGTCAGAATCTGTTGTAAGTGGTTTTCTGAGAGAGCTGCAAGACAGTTGTCATCTGCGTATTGGAATTCGATGAGGGAACTCGTGGATGTCTTGTTTTTGGACTTGAGACGGGCAAGATTGAAAAGTCTGCCATCTGTTCTGTAGATATATCTATCTTGTGAAACTATGAAATTGTGCTTCGGGATTGAGGATGACTTGCTCCCACCAGTTTTGTAGGGTCCAAGGCAGCTCATGAGGCAAGTAAGGGAACCACAGACTCTTCCATAGAAGAGCCAGGTGGTGGGCAGGTTGCTGAATGGTTTGTGAGATGGTGCACTCCTTCTCCCACTTACTTTTGGTCTCTGTGTGCTCCCAATGCATGGGTTCCAGGCTCTCAATACCATCCCAATTGTCACTTCACCATTTTGCGTAGTTACGAGCCAGAAGTTCTGAGGAGTTCAATGGGCATGTTGTATTTTTTTCCCCAAGGCTTTACACAGATCCCTGATTTTTTTCCCTCTGTCTGCCTAGTAATTTCTTCCTATGACAGTGCTTGGAATAGAACTTTGGGAGACTGGTGTCAAGTATGAGGCCTGCCCAACACAGTGGACCAACTAAAAGATAACAAGGCTTTGGGAACAGATGGTAACCTCAGTGAAATCCTAAAACAAAGTGAAGAACTTCAGTTATGAATCAACAATGTCACTGCAATATTTGGGAGGTCATACCAAGGAACCTTAGAGATAACGTAATCAGTCCTAGAGAGATACAGCACACAAAAAGGCCCTTTGGCCCAACAGGCCTGCACAAACCATCAAGCACCCATTTATATTATCCCTAAACTAACCCAATTTACAATGGGCAATTAACCTACCAACCTGTGTGTCTTTGGGTGGGGGCGGTGGTGGTGGAACTGGAGCATCCAGAGAAAACCCAGGCAGTCACAGGGAGAAAGTGCAACATCAGTGATCAGGATCAAACTTGGCTTGCTGGAGCTGTGAGGCAGCAACTCTACCAAATGTGCCACTGCACCAGCATAAACATCTTCAAGAGAGGTGACAAGTCCAACTGGAGTATCGACAGATGGTTGTTCCTCAGGGAAAATCATCACCAGGGTCTTCTGAATCACCTCTGCCTAATGGCCAAAGAGCTGCTCTCTGAATCACAGTGTGGACTCCATCCATCTTGAGGGAAAAGTGGACAAGATCTCCACCACATAATAACCCCAACCACCATACATGGCCTTTTTCAATCTCACCAAGGCTGATTTCAGTTAGGAGGGACTCTAGAACACCCTCCTCAAACTTGGCTGTCCACAGAAATTCATCTTACATCTCATATTTGCTTCATGATGCATGATACTAACCAAAAGGTCTAAAGCAGAAATAAACTCAATGAGAACTGTTGTCAAACAAGATTGTGCCATTTCCCTGACACACTTTTAGTCTTTCTTGTTACAACTTTGCACCTCATTTCCAACAAATTTCCTATGGAAATGGACACAATCTTCTGAACTATTGGAAAACTAATCAGCCTATGGCAACTACACTTCAGAACCAAGGTCACCCAAACCTCAGCGTTCAAGCTGCAGAATGCAGATGACAATTTTATTTGGGCATGCCCAGCTGCCAACTCCAAGCCATTGTAGACTCATTCACTGAAGCACCTGAAAGGTTGGGCCTTGCACTTAACACATGTAAGATGAAGATCGTCTGCCCCTGGTACGTCACTAATTTCTTTTACTTCCTTCCTTCCATGGTACCCTGGATTGCCAGTATTTTGGGGATGTCTTTTGAGTTTCCTTCTACAATTTAGCTTTTCTTTAGCATTTGCATGCTGGGCCCTGCCATTGTTGAGGATAGTGATGTTATCAGAGGTTCCTCCTCCAGCTTAATCTGAACAGTTAGTTATGGAATTAGCAGTCTACTGTATGTCAGGTTTGCAGTTCAGCATACGTGCAGTCCTGTGTTGCAGTTTCGTCATATTGGTACTTCATTTGCAGGTGCTGCTTCTGGTTTCCTCACTGACAATAACATGTCAATCTTATTATCTGCAAACTTCTTTTACATTTAATATATAAACACAGAAATCAAGGAATGTTGCATAGAACTCTGCAGAACCCATTACCAAAATTACTGATGACCAGTAACAAACTTTGGATTCAACATCAACTTCCCTCAGATCCCATGGGCTTTTAGCGCTTTGGCCATTGTGCAATTTGGACTTTGCTAAAAATCCACGCTTAGTTGTTAATTCATAAGTTTTCATGATAATTACATTTTTAAGGCTACACAACCATGAGTTCATAATTTTTGTTTGAAAATAACTGGATCCCAACTCCTTAAATTTTTCATCAACCATTCATCAATTGTCAGATTGCTGTGGCCTCAGCAAGAGCAGATGTCAATGATAAAATTGACCATTGCCTTCAAATGGAGCAGCACAAACTTTGGTTGGATGAGGAAAAGGGTATTTAAAGATCAAGACATCACACAGCGTAACATTTTTGGCCTTCTGGGATGCACCTTGTGGCACTGGAAAGGTACTACCAAGGCTGTCCTCACAAAACCCAGTTAAACAGCAGGTAAGCCTGTTACCAAAGCTGCTTCTGGTAACTGAGCAGGCCTGGTGACCCAAGCAAACCATGTCTCCATCCTGGGAACAGGTTCCAACTCAGGCCCAGATCCAGATCCAACACAGTAATTGTACAGGTCCCTATCCTTCCTGGGCCCAGCCTAGCTCTTCCTCCCTACCCCTCACCCCTGGCTCCAGTTCCTCTCAGCCCTTCCCCTTCTTTCTTCTGGATACATTCCCCTACTTCCCTTCCTCCTGTCCAAACATCCCTCCCAGATCCAGACCCACCTCCCATGGACACAGCAAGCCCCCAACCCAATGCCCAAACCCTCTCCCTCCCTGGACCCGCCCACTCCTCCGCTCCTCACCGAAACTGCGAACTTCCCCCAACTCACACCTCCCTCCCACACACACTCCCAATTCACACCTCCCTCCCACACCCCCCCCAATTCTACATCTCCCTTTCTGCAGCCTCTGGACACCCCGCCTCCCACACTCACACGTCCCGCGGAGTCGAACAGCCTCTCAGTGGACGCCGGGCCCTCATAGTCTAAGTAGGGGTTTTTGAAGGATCGCGAATCCATCCCGCCTTAAGCTCTGACAGGACACACAGTTCCACTCAAGCTCGGGGCTCGCAGAGCACCGCCGACCACTAGGCCTCTGTAACCACAGCAACCAGCTCCAGCCGCCGTGTGCGCCAACCACCCCAAACTGTCGATCACATTGACGGTCCCGCCCACCGGCCTGTCAGTCACAGACGATCCACCCCTTCGTCTCTGTCAACTGCCTATCAGGAGGGGGAGTGGCCGGTTGTCAATTCCATTCCCGCCCCCCCCTCCCGATTGTGGGCAGAATCTCTTGTCAGTCACAGCAATAGCACCGCCCATTCGGTCTGCCAGCCGCCTGTCAATCAAATGATGGGATTGCGCTGCTCCCCCAACTGTACCACGGTCATCGGGTGTCACGCAGCAGTTCCACTGGAGCTCGGGGTTGTAGCAGAAAAGGAGGAATGTGTCTGTAGTGAACCTTTGCAATTCACTGCCCAGAAAGGGTGTGATGCTCAGTTGGTAAGTATATTTAGGACACTGAATATACCTCCATCATGCCCCCATCACCCTGTTTCTTTCCCCTCCTCCACCCACTCCACCTGTCCATCATCCACACACTCCTCCCACTGATTCCCCTCCCCACTTCCCTCCCTCGATTCCATGCACCACCTTCTTCTCCTATGGGATTCCATCATCTGCAGCCCTTTGGAGACACAAGAGACTGCAGATGCTGGAAATCTGGAGCAACACACAAGGTGGAGGAACTCAGCAGGTCAGGCAGCATCTGTGGAGGGAAATGGGCAGTTGATGTTTCGGGAGGCTGAGAGGCATAGACAAGATAGGTAGTGTCTATTTCCCACGATAGGGGTGTATAAAACTAAAGGAAATAAGTTTAAGGTGAGGGGGAGGAGGTTTAAGGGGGTCTGAGGGGTAAAATTTTCACACTCTAGAATGAGCTGCCAGAGGAGATGGTGGAGGCAGGAATGGTAACAACATTTAAGAAGCTTCTGGACAGGTACTTGAATGAGTGGGCATAGGGGGATATGCCATTAATGCAGGCAAGCAGAGTTAGTAGAGATAGGTGTGATGATTGGCATAGATGTTGTGGGCCGAAGGGTTTGTTTCTATGCTGTACAACTCTATATGGCCTTCTTGACTTCTTGTCAGGAGGGGTGGCAAGGCTGGATTGAATAGGCTGCTGTGTACTGCTGTCAAGGGTGCACATGACTGAAGATGTCTTTGAAGTGTTCCTTCCACGGGAGTTGACTGCTTCTGTGTCCTTGCTGAATTCACCCTGTTCTTGGGTGTCAGTGAGCCTTGGGTATTTTTGCTGTAGATGGTTTGCCAGCACTGAAGACATAACACACATGTCAGAGAGTTGCTGAGCCTCCTGTGTTCTCTCCAACAACTGTCTGGTCTTCAAGTCATAGATTTCCTGCTGGGCTTTGTCCTTCAGGTTCCTGTAGAACTGCTTCCCTTTTCTCTTTAGGAGAGGTGGAACTTCCAATCCAGGAAAACCTTATGTTCATAGGCACGGTAGTGTAGCAGTTAGCGCAACGCTATTACAGCGCCAGTGACCCAGGTTCAATTTTGGCCACTGTCTATAAGGAGTTTGTACATTCTCCCCATGACTGCGTGGGTTTCCTCCCACATTCCAAAGACCTACATGTTAGGAGTTGTGGGCATGCTATGTTGGTGCTGGAAGAGTGGCGACACTTGTGGGCTGCCCCCAGCACATTCTCAGTAACGCAAAAAGATGCATTTCACTGTGTGTTCCGATGTACATGTGACTAATAAATAAATAATGAATAAATAAATAAATTGGCTCCCCGGCCTCTTTGTCATTCCCATCAAACCAGTCCTGCTTCTTCTTTGTAGAGAAGCCAAGAGTCTGTTCACAGGTGACAATTATGGTGAAGTTCAGGGCAGCCCATAAGTTGTAGGCACTGTCCACTCCTGTAGACTGGGAGTTGACAGGTTGTCATGAGGTGCTATCTGAGAAGAGCTGCCCTGAAGTCCTTGATAGCTTTGATGTTGATCTTCTGGCGGCAACACTCCTATTGATGCTGATGTTTTGGGGCCAGGTTAGTGAAGATAATGAAGTGGATTAAGTGGTGATCAGTCCAGAGTTATTGGTGCCTACGATGGTGTGTTTGGTGCAGACATCTTTGCCCAGAAGATGATGTAATCTGACAGATATCAATGCTTGGACTGGGAGTGTTAACATGCTGCTGCAAAAAGCTAATTTTCATGGCACTTATACCTGTGTATGTATGCTTATAACAATAAACTTGAATATAAGTGATGCTGTAACATCTCGTGATGGTCCCTCTGAAAAAAATAGTGTTCATTATGGGAAGGCTGGGCTCCATCCTATAACAATAAGGTTAACACAAGACCCTTCCCAAATCTTGGAAACCACCTCTCAATGGAGGCAGACATTGATGGTGGAATTTATTACCACCTTCAATACACCAGCACAGCCTTCATTCAATTGAGGAAAAGGATGTTTGAAGATCAAGACCTCAATCTTGATACAAGACCTGTATTCTACTTCCAGGAATCAGTGGGAATGTTGCATTTCCTCCAGGAAGCCTTGAACTTTTACCCTCTGTTCGGTGATCCCTGCCGTCCTGAATGCTTCTGAGATGTGGACTACCTACAGTTGGCATCTGAAGTCACAGGAAAAGTACCACTAAACCATCTCTACAAAATCCTCAAAATTCACTGGAAGTATAGGTGAACCAATGTCAGTGTGCTGTCCCAGGCCAACATCCCCAGAATTAAGACCCTAGTTACACACAGAGAGCTCTGTTGAGCAAACCACATCACTCACATGTTCAACACTAGACTCCTGAAACAGGTTCTCTATTCTGAACTCTGTCCTGGGAAGAGGTTACCAGGTGAACAGAGGAAAAAGTTCAAGGTTTCTTTGAGGAAATGCAACATTCCCACTGATCGCTGGGAACCTTTGGCCCATGACCCCTGGAAGTGGAGAAGGAGCATTCGGGACAGTATTGATATCCTTGAGTCCATGCACTGGAAGCATATGTGCCTTCTCCTGACCATCTGTGGAAGAGTCTCTGGTTCTGATATCAATCTCATTAACCACCTCAGAACCCACAACACCGGAATGAAAGCAAATCATCCTCAGTGCCGAAGCAGAGTTTGAGAAGAAGAAGCAGCACTAGAGGGAGGTTAGATAGGAGCAGACTAGGAACAACTTGGAGGAATACAAAGGCAGGTTTGGAATGCTTCTATGTGGAACAGTACAGCACAGGAACAGATCCTTTGGCCCACAATGTCTGCACTGAACACAATGCCAAATTAATCTAAATCCCTTTGGCCTGCACATGATCCATATCTGTCCATTCCCTGCATTTTCAGGTGTCTGTCTAACAGCCTTTTAAACACCACTATTGAATCTGTTTCCACCACCACCCTTGGCAGCCCATTCCAAGCACCCACCACTCTGTGTGTAGAAAGGACTTGCCCCACACATCTCCTTTAAACTTTCCCCCTTTCATCTTCAATGCATGTCCTCGAGTACTTGACATTTCTACCCTGGAGAAAGATTCTGACTGTCTACCCTATCTATTGCCTCTCATAATTTTATAAGTTTCGATCAGGAAATGTGAAAAGTGCTGTCAATAAGGTTGGCAAGCACAAATAATGTCTGGGGACGTGATGTAATAGCATATCAGAATAACAGAAAAGTGGTTTAAAAGTTTTGAGGGAGAAAAGGGAATGAAAATGGAAATGCTGGAAATACTCCTGTGGATAGAGATCCTGAGTTAACAGGAGAGAGTTAGTGACCATTATCCATCACAAGCCCATCGACTCCCACAGCCATCTTAGCCACACCTCCACCCACCTTGCCACCCATTCCCCCTGCTCCTATGGCTCTGTCATATCTCCGCTGACAATGACACTTGCCACACGGTGGTTCTAAGAATCTTTCCTTGTTATGTAACAGTGCTTTCCCTTCCACCACAGGACTCTCAACCATGTCTATTCTACTTCCTGCAGTTCTGCTCTCATGCCCTCCTTCTCCCACCCAGAGGAAGGATAGGGTTCCCCTTGCCCTCAACTTTTCGCCCCACCAGCCTCTGTAGTCAGTGAATCATCCAACCCACTTTCCGCCAGCTTCAACATGATGCCATTGCCAGACGCATCTACTCCTTCCCTGCCCTTTCAGTGTTCCCTACGATTCCCTGGTCCACCCTTCTGTCCCCACCAACCACTCCCCTTCTCATGGCACTTTCCCCATGCCACTGCAGCAGTTGCACACCTGCCCTTTCACCCCTTCCAGGGAGCCAAACAACCCTTCCACTTGCACTTCTTTCAGTTTAGTGTACTGCATTCAGTGTTCACAACATGATCTCTTCCACACTGGTGAAACCAAACACCTTGGTGCTGCCTGTCATGTTAATTTGCCGTCCCCCTGCTCACTCACCATGGTCTGTGGCTCCCTGAACCATTACAACAATGCCCAATGTTAGCCTGAGGAAGATCACCTCATCTTCCATCTAGACATGGTACTGCCCTCAAGAGTTAATATTGAATTCAACAATTTCAGGTGGCCAGCTTGGATCAGAACTGCCATTTCTGCTGATGGGCCATCAACCTGTAATGTTAATTCTCTTTCTCTCTCCACAGATGCTGCCTGACCTGTTGGGTATTTCCAGCATCCTCTTTTATTTCAGATTTCGAGTAACTGCAGTTCCAGCATCATTTTTTCCCTCTCTCCCTCTGTCCTGTTCATCTCCCTCTGTATACAACTTCTCCTGAACTTCACTACTCTCTCTCAGCCCGCACTGTCAATATCTGTGTCATCTGGATCCTCCTGGTCTCCACCCCAAGGTCAGACAGCATCTATGGAGGGAAATAAACAGTCAATGTTTCGGGTCAAGACCCTTCATCAGGACCCATCAGGGTCTCGACCTGAAACGTTCAGCCTATGGAAAGGGCCAATGGAAATAAAAACTGGAAATCAGAGTCCATGGTGAGAAATAGAACTTAAAATTTCAGATTGCCTTACTGAGCTGGAATGATAGAAACCATTTTCTCTGTTTTCTTCACCAGGTACCCATTTCTCCGGCAATGGAGGGGAAAAGAAGATCTGACCATTTCTCATTCAAATTACCGCTCTGCCCATAAACCCATGCTTAACTTCTCACACATTATCTCTGTACTCCCTTTCCTCTCAAATACTAGAAGGCATAGCTTTATGGTGAGAGGAGGAAAGTTTAAAGGAGGTTTGTGAGGCAAGTTTTTTTTTACAGAGAGTGGTGGGTGCTTGGAATGTGGGAGGGGTGGAAACAGATATGGTAGCAATGTTTAAGAGGCCTTTAGACAGGCACATAGACAGCCAAGGATTGGAGGGATATGGACCATGTGCAGGCAGATGCAATTAGTTTAATTTGGCGTCATGGTCAGCACAGACATGGTGGGCCGAAGTGCCTGTTCCCGTGCTGTAGTGTCCAATGTTCTCTCCAGCTTCCCTAATTGAGATGTCACTAGTCAAATCCATGCCCAGCCTTCCCACCGCTCCATCCAATCAGGTGGCAAGCCCTGCAGCCCTGCTGAATGTGCAAGGTTACAATGACATCTGTTGTTTTCACATCCTTACATCTCTTCATTTAAATCATCCACCCCATCCCTGCTTCACTGCCGTCCTGGAATAATATGCAATCCACAAATTGCACTGTAACATTTCAAGATGTACTGTATGTAGACCAGTTACCAGCTGCCTGAGTACAGGTGGTGGGAGAATGATCCAGTAACATAGTAAAAGAGAACATAGAACAGTATAGCACAGGAACAGACCAGTCAGCCCATAGAGTTATGCCGTACTAATTAAACTAGTAATTAAATGGCTAACTAAACATCCCTTCTGCCTACACAGAGTCCATATCCCTCCATTCTCTGCGCATTCATGTGCATATCAAAGAGCCTCTTACTTATTTTAGTTTCTTGTCACATGCACAAGTACATGTATGGACAGGCACAATGAAAAACTTACTCGCAGCAGCAAGTGCACAAGTATGTATGTCCATACCTATCTATACTAATCCTGTTTACCAGTACTTGGTACATAGCTTTCTATGTTTTGGTTCTTGTCTGGATACTTCTTAAATGTTGTGAGAGTCTCTCCCTACACCACCCCACCAGGCAATTCATTCCAAACTCCAACCATACTCAGGGTGAACAAAATTTTGTGCACTTCTATTAGGTCCCCCCCTCTCTGCTCCAAGGAAAACAAACCTAGCCTATTCACCCTCTCCTCATAACTGAGACACTTCATCCTGGCAACATCTGGTTGAATCTCTTCTGCATCCTCTTCAGGGCAGTCACATTGTTTCTACACTGAGGTGACCAAAACTGTACACAGGTTCACTAATATTTTATAAAGTCATACCATAACTTCCCTGCCCTCATATTCTATGAGGCTAGCATCCTGTATGCCTTCTTTGCCACCATATCTAGCCATGCTCAACTTTCAGGGATCTTTGGACTTGTATTCCAAAATCCCTCTGTTCTGAAAATGCATCTCTTCACGCTTATCAGGACTAAATCCTGCCATTGATCTGCCCATTTTACCATCTAATCAATATTTTCCTGTAGCCCAAGATTATCCTCCTCACCATTCACAGCATCACCAATTCTGCGTGTCACCTGCAAACCTACTGATCCTACCTCCTACATTAACATCTAAGTTGTTAATGTATATAACAAAACGTAAGGGTCCCAGTATCGATTCCTGTGGTACACCACTGCTCACAAGGTTCCAATCACAAAACCAACCCTCCACTATCACTACTTGTCTCCTTTCACTGAGTCAGCTTTGGATCCCGTTGGACTAGCGTTTATAGAGTCAAAGAGTTTTACAGAAGAGGGCTGTAAATGATGACCCTGGTGCCTGCCTATGCTCATCCCATTTGCTCACTTTAGGGTCATATCCCTTTACTCCTTTCCTATCCAAGTACCTGTAAAATGCCTTTAAAATGTTGTAATTGTACCTGCCATAACCACTTCCTCTGGCAGCTCCTTCCATACTGTATACCCACTGTGAAAAATTCAGACCTCCTTTAAATTTCTTCCCTCTCACTTTAAACCTATGCTCTTTAGTATTAGACTCCCATACCCTAGGAAAAAATATTCTAACCATCTATCCTATCTATGCTCTTCATAATTTTATAAACCTCTGTAAGGTCACCTCTCAGCCCCCTATGTTCCAGTGAGAATAAACCCAGCCTATCTAGTCTCTCCTTATAACTACAGCCCTCCATTCTAGGCAACATCCTGGTGAATCTCTTTTGCATTTTTTGCATTGCTACCACCTCCTTCCTGTAGCATGGGAATCAGAACTATACACAGTACTCCAAGTGCGGCCTAACCAGTATTTTGTACAATTGTAACATGACATCCCAACTCTTATGTTGGGATGCAGACTATGAAGGCAAGCATGTTGAATGTCTTCTTTGGTACACTCTCCACCTGTGTCACCATTTTCAGAGAGCGATGAACTTGCGCCCCAAGGTCTCTCTGGACATCAACACTATTGAGGTCCCTGCCATTTTCTGAATTTGCCCTGTTAGTATTTGATGTCCCAAAGAGCATTAGCTCACACTTGTTTGGATTAAATTCCATCTGCCATTACTCTGTCAAACTTTCCAATTGATCCATGTCCCTCTATATCCTTTCACAACTTTCTTTGCCATTATATTACTCCATCAATTTTTGCTCCATCAGCAAACATGTTAATCAGTCCACCTACATTCTTATCCAAGTCATTTATATGTATGACAAACAGCAAAGGTGCCAGCACCAATCCTTGCAGTACACCACTGGTTACAGACTTGCAGTCAGAAAAACACCCCTTGACCACTATCTCCTATCACCAAGCCAATTCTGGATCCAGTTTGCCAGCACACCCTGGATCCCATGTGCCCTAACCTTCTGGACCAGCCGACCATGTGGGACCTTGTCAAAAGTCTGACTAAACTCCATGTAAATCATGTCTACCACTCTGCCTTCATTAATTTTCTTGGTTCCTTCCTCAAAAAAGTCAATCAGAATTGTGAGACATGACTTCCCCTACACAAAACCACATTCACTCCTCCTAATCAGTCCCTGCCTTTCTAACTGAACATAAGTCCTGTCCCTTAGAATTTTTTCCAATAATTTCCCTACTATTGATGTAAGGCTCAGCGGCCTGTAGTTTCCTGGCTTATCCCTACTGCCTTTTTGAACAAAAGGACAACATTACCTATCCTCCAGTCTTCTAGTACCTCATCTGTGGCTAACGAAGATGCAGAAATCTCCATTAGAGCCCCTGTAATTTCCTCCCTTGCTTCCCATAGATTCCTGGGACAGATCCTATCTGACACTCCACCTTAATGTGTACCAACACTTCCTCCTTCATGATGCAGACATGCTCCAGAATATCAGTGTACCCCTCCCTCAACTCATCCTCCATCCTCCACATCTTTTTCCCTGGTGAATACCAGTGAGAAGTATTCATTTAGGATCCTGCTCATATCCCTTGGCTCTACACATAGACTTCCATTTTATTCCCTGAAGGGATCTACTCTTTCCCTCACTGCTCTCTTACTTCAAATGTAAAAGGTTTTGGGATTCTCCTGCTTGCCAAGGCCATTTCATGTTATCTTTTTGCTCTCCTAATTTCTTTAATGAGTTCTCTCCTGTGTCTGCTTTAAATGTCAAAGGACTCACTTGAAACCAACTGCCCATACCTGACAAATGCTTCCTTCTTATTTCAAATTAAACCTTCAATTTCATTTACCCTAATCTTACCACCTTTGCTTCTTACCCTGAAGGGACATGCTGACTCTGAGCTCTTACCTTTAAACACTCCCCACTTATTGGATGTTGACTTTCCCTCTAGCAGCTGCTCTCAATCTACTTTCTCCAGGCCCTGCCTTATACTGTTCAGCCCTACCCCAATTCAAGACCTTGACTCTAGGACAAATCTTATCTTTTTCCATGATGACCTTGAAACTTACCAAACTACGGTTTCTGTTTCCAAAGGTTCCACAGGCTCTTCGCCACTTGCTCATCTTCATTCCCCAAGATAAGGTTGAGTACAGCCCTCTCCCTTGCAAGGTTCCATACATACTGCTTTTAAAACCCCTCTTGAATACAAATTCCACCCCATCTAAGCCCCTTACACTAAGGAAATCCCAGTCAATATTGGGAAAATTAAAATCCCCTGCTACCACAACTCTTTATATTTAACACCCTTCTGTGATCTGCCGACATATTTGTTCCTCTAATTCCCACTGAATATTGGGAGACCTATAGTCTAACCCCATCAAAGTGATCACCCCCTTCTTATTCCTCAGTTCTACCCATATTGCCTCATTGACCAATCCCTCCAGGATATCCTCCCTGAATACGACTGTAGTGCTCTCCCTGATCAGCAGCGCAACACCATCTCCCCTTTTGTATGCCCTTCTGTCACACCTGAAATGTCTTTACTCCGCCTTAGGACACCTCTGTTATGGTGTGACAGGTGCACCACCCCACCTGCCACTGTCTCCAGAGTGGGTTGTGCCCTGCCACCCCTGACTAGAAATAAGAGCCCCTCAGAGCTTGTTGTTTCCTCCCCCCACCACCTCCACTCACTGGGCCAATCAGAAAAAGTATCAGAATGGGACCATATCAAATGCCTCACTAAAGTCCATGTAGACAACATTAACTGCACTGCCTTCATCTTGGTTATTTCTTTGAAAAACAATGAAATAAGTTAGACAGGATCCCCCACCAAAAATGCCATGCTGACTATTCCTGATCAATTCCTGTTTTACTAAGTGTAAATTGCCCCTGCCCCTCAGCATTCTTTCCAACAACTACCTACCACTGACTTAAGACACTTAGGCCTGTAATGTCCCATCCAGAGGCCAGTCAAGATGAAGGATCTTGACCCAAAATGTCAACTGTCCATTTCCCTCCCTACATGCTGCCTGACCCGCTGAGTTCCTCCAGTGCTCCAGATTCCAGCACTTGCAGTCTCTTGTGTCTCCAGGCCTGTAATTACCTGGCTTATCCCTACTTCCCTTTGTGAATAAAGGCAACACATTTGCTGTTCTCCAGTCTTCTGGCACCTCACCAGTGGCTGATGAAGATTTAAAAATCTCTTGTCAGGGCCCCAGCTATCTCTAGCCTTGATTCCCATAGCAGCCTGGGATATGTCTCATTAGGCCCTGTGGTTTTTCCATCTTGATGTCCACTGACACCTAATACCTCTGTTTTAATTAATAATATGCTCTAGAGTATCACTGTCTCTCTCCCTGGAATCTCAGGCTACAATGTCTCCTGAGTGAATACAGAAGACCTTGCCCACTTCTTGTGACTCCATACCACTTTGGTCCCTAATGGGTCCCACTCTTTCCTTGGCCACTCGCTTGCTCTTAATAAATTATATAATGCCTTGGGATTTTCCTTAATCTTATCCATCAGTAATATTTCATGGGCTCTCTTTGCCCTCTTAATTTCTTTCTTACAGCTCCTTACATGCGCTGTAGTCCTGAAGGACTTCCCCCATTTTCAGTACTCTTTATGTATCATGTGCTTCCTTTTGTTTCTAAATCAAACCCTCAATGTCCCTTGACATCTAGTATTCCCTGGACTTGCTGTTCTTGCCTTTTGCCTTTATGAGAACACATCGTCCCTGAATTCTCATGATTTCACTTCGAAAGGATCACCACTTTCCACGTAGATTTACCCAGTCAATGTTTGTCGGGTCCCATCTTATGATAGTGAAATCAGCCTTTCCCTAATTCAGGATCTTGATTTCTGGACCACCCTTATCCCTTTCCCTAACCAACTTGAAGCTCAGAGCTATGGCCACTATCTCCAAACTGCTCACCCACAAACACCTCAACCATTGCCTGGCTTCATTCCCTAGGACTGGATATAGAACTGAACCATCCCTACAGGACTATTAATGTCCCAGCACAAGAAGTTCTCCTGAATGCACTTGAAAAATTCCACCCCATCTAATCCTTTAGTGCTTTCCTTGGATATATTTAATGACTTGATCCCTGTTGATTTCTGCGGTAGAGAACTCCACAAATTCACTATGCTCTGAGTGAAGAAATGTCTCCTGATTTAGGTTCTAAATGGCAATCCCTGTGTCCTAAGGCTGTGACCCCGGTCCTGGAACCCTCAGCATCGGGGACATTCTCCTGCATCTTGTCCATCCGGTCCTGTTTGAATTTTGTAGGTTTCTATAAAGTCTGCTGTTCTTCTAAACTCCAGTCAATATGGGTCTCTTGACCCAATCTCTCCTCATACGTCAATCCTGCCATCCCAGGGACCAATCCAGTGAACCTTTGTGGCACTCCCTCCATGGAAAGAACACCCTTCCCCAGATGAGGACTCCACAGCTGTAAACTAAATTCCAGATGGGGTCTCACCAAGGCTCTGTACTTGAATGCTTTTGCAGTAAAGGGCAGTACACCATTTGCCTGACTATTTGCTTGCTGCACCCGAACACTTGCTTTCAGTGACTGCTACTCAAGGACATCCAGGTCTCACTGCACCTCCCCCTTTCCCAATCACTACTCTGATAATAATCTGTCCTTCTGTTGTTAGTACTACAGTTTTATCCACATTAAACTGCATCTGCCGTGCATTTGCCCACTCACTCCGTTTGTAAAATCACATTTGAGCTTCTTTGCATCCTCCTCACAGCTCAGATTCCCACCCACACTCCCCACCCTCCAGCACCTCGTACCTCCCACCTTCAGCTCTATGTCACTTGCACACTTGGAAATGTTACTTTCAGTTCTCTCAATAAAATCCTTGGTATAAGTTGTGAATAACTATCGTCCCAGCACTGATCCTCGTGGTCCCCACAAGTCACTGCCTGCCACCCTGAAAAAAGTCTGTTTATTTCAATGGAGACGCAGGAGACTGCAGATGCTGGAATCTGGATCAACACACAATCTGCTGGAGGAACACAGCAGGTTTTTAAAATTTAAAAAAAAAATTTATTTACAGTGTGGTAACAGGCCCTTCCGGCCCAACGAGTCAGTGCCACCCATTTTAAACCCAAATTAACCTACCCGTACGTCTTTGGAATGTGGGAGGAAACCGGAGCACCCGGACGAAACCCACGCAGACACACGGTGAGAATGTACAAACTTCTTACAGACAGTGACGGGAATCAAACCCCCAATCGCTGGCGCTGTAATAACGTCGCGCTAACCGCTACGCTACCATGCTGTTAAGCAGCATCTGTGGGGTGGGGGTGGGGGGAAAAGAATTGTCAATGCTTTGGGTCAAGACCCAGCATCAGGACTGTGAGCTGTGAGGGAAGACGGCCATTATAAAGAGGAGAGAGGGAGAAGTGAGACAGGAGCAGGCTGGTGATTGGTGGACTGGGAGGGGTGAAGGATGACGGGCAGATGAAGCCAGATGGGGGAAAGGGAGGGTGAAGGTTGGAGACAGCTGCTGGAGGGAGATAAGCAGGAACACAAAGTGCTACCAGTGCTGGACTCTGATAAGTGAAGGGGGTGAGAATGGGAACCATTAGGGGAGAGTTGGGTGGGGGATGGGATCCAGTGGGTGAAGTGTGTGGATTGTAGGTGGATGGAGCCAGGAGGGAGTGGGGGACAAAAATGGATAATGGGGGTGCTATAGGGGTGGAATGGGGACAAAAATGGGAGTATTGGAGATGATCAGAAGAGTGTGTGTGTTGGGGGTGGGGTGGGGGTGGATATACAAGAGGTAGGGGTGACCTGAAATTGGTAAATTCAATGTTCATACCATTGGGTTGCAACTACCCAGGTAGAATATCAGGTGTTGTTCTTCCAGTCTGTGTTTGGCCTCACCCTGGTAGTGGAGACGGACAGGTCAGTGTGGGAATGGGAAAGGGAGTTGAAATGGTATGCAGTTGGGAGCTCAGGATGGCCATTGTGGACAGAACACAGGTGCTCTGCAAATCAGTAGCATCGTCTTTGCCTCATCTGGGAGGTCTGTTTAGGTCCCTGAATGATGATAATGGAGGAGGTGCAGGAAGAAATGTGGCAACCACAGGAGGTACCACACCTGTCCCTACACCACCTCCCTCAGCTCTTCCAGGTGAGGCAAAGATTTACAGGCACCTCCTCTAACCTTGTCCACTGCATTTGGTGCTCCCGATGTGGCTCCTCTGGGTCAGGGAGACCAAGCACAGACTGGGCGACTGTTTCCCAGAGCTCCCACGCTTGGTCCGCAATAGCCATCTGCAGCTCCCAGTTGCACGTCATTTCAGCTCCCCTTCCCATCCCCACCCTGACCTGTCCGTCCTCAGCCTTCTCCACTGCCAGGGTGAGGCCAAACGCAAAATGGAAGAAAAGCACCTCATATTCCATCTGAGTAGTCTACAACCTGACAGCATCTACATTGAATTTTAGGTAATTTACCCAAATTTAGGTAATCCTTATCTCCTGTGCTCCCACCTCCTCTCTCCTTCTGATCCACATCAAATCTTCCCCTTTTTTATTCCCTGTCCCCCCTCCCCCACTCGTCCAGCCGCACCATCACCCATTATGATCCCTGGTCCCCTTCCTGGTTTCATCCACCTACTACTCACACACTTCACCCACTGGATCCCCTCCCCCATCTGGTTCCAACTGTCCTTCACCTCTCCCCCAGTGGTTCCCATTCTCACCCCCTTCACTTATCAGAATCCAGCACTGGCAGCCCTTGTGTTCTACTCCATCTGCCTCTCTTCTTTTCCTTGTCTGCTTCCACCCATCACCCACCTGCCTCTGTCTCCCAGCTCCAGCCCTCCCCCTCTCCCATTTGACTCCATCTACCTTTCACTCCTCCTCGGTCCACCAATCACCTCGGGCCGCTGTCTCACCCCTCCCTCCCCTTCTCTTTTCACTGCCTGCCCCTTTTCTCCTCTCCACTTTCGGTCCTGATGCAGGGTTTCGACCCAAATCGTCGACAAGCCATTTCCCTCCACAGATGCTGCTCAACCCACCGAGATCTTCTGGTAGATTATATTTGCTCTCTTTATTTCAGTGCTCTGTTTCCTGTCCCTATCCATATTTGCAGATGGTACAAATGAGTGGCAATAAGGAGTGTGGAGGAGAGTAAGTTTCCACAACGAATTTTGCATGTGCTGGGAAAGCTGGCCAAAAATATTGGCAAAAGATGTTAAAGTGCAATGTCGTTCATGAGGACGGGACCAACGCCAAATGCTTGACGTAGAACTAAACTGAATTCAGAATCAGAATCACACAGCATGGACACAGGCCCTCAGTCCACTGAGACTGGGACAAGTATCAAACACCCACTGACACTCACTTTCCACCAATTTCATTTTATTCCCTTCACATTCCCATCAACTTCCCCCAGATGTTGCCACTCATCTATACACTTGGTGCAATTTACAGAGGCCAATATACTGTACCTACAAGCCCTCATGTCTTTGGAGCATTTGGGGGAAACTCACATGGCCACAGGGAGAACGTGCAAACACCACACAGACAGCACCAGAAGTGAGGAGTGAGCCTCGGTTGAAGCTCTTTCTGCTGAGCCCCTGCATTATCCAAGTTTTAGCTTCAAGGTGAATGATATTGTTTTTATGGTAGCTAATGCTCAAAAGATTCATGTGGAGAAGCTTCAGCCGCAGCTGATAGGATGCAAAGTGTGTCGATTTGACCACTTAGTATGGAGTGAGGTGGACCATTTTGACACTGAATAAGACCTTTGTAGATTGAATTTAGAATACCTGTTCAATTTTGATTCTGTGTATGAGTGGTACAATAGAAGCTTGCTGGAAAGCATTGGGACAAGATTTGAATGTAAATCCGGGTACGGAAAGGAAGATTTCCAGAGTGATCTGTTCCAGAAAATACAGGGACAAACAAAAACATCATAGACCTGGAAGCACTCAGAAAGAGTCAAAGTCAGAGATGAGTTTACTATCATATGCATGGATACATGTACGCACAGGTGCAATGAAAAACTTACTTGCAGCAGCATCATAGGTACATAGCATCATATAAGCAGCATTCACGAGAAAAACATAAATTAAACATGAATTAAACACAATGTTTACCGGAAAGAACACAATTAGAACAGAAAAAGTCCATTGTGCAAAGTGGTCATAGTGTAGATCAACTGTACATTGATGTACATCAATGGTGTCTACATCAATGGTGCTGAGGTCAAGAGGGTTGAGAGCTTTAAGTTCCTTGGAGTGAACATCACCAATAGCCTGTCCTGGTCCAACCACGTAGATGCTGCGGCCAAGAAAGCTCACCAGCGCTTCTACTTCCTCAGGAGGCTAAAGAAATTTGGCATGTCCCCTTTGACACTCACCAACTTTTATTGATGCACACAGAAAGCATCCTATCTGGATGCATCACAGATGGCGACCGCTCTGCCTGGGACCGCAAGAAACTGCAGAGTTGTGGACACAGCCCAGCACATCACAGAAACCAGCCTCCCCTCCAATGGACTCTGTCTATACCACTCGCTGCCTTGGTGAAGCAGTCAGCATAATCAAAGACCCCACCCACCCAGGTCATTCACGCTTCTCTCTTCTCCCATCAGGCAGAAGATACAGGATTCTGAGGGCACATACCACCAGGCTCAAGGACAGCTTCTATCCCTTATACGATGAGATGGACTCTCGACCTCACAATCTACCTTGTTATGACCTTGCGCCTTATTGTCCACCTGCAATGCACCTTCCTGTAGCTGTGACACATTACACTGTATTCTGTTACTGTTTTTACTCTGCACTACCTCAATGCACTGTGTAACGAATTGATCTGTATGATCGGTATGCAAGACAAGATTTTCACTGTACCTCGGTACAAGTAACAATAATAAACCCATACTAATACCAATACCAATACCAAGTGTTGTGATTAGGGTTGTGCTGGTTGGTTCAAAACTGAATGGTTGAAGGGAAGTCGCTGTTCTTGAACCTGGTGGTGTGGGACTTCAGGCTTCTGTACCTCCTGCCTGATGGTAGCTGCGAAAAGATGGCATGGCCCGGATGGTGGGGATACTACCTGTAGATACTACCAATGGTGGGGAGGGATGTGCCCACCATAAGACAAAAATCAGCAAATGCCAAAATTGAAAATAAAATCAGACCCTGCTGACTGTAAATACGGATCAGTTATCCACTGAACACTGAACACCATGCCAGTGGCAAAGGCAGAGATGTGCTGGGAACTCTTGATTAATGAGAAACGCCTGCCCAATCTTAACTGATCCTGGGCTTTAAAGATAGTTCCTCATTCTGATGCTCTGAAAGCCAGCAACAAATATTTATGTAACATCACCCTCCTCAAGGTTGTTGGGCAATAGTTGGACAATAAACAAACATGCTCTGTCTGAACTGGGACAGCAAGAAATGCTCAGCAGCACACAATTCAACCACCAGCTCCCGAAACCAGCCAACCACAACTTTCCCACCGCTCATGCCACTCAAATGATACATTCCAGCACTCGATAGTACTGACACACTCCGGGGGATGTCCTGCAAACACTGACACACAGGAGTGTCCCAGTAGAGCTGCTGCCTCACAGCTCCAGTGACCCGGGTTCTTTCCTGACCTTGTGTACTGTGTGGAGTTTGCACCTTCTCCCCATAACACACCACTACTCTTCAGGCGCTCTCGTTTCCTTCCACCTTCGAAAGACAAGGGGTTTGGTAGGTTAATTAGCCACTGTAAATTGCCTGTAGTGTGTGGGTGATTGGTGGAGTCGAGGGGTAGTTGATGGGAATATAGGGGAGAATAAAATGGGATTAATGTAGAATTAGTATAAATGGATGGTGGATAGTCAGCATGGACTTGATGGGTCAAAGAGCCTGTTTGCATGTTGTGTGACTCCATGACACACCCAGACACATTCTTAGGAGACACCATGTGAACACTGACACACTTCCAGTGATGTCCTATGAACACTGACACACTCACAGTGATGTTCTGTGAACACTGACACACTCACAGTGATGTCCTATGAACACTGACACACTCACAGTGATGTTCTGTGAACACTGACACATTCTGTGAGGGGGAGAAAGTCACTTGCTGGCAACTGAGGGAGGAAGCAGAGATTAGCAAAAGGAGTGGTCCCCATGGATCGCTGAAAGGAGAGGGCAGAAGGATATGTTTTTGGTGGAGACTTCATGTGTGAGATGTGGGAAACAGCAGAGGATGACTGGTGGAATGTGGGGATTGGTGGGATCAAAGGTGTGGTCAAGGAGATCTCTTTTGTGGTTCTAAAGGGGAAAATGAGAGCAGGTGCAGGAACTAGGCCAGGTGTGGGCGAGGGTCTGTCAGTCAGGGTGGGGGGGAAAGCATGGTTTAGGGAAAAGGAAAATATCTCGGAAGCTGTGTTATAGATGGCGACGTTATTGGTGCAGATGCAGCAGAGGCAAAGAAGCAGGGAGAATGGAACAGAAGGCTACCAGCAGCCAGAAGTGCGGAAGGCTTGTCTGGGGAGCTTTGGGAAATGGTAGGCTTACAGCAGATTCTGGTGGCTAGATTTTCTGCAGATGTTGAGGGTGTCACTGGTGAACAATGTGGAGGTGAGGGCAGGGTGGAAACCGGCAGTGAAACAGTGAATCAGAATGGGCGATTACAAATTTTTATAGATGTTGGGTGGAGAGCATTCTGACTGGCTGCATCACTGGCTGGTATGGAGGCTCCAATGCACAGGATCACAAGAGGCTGCAGAGGGTTGTAGACTCAGCCAGATCCATCACGGGCACAACCCTCCCCACTGCCAAGGACACCTTCAAGAGGCAGTGCCTCAAGAAGGCGGCATCCATCACTAGGAACCCTCACCATCTGGGACATGCCCTCTTCTCATTACTACCATCGGGGAGGAGGTACAGGAGCCTGAAGACCCACACTCAATGATTCAGGAACAACTTTTTCCCTCCACCATCAGATTCCTGAATGGTCCATGAACTCATGAACACTACCTTGTTATTCCTTTTTTTCCTCATTATTTATTTATTTGTGTAATTTGATACCTTTGCACTGTACTGTTACCGCAAAATAACAAATTCCATGTCATATAAATCAGTGATACTAAGTCTGATTCTGATTCTGATTCCGAACTTTGGGGGTTTAGAATGGGATTAAACCCTGGAGTGGGCCCAGAAGACAGCCCTGTTGTTGAGAAGTTGCACCATATTCATGCATATCTGAGGATATGAAGGGGAGGAGTCAATGCTCTCTGCCAAACCAGGTGACCATTTATCCCGAGTCCAGCAGGGAGCAGGGACCCCTAGGATTGATCCCTGCTGACTGGATTTGGGAAGCACCTTCAGTCATCTCCAGTTAGCCTCAATGTTCTGGGAAGAGGTAGCCTGGTTTCCTGTCCTGTGACCTCCAGTCTCTCCCCACCTCCCCCCAGACAGAACAGAGGTCCTCACCTTTCACTCCACCAGCCTCCGCATCCAGCACATCATTCTTCGAAACTTCCACAAGGTACGATGTGATCCCACTACCAGCCACATCTTCGCCCCCTACCCCCACACCTTCCTGTCTTCCACAGAGGCCACTCTCTCCATGACTCCCTGGTCCACTCATCCCTCCCCCATCACCCCCCACCCACCACTTTCCCTGCAACTGTAGGAGGTGTAACATGTGTCCCTATGCCTCCTCCCTCACCACCATCCAGGGACCTAAACAGCCCTTCCAGGTGAGGCAGAGATTCACCTGCATCTCCTCCAACCTCAACTACTGCATTCAGTGCTCCTGATATGATGTAGATAGATAAGATAAGATAAGATAAGGTAAGATCTTTATTAGTCACATGTACATCGAAACACACAGTGAAATGCATCTTATGTGTTGAGTGTTCTGGGGCAGCCTGCAAGTGTCACCATGCTTCTGGCGCCAACATAGCATGCCCACAACTTCCTAACCCGTAGGTCCTTGGAATGTGGGAGGAAACTGGAGCACCTGGAAGTGGCCGGAATTGAACCCGGGTCGCTGGCGCTGTAACCGCTACATTATTGTGCCGCCCGCATCCTCTACACTGCTGAGGCCAAGCACAGATTGGGTGACCACTTTGCTGAGCATCTTCCCTCCATCCGCGTGGCTATCTGGAGCTCCCAGTTGCCAGCCATTTTAATTCTTCTCCTATTCCTACACTGACATGTCCATCCACAACCTCCTCCACTGCCAGGGTGAGGCTGAACGTAAACAACACCTCATATTCCACCAGGGTAGTATACAGACCAGTGGCATGAACATTGAATTCTCCAATTTCATGCTCCCCTTCTGTCCCTTTCTCCCTCCTTCTGCTCCACCTAGGTCCTCTCACACACACCATACTTTCCAGACCCTCGTTACCCAGTTTCTTTCCTCTCCCCCACCTGCCTCCATCTGCCCATCAACCCCTCCTCACCTGGATCCACCTATCACTTGCCAGCACCTGCTCACTGCCCCTCCCCACCTCTTTACACTGGCTCTCTTCCCTCAATACGTTCGATCCTGACGCAGGGTCTCGACCCTCCACAGATGCTGCCTGACTCGTTGAGTTCCTCCAGCAGTTTGTTTTTTGCTCCAGATCCTGGCATCTGCTGACTCTTGTGTCTCCCCCTGGACCTTCGTTCTCCCCGGTGAACATTTTTGGAGGTTTCCTCTTGCTTCATCCAAACTTGGAAATGTACTTCTATAAACTGATTCGTGTCTTTATTGCACTGAGCAATGAGGATGACTTCCCGTGGAGTCAGAGGTTCAATTGTAAGGTCTGAACGACCTCAGTCCAGTCAGGGGTCGGTCCAGCGGGTGAACCAATTGTCTCGGCTGGTCTCGTGTCATTCTGTTGTGGGGAATGTGACCACCTTCCTTCTGAGTGCAGATGGTCAGCTTGGTGCCAGACACTGATCACACACCAGAATCTATGTATCCAGTCCAGTGCAGGTACCTCCACCTTCCCCATCAGACCCCACCTCCCCACTGCCCACAGGACCCCACCTCCACACTGCCCATGGACCCCACCTCCCCACTGCCCATGGACCCCACCTCCTCACTGCCCATGGACCGCATCTCCCCACTGCCCACGGACCCCACCTCCCCACTGCCCACAGACCCCACCTCTTCACTGCCCACGGACCCCATCTCCACACTGCCCACGGACCCCACCTCCTCACTGTACATGGACCCCACCTCTTCACTGCCCACAGACCCCATCTCCCCACTGCCCACAGACCCCACCTCTTCACTGCCCAAGGACCCCACCTACTCACTGCATGCGGATCCCACCTCTTCACTGCCCATGGACCCCATCTCCCCACTGCCCACGGACCCCAGCTCTTCACTGCCCACAGACCCCACCTCCTCACTGCACACGGACCCCATCCCCTCACTGTCCATGGACACCACTTCCCTTGGAGCTCTCACTGCCTGGGAATTCCACCCGTCCCCCTTCTGGGATCTGGGATCCCCCCTTCCCTCACTGCCTGGGGATTCCCCCCCCCCTCACCTCCTGGGTGTCCCCTTTTCCCTCACTGCCTGGGGGTCCCACACCTCACTGCCTTATTGTGTCACATCCTCCCTTCCCTGGGCAGGACCTGTGGATTGTGCAGGCTGCAGCAATGGGATTGACAGGGTTGGAGATGGAGACATCTCCATTGTCCTCACCTATGAATCAGCTCCAACTCCACTCTGTGCCCAACTCAACAGGTTCCCTGATCTGCTCACTGCCACTGCTAACTGACATTGATTCCAGCTTCCTGGAGCAGGAGCCTCCCCACACAAACAACACCTCTACTCCCTGGACTCCTTCCAGTCCTCCCACTGCATGCAAGGCATAGCTTCCACGGCAGGTCCACTCTGGTTGACTAAACCAATACCAGCCGTCTGCTCAGACAGCTCATCCACTGCCTCATCTCCACTTGTGTAAATGGTAAAGGAAAAGAAATCTTAGCCCTCAAGTGGCTGGACTGGTGGGCAAGCCCAATGTGTGGGTCTGTGCCACACACAGAGGGTGAGCCCAGTGTATGGGTCTGTTCCACATACGGAGGGAGACACCTTTTCCAGGATGAGAGTCAAGGCTGTCCAGCCAGAGCTGTCGTCCCATGGGAATATCCCAGAGTCTTCATGGGATAAGGATGAATCCCAGAAACGGCTGCAGGCAGGATGGAGAGGGAGTTCTGCACAGCATTAGAAGGGTGTGCATTAAGTAGCAAACAAGGGCAGAGGGACATGGAGGGGTGGTGGGGAGTCGTGGAGGGTCAGTGGTTGGTCGTGGAAAGTCAGTAGTCGGTCAAGAAGGGCGGTTCATGGATGCAGGGTTCATGGATGCAGGGTTTAGATCAGGGAGAGTGGGGGGAACAAGGACAGTCAAGGGGGGTGGGGTGTCAGTGGGAGAAGGTATGGGGGTGTCAGTGGGAGGAGGGATGGGGGTGTCAGTGGGAGGAGGGGTGGGGGTGTCAGTGGGAGGAGGGGTGAGGTGTCAGTGGGAGGAGGGGTGAGGTGTCAGTGGGAGGAGGGGTGGGGGTGTCAGTGGGTGGAGGGTCACTAAAGGGCTGAAGCACAAGTGTGTGGGCAGCAGGGGCAGGGAGAGTGGGGGTGGTAGTGATCTCCCATCCCTCTCAGACATCAGTCAATACTGCTGTCTCAGTTGGTTTCTTTTCTCTTCTGTCTCGAGCTGCTGGCATTTAAAGTCATCATTACCTTGATAACTTGGGTCTGCGACCATCACAGACATTGCCCCTGTTCTGTCCACCTCTCCCTGCACCTTAACACATGCCCATCTTCTCACTTTCCCAGCTCTGGCGAAGGATCGCGCTCTCTCTCTCTCTCTCACTCTCTCACCACAGATGCTGCCTGATCTGCAGTTTCCAGCATTTACTGTTTTTGTTTCAGATTTCCTGCGTTTGCAGTTTGTTGATCCAGTGAGCGATACAAGTGTCCCCTGAGGTTTGTCCCTCCACAGGACATTCCATCAGCTCGTCATATTTTAGCAGGTGACAATTGATTGACAGTCCAGAATCATCCAATCAGATGATGCTCTTTTTGCCATTGGCTGGTGAGGAGGATGGGCAGGTCAGGCAGTCAAGGCTGGGACTGTGGGGCAAGTCAGATGAGTTGAGAGGTTAGGCAATAAAACAACCAAGAAATATGTCCAAGAAGAGTTGACAACTCAACATGGGATCAGGAATGAAAATAGTAAGTGACTTGTATTTTACTGCATCTTTCATGGCACTGGGACATCCGAAAGCACGTCACAGCTTTGTGGTGAAGCAGGCAGTTGGAGTGGTGGGAAGCTGCAATGTAGAAGGCAGCATGCCTGGTAAATGTCAAAAGGGGCAGGTCCTGGTCAAGGGTCTTCGACCTGAAACATTAACGGTGCTTCCTCCACAGAACTCTTGGTTCTCCACTTGTCAGTGTGTTTGAGTCTTCCTCCTTGCTATTCTCTGCTATTTCCGTATTCCCTATCACAAATTCTCCTGACTCTGTTAGTAGGGGGACCACATTTGGCTTTTCCTTTTTATGTACCTATAAAACCTCTCACAGACTGTATGTTTTCTGTCAGTTTGCACTAATGTTCTGTCTTTACTTTCTTCAAGTTTTGGTCCTCCTTTGCTGACACTCCTCAAGCCTGCAGCTATTTCTGACAACTTTATAAGACTCTTCATTAGATGTAACACTTTCTTTAATTTCTTCTATCAGCTACAGACAGACAACCTTGCCTTTTGGCATTTGTGTCCTAAAGGCAAATTTCTTTTTGCAAATCATGTATTTTTTAAAATGCTGGTCCTGGATTTATGACCCTAGTTTCTACAATACTAACTCAATGTAAAATTCTACCTGTGGGAGATCACTGACAATTGGATTGTCAATTGCATAAAACAAAATCTAATGTGCCCTTTCTCTGGGTAGGTTCGTCAACACCTTACTTACTTATGACAACACAGAAGTTGGCTACTTGGTCCTCTGGTCCCATGCCTGTTCCCAGAGGAGCAATCCAATCAGTCCCATTCCCCCCTCCTTATTTCCCTGCTCCCCTGCAACGTGTTCTCTCTCATCTGTCCACCATCTCCCCTTTCATCCTTATGCCGTTAACCTACACTAAGGAGTTACTTATAGTGGCCGGTTAACCAACCAACATCCTCAGGATGTGGGAGGAAACCGGAGCACCCAGTGGAAACCTATGTGGTCACAGGGAGAGTGTGCAAACTCCACACAATAGCATCAGAAGCCAGGACTGAATCCAGGTCAATGGAGCTGTGAGGCAGCAGCACTACCTGCTGCACCACTGTGCACCATCTTGTACCCATTCAATGCATTCATCCGCTATCTTACTTCCACTAATTTGATTTGCTGAGTCTGTATGAAGTTCATTGATTACTGTATCACCTCTGTTATATGCATCTCCAATTTCCTGGCTTATGCCACACTCAGTACTACAACCCCTATCTGATGGCCTGTAAAAAACTCCCACCAATGTTTCTGCCCTTTGCTATTTTTTAGCTTGGTCTTGAGTTGATTCTAATGCAGCGTCATGACCTGTAAAGCCAAGATCATATCTCACACTGCGCTGATTTGTCTTGTTCACGCCACTTCTCCATTTCCTTGTTACCTGTCCTATCTAAATGTCACATCCCCTGGAATATTTGTTTCCCACCTGTGATCCCCTGCAGCCATATTTCAGTAATGGCAATGAGACAGAGTCATAGAATCGCACAGCATGGAAACAGACCATTCAACCCAATGTGTACACGTTAATCCCATCTCCCAGCACTCGGTCCATCGCCTTCTGTGTCTAAGTAATTCAAGTGCTCATCTAGACACTTCTTAAATGCTGATCATATCCATTTACTTCTAATTGTGCCATTAATTAATTTCCCTTGTAAATGCTGGGAGCATTCAGCACTGTGGCAGATGGTAGATCCGCTGCCTCACAGCTTCAAGGACCCAGGTTCAATCCTGACCTTGGGTGCTGTCTGTGTGCTGTTTGTGTGTTCTCCCTGTGACAGTGTGGGTTTTGTCCGAGTGCTCTGGTTTCCTTCCACATCTCAAAGACGTGTGTTGGTAGATTAATTGGCTGGTGTAAATTGCCCCTAGTGCGTAGGAGTGGTAGAATCTGGGGGGAGGGGAGTTGATGGGAATGTGGGGAGAATAAAATATGGGACTAATGCAGGATTAGTGTTAATAGTTAGTGCAGATTCCTGTCCAGATGAAGGGTCTCGACCTGAAACATCAGCTGTCCATATCCCTCCACGGATGTTGCCTGGCTTGCTGAGTTTTTCCAGTTTTTTGTGTGTTGCTGTGGATTCAAGGGCCTGTTTCCATGCTGCATAACTCTCTGACTCGATGGGATACAGATCCTTTACTTTAGTATGGTACCATTTTACCATCCTTTGACCTCATTTGCTTCAGCCTCTGTTTTTGCCATCTTTTTATTTCACAATAAGCATGGCCACATTGATAAGAACCGGTTCCTAGATTGTGACTCACATAGTTCCTCATCTGCAAAAGTAAATCCAATTTCAGTGGGAAAATTCAAGAAAAGTTTTATACGAGGATAATGTCTCCCATTTGTTACCTGGAATACATGCTCAGAAGTGATGGCAAAAATTCTGAATGCTACACAAGTAGCACAATGTGTGCAGTAAATCAGAGAAATGTAGTGCACAAAAGCTCCATGGTAGAATTTCTAGCTTGGTGGAATTTATCTTTTAGAATACTTCATTCATTATTTAAGCACTTCTTTAAAAAGAATGTCATCTATATATTTCACTTATGACTTTTCTAACTCCTGCTTCCTACTTTGTTTCTCTCCTTCCTGGAATCATTCAGGCTCCCAACCACCTGTCAGCTGGTAGCTGGGCACAGACCTTCAGCAGCACCACTGGAATGTGGCCGCTCCTGTATCCTTTGTACTCTCTCTGCCATTTGTTGACATCGCATGGAGTGTATCGAATTGACCGGAGATGGGGATCCCAGGGGAAGCTGGGAAGCTGAGAGGGATCACCCACTCAGCACTTCTGATGACTGTGGTTCAAGTTCAGGTTTACTGTCCTGGGCATACATACACGGTATAAATGCCATAAAAATGAGCTTTTTGCAGCAGCAGCACAGTACATTATTAACATAAACTTAAATTAACAAATTATATACGTGTGAAAAATAAACAACAATATAAACATAGTGACACTAGTGCAATTTGAAAGGGAGAAAAAAAATATGGTCCGAGGTAGTGTAAGGGTTTTTCAAGTGGGTTCAAGAACCTGGTGGCAGTGGGGAGGAAGCTGTTGTTGAACCTTGAGGTGCGGGTCTTCAGGCTCCTGTACCTCCTGCCTGATGGCAGCATCGAGAAGAGGGCATGGCCCGGATGGTGGGGGTACCTGATGATGGATGTTGCCTTCCTGAGACATCGCCTCTTGCAGATGTCCTTGATGGTGGGGAGAGCTGTACCCGGGATGGAACTGGCTGAGTTCACCACTCTCTGTAGCCTCATGCGCTCCTGTGCGTTGGAGCTCCCATACCAGGCCCGTGATACAACCAGTCAGAATACTTTCCACTGTACATCTGTGGAAGTTTGTCAGAGTCTATGATGACATGCCAAATCTCCAAAAACTAGAGAGTAGAGACACTGGTACGCCTTCTTCATGGTTGCGAATGTTTCAGCCATTTCTTTAACATTAACATGCTGGGCCCCACCCTCGTTGAAGATGGGGATGTTCTTGGAGCACCCTCCTCTCATTAGCTGTTTAATTGTCCACTCCCATTCACTACTGGATGTGGTTGGACTGCAGAGCCTTGATCTGACCAATCAGTTGTGAGATTGCTTAGCTCCAGCTATTGCATACAAAAGCAGAAGATACTGGAAACACTCGGCAGGTCAGGCAGCATCTATGGAAAGAGAAATGGAGGTAATGTTTCAGTCAAAGACTCTTTGTCAAAACTCATCAGACCCTTTGCCCCCCCCGCCACCCTCACCTGTCTATTGCCTTTTTGTTTTGTCATTTAGCTCTGCCTGATGCAGCCCCCAGCATACACTCTTGCACTCCTCATTGAATGGAGAATGGTCACATGGTCTGACAGTAATGGTAGGGTGAGCACCACTGATGGTCTACAGCACCTCGTGGAGGCTCAGCTCCGACCTGCCACATCTGCTCTGATTCTATCTATTTTAGATCGAGTGTAGTGCCACACACACAGTGGAGGTGTTCTCAGTGTGAACACTTTCTCTCCACAAGGACAATGGTGGTCTCTTTTACTAATAACGTCATGAGCAGAGGCATCTGCTACAGATAGATTGATGAGGACAAGTTGGTTTACCCCATGTGTTGGTTCACCTTTCACAGACCCAATTTGGGTCTTGTACTCTCCAGGACCCGGCCTACTTGTTCTGTGGTAATGCCCCCCACTACATCATCCTGGTAATCACCTACACCAAGGTTTGGCTAAGTTGTTCAAATATTTCCTTTTGCAGCTGGTGTCAATTTTCTCCTGATACGCTCTTGCTATATTTACATTGGTGAGGAAGTATATAAATGCAAGTCATTGTTGTCTCAATGATAGGCTGAGTTTCAACAGAGATACATATATTTAACTGGAGTCCAAGGGCAGGTGTTCTGTTGGCCCAGACATTAATCTGCCCTGGCACACATATCTCTTTCAGTAACATCACCCCCCCCGATCAAAGAAAAAAAATTCATTGCTTATATTTCCCAATTAATGGAGCTTCCTGATGTGAATGAATTGGACCACTACTTTTAAACAAAGTCCACAAAAACAGGATAATATGTCATGCCTGCGGGAGGATATTAGCCAGACAATGCTGTTCCCAGCCATTCAAGAAAATTTTAAAAAGCTGCAGATGCTGGAAAGCTGAAATAAAACCAGAGGGTGCGGGGCACACTTGGCAGGTCAGGTAAGGAGTGTGGAGAGGGAGACAGATTCAAATCTCAAATGAAGAAAGGTCTTTAACCTGAACAATTAACTCTGCCTTGCCTTCCATTGATGCTGGTTGACCTGCTGAGTATTCCAGCATTATCTGCTTCTGTCCCATCCATTTAAGTCTGCCTGACTCTTTCACATTAAAACATTTTGTTTCCTTCTATTAATAGTTGTAATATGATAAAGCTTTTTATATCTTGAAATATTATAACACCAGATACAAACACCGATGAAGTTACTTCTGTGCCTAATTCCAGCCACCTGCAGGAACTTTTATAACAACACTTGGTTCGGTGACATTTTCAACAAATGGTGCATTTCCCCTTTCCATCGCTATGTACATTAGGCTTGGGCAGATTATCCAAATGGACTGTTCGATGATTCTTTAACCTGAGGCAGCCATCTCAAGTGGACAGGAGAACTCCTGCTGCACTAATTCTAAGAACATAAGAGTTAAGAGCAGGAAGAGGCCATTTGGTCTGGTCTGCCCTTCAATAGGATCAGAGTTGGACTTTTACCTCAGAGCCACTTCCCTGTACGAAACCATATCCCTTGATTCCCTTAATGGAAAAAATCTATTGATCTCTGTCTTGAACTTGAACTTCAATGTCCTGGACAATATTTATCTCTCCAACGTCATCACTAACAGCAAAAAATTGGCCACATTACTTTGTATGGTGTGCTAATTGGCCGCCAGGTCTCAGTAACAGTGAGAGGACGTGAGATGATCTGGGGTACTGTGAAGTTGTGGGGGGACACAGAATCAATGCAAGTTCTTTCTTGTGTAAGTCACCTGAGTAGATAAATATACCTCAACTGATGACTGGTGGAAATTGATTTGTCAGCACCATTGTTCTGGCTGCCTATGGCATCCTCACCTCTGAGCTATAAGCCCAGAGCTGGTCTGTACCCATCTCTATTTATCAGATTCTAAACCACACCCCTTGCTGCACCTCCCCAAGGAACACTGACTCACAGCCATCTGGGGGAGAGAATTCCAGATTTATTATCACCCTTCCTTCCTTCATCCCTTAATAAAGTAAAGAGTTTCTCAGTAACTAGCTTGTCAGGGCCCATTGTTATTTTAAATCCTCCTATTAAACTCCTATTAAATCCTCCATCTTCAGAGCTAAGGACACTACAGCCAAGTTTCTAGGAACACAACAACAGGGCCGGGCATCTTCTCCTTGGGCTTGTCCCTACATCGTTCAGTTCAATTCATGTCTAAAATGTATCTTGACTCACCACTTGTCAATTTCCCTACCCTTAAAACCCTCACCCACACATCTCTACATCTTTGCCATCAGGAGATCTTTCGGAGCTGCCATTGGGCAGGAGGTACAGAAGTCTGAAGTCCCACACCACACTTCAAGAACAGCTACTTCCCTTCAACCATTCAGTTCTTGAACCAACCAGCACAACCCTTATCATTACAGTTTAATTAACACTATGACCACTTTGACCTAAAATTGACTTCTTTTAATTTTTGTTCAAGTTATGTTCTTTCTTGTAAAAATTGTGCATAAACTATGTTTAATTTGTGCTTTTATTGTGAGTGCTGCTTATATGATGTTGTGTGCCTGTGATGCTGCTGCAAGTAAGTTTTTCATTGCATCTGTGCAAACATGTACATGTGCATGTGACAATAAACTCGACTTTGACTTTGGGAGTCTGGGTTTGGTCAGCCCCTTTTGTGTAATGAAATGCATCCTAACATCACCTCCAAGTGGTTGACCCTACACTTTGTAGCAGACTGTCCCACTGGACAAAGTAGATTCTCTCTATGTATCGTGTCAACTACTTTGACCATCTTAAGCACCTAGGGTTAGATCAATCCTTCATAGGCATATAAACATATTCAGCCCATCGAGCCTGGTCTGCCATTCAGCATGATTGTGGCTAATCCTCTATCCCAACACCACATTCTTGCTCTAGCCTCATTATCTTCAACACTCCAAGGAATTCAAGCCTCATGTTCTCACAATTTAAACTTTTAAGCTCTGATATTAAATGTTGCAGCTTCCAATTAATGGACAATCCTTTCTTATGTCCCTCTTGGAAATGAAAGTGACCATGGATTCAAATCAAGGCTGGATTAGAACATAGAACATTACAGCACAGTACAGGCCCTTCGGCCCACAATGTTGTGCCAACATTTTATCCTGCTCTATCTAACCCTCCCTCCCACATAGCCCTCCATTTTTCTATCATTCATGTGGCTAAGACTCTCTTAAATGTCCCTAATGTATCTACCCCCACAACCTCTGCCAGCAGTGTGTTCCACGCACCCACCATTATCTGTGTAAAAAACTTATTTGACATCCCCGTTATACCCCCTCCAATCACCTTAAAATTATGCCCCCTTGTGTTAGCCATTTTCGCCCTGGGAAAAAGTCTCTGACTGTCCACTCGATCTATGCCTCTTATCATATTGTATGCCTCTATCAAGTTACCTTTCATCCTCCTTCTCTCCAAAGAGAAAAGCCCTAGCTCGCTCAACCTATCCTTAGCCTCTCCAATCCAGGCAGCATCCTGATAAATCTCCTCTGCATCCTTTCTAAAGCTTCCACATCCTTCCTAGAATGAGTTCTACCAAAATCAGATATAAAATCCTTCCATCATAGTATTAAATGAAAAATCTGGAGATCTCACTGTGAATTCCCATGTTCTAATTACCACCCTCACCACAAAAAGCAGAACAAATCTACTCCAGCAAACTACTAACCAATAAGTCTCCTCTCAGCCATCAGCAAGGTGTCAAGGGCTATTTAGTGACCTAACCATTTTTAGCTGCTTCATCAGCGACCCTCCTTCCATCATAAGGTCAGAAGTGGGGATGTTTGCTGATGACTGAGCTATGTTCAGTTTCATTAACAACTCCTCAGCATATGAAACAGTCCATGCCTGCAAGCAGCGAGACCTGGTCAACATTCAGGCAGGGGTTAATAAATGGCAGGTGACATTTGTGCGACAAAACTGCTGGGTTATGACCATCTCCAACAAGAGAGAATCTAACCAGCTACCCTTCATTCAGTGGCATCACAACCACTGAGGCTCCCGTCATCACTCTCCTGTGGTCATCATTGTCCAGAAACTCAACTGATAAATACTGTGGCTACAAGGGTAGGTCAGAGACTGGGTAGACTCATGCCCTGACACCCCAAAGCCTTTCTACCATCTACAAGGCACAGGTCAGAACCGTGATGGCAAATTCTCAACCTGCCTGGATGAATACTGCTCCAACAACTCTAAAGAAGCTCAACATCATTCAGGACGAAGTATGATGGACACCTCATCCAGCACCCAAAACATTCATTGACCCCACCACCAGCACACCATGGCTGCAGTGTGCAGCACCATGCCCTGTAGTTACTCACCCAGGGCATTTTGACTGCACCTCCCAAACCTCTATCTACCACCTGAAAGGACAGGGGCACCAGGGGTATGGGAACACCACCACATGCAGGTTCCCCTCCAAATCACACACTAGAAATATAGATTCACAGAGTTATACAGCATGGAAACAGGCTCTTCTGCCCAACTCGTCCATGCTGACCATGGTGCCCACTAAACTAGTCCCATTTGGCCCATATCCCTCTAAACCCATCCTAGTTATGTACCTGTCCAAGTCCCTTTTAAATGTTGCTATTGTACCTTCCTCAACCACTTCCTCTGACAGCTTATTCCAAATACGCACCACCCTCTGCATGAAGAAAATGCCCCTCAGGTCCCCTTTAAAACCTTTCATCACTCACCTTAAACCTATGTCCATGAGTTTTTAGCTTCCCTTCCCTGGGAAAAAGACTATGTGTGTTCACCATATCTATGTCCCTCATGATTTTATACACTTCTATAAATTTAAATTAAATTTTAAAAATTTTACTTACAGCGTGGTAACAGGCCCTTCCAGCCCAAAGAGTCTGCGCCACCCATTTTAAACCCTCATATTAACCTACCCGTACGTCTTTGAAATGTGGGAGGAAACTGGAGCACCCTGAGGAAACCCATGCAGACACGGGAGAACGTACAAACTCCTTACAGACAGCGACGGGAATCGAACCTCGATCGCTGGTGCTGTAATAGCGTTGTGCTAACCACTACGCTACCGTGCCGCCTCAATCTCCTATGTTCCAAGGAGTAAAGACCTAGCCTGCCCAACCTCTTTCTATAACTCAGGCCCTCAGATCCTGGCAGCATCATCATAAATCTTCTCTGCACTCTTTCCAGTTTAACCACATCTTTCCTATAACAGGGTGACAAAAATGTGGTCTCACCATCGACTTGTACAACTGCAACATAACATCCCGACTCCTGCACACAGTGGCCTGTCTGATGAAGGCTAGCATGCCAAAAGCCTTCTTCACCACCCTGTCTACCTGTGATGCCGCTTTCAGGGAACCATGTACTTGTACTCTCAGGTCCCTCTGTTCTACAGCACTCCTGAATATGTTGCACCTCTTTCATTGTCACCAGGTCCAGATCCTGGAACTCCCTCCCCAACAGCACAAAGGGAACTCCTTCATTAGAAGGACCGCAGTGGGTCAATAATGTGGCTTACCACCATCTTCTCAAGGGCAATTAGGGATGGGCAATAAATGCTGGTCTTTCCAGTGATGCACACTTCTCAAAAAATGAAGGAATAAATAAAACTACAAAGCAATTCCTCTTTGTTACTGTATATCCCAATAGGCAGAAGAAAAAATTTCCAGGTTTTATCTTAGGATTTCTGCCATTGATCATCCCTGGTAGCCCTTAAACACCTATTCAGATGCATCACGGCTTGGTATGGCAACCGCTCTGCCCGCGACCACAAGAAACTGCAGAGAGTTGTTGGCATAGCTCAGCACATCACAGAAACCAGCCTCATCTCCATGGACTCTGTCTATACTTCTCACTGACTTGGTAAAGCAGCCAACAATAATCAAAGACCCCACCCACCCCGGATGTTCTCTCTTCTCCCCCCTCCCATTGGGTAGAATATACAAAAGCCTGAAAGCACGTACCACCAGGCTCAAGGACAGCTTCTATCCCATTGTTATAAGACTACTGAACAGTCCCCTCGTAGGATATGATGGACTCGACCTCACAATCTACCTTGTTATCGTCTTGCACCTTATTGTCTGCCTGCGCTGCACTTTCTCTGTAATTGTAACACTATTCTGCATTCTGTTATTGTTTTCGATGAACTGATGTGATAAAGTGATCTGTATGGGTGGCATGCAAAACAAAGCTTTTCACTGTACCTCAGCACATGTGACAATAATAAACCAATTTACCAATTTACCAAAACACCTCCTGACCATTTCAGATGTAGTGGGCACTGGACTGGAATCTGAGGTCAGCCTAACCTGACTGACAGTGCATCTCTCATCTCAAGTCCTCATCTCAAAAGTCACTCTTGGAAACTCCTGCTGCACCCTACTCTCAGGGAGCTGTGCCAGAACAGAACACAATATTCCAGTGGAATGTGACCAACAGCTTTTACATCAGTTTAGCTTAACCTCCAGGCACTTGCACTCTCTGCCTCTATTTATAAGACCCAAGATCTTGTTTGCTTTCATTAACCCTTTGGTTACCTGTCCTGGCAACTTCAACCTTTTAAGCACAAACACCCAGTTCTTTCCTTCTTCCTGACCCTTATTTCCAGCATGTCATGTCAATCATTCTTTCAAGGAAAACATATCACATTCTTCCATGTATTGAATTTCCTGTCATTTTACTCATTCCACTAGTCAATCTTTCTTGTCTTTGAGGTCTAAAAATAATAATAATAACGCTGTTACTGCTTTTCCATGGAGAGGATCTGCATGATTTGAAACAGTGCCCAGTGCCCTGAGCCAATGGTGTATATGGGGAATTAACAGTGAATCCCGGGTGATGACAGTGCATATCCTCCTCCAGTCTGGAAACAACCATTCATCACAACTCAGAACTGTCCCTGAATCAATTTTGTACCCAGCCTGTTGCCTGTTTTACTTTATGGACTCCCAGCCTACTGTAAAACACCATTTGGGTGTACACAAATCTAATGTCATATGCACCAAGGTCATGCATCTGTTACCTCATCAAAACATCTCAAATCACACTGGTCACCTTCAGCACCCCATCTACCACCCTGGAGGTTTATTCCCTCTGCCACTGGCGTACAATCATACAGGAATACAACACTGGAACAGGCCCTTCGGCTCAATGTCCATGCCAACTTTGGTGTCCACCAAGCTAGTCCCATTTGCCCGTGTTTGGTCCATATCCCTCTAAATCTTTCCTGTCCAAGTACCTTTTAAATGCTTTTCAGATACCTTCCTCAACCACTTCCTCTGGCAACTTGTTCCATATACTGACCACCCTCTGGAGGAAAAGATTGCCCCTCAGGTCCCTTTTAAATTGCTCCCTTCTCACGTTATTGGTATTGGTTTATGATTGTCACTTGTAGTGAGGTACAGTGAAAAGCTTGTCTTACAAACCGATCGTACAGGTCAATTCATTACACAGTGCAGTTACATTGAGTTAGTACAGAGTGCATTGAGGTAGTACAGGTTAAAACAATAACAGTACAGACCTGTGCCTATGCCCTCTAGTTCTTGGTTCCCTTTCCCTCTGCATTCACCCGATCTATTGCCCCTCATGATTCCATGCACCTCTGCAATGTGGACCCTGTACAAAACGTACTGCAGTTACTGGCTCAAGCGATTCTGAAAGCACCTTTCAAACCCATGTCTTCTACCACCAAGAAAGAAGTTGGTAGATTTATTTTTGCCCTTAACAAGTCCACGTTAGCTCTCATTTATGCTACCATTTTCCTGTTTTCCAGAAGCTTCCCCACCCTCAGTCCTTTTCCAGAAGCTTCCACACCCTCAGTTCTTTGGTCTGGGTGTGATCATTGCAATGCTCCACTCCCCTGCTTCAAAGGAGGGTGGAACATTGACTGTTTTGGATTTCCAGGCTGAGAAGTCTCTCGGCCCAGGTATCGTTAGATTTTTGGATGTCAAGGGAATGAAGCCTTGTGGAGCTAGCACAGGAACGTGGTGCTGAGGTAGAAGGTCAGCCGTAATCTTATTGAATGATAGCTATTGCTCCTTGCACCAGATCAGAGAGATACAGGAGGGCTGGAAATGACTGAAGCTCTCCTCCAAGGATGGTGGAAGTGAAGACAGTCATTGACTTCAAAAGAGGAGCCCCAGCATGGACTCAACAGGCTGAATGGCTTCCTTCTGTGACATCATCGCTCTCTGACTATACAGCACACTGCATTCTGTACAATATATATTGTAACCACAGTACTCTACATGCAGGGTCGAAATCTCTAATACTAGAGGGCATGCATTTAAGGGGGGAGGGGGTAAGTTCAAAGGAGATGTGTAGGGCAGGTTTTTTTTTACACAGAGAGTGGTGGGTGCCTGGAATATGCTGCCAAGGGGTTGTTGTGGAGGCAAATACAATAGAGGTGTTTAAGAAGCTCTTAGATAGGCAAGTGAATGTGAGGAGAATGAAGGGATACGGACATTGTATAGACTGAAGGGGTAAGTTTAGTTAGGCGTTTGATAACTAGTTTAATTAGTTTGGCACAACATTGTGAGCCAAAGGGCCTGTTCCTGTGCTGTTCAGTGTTCTATGTTCTATATAGCATGGCGGGCACCTGCTGTGTGCTACATGCTCTTCCTCTTAGGGAGTCGCTTGGATCGAGGGTGACTTGCTTCCCCTGAGGTTTTGTGGGCTCTGAGGTGGCCGGTGAGGCCAGGGTGGGACCTATAGACTCCCTCACAGGTGGGGCACGAGGGGCTGAAGGGGTGGTGGTTTCTGAGTAGCACCGTCCATCAGCTGCTAACAGATGGGCCTCTCTGTGTCCCCGACATGTGGCCTTGTGGTTCTCACTGAAGTGACCCTGATATTGGTTCACTTATCCTCCTGGTGAACTTGGAGGGTTTTGCAGATACAGCATTGGTGGTACCAGTCTCTGGGTAGATAGGGCGGCAGGGATCACGACTGCCCTGTAAGTGATGGGTTTTGTGCCGGTTCTGATCTTCAAACACCCTTTTCCTTGGATCCCCAAAGGCTGTGCCGGTGCATGGAAGGTGGTGGTGAATTTCATCAATTGATATCTGCCTTCGCTGAGAGGCGGCTCCTTCAAGATGAGAAGTCTCCTCAATATCCAGGGTCTCACCATGAATCTTTATTGTTGGAGGGCAGTGTGAAGTGGCAGTGAAAGATTGTTGGAAGTGCAGCAGTGCAGTGTGAATGATTGATGAAAGCACTGGAGCATCGATACAGCCTTGAATAACACTGAGCTTCACTGAGATTGGCTCTGTTATGGACATGTTGGTTAATATCATGATTACCAAATTAGCATTGATTCTTTGTGTTACCGTTGGCTCTAACTAATCAGGATTAAGTTGTACAATCAAATGAAGGTTACCAAGTGATTCAGAACCAGTAAATACATAAAATAAAGTACTTTACAGCCAGTTACTTCATTGGTTTATTTTAGATAATGGCAGTGGAATGAAACATATCCAGTCTACATTGCAAACACCCATTTAGCCTGTTTGAAGCATTGGGGATTCTTTGGGATACCGTTGGCTCTAACTGATCAGGATTAAGTTTTACAATCAAATGAAGGTTACTGAATGATTCAGAACAATTCTGCTACCATGGAGCAGATGGAAAATGGATACGAATATCGCTGGGCTGCTGATTTTGAGGAGGGTGTTCCACAGTCCCTACTGATTAAAAGTGTCAAAGGCCATGGACCATTTCTCAGCCTTGAGAGGCACCTCTTTGTGAAGGCAACCTCTCCAATGCACCAGAACAGCCTTTGGTCAATTAAGGGAAAGGGTGTTTGAAGAATTATATCTCAGACCTGGCACAAACCCACAGTCTACTGGCAATGACTTCCTCTGTGGCAGAGAGCAGGGAGGATCCCTCTGGAGTTACCACAGTTGGACTTGTCTCCTTTCTTGAAGGTGGTCAGGATTACAACATCCCAAGGATTCCCTGGTATATTCTCCTCTTCCCTGATGAGATTTTGCATTCATAACTTAAGCTCTTCACTGTCAAATTTTAGGATTGTGTTGGGAATATTCAACCACAAATAATTCTACACAGCATGCAAATATTGGATAAATAGAAATGAATGCATACAGCACCCAGGACACCACACATCCATAGTATTCATTACAATCTCAGGATACTATACTCAACACATAAACATTGTATAAACACCACTCAGGACACAGCACATTTACAGGGTATTCCCTTCCATATTATCCTTACCTAGATTCAGTGCAGTCTATGTGTGGCTGATGGGGCATGGATGATGCCGAGTTGGTCAAGTGCCGACTTGGCTGCATTTGCCCACATTCCCTCTCCCTTCATTTTTCTTTCTTCTGTTCTCCACTGCCTGTGAGCAGTGCGGCTCTCTGAAGCTCCAACCCCACTGACAGTTGTTGCTGTCAAAGTGTGTGAACTTCCCAACTTACCAGTCTCAACCCAGAACTACTGAAGGGGGGACCTGCAACCTTGATGGAGCTGGGAATGGAGAACTTGTTGGAAAGATGCAACATGGGCACCAAGAGGCATGGCACAGCTGGAAGTTAAGGAGGTTCATCTTGTCACTGAACACTCGAACAAACTTCTACAGATGTACTGTTGAAAGTATCCTGACTGGTTGCATCATGATCTGGTATGGCACTTTGAATTCGCAGGAACGTAAAAAGCTGCAGGGAGGAACGGACTCAGCCTAAGACATCATTGGCACATCCTGCCCCACTATTGGTAGTATCTACAGGAGGTGCTGCCTCTAGAAGGCAACATCTACCATCAAAGATCCCCACCGTCTGGGCCATGCCATCTTCTTGCAGCTACCATTAGGTAGGAGGTACAGAGCTTGAAGTCCCACACCACCAGGTTCAAGAACAGTTACTTCCCTTCAATCATTCAGTTCTTGTACCAACTGACACAACCCTAATCACTACAGTTTAGCAACACTAAGATCACTTTGCACTAAAATGGACTTTGCGTTTTTTTGTTCTAATTGTGTTCTTTCTTATAAAAGTTGCGTATAATTTATGTTTAATTTATGTTTTTCTTGTGAATGCTGCTTATTTGATGCTATGCGCCTGTGATGCTGCTGCAAGTAAATTTTTCATTGTACCCATGCGTACATGTACTTGTGCGTTAGAAAATAAACTTGACCTTAATTACAACAGGTTATATACAAGCAAGAGCTCTGCAGATACTCAACCAGAATCTGTGGAGGGAGAAACAGTCAATGTCTCATATTGATGATCTTTTGTCAGAAGTTATAACCATGGCCTCGGAGGTGGTGGCATTGGCTTTAGGCAGGACCCTGGTCTTTGAAAGCTGATTCCCATTTGTATGGTTAGTGCAGGAACCAGGGTGTTGAATGGCAGGGCTCTGTGGTTTAATGCCAAAAATGTACTGAACAATTGCAACATACATTTCCAAGAATTTATAATGACGAAGAGCAATAAGGGGTGTCAAAGGGAAGCAAAGGCCCTTGAAACAGATCCAGGGATGAAAGAGTACTGAGTGACAGGCTGTCTGACTGCAGAGGATCCGGGAGAGAATTCTGGAGAATGAGGGCAGTGGAAACAGTGAGGTCACAAATCGAATGTGTTCTGGAGGGAAGTGGGCATCACATGGTGCCAGAGGGCAGGATGGGAGGACAAGGTCAAAGAGAGTGAGGAGAGACAAGGGGAGCAGGGAAGTGACTGGATACTAGGCAGGGGCAGGTGGGGGTCAGAACCCCTGAGCCAGGGTATCAGTGCAAGGGGCATAGACCCTACGTGCCAGGTATCAGACAGGAGGCGCAGAAACCTTAGTGCCCAGGTATCAGTGTGGAGTCGCATAATCCTCAGAGCTCGGGTATCAATGAGAGGGGCAGAAACTACCAATCCTGCATGATATTGACCTTGTCTCCTATTGCCCCATCTCCATCCTGTTGTGTTCCTGGGTCTCTAGGTCCTTGGAGTATGGTTGATGATCAGGGGAAGAGGTCTTGGTGGGGGACGTGATGCCTCTCAGCAGTGGGCTTGTGATCAGCAGGTGGAGAAAGGAGGAGATGGGGAAGCCCAGAGAGGCTGGATGGGGGGAGGAGCTGAAAAGGAGGAGTGAATGAAGCTGGGAAGAGATTAGGAGACAGAGGCTTGAGTGGAGGGGGAGAGGTGAGAGGTAGATGTGAGGGTAGGTGGAGGGGCTCAAGAGAGATGGGGATGAAGGATGGAGTAACTCCAGTGGAGGGTGTTAACAGAGGGAACCAAAGGAGGAGTATAGAGAGGATTGAGGGAGGGGGATTAGGACAAGGGGATATGACTGGAAGGGGGAGAGGACAGGGGTGTTAGGGAAAAATCTGGTACAGGTATGTTTGTGCATGTGTGAACATGTACATTTTTGAGCAAGTGTGTGGGTGTGCATTCATGTGTCTACGTGTATGGATTTGTACATGACTGTGTTTGTCTGTGTGCATGTCACTATGCGTTTGTGTGTGTGTGTGTGTTTTGTCTGTGTGTGTTGTGTGTGCTGTGGGTGTATGTTGAATGTGTGTGTTGTGCGTGTGTGCGCTGTGTATGTTGTATGTGTATGTTGTGCATGTGTGTGTGTGTGCATGTTGTGTCTGTGGGTGTACCTGTGTTTGTGTTGTGTGCATGTTTTGTGAGTATATGCTTTATGTGTGCTGTCTGTGTGTGTGTATGTGTATGTACATGTGTGTAAGTGTTTGTGTTTTCTGTGTGTGTGTGTGTGTGTGTGTGTGTGTGTGTGCGTTTTGCTGTGTGTGTGTGTGTGTGTGTGTGTGTGTGTGTGTGTGTGTGTGTGTGTGTGTGCATGAGTCCATACAATGCCTGTTCTCCCACTGTCCTACTCCTCCACACCAGCGGGCCAAGCCCTCCCTCTCTGTGGTCTGTGCAGCAGTTAGAGTTTGACAATTACCCCAGGTTAACAGAATTCACACATGGGCAACATCTACTCCTCAGAAGCGGAGGGAATGATGAGAGGAGGTGGAGGAGGGCTGTATGAGCAGAGTCAGAGCCCATTACTTCTACAGGCAGCAGCAGGCCGGGGCTGAATCAGGACCCTCAGTCAGAGTTCAGTAACATGGACCACTCCACATCGAACTGAGGCTCCTGACCTTGTGCAACATACAACTCTATCAATTTGTTAAAAGAAGGATGATTAGACAAATTCTTTTAGCTCTACTGCAGAACCGAAGAAGTACAAAGGCAGAGAGACAAAATCCACTGGGCAGCCACTCCACTGATAAGGCAAAACGTGAGGGGATAACCATTAACCATGGAAATAAACCCAGGATAACAAGCTTTAAAGGTCCACAACTGTTGGATTTTACTTCAGCTATTCACTATGGGTCCATTAGCGACTTGCATTTCTTTTTTATAAAAATGAGTTACCATAGAACCATAGAACAATACAGCACAATACAGGCCCTTCAGCCCACCATGCTGTGCCGCCCTTCAAACCACACCTAAGACGATCTAATCCCTTCCTCCCACATATCCCTCTATTTAAAATTCCTCCATATGCTTATCTAACAATCTCTTGAACTTGACCAACGTATCAGCCTCCACCACCACCCCAAGCAGCGCATTCCATGCACCAACCACTCTCTGGGTGAACGACCTCCCTCTGACATCTCCCTTGAACTTCCCACCCATTACCTTAAAGCCATGTCCTCTTGTTTAAAGCATTGGTGCTCTGGGAAGAGGTGCTGGCTGTCCACTCTATCTATTCCTCTTTATATCTTGTATATCTCTATCATGTCTCCCCTCATCCTCCTCCTCTCCAATGAGAACAGCCCCAGCTCCTTTAGTCTCTCCTCATAATCCATACTCTCTAATCCAGGCAGTATCCTGGTAAATCTCCTCTGCACCCTTTCCAATGCCTCCACATCCTCCTATAATGAGGCGACCAGAACTGGACACAGTACTCTAAGTGTGGCTTAACCAGAGTTTTGTAAAGCTGCATCATTACTTTGTGGCTCTTAAACTCTATCCCATGACTTATGAAAGCTAACATCGCATAAACTTTCTTAACTACCCTATGCACCTGTGAGGCAACTTTCAGTGATCTGTGGATATGAACCCCCAGATCCCTCTGCTCCTCTACACTGCCCAGAATCCTACCATTTACCTTGTACCTTGGAGTTTGTCCTTCCAAAGTGTACTACCTCACACTTCTCTGGATTGAACTCCATCTGCCACTATCAGCCCAGCTCTGCATCCAATCAATATCCCTCTGTAAGCTTTGACAGCCCTCCACACTATCCACAACACCACCGATCTTTGTGTCATCTGCAAACTTGCTAACCCATCCTTCCATCCCCTCATCTAAGTCATTAATAAATATCACAAAAAGTAGAGGTCCCAGAACCGATCCATGTGGGACACCACTGGTCACAGCCCTCCAATCCAAATGCACTCCCTCCACCACAACCCTCTGCTTTCTACAGGCAAGCCAATTCTGAATCCACACTGCCAAGCCTCCCTGGATCCCTTGGCCTCTGACCTTCTGAAGAAGCCTACTATGCAGAACCTTGTCAAACACCTTACTAAAATCCATGTAGACCACTTCCACTGCACTACCCTCATCAATCTTTCTGGTCACCTCCTCAAAGAACCCTATCAGGCTTGAGAGGCAAGATCTTCCCTTCACAAAGCCATGCTGGTTGTCCCTAATCAGTCGATGATTCTCTAAATGATCATAAATCCTATCTCTTAGAATCCTTTCAAACAGCTTACCCACCACAGACATAAGACTCACTGGTCTGTAATTCCCTGAACTATCCCTACTACCTTTTTTGAATAAGGGGACAACGTTCGCCACCCTCCAATCCTCCAGTACCATCCCCGTGGACAACGAGGACTCAAAGATCCTAGCCAACGGTTCAGCAATCTCCTCCCTCACCTCCCGAAGCAGCCTGGGGAATATTCTGTCAGGACCCGGGAACTTATCTGTCCTAATATTTTCTAACAGCTCCAACACATCCTCTCTTAATATCTACATACTCTAGAACATTACCCTTACCAACACTATCCTCAGCATCATCAAGACCCCTCTCCTTGGTGAATACTGAAGAGAAGTATTCATTGAGAATCTCACTCACTTTCACAGCTTCCAGGCACAGCTTCCCACCTTTGTCTTTAATCAGACCTACCTTTACTCTAGCCGTCCTTCTGCTCTTCACGTACAAGTAAAAAGCCTTGGGATTCTCCTTAACCCTACTCACCAAAGCCTTTTCATGTCCTCTTCTCGCTCTCCTCAGCCCCATCTTAGGTTCCCTCCTTGCTACTCTATATTCCTCATGAGCCGTTGTGTGAAATCATTCTTTCTTGTCTTAAGGATCAAGGACTCTGGACACGAGCTTTGTAGACCAAAACTAGTTTAATCACAAAGGCAAACGCGGGACAGAATGGATGGGAACAGACACACGCTCACTCACGCACAGGATACCACGAACACGAGAGAAGAATCGCAACTGGGGTAAAATACACACACACACACACACACACAGATACAAACAAGCACACAGTAATAATGTACAACTTCAGGATATAACACTTCAATGCCTGACCCACACTAGCATTGGCCCTTAATGCTCTTTGAGTCTGAGTGAAACGCTCCCTGACCATGTGGTGATGCACTCTTACCAATTATCTCTGCAGCGTTGTCTCACTGCTCCTGGGGTCATCAAAAGAGAGAGGGCTTGGGGATACAGCCCTTCTTATGGTGCTAGGAGGCTGGGTGGAGCCTCACTGTTGTGATTTAAATGAGCCAATGGTGTGGGGGGAGTAAAAGACAAAGGTTCCTGCCACAGCCAATGGTCAGGCAAGTTCAGAGGCAAAAGGTACTCTCACACCTGAGGGGTGGGTGGAGCCGCACCTTGATTGACAGTAGTATCACTTCCGATCAGAGGAGCAATGCTGTCCTCTGGTCAGCGGGGGTCAGTGTCATTACTGTCACGTGAAAGCCACATGGATTTCTCACAACACTCCACCCCTCGGAAGTTAGACAACTTGCCAATCAAGGGGGGAGCTATCAGGGTGCACAGAAACCATAACCAACAAAAGGAGGGCAATGGCCAGTGGGTGACAGTAGCCCAACATCCCCCAGTGACCCAAACGGCCACTTGTTTCCCATAAGGTGTCATGCTGGAGGAGCTGGTCCCTTGGTTCTGAGGTTTGGCCACCGAGTCCCCGAAGTGAGCAGCTAGGTTGGAGGGGTTGCTGGATTTATCAGAGATAAAGGTGCAGCTCTCCTTTGTAATCACCGCACATGTACCACCATTCGCAGTGAGTGGACCATCCAGGGCCGTCTGATTCCGTCAGGTTACCAGCCTGACTGCAGCCAGCTCCACCGCTGTCGTCGTTTCTCATGGGACAGTCTGGCCGTGCAATATGGGGGGCAGGCTATCCTCTCGAGCCTCTCCACCTCCGCGATGGCCCTGCTGTCCCTGTACCCGCTGTGTGCTGGGTGCTCCCCCTGTTCACCGACTGTGGATTCAGGGCACCGTCAAACACTGGAAGACAGCAACTGTACCAGCCCGTGGGGAGCCACGGGTAGGCACTAGAGCCGGAGATCCAGTGGGTCACGTTCGGAGTTTAGGGAGCCCCAGCTTAGCGGCACCATCAGCAGTGGTCATGGGGGCACCTGGACACCAGTCTCGCTCAAACTCACAACGGCCAACTGAAAAGGTGGAACTGTACTCATCCTGGCATCTACACCAGCATTCCCTTGGCGTGCTCAGTAACTGCGGAATACTCTGAGGGTCGGGACTCGTGTGGAGGTCAAATTGTATTGAGGGAAATACCAGCTCCTAAAACACCCACCCCATTTGGAATCTCTGGAAGGAATGTGCAATGGTGGGGGAAATGATGAGGAACTGCCATCCAGCTCCCCCAAAACACGGATATAACGAGCCCGACAGGTGTAACAGGGAGACTGAACCGCGCAACACCGATGCAACAGAGATAAAAGGAAAACTAATAAAAACAAGAGAGTCCATGTAAACAGTCCATTCTGACAAGTAGCCAAAGGAATCATCGTCGATGGCAAGGCTTTAACGGCGTGTGCTGGGATTCAGGGGTAGATTCAACCATTCCACATGTTCCACGGTTCCGTCTTTGGAGGTGCTGGTGGATCCATGAGTAATTTCAAGGGAAGGTTGAGCGGACATCTCGTCAATCATCACAGTCAGCAGAAAGAGATGGAGGGTGGAGGGACCGGTGCCTTCGTCCTGTAGCGGGGGAAACAAACTCATTCCCGGCGGGTCAGGTGTCAGGTATGGAGACAGGACAAGTTAGTTCGACCCGGAATTGCGACCCAATGAGTGTCCCCAGGACCGCGCGCAACGACTTCCCCCTTCTGAGGGGGGCGTTGTGGCTGTCGGACCCAGACCCTCCCGGACTCCTCAGTCCCGGGGGATTCGGGGCCTTGCAAGTCGGATGGTGGGGATAAGCCAGATGGCGGGATAATGGAGACCCCCCTTGGCCAGTGGGCCATGTGTTCAGCTGATCGACAGCCTGCTGTAGCACGCCCGACCACCCCTGCAGTGTGCGGGAGGGTGTCAGTGTGCGTATCGTCTCCTTCAGCAAGCCGTTCATCCTCTCAATCAGGCCCAATGCCTGGGGATGGTAGGGGATGAGAAACAGCCACGAGATCCCCTCCCTTGCAGCCCAGTTTTGTACCTTGGCCCCCGTGAGATGGGAGCCCTGATTGGACTGTACCTCCCACAGTACTCCATAGTTGGAGGAGAGGTACTGCAATCCCTTGATGGTGCTGTTCTGGTCGGCCCTTTCACAGGGCACCGCCACCAGGACACCTGAGTACGTGTCCACCATCGTTAAGGCGTATTGCTTTCTGTTATGGCGTGGGAGTGGTCCGACATAATCTATCTGCCACATGCGACTCACTCCCATGCCGTGGCGAATATGACCCAGTGGTCCTGTCAGCCAACCTCGTGGTTTTACCTGCTGGCAGATGGGGCAGTTCACGATCGAGGTCTTACACTGGTCCACTGTGAGGGCGACCCTGAACTGTTCTGCCCAGCGACGTGTACTTCGGCCCCTAGGTGGCCGCTCTTACGGTGAGCCCATGCAGCTAGGGCGCTGAAGTCAGGTTCATCAGGGGGAAGGGTAGCGCAACATATCTGGGCAGCCTGGTCCACCGTGGCATTGTGGATGGCCTCCTGGGTCTTTCTGTGTGTATGGGCATCCACTTGGTGGAGCGATATGTGTCTCTGGGCCGCTTGGTCCCAGACATAGCGCCAATGTTCCTGGCCCCAGAGGGGACGTCCGTGAATTTCCCACCCCGTCTCATGCCACCGCACCATCCACACCACCATACCATTGGCCACTGCCCAAGAGTGGGTGTAGATGTGGACTGGCCCAGTGGAGCTCTGTAGCGTGAGTGCCACTGCTGCTGGCTCAGCCAATTGACTGGACCCTCCAGCTCCCTCTTTTGTCACTGTTTCCCCGTGGTGGGATGAAGTGCCACTGCTTTCCAATGTTGCTTCCCATTTTCCCAGCGGCTGGAGCCATCTGTGAACCAGGCATGCCGCTTCTGCTCGGGATTGAGGGAGTCGAAAGGTTGGCCCCAGGACACGGGGGAGGGCGCGATCTCGGGAATGTCTGGGAGTGATTCCTGGGATTGGGGAAAGGACATGACCTCTTCGTGGAGGCAGCTGACCCCTTCCGGACCGAGCTTGGTCCAGTCCGCGATGTACCACTTCCACTTCACCACCGAGGACCTCTGGGCTCGGCTCTCTTTGTGAGTGGAGTCGGGGGACTTGACCCATCGCATGATGGGCAGATGGGGGCGAAGGATGACAGGGTCAGGGCCAGTTTGGTGTTCTGTGGCGAGGAGCGCCAGGTAACAGGCTGGCGCTTGAAAAGGTTGTAGTGGGCAGCAGTCTCCGGCAAGGACTTGGTCCAGAAGCCAAGCGGGACTCTGCACCCCTGGATCCTTTGCCAGAGGCTCCATTCAGCGACCGACTCGCTACTGGAGACTTGTAGTTCAAAGGGGACCCCTTCCTGACGGGGAGCAAGGGGCAGGGCTTGCTCCACAGCTTGCTTTGCTGTCTCAAAGGCAGCCTGCTGTTCAGTCCCCCAGGAAAAGGTGGCCTTTTTTCAGGAAACCCTATGGAGGGGTCTCAGGATCATAGTAAGGTGCAGGATATGCTGTCTCCAGTAACCATGGAGTCCCACGAACCTCTGTGTGTCGGTTTCGTTCTTGAGGATGGAGAAATTCAAAATTTTGTTCCGTGCGGGCTCAGGGATCTCTCTCCCGCTGGCGTGCCATTGGATTCCTAAGAACAATACATCCTGGGCTGGGCCTTGCTCCTTTTCCATATTAATGGCCCAGCCCCGCTCTCTGAGAGAGGAAATTACCATGTTAAGGGCTTCTGCAACAATGGCCTCGGAATGGCCTTGCAGCAAGACATCGTCGATGTAATGGGTGTAATGGGAGGGAGCTGGGGGTCTGCCACTCCGTGGGTGAGGGCTCTTGTGGGCGGAACTGGGCCATCTCCTGCCGCAACAGGTCCTGTAGCTGAGCTATGAGTGCAGGAGAGGCCATTTCAGGAAAGGGAGGAGCAGAGGCAATGTCAGCCTCTGCAGGGGCAGCCCACGTGGCCCGGTGGTTGGGGGCACCCCCTCAGTCAGGCTTGGAGCTGGGGTGGCCCCAGGTCTTTCCACGGCCAGGCTTCTGCCCGCAAAGCTCCTTCCAGTGTGCGTGGAGAGCGGAGGTCGGAGCTCCATCTATACTCGCACCATCCACCCCTGCACGCAACAGACCTAGGTACAGCTGCCTGCGCGTGCACTCTGTGGACCTTGGCAGGCATCCCCCGCTTTATGTACTCTAATCCCTCCAGGAGGGTGATGGCATCCCGTACGGTCTTCCCCCTGATCGGTCCCATGAGGGGCAGGACCACCAGTCTCAATTCGGGGCGCGCGGTGGTGATAGGTAGCCTGCTAGCGCGCTGGTTGTCGTGGTATTTTCTAAAAGCTCCAGGTCACCTGCCCTCTCATAAATACCTGTCACCAGCGCCCAGTCTCTGATGACCCCTGTGCCCTCGCTGACCGTACTCTACTGGGGTCTCCCGGATAGGCCCCATTCTAGGAGGGTAGGGTACTGGGCCCTTACTGCAGTCACTACCCAGTTCCACAGCGTGGCATCGTTCCCAGCCCTCCCTGGTGCCACCCGCAGGGCGTTGTTGATGCTTTGCTGGTCGGACAGACTCTCCAGGGCACACACCTCCTGGTGGGAGAGGCTCATGATGGAGGCCCCCCCATCCCACAGCTGGAGCAACCACACGGCCAGGTGCTCATCCGGCTGCTGGCGGTACCGGTCCGCCAGCTGCGTTAACTCCTTGATGGAGAAGTCCCTGGTCTCCGTGACCTCGGAGGGGCTCCGTGCATTCTCCCCCGGGGCTGCCTCATCCCCATTCCCCTCCCTCGTGGAGCGGACCTGGGACCGCGTTCGGACAGGTCGAGCCTGCAAGGGCTCTGGGGCACAGGGTGGTGGTTGGGCTTGGAGGGGCTTCTGCTCTTCAAGCACCCCTTCCTTGTCCATGTCCATCCATATGTCCTCGTCCCCAAGCCATGTGCCTAGCCGGTCGCCGCGCCGGACCAGGGCTCGGATTTTAAAGGGATCTGGCCGCCAGCCGGTTCTGCGGATGGCTTGTGCCTCCTGCACCCGGAACAGCTGGCAGGCAACCTCGGTACCCTGGACCTCAAGGTCATTGGCCCGGGCCTGGGCAGTTTGGACTGCCTCCTGGAGTGTGCAACACCGTTGTCGGAAGGTCTCTATCTCTCTTTCCCTTACTGAGCAAGTATCCTGCAACTGGCCAGTAATCTCGACCTGGCGCCTCAGGAGGGATGCTAGGAGCCAGATGGCACCCCTCGGGCTCCCTCTAGCACTGGGGAACCCTGACTGCTGGAGGAGAGCCACCACGTGGTGTCCCAGTTTCTCACCACGTGGATCTAACAGCTCAGCCCAGTCCACGGGCTTGCCTTGGTTTACCAGCAGGCTGGCCAAGATCCCAAATCCCTCACTCTCATCTGTCCACCCCGGGATCCTCTCCTCTGTATCTGCACTAGCCTTGTATCCCCAGTTCCAAAACATTCTCCCCGCATTTGTGTCCAGCCAAAACTCTCAAGACCCTGCTCGCAGCGCCAGATGTTGTGTGAAGTCGTTCTTTTCAGTCTTAAGGATCAAGGACTCTGGACACGAGCTTTGTAGACCAAAACTAGTTTAATCACAAAGGCAAATGCGGGACAGAATGGATGGGAACAGACACACGCTCACTCACGCACAGGATACCACGAACATGAGAGGGGAAGCGCAACTGGGGTAAAATACACTCACACACACACACACACATACACACACACACACACACACACACACACACACACACACACACACACACACACACACACACACACACACACACACTGATACAAACAAGCACACAATAACAATGTACAACACTTCAATGCCTGACCCACTAGCATTGGCTCTTAACGCTCTCTGAGTCTGAGTGAAATGCTCCCTGACCATGTGGTGATGCACTCTTACCAATGATCTCTGCAGCGTTGTCTCACTGCTCCTGGGGTTGTCAAAAGAGAGAGGGCTTGGGGATACAGCCCTTCTTATGGTGCTAGGAGGCTGGATGGAGCCTCACTGTTGTGATTTAAATGAGCCAATGGTGTGGGAGTCAAAGACAAAGGTTCCTGCCACAGCCAATGGTCAGATAGGTTCAGAGACAAAGGGTCTGGTTAGGCAAGTTCAGAGGCAAAAGGTACTCTCACACCTGAGGGGTGGGTGGAGCTGCACCTTGATTGATAGTAGTATCACTTCCGATCAGAGGAGCAATGCTGTCCTCTGGTCAGCGGGGGTCATTGTTGTTACTATCACGTGACAGCCATGTGGATGTCTCACAACACGAGCCCTGTCTGATCCTTGCTGCTTACACCTTATGTATGCTGCCTTCTTCCTCCTAACTAGTTGTTCCACCTCTCTCGTCACCCACGGTTCCTTCACCCTGCCATTCTTTCTCTGCCTCACGGGGACAAATTTATCGCTAACATCTTGCAAAAGATCCCTGAACATCGACCACATCTCCATAGTACATTTCCCTTCAAAAATGTCATCCCAATTTACACTCCCAAGTTCTCACCTTATAGCCTCATAATTCGCCTTTCCCCAATTAAATATCTTCCCATCCTCTTTGCTCCTATCCCTGTCCATGACAATTCTAAAGGTTATGGAGCAATGGTCACTGTCCCCCAAATGCTCGCCCACCGAGAGATCTGTCACCTGACCCGGTTCATTACCTAAAACTAGATCTAATATGGCATTCCCTCTAGTCGGCCTGTCAACATGCTGTGTCAGGAATCCGTCCTGGACACTTAACAAACTCCGCCCTGTCTAAACCTTTGGAACTAAGTAGGTGCCAATCAATATTTGGATAGTTGAAGTCTCTCATTATAATAAACCTGTTATTTTCGCATCTTTCCAAAACCTGCTTCCCAATCTGCTCCTCAGTATCCCTACTGCTACCGGGGGGGGGGGGGGGGCCGATAGAATACTCCTAGGAGGGTAACTGCTCATTTCTTGTTCCTAACTTCCACCCATATTGACTCTAGAGGGGATCCTTCTACATTATCTACCCTTTCTGCAGCTGTAACAGTGTCCCTGACCAGTAACGCCACCCCTCCTCCTCTTCTCCCCCCTCCCTATCCCTTTTAAAACACACAAAACCAGAAATATTCAATATCCATTCCTGCCTCGTCATGTCTCTATAATAGGCGCAATATCATAGTCCCATGTACTTATCCAAGCTCTCAGTTCATCTCCCTTATTCCTGATATTTCTTGCATTTAAGTAAATGCACTTTAGCCCATCCGCCTTACTACTTTTATAGCCTGTACTCTGCTTCTCCTTCCTCAAAGCCTCTCTACCTGTCAGATCTGACTTATCCCCATCCCCTTCTTCTTCTGACCTACTCCTTCAGTTCCCTTCCCCCTCGCAATCTAGTTTAAACCCTCCTGAACCACCCTAGCAAACCTGGCTACAAGGATATTGGCCCCCCTCAGGTTCAGGTGTAACTCGTCCTCTGTACAGGTCCCACCTTCCCCAGAAGAGATCCCAATGATCCAAAAATCTAAAACCTTCCCTCCTGCACCAACTTCTCAGCCACGCATTTATTTGCCATCTCCTCCTATTCCTACCTTCACTAGCGCATGGCACTGTCAACAATCCTGAGATTGCTACCCTTGAGGTCCTGTTCTTTAGCCTTCTGCCTAGCTCCCGAAACTCACTTTTCAGGACCTCATCACTCTTCCTACCTATGTCATTGGTACCAACATGAACCATGACTTCTGGCTGTTCTCCCTCCTGCTCTAGAATCCTGTGGACCCAATCAGTGACATCCCGGACCCTGGCACCTGGGAGGCAACATACCATCTGGGATTCATGCTCACTGCCACAGAACCTCCTATCTGTTTCCCTGACTATCAAGTCTCCTATCACTACTGCCTTCCTCTTCTCCTCCCTTCCCTTCTGAGCAGCAGGACCAGTCCCAGTGCCATAGACCTGGCTACTGCTGCTAGGCCCTGGCAGGTCATCTCCCTCAACAGCTTCCAAAGTGGAAAACCTGTTATTGAGGGGAACAGCCTCCGGGGTCCTCTGCTCTATCTGCCTGTTCGTTTTCTTTTTCCTTTTCTCTCCCCTGACAGTCACCCTTCTATCTACTTCCTGGACACCAGAAGTACCTGCTGTAAGGGAGGTGACCATCTCCTGATGTACAGTATCTACATAACTCTCCCCATCTCTGATGCTGCGCAGTGTTTGAAGCTGCAACTTCAGCTCATCAATTCTGAGCCGAAGTTCCTCCAGCCTTAAGCACTTACTGCAGATGTGGCCATCATGGACCACAGCAAGGTCCACGGGCTCCCACGTCAAGCAGCTGCAGCACACCACCATCTCCTCCATCTGAACTAATTCTTTTCTTCCCCCTAGTTTTTCCTACTTAAAAATTTATAAACAGATAACAGGTAAAACCTTACCTTTACCTACTTACCAGCTACTCACTCACCCGCCTTGCCCCTTTACACCTAAGCCCCTTAAGCCTAAGCCCAACCACTTTGCTCCCTCTCACTCCACTGCCTGCTCCGACGCTGCCTGGTTTGCTTTCTAAACTGCCCGCACTTTACCTGCTGATGTCATGCGCCTGCGCAGTCCAGCCCCCACTATTCCCGATTAAAACTTATATAACTACTTATAATAAAGAACCTTATAAAAACTAAACCTTATAATAAAAACCCTATTAAAAAAAGGAAAAACTTATCTGCCCCGAAGTCCCGACGTCTGCCGAAGTGAAACCCACGAAACCTCCGAAGTTTTTTTTTACCCGCTTTTTAAACTGCCAGATTCCTGAATTTCTTTTTTCTCAGTCATCAGGGAAGGGAGAAAAGTGGTGAGTTTTCTGCAGAAAACCCACACTGTCCCAGAAGAAAAAGCCACTTGGTTCCTGGGGTGGTGAGGAGGGAGGGTCTACATGAGTCACCCCAGTAGTATTCCCAGTGTTATCCCTGACATTTCAACTAGCGATCTTGGTGAGGGGGGAGTGGGGCTCAAGGAGCTTGGGCCTAGCCATTTGCTCCACATCACCATGTGTCTGGGTAGGGGGCTGTTACACTTTGTGAACGTGCTTGCCCCCAGGTCTGGTGAGATCTAGGTGCGCTTCTATCAAGGAGTGCCAACTCTCTTCAACTCTATTGATAGCAGCAAGTGCATCACTCTCAGGGGGAGGTGTTGGTGGAGGGGAAGGTGTTGGCCGAGTGTTGGTGAAGAAGTTGAGGGAACTGGTCAGTTCCCTTGACTTGGTGGGCATCTGACGAACTCTCCATTCCCACTCCAGTGCCTTCATCTGGATGTCTCTGAGGGGGAAGCTCTCAAATCAACAGCCTGTACGTTTCACAGCTGTACACCTCCTGTACATTTCACAGGTGTACATCCCCTGTACATTTCACAGGTGTACACCTCCTGTATGTTACACAGGTATACATCTCCTGGGTCTCAGTGGCCTCCATGCATTTGGTGCTGTGCTCAGACCACCAGCTGGTGTAGTGGAGCTGATCTTGCTGCGTGACTCTGGGCCCATGGGAGAATGAAGCAGGTGGGCTATGGTGAGATGTGGGCAGGACTCAGATCAGTCTCCTGTCAGGAGTATGCGAAGGGGTAGAACAAGCACAACCCACAAAACTCCAGGTTAAAGTTGCCCTGAGACACTTTCCTCCCTAACGTTTGAATATCAAATCTGTCGTGGTCCCACAGAGTAGGATTCTCAGCTATCACTGCCACACCAAAGGAGGACATGAGTGACCCAATCCCATTGCATTCCTCAAAGACCACCGGGGTACAGGTGGGGCTTTACTCTCAGCCCATCTCCCTGACAGTTCTCCTGCATCAGAAGACTGAAGTCTCTGCATATTTTGGACTGAGACTGCCAAGTGGCAGAGGCTTAAGTGCTTTGAGAGAGAGACACTCAACTTGTGTAGGTCAAGTTGTCAAGACACTGGCCCTGTGGCAGGCATACAAAGTAAAGGGCACACAAAGGGACCTGCAGCTTGAAGGATCCCAAGGCATGGAGGAGATGTGGCAGATCTAGATCCTCGTGAAGCTGCTGCTGATGGCTTCTTCATTATGGATCCGGAGGCTCCACTCCTTTTACGGTCTACATTCTCTCCAGACCCACCCAGCAAGGAAGGACTCAGTTTAGTGGAAGGAGATGCTGGTGATCAGCCCAGAGGGCACCAGTATATTGGATGCTCTGTTAACATTGGCAGAACTGACCAATACCCTCCACCAGCTCCAGAGCGGCAACTCCCTGGGGCTGGACGAGCTGAACGTGGAGATCTTCGGTGCTCTCTGGGAAGTGCTGGGGAGGGGGTTGTGGTGATTACGTACAGTTCCTGGGATAAGCCTCGCAGCTGGGGAGATGCCCCTCTTCTGGTGCAGAGCAGATTCCTTCCTCAAGTACTCAGGTCTTTGCCTGGGCCCTGTCCTCCTGTCAGGGCTCCATGCTGGCCCACGTGATCCATCCTGACCGGTCGCACAGTGGGCCACTCTATTGATTGGACCTGATCCACCTTTCCCAGAAGGCTGGTCTGTCAGACGCCGTTCTCTCCCTTGAGCAGGGTTGATCACAGGTACCTTTTTGGCACTCTGCGTGTGATCAGACTTGGGCTGCATTTTATGGTCCAGGCCCGAGTTTTGTGTGCTGCCACAGGGTGCCTGGTAAAAGTTAATGGGAACTTGATGGCAGCCATTAGCTTTGGGAGAGGAGTGGGAGAGGTTTAATGGGGACCTGAGGGGCAACCTTTTCACCCAGCGGGTGGTCCCGATATGGAATGAGCTGCCAGAGAAAATGGTTGAGGCAGGTACATTAACAACATTTGAAAGATATTTGGACAGGTAGATAGATAAGGAAGGTTTAGAGGGATATGGGCCAAACGCGGGCAAATGGGACCAGCTTAGATGGGAAAATTGGTCAGCATGGGCCAGGTGGGCCAAAGGACCTGTTTCCACACTGTATGGCTCTATGACTCCATGAGTGTATCTGGGATGCCAGTTGTATTCCACCTGTGGCGAGTCTTTGCTGGTCGCTGGGGGAGGTGTACAGGTCTGGCTCTGTGTAAAACATGGAAGTTGTCCCCTCGACTGTGCTGATGACGTGCTCCTTGTGGTTGACCTGTGGAGGCTGTACGAGTGCCAACGGGTTTTCTGGGCCACGTCCTCCACACAAATCATCTGGGAGAAATGTTCTGGGCTCTTGGAAGGCCAGAGGTGGGTGCACTTCTTGCTGGACGAGATGGGCCCGTTTGCATGGAGCACCATGCACCTCCTCTGTGAGAGTCGGCCTGAGCCCTGCTAAGGAAGCCCAACCGGCACACAGGCAGAAAAGGGGGAGGCAAGAGCTCGGGTGTTGGACAAGACTGCTCTGCAGTTCTGAGTCTCCTGACTGAGGAGGACGGTCAGTCACTGATGTGCATCCATACCGACATGGTGAGTCTCCATCTTTGGAGCCTGCAGACATATTTGGACATAGAAAACCTCCCAGATCCTGTGCTTTGGTGACATACTTACTCTGCTGGGGCACTGCCTTCAGGAAGACGCACACCCCCAGTGGCAAGCATCCACAGCACTACTCTAGGGGAATCGCCTATCTTTTACTGGGACCTTTTCAGACTGAGGGGGTGATGCTTCCAGTCAGAGTGCTCTCCTGCTGACAGGGTAGGGAACTCTGGATGACCAGCAGCCAGACAAAGGGATGAGGCAGGTGGTGGGGGAGCAGGCTGCGTGCCCCTTGTGGGCTCATGACCACAGCCTCCAGCGGTTCTGTCTTAGTGGGTCTCAAGGGGTCTAAGGTGTGAAGTGATCCGGCTGAGTCAACCCCTGTTTGAGCGGGATTGTTCATTGGACCCAGTCCCGGAAACCTTTCTTGGGAGCTGGATCCATAAGACCATAAGACATAGGAGCAGAATTAGGCCATTCGACCCTTTGAGTCTGCTCCGCCATTTGACATGGCTGATTTATTTTTCCTTCTCAACCTCATTCTCCTGCCTTTTCCCCATAACCTTTGACACCCTTACTAATCAAGAACCTATCAACCTCCGCTTTAAATATACCCAATGACTTGGCCTCCACAGCCATCTGTGGCAATACATTCCACAGATTCACCACCCTCTGGCTAAAGAAATTCCTCCTCATCTCCATTCTAAAGGGACATTCTTCTATTCTGAGGCTGTGCCCTCTGGTCCTGGACTCTCCCACTACTGGAAACATCCTCTCCACGTCCACTCTATCCAGGCCTTTCAATATTTGGTAGGTTTCAATGAGATCCCCTCTCATCCTTCTAAACTCCAGCGAGTACAGGCCCAGAACCATCAGATGCTCCTCATATGTTAATCCTTTCATTCTCGGGATCATTCTTGTCAACCTTCCCTGGACTGTCTCCAATGCCAGCACATCCTTTCTTCGATATGGGACCCAAAACTGTTCACAATACTCCAAATGTGGTCTGACCAACACCTTATAAAGCCTCAGCGTTACATCCTTGCTTTCATATTCTAGTCCTCTTGAAATGAACGCTAACATTGCATTTGCCTTCCTTACTACCTACTCAACCTGCAAGTTAACCTTTAGGGAATCCTGCACTAGGACTTCTACGTCCCTTTGCACCTCCAATTTCTGAATTCTCTCCCCGTTTAGAAAATAGTCTGCACCTTTATTCCTTCCACCAAAGTGCATGACCATGCACTTCCCTACACTGTATTCCATCTGCCACTTCTTTGCCCATTCTCCCAACCTGTCCAAGTCCTTCTGCAGACTCCTTGCTTCCTCAACACTACCTGCCCCTCCACCTGTCTTTGTATCATCTGCAAACTTGGTCACAAAGCCATCAATTCCGTCATCCAGATCATTAACATATAATGTGAAAAGTAGCAGACCCAACACCGACCCCTGCAGAACACCACTAGTCACCGGCAGCCAACCAGAAAAGGCCGCCTTTATTCCCACTCTTTGCCTTCTGCCAGTCAGCCAATCTTCTATCCATGCTAGTACCTTTCCTGTAATACCATGGGCGCCTATCTTGTTTAGCAGCCTCATGTGCAGCACCTTGTCAAATACCTTCTGAAAATCCAAGTAAACAACATCCACTGACTCTCCTTTGTCTATTCTGCCTGTTACTCCCTCAGAGAATTCCAAGAGATTTGTCAGGCAAGATCTCCCCTTAAGGAAACTATGCTGGCTTCGGCCTATTTTATCATGAGCTTCCAAGTACCCCGAAACCTCATCCTTAATAATGGACTCTAACATCTTACCAACCACCGAAGTCAGGCTAACTGGTCTATAATTTCCACCCAATATGAACCCTTCCTCAGTGCCTCACATTGGCATTTCCTGTACAGGCTGCTTCTCTATACTGTCCACTTCCTCGTCCTTGTCTGCCGCCTGGACATGACATGACAGAACATTCTGCCATCTGGCAGTGAGTTGATCACCAGTGGAAGTCTCTCTCTGTGGGAGGACTCCCTCTTTACAATGAGGACCTGCACAGAACAGTCCCATGCAGCAGATTTTTAAGCTGGTTCACAGACTCCCTGGTCACCTGTGTTTTCTACAAGAGGTTTCAGCCCCTGTTTGAACACCCAAGAGGCTACTCTTCAAGTTCCCTTTGCACTTCAGCCTGATCTTCTGGTGGAGAAGGGGGTTGATGTGATTGGGGGAACCTCCTCATTAGTCTGCTCCTAGGGCTGGACAGGATGGCCATTCACAGGTCCAGGCAGCAGGCCATCGAGGGATCTGTCCAAACCAACTGCATGTCCGTCTTCTGAGGCTACATCCAGAGCACATTGTCCCAGGAAAGGAAGCACACAGTGTCCGCTGGCTCACTGGAGGTCTTTTGGGACCAGTGTACACCACAGGGGCTAGAGTTCATCCTGGACGAAGATGATAATGTTTCAATTCCAGACCAGATGCAGGGTCTTGACCTGAAACATCAACTGTCTATTTCCCTCCACAGGTGCTGCCTGACCTGCTGAGTCTGCCTGACCAGTTTGTGTTTTGCTCTAGATTCCAGCATCTGTGGTCTCTTGTGTCTCCAATGTGTCAATTTAAATGGATTTGTTGTTGTAAATAAAGTTGTCTTACAACAAAAAATCACATTTGATATGGGGTAAGATTCCCAGTGCATTGCCCCACCAACAACCCAGGAACAGTATTTTGAAAGTGAAAATGCCAGCACTAATATTTGCCACATCATTGATTCAATTGGTAAATTGGTTTATTATTGTCACATATACCAAGGTACGGTGAAAAACTTTGTTTTGCATGCCATCCATACAGATCATTTCATCACATCAGTTCATTGATGTAGTACAAGGGAAAACAATAACAGAATGCAGAATAAAGTGTTACAGTTACAGTACAGGCAGACAGTAAGGTGCAAGGACCGTGATGAAGTAGATTATGAGGTCAATATTATCGTACTAGGAGATTGTCCAATAGTCTTATAACAGCGGGTTAGAAGCTGTCCTACAGCCTGGTGGTATGTGCTTTCAGGCTTTTGTGCCTTCTGTTGATGGGAGGGGGGAGAAGAGGTAATGTCCAGGCTGGGTGGGGTCTACTGGCTCTGCACTGTCTGGTTAACAAGGACAGTTACAGAGGGTGATAACAAACAAAGGGACATGTAAAAACAGCAAAATATGGGTCAGGGTGACACACTGGCACAGTGTATAGAGCTGCTGCCTCTCAGCTCCAGAGACCCATGTTCAGTACTGACCTTGAACACTGTCTGTGTGGAGTTTGCACATTCTCCCTGTGACCGTGTGGGTTTCCCCTGGGTGCTCTGGTTTCCTCCCACATCCCAAAGATAGTCTGGCAGGTTATTGATGACTGTAGATTAGAGTTTAGTGCAGGTTAATGGCAAAAGAATCAAAGGGAAGTTGATGGGCATGTGAGAGAGAGAGTAAGTTGCAGGGGTACAGAGAAATAAGGAGGGGGCAATAGGACTGATGGGATTGCTCTGTTGGGGGTAGGCAGGGACTTGATGGCTGAATACCTCTTCCTGTGTGGTAATAGGTATAATGATAGAGTATAAGATTGGTCACAAATGGAATACTGTGTACAGTTTTGGTCACCTTGTCATAGGAAAGACATGGTTAAACTGGACAGAATGCAGAAAGTATTTACGAGGATGTTGCCAGGACTGGAGGGCCTGAGCTATAGGGAGAGGTTGGCCAGGCTAGGTCTTTACTCCTTGGAACGTAGGAGAATGAGGGGGTGACCTTATAGAAGTGTTAAAAAGAGGCATAGATAAGGTGGATGGTAGTGGTCTTTGCCCAGGGTAGGGGAGTCCAAAACTAGGGGGGATAGATTTAGGGTGAGAGGGGAAAGATTCAAAAGGGACCTGAGGGGCAACTTTTTACACAGAAGGTGGTGAGTATATGGAACGAGCTGCCAGGGGAAGTGGTTGAGGCAGGTCCAATAGTATAATTTAAGAAGCACTTGGATAGGTACACGGTGGGGAGGGACTTGGAGGGATATGGGCGGAATGCAGGAAATTGGGACTGGCTGTGTGTGCAGTGGTCGGCGTGGACTCGTTGGGCCGAAGGGTCTGTATCTGTGCTGCGTTGTTCTATGACTCTATGCATTAAAATAAATGATAATTCAAACCTTTTGAATGTTGTTTTTGTTTTCTGATGTTAGTCGGGTTTTAAATCGCAAAAATCGTCACCCTTTAACATTAAGGTGTGTGCATTTGTGCAAATTTGTTAAAGATCAATTTAAAGTTAAAAACTCAAGAAAAATCCAGAATAATGTCAATTATTTTCTGGAAACTTTGGAAAGACTGCAATAATCTGGTCAGTCGTGTTTTATTGTGTTCATACGGTGCAGATTTATTTATGTATTTTAGCAGATCAACAACGGGTTCATATTTCCAATGGAAATCTCCACAGGTAAGGTAAACCTGCTATTAAAGGCGCTGTTTGATTAGGAGAAATACGGTGCTGACATCTCTACACGTCCCAAATGACTAAACGGATTGATGTGCTGTAAGCAGCTGATACGATTTCAGCAGTTTACAGGAGAAACCCCAGATCGAAGTGGAGTGAAATAACCCAACGAGACACGAGGTCGCTGCTGGTCAACCTTTAACGTCAGTCACCCAACACAATAGTACAAAAGAGGCCGGCTCCTGACCCCAGTCACTGGGAGCCAGCCTGGCCGTGGATGAGTTCTACAAGGGGACAAAAAAAAACTTCCAAAGACAATAAAGTAATTTTTAAAAGAAGTTGAATCGTTTGAATCCCAAATCCAATCATGAGCAAGATACTAAGAGCGTGCAACTTGTTCAAATCCATCAAGCATGGCATTACAACCTGCAACCCTGTACAGCGGCCAGTGTGGAGTTTGGAGAAATCAGGAGTCAGATTATACAGCATCAAGGTAACTAAAACTTAATCTACGGATTAATAAACATCGCGAAAACACTACTCTCAGCACGGTGTTTACTTCATCCCCAGCCAATCTGGGAGTGAATGACACAACTGAAGAAACTTTTCCTGATTCATTTTAAACTAACTATTCTCCTCTCTGATATGCAAAACAAATCAAAGCGATGCAATTAATTAGCATTAGTTTGGTGACCCCAGTTCTGCGAATAGGGGAGTGAGACGGGGAGAAAGTGATTTGAACCGCGTGTTTGGCTTTGTGCTTATTTGCTTCGATTCTGGAAGGGAGGCAGCGGTTGGCGTGCATTGCATTCCCTGTCCCCGCCGCTGAGCTGGCTCCGGTTAGCGGAGCACCAGGCGGCGTGGGGGACCATCTGGTCCGGAGCTGCGCAGGCGCAGCGGGCGACATTCAGGAGGCCAGGACTCGCTGCCAGAGCTGCGCAGGCGCGGTTGCCGTCGGCTGGCCTGAGAGGCGAGGAGTCTAGGCCGGGGGGATGGCGGCCGTCGGTTTACCGGGGCTCTCTCCCTGGAACTCGGCGGCGATAGGGTGAATGGTGAGCATCGTGACTGGGCTGCACACGTCCTTGGTTGGAGAACCTGTTGACTGCACAGGGCAGAGAGTGCTGGAAACACTCAGCAAGTCGGGCAGCGTCTGTGGGGAGACCCCTGAATGTGCCGCCTTGTGCTCTCGTCCCTGAGAGGGCGTGAAGTATATCACTGCAATCTTCACTATAATACCATAAACTGTCCCTGCTGTGGGATGTGAATGGGATGTCCTTGTGATGCGGATGTGGCCAGTTTGCTGTTGTAAATCTGAAAGCAGTTGAGAGAACCCACCACTGTTCCCATCCATCCAATTAATGTGTTGGGTCTAACTCACCAGATCTATTGAACGTTCCCAATTCCAGAGACAGGGCTGTGTGCTTTCTCCACAACAGGGTACTGTGGATGCCTCCCCCTCAACTCCTGCAAGCTGTTGGACATGGTGATGGTTTAAAGAGTCACCTACAGAAAGCATACGATAAAGTGGGTGAAGAGTTATACCCAACACATTATTTGGATAGATAGGAACAGTGGTGTAGCTAATAAAAGTGCTGTCCCACAGTGCCAGAGATCCAGGTTCAATCCTGGCCTCTGGTGCTGTTTTTGTGGAGTCTGCACATTGTCATTGTGTTGGACACTAGCCACCTTCAGGCAGTGCAAACACCCAAAACTGCACCATGCAACTCCCAGCTTCACGCTAACTGTGACACTATTACAGCGCCAGTGATCGGGGTTCGATTCCCGTCGCTGTCTGTAAGGAGTTTGTATGTTCTCCCGTGTCTGTGTGGGTTTCCGCCGGGTGCTCTGGTTTTTCCCACATTCTAAAGATGTATGGGTAGGTTAATTTGGGGTTTAAAATGGGCGGTGCAGACTCGTTGGGCCAGAAGGGCCTGTTACCACGCTGTGAAATAAAAAAAAATTTCCTCTGGGTGTTCTGGTTTCTTCCCACTTCCCAAAAATGTGTGAGTCGATAGGTTAAGTGGCATAGTAAGTTGCCCCTAGAGTGTAGGTGAGTGGTGGAACCTGGGAGAGTTGATGAAAATCTAGGGAGAATAAAACAGAATTAATGTAAATAGGTGCTTGATGTTTAGTACAGACTCTGCTGAAGAGTCTGCTTCCAAACTGTATCTCTCAATGAATCCATGAGAACATCAGAACTGTGCAGGAGTAGACTGCTCGGCTCCTAGAGCCTGCTCTACCATTCTAAAATCTTGACACCATTTTGCTTCTATATCCACATTCCACCCCCCCCCCCCCCAATTTCTCAAATATCTAGAAATCTATCACTCAGATTTGAATGCAGTTAATAACCGAGCCTGATACTGATTTACTTCTGACTGTTTACAATACTGTAATTTTTTTTGGTAAATGTTGGGAGACGGGAGAGGTTCCGGAAGATTGGAGGGTTGCGGATGGTGTTCCCTTATTCGAGAAGGGGAGTAGGGATAGCCCAGGAAATTATAGACCGGTGAGTCTTACTTCAGTGGTTGGTAAGCTGATGGAGAAGATCCTGAGAGGCAGGATTTATGAACATTTGGAGAGGTATAATATGATTAGGAATAGTCAGCATGGCTTTGTCAAGGGCAGGTCCTGCCTTACGAGCCTGATTGAATTTTTTGAGGATGTGACTAAACACATCGATGAAAGGAGAGCAGTAGATGTAGTGTATATGGATTTCAGCAAGGCATTTGATAAGGTACCCCATGCGAGGCTTATGGAGAAGGTGAGGAGACATGGGATCCAAGGAGACATTGCAGTGTGGATCCAGAACTGGCTGGCCCACAGAAGGCAAAGAGTAGTTGTTGAAGGGTCGTATTCTGAGTGGAGGTCGGTGACCAGTGGTGTACCTCAGGGATCTGTTCTGGGACCCTTGGTCTTTGTGATTTTTATAAGTGACCTGGATGAGGAAGTGGAGGGGTGGGTTAGTAAGTTTGTGGATGAGACGAAGGTTGGTGGTGTTGTGGATAGTTTGGAGGGCTGTCAGAGGTTACAGAGGGATATAGATAGGATGCAAAGTTGGGCTGAGAAGTGGCAGATGCAGTTCAACCCAGATGTGTGAAGTGGTTCATTTTGGTAGGTCAAATATGTTGGCGGAATATAGTCTTAATGGTAGGACTCTTGGCAGTGTGGAGGATCTGAGGGATCTTGGGGTCCGAGTCCATAGGACCCTCAAAGTGGCGGCGCAGGTTGACTCTGTGGTTAAGAAGGCATATGGTGTATTGTCCTTCATCAATTGGGGAATTGAATTTAGGAGCCGAGAGGTATTGTTGCAGCTATATAGGTCCCTGGTCAGACCCCACCTGGAGTACTGTGCTCAGTTCTGGTCGCCTCACTACAGGAAAGATGTGGAAGCCATAGAGAGGGTGCAGAGGAGATTTACAAGGATGCTGCCTGGGATGAGGAGTATGCCTTATGAAAGCAGGTTGAAGGAACTCGGCCTTTTCTCCTTGGAGAGACGGAGGATAAGGGGGGACCTGATAGAGGTGTATAAGATGATGAGAGGTATTGATCGGCTATATAGTCAGAGGCTTTTCCCCAGGGCTGAATTGGTGGCCACAAGAGGACATAGGTTTAAGGTGCTGGGGAGTAGATATAGAGGAGATGTCAGGGGTAAGTTTTTTACTCAGAGAGTGGTGAGTGCGTGGAATGGGCTGCTGGAAACAGTGGTGGAGGCGGATACAATAGGGTCTTTCAAGAGACTGTTAGATAGGTACATGGAGCTGAGTAAAATAGAGGGCTATGGGTAAGCCTAGTAATTTCTAGGGTAGGGACATGTTTGGCACAGCTTTGTGGGCCGAAGGGCCTGAATTGTGCTGTAGTTTTTTCTATGTTCTGTGTTCTAATATCAGAGAAAACTCAGCATCAATCCCTCTGCTCATCATTCCTTACTCAAAGGCTATAGAACCTGTAAAGGAATGCTGGGGTGAAATTCAAAGCTTTGCTCTGGGGTATGATCTTAGAAACAGTTTTGGATTCTGGGGCCATGGACCTCTTTGACCATACATACTGCAGGAGTACAGGGGCAGACATCACTGAGTGCAAAATGGGTTACTTAAATTGGCACGTTTCACATTAAGGTATTATGTTTTTTGTCTGTGTGAAATGCTGCAGTGTCACATCGCCTTTCGTGTTCTCCTGCATCTCCCTGTAGTAGCAGTAGTGGAGTACTCAAACTTCAGTTGAGAAAGTTGTGCTTTGTAGGTTAGAAGGGTGTGGGGAAGAAAATGGTCCACTCTCTTCGCTTTGTAGGTGTCAGCAGTGCAAATAATTATACTTGGTTCCTGGGACAGGGCAAACTAAAAGAGTACCTGTATAGCCCTTTCACTGTGCTCCAATGTATGAAATACTTGTTACTTTGGCGCTTGGTCACTGTTGTAGGAGAATTGGTTGTGCATTTGCAAATGGTGAGGTTCTGCCAGCAGTGATTTGGGTGCTCTTGTTCCACAAATAGGACCCTCTTTCGGGGAGGGGTAGGAGGGATTGTCTGAAAGTGGATGAAGAGACTAGGGAAGGGAAGCAACAATTGGAATGCCTGAGTAGCTTCAAATGCACAGGAGCTGAGACAAGGCTGGGATAGGGCAATTTTTGTGGAGTTAGCAATGGAGAACACTGGCATAACTGTGAACTCTGAAACGCAACTTCACTGTTAGCGCTGAAGCTCGGAGTTGCGTGGTGCCGTTTTGGGTGTTTGCACTGCCTGAAGGTGGCTAGTGTCCAAGCCAAAGTAATGTTTGAAATTTTGCTGGAGGAAATATTACAGGAAAATGGGAAATGGTGGTCGATTGCAGCTGACTGGATTACTCTTTGCAAGGGCCAATGCAGATTCATAGGGCTGAATGGCCTCTACCTGTGCTGCCCTCTTACTTCCATGAGTACACTGAAGCACTCAGCACAGTGGATGACAGCAGTAAAACAAGCAAACAAAATGTTGCCGTTTCAGAAGCAAAAGGAGCAGTATGTGACTCCAGCAATCTGATTCTGAACTCACTGTTATTTCAAGCCAGTTACTATGAGACATGGTGCCTGAGCTGATATCACGGCTTGGGTGTCTGAATAAAAGGAAGGAAAAGAGCTCTGAGACTTGAAGCTATCAGATTTTAAGAGGAGGCCATAAATCATTCTCTAAATAGGCATGATGAATTGTGCAAGGAGAATGGTGCAACCTCAGAATGTGAAGGCAGGTGAGGAGATTTTGTTTTTTTCATTTCTTGGCATTTGGCTATCACTGGCATTTACTACCCAACCCTGCTTGCTCTTGAAAAGGTGGTGGTGAGTTACCTTGAATTACTGCGGTCAAGAAGCTGCTCCCACGCTGCTGATGGGAAGGAGCTCGAGGAATTGGGCAACACACACCAAATGCTGGCATCCTGTTGTGTTTTTTAAAAGTTTTCTTGTTTCTTCTCTAGTTCTTAATCACCTTAAATATCTGCACTTTTATTATATATCTTAGAATGCACTGTGCTTTTAAACACATATCAAATTTCTGTTCAAACAATTTCACCTTTTCAGCTGAATAGCTAATTGCACCCAGTGAAACATTCCAGTAGTTCCCTTTGGATAATTGCCCTAGCATTCATGTTCTTGCCACACTGTGGTGCCCAGAATGACACACAGTCACTAGCTTTGTACAAGATGTTGGTGAGGCCACATTTGGAATATTGTGTTCAGTTTTGGTCACCCTGCTTTGGGACAGGTGCCATTAAGCTGGAAAGAGTGCAGAGGAGATTTATAAGGATGTTGCCAGGACTCGAGGGACTGAGTTATGGAGAGAGAGGTTGAACAGGTTTAAGGTGAGAGGGGAGAGATTTAATAGGAACTGGAGGGGCAACTTCTTCACCCAGAGGGTGGTCAGTATATGGAATGAGCTGCCAGAGGAAGTGGTTGAGGCAGGTACATTAACATTTAGAAGGTACTCAGACAGGTACTTGGATGGGAAAGGTTAAGGGGGATATGGGCCAAATGCATGCAAATGGGACTGGCTTAAATGGGAATCTTGGTCGGCGTGGACCAGTTGGGCTGAAGGGCCTGTTTTTGTGCTGTATGACTCTATGACTAAGGCTGATATAGCACTTCCATAAATTCAGCATAAAATTCTTGCTTTTGTATTTCAGCCGCTGTTGAGAAAGCCTGGGAACACGTGTTACTTTAACTTGCCTTGCCACTTCCTAAATTGTGCACATATATATGGTCCATGCATGTTGTTTGTTTCAATTCATTTTCGGGATCTCCATGTTGACGATTATTGCCCTTGAGAAGGTGAGGCCGAGTCACTGCCTTGAATGGCAAATGGTGACTCTGGAGCCACACACAGCTTGTTATGGACTTGTTTACAGTTCCCAATCTATCAACCTCTCTAGTCTCTTGCACTGCGGTGCACAACATACCACCAGTGCCTGCTTATAGAGACCTTTATGAACCTCAGTGCCTGCTGTCCTTCAGCCTGTGAACGGATCCCATTTTAATTAAAGTTTTACTTATTATAGAAAATTACTTAAGAAGAAACAAGTTGGTACAGTAACAGTGGGGATAGGTATGGGAGGAGATAGGTCTGTCGTTGTATGACGGGTACGGTACTTGTGGGGATGGGTCTGTCGTTGTATAACAGTGGGATACAGTACTGGTGGGGACATATATGTCACCATAATACAGGTACAGTACTGGTGGGGATGGTTCTGTCACTGTACAACACTGATGTGCAGTAGGGGAGGGGATGGGTCTGTTACTGTATAACACAGGTACAGTGGTGGGGATGGGTTTGTCACTATATCACGGGTACAGTACTGGTGGAGATGGGTCTGTCACTGCCCCCCTTACTAAATTTTTGAGCTCTTTTTAGATTCTCTCTATATTATCTCCACATGGTTTTCACTTGTTAAAAAATGGGGTTACATGCTTTTGAGGAACTGTTCTTGACAGAATTTGAAAGCGTTTTCCTTTCTCATTGTGGCTTTTCCTCCACAGTTGACAGGGCTGTCGACTGCACCAGCACATATAATGATCATTCTGTAACTTCTGGCACTTTCAATGAAATTCCAACACAAGGCACACCTGCTTCTCCACTTCCTACCCACCATTCCAAAAAAGACTATTTACTCTGTGACAGCCTTGTTCATTTCCATGTTCAACACATAGGTCCTGTCTCATGGCAGGGATGTGGGCTTCGCAGGCAGAGCGTTTCGTTGCCATCCTTGGTTGCCGTTGAGAAGGTGGTGGTGAGCTGCCTTCTTGAACCGCTGCAGTCCTTAGAGTGTGGGTATACCCACAAAGCTGTTGTGGGGGAGGGTGGGAGTTCCAGGATTTTGACCCAGCAACGGTGAAGGAACAGTGATATATTTCTAATTCAGGATGGTGTGTGGCTTGGAGGGCAACTTCTGGGTGGTGGTCCTCTCCATGCTTTCGCTGCCCTTGTCCTTTTAGCTGGTAGAGGTGGTGGGTTTGGAAAGTGCTCTCTAAGGGGTCTTGGTGAATGCTGCAATTGTCAGCTTTATTTTTCAGCCCTCCCAAACAAAACTTTCAGATCCTCTGGCACCATGCTCATATCTGTGGAGAGCTGGACTGGTACTTCAGCAGGTCATCATTTTCTACTCTCACTTTCAGCAACCAGGATGCACTTAACCAAGGTCAGGTGACTAACCGACTTCCTCACCTGGTTAACAACCTTTTCTATATCTCTTTTTATCTCATCCAGTATCTCATGCTATGTTGATGTGATTCTCTCTATATTAGTAATCTCATTATTTTCAAAGTTATGCATGATTAATTGTGCTGAAGTTGAGTTTATTGTCATGTGCACAAGTACATCTATGTACAGGTGCAATGAAAAACTTGCAGCAGCATCACAGGCACACAGCATCAAATACACAACATGAACAAGAAAAACATAAATTATACACAATTTTTACAAGAAAGAACACACTAGAATGTAAAAACAAAATCCATTTTAGCACAAGGTGATCAAAGTGGTCATAGAGTTGCTAAACTGTAGTGATTAGAATTGTTCTGGTTGGTTCAAGAACTGAATGGTTGAAGGAAAGTAGCCATTCTTGAACCTGGTGGTGTGGGGCTTCTGTACCTCCTGTCTGATGGTACCTGCGAAAAGGTGGCATGGCCTGGATGGTGGGAATCTTTGATGATAGATGTTGCCTTCTTGAGGCAGCACCTCTTGTAGATTCTACTGATGGTAGGGAGGGATGTGCCCGTAATGTATTGGGCAGAGTCCACTACTCTCTGCAGATACTTACATTCCTGCATGTTCGAATTGCTGTACCAGACCATGATGCAACAGTTCATGTGTAGAAGTTTGTTGGCGTGTTCGGTGACAAGCCGAACCTTCTTAACCTCCTAAGAAAGTAGAGATGCTGGCGCACCTTCACTGTGATTGCATCTGTGCTGAGTCCATAGGTTAACTAATCCAAACTTAACAAGTTTGTTTCTTTAAAAGATGAGTGGAAAAATAACTTCAGTCCATGACAAAAAGAGAATTGTCTTAATTCTTGTTCAGACCAGTTTTTATTTGGCTTCTTGTGGTTGTTTCATAGGGTTTGTACCGGAGAAGTGCTGGCGACATATTTTTCTGGACAGGTGTCTTTACGGGCTGTTTTACTGTTTTGTTTATTCACTGTGGGATCATGGGCATCATTGGCAAAGCCAGTATTCTTTGCCCCACTATAGCCTCCTGTGGTGATTATCTGTTTCCTCGAGTTATTGGAGTTTGTAATGATGATGATAATGCCACATTTGTTGTTGTGCAGGGAATTCTGTGCCTTACGCCCAGGTATGATGATGAATGAACAGCGATTAAGTGATTTCGGGTCAAGTTAGTATGTGCTCTTGAGGGGGAATTACCTGCTGCCTTCCACCATCTAGAGGTGGTGGGTTTGATAGGTGTGGTCAGGTGAGTTTGAATGAGTAACTGCAGTGATGTTACACATTGCACCACATTACACGTTGTTGACAGTGCTGGTTTAATGTGCTGAGAAGATCAAATGTCCAGTTCTCTCCCACTCTTGAGGCTGGTAGCATTTGTATAGCTTTTCTATCTGCATACTTATACAGGTACAAAAAACTTAAAAGGGCTAATGGGATATTGGTCATCATCTCCAGAGCTGAAAGCTTGTAGTCGGAAGAGTAGGAAGTTTTGTCCCACCTGAAGCTCTACTCATTCAGTTTTGGGCACTGCAAAGTGTTGGAGGTAGCTAGAATGACTACTGCCTTAAAGGGACAGAAAATCAGTTCGGGAAGCGGAGGACTAATTAGCAATACTTGCAATGCACAAGTGATGGAATTCTCACTCAAAAATGTATGCAAAAATTGAAAATAGTTCAGTCAGTAAGGATTTTGAAAAGGAAGGTCACTCTTGATCAATCATTGAATTCTTTGAAGAACCAACAAAGGGCAGATAAGGGTCATGTTGTAGACGTAATATATTTGGATTTCTAAAAGGTCACTTGATAAGGTGCTGCATTGACTTGTGAGCAAGGTCGGAATATGTTTAGTCAGGACAAATACCAGGATCGATAGTACTTTGGCTACTAAGCAGAAAAGAATGTGGGAGAAACTCCAGAAACTTCGAGCTGCAGCTCCTGAGGGACCATGTTAGGGAACTGGAGATGCAGCTCGATGACCTGCGTCTGGTCAGGGAGAATGAGGAGGTGATAGAAAGGAGTTACAGGCAGGTGGTCACACCGGGGCCATGGGAGTCAGGCAAGTGGGTCACAGTCAGGAGGGGGAAGGGGAAGAGTCAGGTACTAGAGAGTACCCCTGTGGCTGTACCCCTTGACAATAAGTACTCCTGCTTGAGTGCTGTTGGGGGAGACAGCCGACCTGGGGGAAGCAACAGTGGCAGTGTCTCTGGCACAGAGTCCGGCCCTGTGGCTCAGGAGGGTAGGGAATGAGAGGGGAGGGCACGAGTGATGGGGGACTCTATAGTTAGGTGGGCAGACAAGCGATTCTGTGGACGCAGGAAAGAAACTCGGAAGGTAGTTTGCCTCCCAGGTGCCAGCGCCCAGGATGTTTCAGATCGCGTCCAAGATATCCTGAAGGGGGAGGGAGAACAGCCAGAGGTCGTGGTACATATAGGTACCAACGACATAGGTAGGGAAAGGAATGGGGTCCTGAAAAAAGACTATAGAGAATTAGGAAGGAAGTTGAGAAGCAGGACCTCAAAGATAGTAATATCCTGGTTACTGCCTGTGCTAAGTGACAGTGGGTATAGGAACAGAATGAGGAGGAGGTTAAATGCATGGCTGAGGGATTGGAGTAAGGAGCAGGGATTCAGATTTCTGGATCATTGGGGCTTCTTTTGGGGCAGGTATGACCTGTTCAAAGAGGACAAGTTGCACTTGACTCCCAGGGGGACCAATATCCTGGCGGGGAGGTTTGCTAAGGCTACTGGGGAGGGTTTAAACTAGAATTGCTAGAGGTTGGGATCCGAACTGGAGAGATTGGGGAAGAGGTGTTTGGCTCTCAAATATAGAGAGCTAGTAGTAGGTACGATAGGCAGGTGATAGAGAAGGGACGTGCCCAGACAGGTTTGAGATGTGTCTATTTTAACTCAAGGAGTATTGTGAACAAGGCGGATGAGCTTAGAGCTTGGATCAATACTTGGAGCTGTGATGTAGTGGCCATTACGGAGACTTGGATGGCTCAAGGACTGGAAAGGTTGCTTCAAGTGCCGGGTTTTAGATGTTTCAGAAAGGACAGGGAGGGAGGTAAAAGAGGTGGGGGAGTGGCACTGTTGATCAGAGATTGTGTCACGACTGCGGAAAAGGTGGACATCATGGAGGGACTGTCTACGGAGTCTCTGTGGGTGGAGGTTAGGAATAGGAAGGGGTCAATAACTTTACTGGGTGTTTTTTATAGGCCGCCCAATAGTAACAGGGATATTGAGGAGCAGATAGAGAAGCAGATCCCAGAAAGGTATGAGCATAACAGAGTTGTTGTGATTGGGGATTTTAATTTCCCAAACATCGATTGGCATCTCCAGACAGTGAGGGGTTTAGATGGGGAGGAGCTTGTTAAGTGTGTTCAGGAAGGATTCTTGACACAGTATGTAGATAGGCCGACAAGAGGAGAGGCTGTGCTTGATTTGGTATTGGGAAATGAACCTGGTCAGGTGTCAGATCTCTCAGTGGGTGAACATTTTGGTGATAGTGATCATAATTCTATCTCCTTTACGTTAGCGCTGGAGGGAGATAGGAACAGACAGACTAGAAGGGCGTTTACTTGGAGTAAAGGGAATTATGAGGCTCTCAGGCAGGAAATTGGAAGATTAAATTGGGAACAGATGGTCTCAGGGAAAAGTATGGAAGATATGTGGCAAATATTCAGGGGATAGTTGTGTGGAGTTCTGCATAGTCATGTTCCAATGAGACGGGAGTCACGAGAGGATACAGGAACCATGGTGTACAATAATAAATCTGGTCAAAAGGAAAAGAAAAGCTTACAAAAGGTATAGAGAGCTAGGTAATGTTAGAGATCTGGAAGAGTATAAGGCTAATAGGAAGGAGTTTAAGAAGGAGATTAGAAGAGCCAGAAGGGGGCATGAGAAGGCGTTGGCAGGCAGGATTAGGGAAAACCCCAAAGCATTCTACAGGTATGTGAAGAGCAAGAGGATAAGATATGAAAGAATAGGACCTATCAAGTGCAGTAGTGGGGAAGTGTGTATGGATCCGGAAGAAATGGCGGATGTACTTAATGAATACTTTACGTCAGTATTCACGACGTAAAAAGATCTGGGGGATTGTAGTGGGGACTTGCAGCGGCCTGAAAAGCTTGAACATGTAGATATTAGGAAAGAGGATGTGCTGAAACTTTTGGAAAGCATCAAGTTGGATAAGTCACTGGGACCGGATGAGATGTACCCCAGGCTGCTGTGGGAGGCGAGGGAAGAGATTGCGGAGCCTCTGACAATGATCTTTGCATCGTCGATGGAGACTGGAGAGGTTCCGGAAGATTGGAGGGTTGCGGATGTTGTTCCCTTATTCAAGAAGGGGAGTAGGGATAGCCCAGGGAATTATAGACCGGTGAGTCTCACCTCAGTGGTTGGTAAGCTGATGGAAAAGATCCTGAGAGGCAGGATTTATGAACATTTGCAGAGGTATAATATGATTAGGAATAGTCAGCCTGGCTTTGTCAAGGGCAGGTCCTGCCTTACGAGCCTGATTGAATTTTTTGAGGATGTGACTAAACACATCGATGAAGGGAGAGCAGTAGATGTAGTGTATATGGATTTCAGCAAAACTTTTGATAAGGTACCCCATGCAAGGCTTATTGAGAAAGTAAGGAGGCATGGGATCCAAGGGGGCGTTGCAGTGTGGATTCAGAACTGGCTGGCCCACAGAAGGCAAACAGTGGTTATTGAAGGGTTGCATTCTGCGTGGAGGTCGGTGACCAGTGGTGTACCTCAGGGATCTGTACTGGGACCCTTGCTCTTTGTGATTTTTATAAACGACCTGGATGAGGAAGTGGAGGGGCGGGTTACTAAGTTTGCGGATGACACGAAGGTTGGGGGTGTTGTGGATAGTTTGGAGGGCTGTCAGAGGTTACAGAGGGACATAGGGTGCAAAGTTGGGCTGAGAAGTAGCAGATGCAGTTCAACCCAGATAAGTGTGAAGTGGTTCATTTTGTTAGGTCGAATATGATGGCAGAATATAGTATTAATGGTAGGACTCTTGGCAGTGTGGAGGATCAGAGGGATTTTGGGGTCCGAGTCCATAGGATGCTCAAAGCGGCTGCGCAGGTTGACTCAGTGGTTCTGAAGGCATATGGTGTATTGTCCTTCATCAATCAGGGAATTGAATTTAGGAGCCGAGAGGTATTGTTGCAGCTATATAAGTCCCTGGTCAGACCCCACTTGGAGTACTATGCTCAGTTCTGGTCGCCTCAATACAGGAAGGATGTGGAAGCCATAGAAAGGGTGCAGAGGAGATTTACTAGGATGCTGTCTGGAATGCGGAGCATGCCTTATGAATGCAGGTTGAAGGAACTCGGCCTTTTCTCCTTGGAGAGACGGAGGATGGGGGGCGACCTAATAGAGGTATATAAGATGATGAGAGGTATTGATCGGCTATATAGTCAGAGGCTTTTTCCCAGGGCTGAAATGGTGGCCACAAGAGGACATAGGTTTAAGGTGCTGGGGAGTAGGTATAGAGGAGATGTCAGGGGTAAGTTTTTTTACTCAGAGAGTGGTGAGTGCATGGAATAGGCTGCCGGCAACAGTGGTGGAGGCTGATACGATAGGGTCTTTCAAGAGACTGTTAGATAGGTACATGGAGCTGAGTAAAATAGAGGGCTATGGGTAAGCCTAGTAATTTCTAGGGTAAGGACATGTTCGGCACAGCTTTGTGGGCCGAAGGGCCTGAATTGTGCTGTAGTTTTTCTATATGCAAAGGGGAGGATGAAGTGCTCTGCAGGGGTTGGTACAAAGTCTACTGTTCACCTTTCAGAGACTGGAATCTGACATGCAATTTCACAATTTGAGGAGGATAATAAGTTGGGAACTGTGATTAGTGAGGAATGTGTTGGTTGGCATGGACCATTTGAGCCGAAAGGCCTGTTTCTGTGCTATATGACTCTGTCATTCTGGTGAATCAGCACTTTCAGTTCAAGGTAAGTTTGAGATGTTGCATTCGTTTGGGGAAAACTCTGCAATCAGTTGGCCTCAGCTACCACCCAGCCAATGAAAGCACGCTCACTCATCACATGCTTTGAGAAGAAATATCATTGGGCGACTATATTTTGTAAATGGGATCCAGGATGGGAAGACAGCAAAGTATCCAGGATGGAAGAGTGCCAGTTACACAGTCCGGAGAGATGTAATTTGACATCCTATTTTCTCACAGATTTACACTGGGTGCAGCAGAAATCTGATTAGAGCTGATATGATGCCACCCTACTGGTGATTCGGGTAACAATTATTAATAATACAGCTCCCTGCCGCACTGTTGAAGAATGTATGGTGGGTGTGTTGTTTGAGACGTCCGGCTGGACAATTTGGTTATGTGCTCATCTGCCTCTCTTATCTCCCTTCGACTGCACTTTGAAGTCCAGGCGCTGAGCCTGCTGAACATAAATTGTACAGGAAGGAAACAATTTTTGGACCCCCACCCCCAACAATTGTATGGGGCACATATACACGCTGTGCACTTGGGGTTGAGGTGATTTTCAAACTTCCAGTAGGTGACGCTGGCACCCACATGTGGATGGACAGGAGTCTCAGAATGGGTTTTGTGAACTGCGCTCTTGCCTGAAATAATTGTTCACAGGGCATATTGTATCACCCTGGGAAACTGGGAATGGATGATCGTCCAATCATACATCCCAGGATATGTTACCATGTCCCTGGGCAAACAATGTCCCCAGTTGAACAAAAGTACAAGCAAAGTATCAGCACAATCCCATCCTGGCCTTAGCTTCAGGGGGAGGCTGTCCAAGATAGTGGATGCCACACACAACAATCAATTCAATTAATGGCATTAGTGAGCCAGTATTTTCAGGATGTTGTGTAATTGCCTCTGACTAAAGTATGTTCTAAACCGTGGGCTGAAAATGGGAGGAAGTACCAAACTATCGGAATACAATATTTCTTGTCCAAGTTACAACAGGAGACTGTGAGACCACTTTCCATCAGCAAGAAGCCTGACAGACGAGGTAGATGAACTTGGTGCATGGATAGGTACATGGGACTGGGATATTATAAATATTACAGAAATGTGGTTGAGGGAGGAGCAGGACTGGGAGCTGCATGTTCTGGGGTATGGATGGTACAGGCATGATAGAGGTGGAGGTATGAGGGAAGGGGGGAGTTGCATTTTTGATTAGGGAGAACATGGCAGTACTCAGTTGTTAAATTTGTCCAAAAAAGTTTTCTCAAGCAATTAGTAGATGGCCCTTCTGGAGAGGGGCAGCACTGGACATCCTATTGGGAAATGAGGCAGGACAAATGTGGGACCAGTGACCATAATTCTATTAGTTTTAAGTTAGTTAAGGGGATCTGAAGGGTGCATGGAACAAGTTAACAAGCTGCCAGAGGAAGTGGTAGAAGCAGGAATGATAATTAAGTTAAAGACTTTTGTTTAGGTACATGGATAGAAAAAGTTTGGACAGACATGAGCCAAATGCAGGTAAACGGGACTAGCTTTGATGGGCTTTACGGTTGGTGTGGACGAGTTGGGCCGAAGGGCCTGTTTCAATGATGACTCTAAAAGCAAGATAATTTTTTGGGTTTAAACATTAGCAACAAAAATGGGAAGTGCTTTTAACAAAAAATCTCGGCATCAACCAGCACATCTGGCGAGAAAGTTAATGTTTCAGGTTGAAGGTTGATTGTATTGTATTTTTTGTGATCTTTTTTTCAGGATGAAGTTGTCCTTGTACTGTGCCTTCTTTTGGTTCTGATACTGAATTGTTCTTTTGCAAAGTTGAGCCAGGGCAGATTGAGCACAGCCTTGGCTTTGGAGTAGATTTTTATGCATAATCATAATCATTCATTTTCAGGTTAGTGGAAATCAAATTTATAAAAAATCACAAACTCCAAGTTCTTGTGTGACAATGGACATGATAGCTGACAGTGTTTATTATTCTGGGGCAGATGGAGAAGTAATTGAGGACCTGAAAGGTTGCCATTAGGTGTTCACCGTCTGTTGAAGCATGGAATGACAAATGTGTAAGATTGTATCCTGTCTTTGCTATTTTAACGGTTGGGGAGGCAGTTTGTGTGTGCAGACTAATCTTGTGCATTTTGTTGAACTTCAAGGAGAAATGACAGAACATGCTGCAGCTGAGATAATGTGAATAAACAGAGAATATCAAAAATAAGGTTGTGGCAATGTCAACTGATAACAAAAGCTTTGGTGACCTACACAGACTTGGATAGGAAAATGTGCACAGGAAAGAATTGACAGGACTTTGGTTTCTGCACATAAAAAAGTGTAATCCTGGAAGAGGGGGAGCATTTGAGTTAAAGTTAAGGATATTTTCATGCATTTTGTGTTGGCATGAAAAGATTTGAGCATGTGAGGCAAAATGTCAGATTGTCCATTGACTGTTAATGTCTTTGCTTTCGTGTATGTCCTTAAGACTTCAAATTGCTAAAGTCCTTTTTCTTGTCAGAATGCCAATATTAAAGAACATTTGAAGATCAATGTACTGAACTCTGACTTGGATTTATCCTTGCAAACAAGACGCCTTATCTTATTGCAAATAATGGAATGTAATTAGCCAATATCATGAACAATCACAAAGAAGCTGGCTACATGCTTGAAGATTTTGTACAGTCCCCGTTCTAATAGCAAAACCACAGAAGACTTATAACAAAGTTGGGGTTGTCTCATCTCATTGTGCCAAGGTGATTCTTTGATACAGTGAGTTTTTTTTATAGAAAGTTTGTGTATATGGGAGAAGGAAATGGATGATGAGAGAGATCGTTTAACTTCTAAAGGATGATCCTTTTCAAAATTAAAAGTTGAATTACTGCAGAAGAAATACCTGAAGCTGACAATTAACACAATTTAATTTGGAGGAAGTAACCCCATAACTGAGTTTGTGATGGTGAACAAGGGCGGTACTGGGGAGATGAACTGAAACAGTCAGAGGAGGATAGAGGATGATACTGTAGCGGTTGCTACCGCGGAATAAAACAAGACTCTACTCGGAGGATTGCCAACAGAACTGGTTTATTTTCCCGCCTTGTGCGGGCCCTTTAAGGGAGAAAAACTCCCGCCCAAAAAAACCGGCAATGACGTAAGTCCTACGTCATCAGGACTTTCCCGCGCGCGGGTTCTCCCCGTCGCTCGGAAAGACGAGGCCCGCCGCCATCTTGGGCCTCGTCGCTCCGACGCCGCGCGACCCGACTGCCGAGCCGGTTCGCCCGACTAGACGGTGAGTCGCCACACAACCCCCCCCAGAACCGGCGAGACAGTCCCCAAGGTCCGTGGGCTGTGCCAGCTGCCGCTTAGGGGGGCGGCCTCTGCGTCGTGGCGTGGCAACCTCGACAGGCTGTTGCAGATCCAAATGGGCCGGTTTGAGGCGGTCCGCCGTGAAAACCTGTTCCCTGCCTCCAATGTCCAAAATAAAAGTGGATCAGTTATTCCGTATGACTCGGAACGGTCCCTCATATGGTCGTTGCAATGGCGCCCGAGGTGTGCCCCTGCGAACGAAAACAAACTTACAGTCCCGTAGTTCCTTGGGCTGGCAGGATGGGGCTTGACCGTGCCATGAGGCGGGAATCGGGGCCAAGGCGCCGAGCTTCTCGCGCAGTCTTTGTAGAACTGCTGGGGGTTGTTCCCCTTGGTCCTGAAGGGCAGGTATGAAATCCCCAGGGACAACTAGTGGCGCCCCGTATACAAGCTCAGCTGACGAAGTGCGGAGGTCTTTGGGGGCAGTGCGTATGCCGAGCAGGACCCAAGGCAGCTCGTCAACCCAGTTAGGACCCTTCAGGCGGGCCATCAAGGCCGATTTTAGATGGCGGTGAAAACGTTCCACCAACCCGTTTGATTGAGGATGGTAGGCCGTGGTGGTGTGCAGCTGCGTCCCTAGCAGGTTCGCTAATGCAGCCCAGAGACCGGAAGTGAATTGGGTGCCTCTGTCTGAAGTGATGTGGGCCGGAACGCCAAAACGTGAGACCCAAGTTGTGAGCAGCGCTCGGGCGCAGGAATCAGTTGTGATGTCAGTCAGGGGGGTTGCCTCAGGCCACCTCGTGAACCGGTCCACGATGGTAAGGAGGGTACCGGGCTCCTCTTGAAACCGGCAGAGGGCCCACGAGGTCGACGTGTATGTGGTCGAACCTCCTACGGGTAGGCTCGAACTGCTGTGGTGGGACCTTGGGTGTGTCGCTGGATTTTGATGTCTGGCAGTGCAGACAAGTCCTGGCCCACACTGACCTGTTTGCGCAGGCCATGCCAGACAAACTTGCTGGCGACCAGTCGGACAGTAGATCTGATGGATGGTGCGCCAAACCCATGTACCGAGTCAAAAACGCGTCTCCGCCAGGCTGCAGGGACAATAGGGCGGGGCTGACCAGTCGCAACGTCGCAAAGTAGGGTCCGCTGACCTGGACCAACCAAGAAATCTCGGAGCTGCAGACCCGAGACTGCGGTTCTGTAGCTGGGCAGTTCGTCGTCGGCTTGCTGTGCGTCAGCCAGGGCCGTGTAGTCGACACCCAAGGATAGGTTGTGGATGGTTGGTCTGGAAAGTGCATCAGCAACGACATTATCCTTTCCGGAGACATGTTGGATGTCAGTTGTGAACTCGGAAATGTAGGATAAATGTCTCTGCTGACGAGCTGACCAGGGATCGGAGACTTTGGAGAAGGCAAAGGACAGAGGCTTATGATCGGTGAAAGCGGTGAAAGGCCTGCCTTCTAGAAAGTATCGGAAATGCCGGACCGCCAGATACAGCGCTAGAAGTTCCCGATCAAAAGCGCTGTACTTCAGTTCGGGCGGTCTAAGGTGTTTGCTGAAAAATGCCAAGGGTTGCCAGCGGCCTTCGAGTAGCTGTTCCAGTACCCCACCCACTGTGGTGTTGGACGCGTCTACCGTGAGGGCAGTCGGGACATCAGTCCTAGGGTGTACCAGCATCGTGGCGTCTGCCAGGGCGTCTTTGGCCTTAACGAAAGCAGCCGCAGCCTCGTCAGTCCAGGTGATGTCCTTGCCCTTACCAGCCAGCAGCGAGAACAGAGGGCGCATGATACGGGCTGCTGCAGGGATGAAACGATGGTAAAAGTTGACCATCCCAAGGAATTCCTGTAGGCCTTTGACTGTGTCGGGGCGGGCAAAATGGCGGATAGCATCCACCTTGGCGGGTAGGGGTGTTGCCACCGTCGCTGGTGATTTTGTGGCCGAGGAAATCGATAGAGTCAAGTCCGAATTGGCACTTGGACGGGTTAATCGTGACGGCCGAAATCGCGGAGGCGGGAATACAGCTGGCGGAGGTGGGAAAGGTGTTCCTGGCGGTTACGGCTGGCGATCAATATGTCGTCCAAGTAAATGAACACGAAGTCCAGGTCTCGGCCTACCGCGTCCATCAGCCGCTGGAAGGTCTGCGCGGCGTTCTTAAGGCCGAACGGCATCCGAAGGAATTCGAACAGGCCGAATGGGGTGATAATCTCAGTTTGGGGACGTCATCCGGATGGACCGGGATTTGGTGGTATCCCCTAACGAGGTCCACTTTGGAAAAGATGCGGGCCCCGTGTAAGTTCGCTGCGAAGTCCTGGATGTGAGGGATGGGATAGCGGTCCGGGGTGGTGGCGTCATTCAGCCTGCGGTAGTCGCCGCAGGGCCTCCACCCTCCGGTGGCTTTGGGGACCATGTGCAGGGGGGAGGCCCAGGGGCTGTCTGACCTGCGAACAATCCCCAGCTCCTCCATGTGATGGAACTCTTCCTTTGCCAGGCGGAGCTTGTCCTGGAGGTAATCGTCGTGCTCGGCATGAAGGGGTGGCCCTGTGGTAATGATGTGGTGTTGTACCCCATGTGTGGGCCGAGAATTTGTAAACGAAGGTGCCAAAATCGATGGGAATTCGGCTAGGAGCTTGGCGAAATCGTCGCCAGAAAGGGTAATGGAGTCCAGGCGCGGGGCTGGTGGGCTGATTTCTCCCAGGGGATAGGTCCGGAGAGTGCTAGAGTGGACTAACCGCTTCCTTCGCAGGTCGACTAACAGGTTGTGGGCCTGAAGGAAATCGGCGCCTAGGAGTGGTCGGGCGACGGTGGCAAGGGTAAAGGTCCAGGTAAAACGGCTGCCGCCAAAGTGTAATTGAAGCGTACGGGTGCCGAAAGACCGTATCGTTGTACCGTTGGCGGCATTGAGTAGAGGACCTGGTGGCCTGTCACGAGTGTCGCGGCCTGTCGGGGGCAAAATACTGACCTCCGCTCCAGTATCAACGAGGAAATGCCGTCCAGATTTCTTGTCCTGAACGAAGAGGAGGCTCTGTCGGCGGCCAGCCGCCGTAGCCATCAGCGGCGGCTGGCCCTGGCGTTTCCCTGAAACTTGCAAGGTGGGCGGCATCGACGGGCCTCCGCACCCCACCTCTGATGGTAGAAGCACAGCTGGTCACCCGTGTCGTCGTCTGCATTCCTGGGGCGTGGCTGCTCGGTTGCTGGGGCCGGGCGAGGCAGGCGTTGGGCTCGCGGCCTGGTGATTTGACTGACGGACGAACCGCTCTCGCGCTTGGCCCTCCACAGGACATCTGCCCGGGCGGCCACCTCACGGGGGTTGCTGAAGTCGTCATCAGCTAACAACAAGTGGATGTCATCGGGGAGCTGTTCGAGGAAGGCCTGTTCGAACATCAGGCATGGCTTGTGTCCCTCGGCCAATGCCAGCATCTCATTCATTAGGGCGGATGGGGATCTGTCCCCCAGGCCATCCAGATGAAGCAGGCGGGCGGCGCGCTCACGACGGGAGAGGCCGAAGGTCCGGATCAAAAGATCTTTGAAAGCCGGGTACTTATCTGCCTCCGGAGGCGACTGGATGAAGTCTCCAACCTGGGCGGTTGTCTCCTGGTCCAGAGAGCTAACCACATGGTAGTACTTCGTGGAGTCGGAGGTGATCTGCCGAAGGTGGAATTGCGCTTCAGCCTGGTCAAACCAGACACTGGGCCGAAGTGTCCAAAAGGTGGGCAGCTTGAGGGCCACTGCGTTGGCTGCTGCGCTGTCGTCCATTTCGCGGGTCCAAAAGCCGTTTGGACCGTCGGGGTCACCAATGTAGTGGTTGCTACCGCGGAATAAAACAAGACTCTACTCGGAGGATTGCCAAACAGAACTGGTTTATTTTCCCGCCTTGTGCGGGCCCTTTAAGGGAGAAAAACTCCCGCCCAAAAAAACCGGCAATGACGTAAGTCCTACGTCATCAGGACTTTACCGCGCGCGGGTTCTCCCCGTCGCTCGGAAAGACAAGGCCCGCCGCCATCTTGGGCCTCGTCGCTCCGACGCCGCGCGACCCGACTGCCGAGCCGGTTCGCCCGACTAGACGGTGAGTCGCCACAATACCAAAATAACTAGTGTTGTACGCAGTATAGAAGATTATGAAAAATTACAGGGGGATCTTGATCAGCTAGGTATGTGGGCTGAGGATTGGCAAATGGCTTTCAATCTAGATAAATGTGAAGTATTACATTTTGGAGTGGAGAGTATTATGGAACAGAGGGACCTAGGCATGCAAGTGCATAGTTTGTTGAAAGCGGCATGTCAGGTAGATAGGGTGGTGAAGAAGGCATTTGGCATGCTGGCCTTCATCAGTCAAGCTATTGAGTATAGGAGTTGGGAAGTTGTGTTGCAGTTATATAAGACATTGGTGAGGTGGCACTTGGAGTATTGTGTGCAGTTTTGGTCACTGTGTTATAGGAAAGATATTATTCAACTAGAAATGTTGCCTGGACTTGGGGGCCTGAGATTACAAGGAGAGGTTGTGTAGACTAGGACTTTATTCCCTGGAACGTAGGAGATATAAGATCATGAGGGGCATAGACGGAGTGAAAGCACGTAGTCTTTTTCCCAAGGAGGGAGTGCTGAAAACAAGAGGGCATAGGTTTAAAATCAGAAGCGAGGGATTTAATAGGGACATCAGGGGCAGCTTCTTCATTGCAAAGGGTGGTGCGTATTTGGAATAAGTTGCCAGAAATAGTGGTTGAGGCGGGCACATTAGCAACATTTAAAAACCATCTAGATAAGTACATGGATGGGAGAGGTTTAGAGGGCTATGGGCCGAACACTGGCAGATGGGACCATCTCACTGGGCAACACGGTTGGCATGGATTAGTTGGGCCGAAGGGCCTTTTTCCAAGCTGTAAGACTCTATGACTCTGACTCAGTCAAACATTTATGGGAATCCTCAGTACCACATACACATCTGGCTGTGGCTGTACCTGTCTGCAGTAACATTGCAGTTGGGAGGTGTTCTCTGCCTTGACCAACCCTATGGCAGTTGAAGCTTTTCTCAGTGTCGAGCTTCCACTTGCCATGCCATGAGTTCTTCAGCAAACTGAGCAGGAATTTACACTTGTAAAATTTGTAAACTCAACGAAGGAATAAAGCATCAGGAGAGCAATATTTCTGGCATGTTACTGGACAGTGGGTTCCTGTTGGCTATAGACTGAGTCCACAGTCACCTGAACACTTCTTTTGGGAACTGTGGGGAAAATTTATGATGCAAAGTAGGAAGTTATTTATTTTGCAGTTTTGTGTCACTAGATGGCAAATGTCATTTCTGTTAACTCTCAATAAAAAATATAAATGTATTATATGAACTTTATCATTGACTGTGATAGTTGATCGAGGTTAATCTTTACATGTATTGCACTATTCAGGGCAACAAAACCTGAATGTGATGATATCATTAGTTCTTTCTGTAGACTAGAATCAGTGGATACAACAACTGATAAGCCTGTGGTATGTTACCTGTTTTGCTGTGTCCCTGGGTTTGGGATAGGAAATATGGTTGCCCATTATTCTCAGGGCTTTGTTTCCTAGTGGGGTAGAGTGTTGCGGACTGATGTTTGGAGCATCTTGTCCTTACTGCAATATTCAATCACCGTTTTCCAGGCAGTGTCACAGGATTATGAATAGGAGTGGGAACTTGGAAGAAGTAACTCTGTAAATGAGTTTGTGATGGCAAAGCTTTCCCTCCCCCAAGCCTTACAACACAGAGATAAATTCTATCTCCACTGAGTCAAGCATGGCTCTGATGACAGCTGAGAGGAGAAGTGTGTGTCTCACTGTATTCTACCACTTCTGCATCCTCGAGTTGTAAAACTAGATGCTGAGGCGTTTTTTAAATGTTTCAAAGGTTATAATACATCTGCTTAAATTTCTGCCATGTTCAAGGTACATTCACTATATGGTTAAAAGTGACAGATAGACAGACATAGTTGTGGTCAAAGCCGTAGAAGTTTACAGCACAGTACAGGCCCTTTGGCCCATGATGTTGTGCTGACATTTTATCCTGCTCTAAGATCTATCTAACCCTTCCCTCCCACGTAGCCCTCCTGGTGAATACCAAAGCAAGCTTCAGCTAATTTGATTTGTACCATGATCCATCCAAAAAATGGAAAAGAGCAGTTGACAGTGAAAAGACTCTGGGGCCAGATGACATCTCAGCTGTACTGGTGAAGACTTCCACTTCAAAACCAGACATTCTTCTAGAAAAGCTGCTGCAGTGCAGCTATGTGATGCATGGAAAGTTGCCTAGTGTATCCTGTTCAATAAAAGCTGTGCAAATCTGATCTCAAATTAATGTAAGGTATTGTTTACTCACCAGTTTAGATTTTGCCAGAACTCTTGCTCAAGTCTTCATTGGAACTTCAGTCCAAATGTGGAAAGAAGAGCAATTCAAGATGGGATGTGGGCATCTCTGGGAAGAGCAGAATTTATTTTGCTTTCCTTTGTGTTAAGGGCTACCTTGAATCACAACAGTCTTATGTTGAGGTACTCCTATAATGGGGCAAGTAAGAAGTAACAGAATTTTGCCGCAGTGACAGTGAGCACTTAAAGAGATGGTGGTTGGACAAGAGGAGATTGAGCATGTTAGAGTCATAGGTACTACAGCACACAAACAGCCCATCTAGTCCATGCCGACATCTGCCTAGTTCCATCCACCTGCACCCAGACCATATCCCTCCAAACCCCTCCCATCTATGTACCTATCCATGTACCATTAAATGTTTCAATTGAACCCACATCTACCAGTTCCACTGGCAGCTCATTCCACACTCACACCACCCTCTGAGTGAAGAAGTTCCTCCTCAGATTCTCCTTAAATATTCCACCTTTCACCCTAAACCTAAGTCCTCTAATTCTAGGGCCTCACACAACCTTAGGGTAAAAATTCACAAAACAAAGGCCATTCGGCCCATCGAGTCTGCTTCATGAGCTAAACTAAACTTCTTATCTTGCCCCAATTTCTGGCCACCTCCCCATATCCCTTGATACCTTGACTAATTAGATACCTGATTGTTGCTTCCTTTATCCTTTCAGCTGGTAAATGTTGCAGATTTTGAAAGTGCAGTCAAAAGAGCTCTGGTGGGTTACTGTGCACCTTGTAGATTATGTTGCAGCCATATTGCATCATTGGTGAAGGGGACAAATGTTAAATGTGGGCAATGGAGTGCCAACTGTTTTCTGCTGAATGGTAGGGAGTATCTTAAGTTGTAATTGTACTTACCAAGTCAAGAGTATAACTGTTTTTCTTTATGGCACAAATTTACCAATATGGGTCAATCTGTATAAAAATATTGTTGAATGCAAATTATGTTGAATGTCACTCAGGTTTCTACAATTTGCTAGCTTTAGAAAGATTGTGCCAGAAATAGACTCTGCACACGGTTGTGGGTGTGTCCCTGATGTATTCCTTTGGAGACCTTGAAGAAAACTCCCAAAATTAGTTTGGACTTCTTTGGATGCAATGACATATATTTTAAAATTTTCTAGTGCTGCAATCTAACTAGGAAATAGTTTATGTACTTCTTAAAGGTTACTTAATAACTTAATCAGTTTACCCAAAGGTGATGGATTGAGTCTTTAATATAAAATGATTTTTTTTTAGGATGAATTAAAGTCATTAGACATTGGAACACCAGTGAGTTTTCCAAGTCGTATACTATCCTGACCTAGAAATGTATGCTACTGCTGAACAGTCTCAGGATACAATTGCTGGAACTCTGCCCAAAAATACTGGGAGTTTTTTAATTTATTAATTTTTCAGGATACTTGGCACCCTTCAATGATTGTCCATCCCTAAATGCTTTTAGAAGGTGGTGGTAAGAATACCTGCAGGCTTTCTGTTGAAGATACTTCCACAGTGTTCTGAAGTAGAATTTAGATCCAGGGACATTAAAGGAAGAGTGATACATTTCTAAGTTAGGATGGTGTGTGACTTGGAAGGGAACCTGCAGCTGGTGGTATTGCTTCATGCCTGCTGCCCTTGTCTTTGTAGTAAAGGGTTTGGAAGCACTGTAGGAGGAGCCTTGTGCTCTGATGGGTGGAGGGAATGAATATCCAGGGTAGTGGATGTGGTACCAATTAAGCAGGCTGCTTTGTCCCAGATGGTGCTGAACTTCTTGAGTGATGTTGCAGGTGCCCTCATCCAGGTAACTGAGGAGTATTGCATTGCGCTCCTGACTTTAACTACAATTAAATGTGTGGCTAAGGAGCTGGTGCAGGAGGGGGGGGGGGGCTTCAGGAATATGGCTCATTGGGCTCTCTTCCAGGGCAGGTGGGACCTGTACAAGAGGGACTAGTTACACCTGAACTGGAGGAGAACCAATATCTTGGCGGGGAGATTTGCCACTGCTACTTGGGAGGGTTTAAACTAGTCTGGTAGGAGGGGTGGGACCCAAAGCAGTCTTGAGGCAGGTGGGAATCTTGAGGCAAATATAAATGTTAAGGATTGGTATGTGGGACTGGGGTAATATAATCATAACAGAAACATGGTTGAGAGAGGAGCAGAACTGGCAGCTCAATGTTCCAGGTACAGATGCTACACACATGATGGAAGTAGAGGTAAGGGAGGAGGGGGTGTTGTGTTTTTGATTACATTTCAGAAGTGCTTAGGGAGGATATTCTTGGGTGATCATCCAGTGAGGCTATATGGGTGAAACTTGGAAATAAGAAGGGTGTGATCACTTTGTTGTGGTTCTATTACAGCCCATCCCCAATAGTCTGAGGGAATTAGATAGGCAAATATGTAGATAGCTGTAAGAATAAAAGGGTTGTAATAGTAGGTGATTTCAACTTCTATCATATTAACGGGGACTGGCATAGTGCAAAGGGTTTGGATGGGGTGGAATTTGTTAAATGTATCCAGTGACGTTTTCTCAAACAATATGTAGATGCCCCTACTAGAGAAGGAGCAACACTGCATCTCCTTTTGGGAAATGAGGTAAGTGACTAAAGTGTCAGTGGGATAGCACTTTGGGACCAATAACTATAATTTTATTAGTTTTAAAATAGTTATGGAAAAAGATGGGACTGGTCCACAAGTTAAAGTCCTAAACTGGAGCAAGGCAACTTATGAAGGCCTTGGACATGATATTGCCAAGGCTGTTTGCAGGTAAAGGGATGTCTGGCAAATGGGAGGCTTTTAAAAGTGAGATAGGGAGAGTTCAGGGACAGCATGTTCGTGTTAGAGTGAATGGCAAGGCTGGCAGGATTAGGGAGCCTTGGGGTTGACAAGGGATATTGAGGCTCTAGTCAGGAAAAAGAAGGAGGTGTATGACAGGTATAGGCAGCTGGGATCAAGCGAATCCCTTGAGGAGTATAAGGGGTATAGGAGTACACCTGGGGGGAAGTTAGGAAGGCAAAAAGAAGACATAAGATAGCTCTGGCAGATAAGGTGAAGGAGAATATTAAGAGATTCTACAATTATATTAAGAGGGTAACTAGGGAGGGAATAGGTCCCATTAAGGGTCAACTCTTTGTGGAGCTACATGAGATGGGCAAGGTAATAAGAATCTTTAAAAGACGTTTGGATAGGAAAGGTTTAGAGGGATATAGGCCAAACGGGACTAACTTAGGTGCACCTTGGTCGGAATGAACGAGTTGGGCCAAAGGGCCTACTTCCATGCTCTATTTTTAATGAATATTTCTCATCTGTATCTACCGTGGAGAAGATCATGGAAGCTAAGGAATTAAGGGAAATGAATAGTGATGTCTTGGAACATATCCACATTACAGAAGAGAAGGTACTGGTGGTTCATAAAGCATGTTAAGGTGGATAAATATCCAGAACATAATCAAGAGTATCCTATGACATTGTGACAAGCTAGGGAAGAAATTGCAGGGCCCTGACAGAGATATTTGCATCATCTTTAGCCGTGGGTGAGGTACTGGAAGGCTGGAAGATGGCTAATGTTGTCCCTTTATTTAAGAAAGGCTGCAAGGACAAGCTAAGGAACTACAGGCCAGTGAGCCTAACATCAGTGGTGGGAAAGTTACTGGAGGGGTTTCTGAGGGACAGAGTCTACCAGCATTTGGGAAGGCAGGGATAGATTAGGAATAGTCAGCAGGGTTTTGTGCGTGGAAAATCGTGTTAATTTTAGTGGAGTTTTTTTGAGGAGGCGACAAAGGATTGACAAGGGCAGGACAGTAGAAGTTCTCTACATGGACTTTAGCAAAGCCTTTGACAAGGTCTCATGTGGTAGGGTAGTCCGGAAGATCACATGGGATCATAGGTAATCTAGCTAATTGGATTGCAAGATCGTTTTTCAGATTGGAGGCCTGTGACCAGTGGTGTGCTGCAGGGATTGGTGCTGGGTCCACTGTTGTTTGTCATCTATATTAGCAATTTGGATGAGAATGTAGTTGGCATGGTTAGTAAGTTTGCAGGTGACACTAAATTTGGTGGTATGGTGGACAGTGAAGAGGGTTATCTAAGATTACAATGGGATCTGGATCAACTGTGGAAGTGGGCCAAAAATGGCAGGTGGAATTCAGCTCTAAGTGTGAGGTATTACACTTTGGTAAGTTAAACCATGGCAGGACTTGCACAGTAAATAACAGGACCCTGGTGAGTGTTGTAGAACAGAGAGACCTAGGGGGTAAAAGTATGTAGTTTCCTGAAAGTGGAGGCACAGGTAAGCAGGGTGGTGAAGAAGGCATCTGACACACTTGCCTTCACACTCATGGCATTGAGTACAGAAGTTGAGACATCATGTTGCAACTGTACAAGTCACTGGTGAGGCCATACTTTGGAGTAATATGTTCAGTTCTGGTCACTTGGCTATGGGAAGGATGTCATTAAGGTGGAAAGGGTGCAGAATAGTTTTGGGAGGATGCTACTGGGATTGTCGGGCTTGAGTTATAAGGAGAGGCTGGGTAGGCTGGGTCTATTTTACCTGGAATAAAGAAGGCTGAGGGGTGACCTTAGAGAAGTATATAAAATCACGAGGGGCATTGATAAGGTGAATCCTCTCAGTCTTTTTCCCAGTAAAGGGGAGTCTAAGACTAGAAGGTATAGGTTTCAGGTGAGAGGGGAAAGATTTAAAAAGGACCTCGGGGCAACTTTTTTTACGTAGAGGGTGGTGGGTATATGGAATGAACTGCCAGAGGAAGTGGTTGAGGGAGGTTACAATGTTTAAATGACATTCGGGTGGGTACATGAATAGAAGAGGCCGAGAGGGATATGGGCCAAATGTAGGCAAATGGGACTAGCTCAGGTGGACGTCTTGGTCAGCATGGCCAAGTTGGGCAGAAGGGCCTGTTTCCATGCTTATAATTCTATAACAAAGTAGTCTTCCGACTCCAGGCGCATGTTTCCTCTTTTATCCCTGATTGGTCTTAGTCAATCTCCTATTCTTCATATACGTGTAGAACGCCTTGGGATTTTCCTTCATCCATCTCGCCAAGGCCTTCTCATGCCCCCTTCTAGCTCTCCCAAGTCCATTCTTAAGCTCCCTCCTGGCTACCTTGTAACTCTCCAGAGCCCTGTCTGATCCATGCCTTTTAAACCTTAAGTAAGCTTTTTCCCTCTTGACAAGATATTCTACATCTCTTGTCAACCATGGTTCCTTCACTCTACCATCCTTACCCTGCCTAAATGGGACAAACCTATCCAGAAGCCCATGCAAGTACTCCCTATACAACCTCCACATTTCCACTGTGCACTTCCCCAAGAACCTCTATCACAAATTTACTCTCCCAAGTTCCTGCCTAATAGCATCATAATTCCCCCTCCCCCAATTAAATACTTTCCCATATCATCTGCTCCTGTCCCTCTCCAAGGCTATGGTAAAGGTCAAGGAGTTATGGTTACTGTCTCCAAAATGCTCTCTCATTGAGAGATCTGAAACCTGATCAGGCTCATTGCCTAGTACCAGGTTCTCTAGTCGGCCTGTTCACATACTGTGTCATAGAACATAGAACACTACAGCACAGCACAGTACAGGCCCTTCAGCCCACAATGTTGTGCGGACATTTTATCCTGCTCTTAAGATCTGTCTAACCCTTTCCTCCCACATAGCCCCCTATTTTTCTATCATTCATGTGTCAGGAATCCTTCCTGGACATACCTAACAAACTCTGCCCCATCTACCCCTTTACATTAAGGAGGTGCCAATCAATATTAGGGAAGTTGAAATCACCCATGACAACAACCCTGCACCTCTCCAAAATCTGCCTCCTGACCTGCTCCTCAGTGTCTCTGCTGCTATTGGGGGAGGGGGGGGGGTCTGTGGAATACTTCCAATGGAGTGATTGCTCCCTTCCTGTTTCTGACTTCCACCCACACTGAGTCAATAGACGATCCCTCCAGGACATCCTCCCTTTCATGACACTGACTTGGACGAAAATGTAGCTGGGCTAATCAGTACGTCTGTAAATGACACAAAAATTGGCGGAGTTTTGGTCAGTGAGGAAGGTCGTCAAAGGATTCAGAGGGATATAGATCAGTTGGAAATATAGGTGGAGAAATGACAGATGAAGTTTAATTTGGACAAATGCAAGTTGTTAGAGAAACAAAGGACTGCAGATGCTGGAATCTAGATGAAAAACACGATGATGCTGGAGGAACTCCGCAAGCCGGGCAGAATCTGTGGAGAAAAGCAGGCGGTCGACGTTTTGGTTCAGGACCCTTCCTCAGGACTGAAAATAGGAAAAGGGGAAGCCCAATATATAGGAGGGAAAAGCAGGGCAGTGATAGGTGGACAAAAGAGGGGAGGTGGGGTGGGCACAAGGTGGTGATAGGTAGATGCAGGTAAGTGATAAGCAGGTGTGGGGGAGGAAGGGAAATAGATCCACTGGGGGATGGGTCAAAGGTAAGGAGCAAAGAAAGGGGGTAGGAAAAAAGAGAGAGAGGCTAGGAAAAGGAAGAAAAGAAGAGGCATGGTTGGAGGGGGGGATAGGGGTGTGGGGATCACTTAAAGTGGGAGAATTCAATGTTCATGCTGTTGGGCTGCAAGGTTCCAAGATGGAAAATGAGGTTCCTCCAGTTTGCTCTAGGAATTCTCCTGGCAGTGGAGGAGGCCGAGGATTGACGTATCAGTGATAGTATGGGAGGGGGAGTTGGAGTGACTGGCTACGGGGAGATGCAGATTGTGGTTATGGACAGAGTGCAGGTGTTCTGTGAAACGGTCACCTAGTCTGTGTTTGGTCTCACCAATGTCGAGAAGGCCACACTTGGAGCACCGAATGCAGTTGATGATATTAAGGGAGGTGCAGGTGAAAGGATCTCTGTCTCACCTGAAAGGACCCCTCCTAGACCCAACAGGGATAGGGTCCCCCTTGTCCTCGCATTTCATCCCACCAGCCTACGTATCCAACACATCATTCTCCGCCACTTCTGCCATCTTCAATGGGACTCCTCTACCAAGCATATCTTCCCCTTTCTGCCTTTCGCACACTTGCCCCTACACCACCTCCATCATCTCCATCCAGGGACCCAAACAGTCCTTTCCCGTGAGACAGAGATTCACCTGCACCTCCCTTAATATCATCTACTGCATTCGGTGCTCCAAGTGTGGCCTCCTCTACATTGGTGAGACCAAACGCAGACTGGGTGACCACTTTGCAGAACAATGGAGAGAGTGCAGAGGAGATTCACCAGGATGTTGCTTGGATTGGAGGACTTTAGATATGGGGTGAGATTGGATAGGCTGGGCTTGTTTTCCCAGGAGTGAAAGAGGCTGAGGGGTGACCTGGTATGTAAGGTTATGAGAGGCTTAGATGGGGCAGATAATCAAAATCATTTTCCCATGGTTGGGATATCAAAAACAAGAGGGCATAGGCTTAAGGTGAGAGGAAGGACTTTTGAAGGGGATCCTAAGAGGAAGTCTTTTGCACAGAGTGGTTGATATGTGCTGCCAGAGGAGGTGGTGGAGTCGAATACAGTCACTAGTTTTAAGAGGCATTTAGACAGGCACATAAATAGGCAAGGTATTAGAAGGACACCTAATGCTGGTGAATGTGATAGGTGTAGATAGGCAAATGCTTGCCGTGGACATGTGATAAGCACTGTAATAAGGAGCAGATATTCTGCCTTTGTGACACTGGTAAAATTGTCAGATAAATGTGATAACATCCCTGCTCCTTTTGCTAGTGCTATAGGGGTCCTTCATCTTTACCCAGCAGGATTTAACATTTCATCCAAAAGACAGTACTTTCAACAAATGATCTGCTGGAGGAATTGTTGACGTTTCGGATCAAAATCCTGCATCAGAACTGAGATTGGAAAGGGGAAATGACTGGTATAAAAGAGGGGAAGGGGAGTGGTGAGGCAGGAGTCCGAGGTGACTGGTGGACTGAGGAGGAGTGAAAGATAACAGGCAGGTAGTGCCAGGTAAAGGAACGGAGAAGGTGGAGCTGGGAGACAGTGGCAGGCGAATGATAGAGAGAGGTGGGGGGGGGGGAGGAGGGGGTCACAGACAGAGAGACAGAGAGAAAAAAACTGGAGTAACAGATGGAGCAAGGTGGAGACAGATAAACCTCCTTCTCTGGTTCTCGTTTAGCTATTCACAGTAGCAGAAATTTTGACCAGGGTGCCCAAACTTTTGCATGCCACTGTATCCTTTGTAAATACGGAGACCAAAACTGCACAGAACTCCAGGTGTAGCCCCACCTGTACTCTGTGCAGTTGTACTAATACTTCCTAAACTCAAAGCCTCTTGCAGTAAAGGACAATGTTGCCATTTACCTTCTTAACCACTTCTGCACCTGCTTGTGCTTTGTGCATTAGATCACCTAGAGATCCCTCTGATCCTCCACACTGCCAAGAGTCCTACCATTAAGACTATATATTCCGCCAACATATTTGACCTACCAAAATGAACCACTTCACACTTATCTGGGTTGAACGGCATCTGCCACTTCTCAGCCCAACTCTGCATCCCCTCTATGTCCCTCTGTAACCTCTGACAGCCCTCCAAACTATCCATAACACCCCCAACCTTCGTGTCATCCACAAACTTACTAACCCACCCCTCCACTTCCTCATCCAGGTTGTTTGTGAAAATCACAAATAGTAAGGGTCCCAGTACAGATCCCTGAGGTACACCACTGGTCACCGACCTCCACTCAGAATACGACCCTTCAACAACTACTCTTTGCCTTCTGTAGGCCAGCCAGTTCTGGATCCACACTGCAATGTCCCATTGGATCCCATGTCTCCTCACCTTCTCCATAAGCCTCGCATGGGGTACCTTATCAAACGCCTTGCTGAAATCCATATACACTACATCTACTGCTCTCCCTTCATCGATGTGCTTAGTCACATCCTCAAAAAATTAAATCAGGCTCGTAAGGCAGGACCTGCCCTTAAAGCCATACTGACTATTCCTAATCATATTATACCTCTCCAAATGTTCATAAATCCTGCCTCTCAGGATCTTCTCCATCAGCTTACCAACCACTGAGGTAAGACTCACCGGTCTATAATTTCCTGGGCTATCCCTACTCCCCTTCTTGAATAAGGGAACAACATCCGCAACCCTCCAATCTTCTGGAACCTCTCCCGTCTCCACGGACGACACAAAGATCATTGCCAGAGGTTCCGCAATCTCCTCCCTCGCCTCCCACAGCAACCTGGGGTACATCTCATCCAGTCCTGGCGACTTATCCATCTTGATGCTTTCCAAAAGTTTCAGCACGACCTCTTTTCTAATATCTGCATGCTCAAGCTTTTCAGGCCACTGCAAGTCCCCACTACAATCCCCCAGATCTTTTCCGTGGTGAATACTGACGTAAAGTATTCATTAAGTACCTCCGCTATTTCTTCCAGATCCATACACACTTTCCCACTGCTGCACTTGATAGGCCCTATCCTTTCGCATTTCATCCTCTTATTCTTCACATACGTAGAACGCCTTGGGGTTTTCCTTAATCCTGCCCGCCAAGGCCTTCTTGTGTCCCCTTCTGGCTCTCCTAATCTCTGTCTTAAATTCCTTCCTTTTAGCCTTGTACTCCTCCAGATCTCTAACATTACCTAGCTCTCTGTACCTTTTGTAACCTTTTCTTTTCCTTTTGACTAGATTTATTATAGCCTTCGTACACCACGGTTCCTGTATCCTATCATGATTCCCCTGTCTATTCGGAACGTCAATGCAGAGCTCCACACAAATATCCCCTGAATATTTGCCACATATCTTCCGTACTCTTCCCGGAGAACATCTGTTCCCAATTTAATCTTCCAATTTCCTGCCTGAGAGCCTCATAATTCCCTTTACTCCAAGTAAACACCTTTCTAGCCTGTCTATTCCTATCCCTCTCCAGTGCTAACGTAAAGGAGATAGAATTATGATCACTATCACAAAATGTTTACCCACTGAGAGATCTGACACATGACCAGGTTCATTACCCAATATCAAATCAAGCACAGCCTCTCCTCTTGTAGGTCTATCTACATACTGTGTCAAGAATGCTTCCTGAACACACCTAACAAACTCCACCCCATCTAAACACCTCACTGTCTGGAGATGCCAATCGATGTTTGGGAAATTAAAATCTCCCATCACAACAACTCTGTTATTCTCACATCTTTCTAGGATCTGCTTCCCTATCTGCTCCTCAATAACCCTGTCACTATTGGGCAGCCTATGAAAAACACCCAGCACCGTTATCAACCCCTTCCTGTTCCTAACCTCCACCCACAGAGACTCCGTAGACAATCCCTCCACGACGTCCACCTTTTCCACAGCTGTGACACTATCTCTGATCAACAGTGCCACTCCCCCACCTCTCTTGCCTCCCTCCCTGTCCTTCCTGAAACATCTAAAACCCGGCACTTGAATCAACCATTCCAGCCCCGGAGCCATCCAAGTCTCCGTAATGGCCACCACATCATAGCTCCAAGTATTGATCCAAGCTCTAAGCTCATCCGCCTTGTTCACAATACTCCTTGCGTTAAATAGACACATCTCAAGCCTGTCTGAACACTTCCCTTCTCTATCACCTGCCTATTGTACTTACTCCTAGCCTCCTCTATTTGAGAGCCAAATACCTCTTCCCCAGTCTCTCCAGTACGGATCCCACCCCCCAACAATTCTAGTTTAAACTCTCCCCAGTAGCCTTAGCAAACCTCCCCGCCAGTATGTTGGTCCCCCTGGGAGTCAAGTGCAACCCGTCCTCTTTGAACAGATCATACCTGCCCCAAAAGAGGGCCCAATGATCCAGAAAACTGAATCACTGCTCCTTACTCCAATCCCTCAACCACGCATTTAACCTCCTCCTCATTCTGTTCCTATACTCACTGTCGCTTAGCACAGGCAGTAATCCAGAAATTACTACCTGTATGAAAAGCAGGATCTCAACTTCCTTCCTAATTCTCTATAGTCTCTTTTCAGGACCTCACTCTTTTCCCTACCTATGTCGTTGGTACCAATATGTACCCTGACCTCTGGCTGTTCTCCCTCCCCCTTCAGGATATCTTGGATACGATCAGAAACATCCCGGACCCTGGCACCTGGGAGGCAAACTACCTTCCGAGTTTCTTTTTGCTTTCTTCAGAATTGCTTGTCTGCCCACCTAACTATAGAGTCCCCTATCACTAGTGCCCTCCTCTCTCCTTCCCTATCCATCTGAGCCACAGGGCCGGACTCTGTGCCAGAGACACTGCCACTGTTGCTTCCCCCAGGTAGGCTGTCTCCCCCAACAGCACTCAAGCAGGAGTACTTATAGTCAAGGGGTACAGCCACAGGGGTACTCTCTAGAACCTGACTCTTCCCCTTCCCCCTCCTGACTGTGACCCAATTGCCTGATTCCGATTTTCCCGGCATGACCACCTGCCTATAACTCCTCTCTATCACCTCCTCACTCTCCCTGACCAGACGTAGGTCATCGAGCTGCATCTTCAGTTCCCTAACATGGTCCCTCAGGAGCTGCAGCTCGACACACTGGGTGCAGATGTTGCCCTCCCGGAGGCAGGGAGACTCTGGGAACTCCGACATCTGACACTCCTGTACTCAGAAACCGCACTCATACCCCTTCCTTAACTGAAGTCACCTACCTTTTCTCGCCCCTTTACGCCGAAGTGCCTTGAGCCAAAGCCCAGAACACTCTGCTCCCTCTCACTCTGCTGCCCGTTGGATATGGCGGTTGGCTTTTTAACCTGCCCGCGCCGCGCCTGCGCAGTCCAGCCCCCATTCTACCACTTAAAACTTTTACACCCTTATAAAAACACTAACCCTAATAAATTACAACCCTTTTAAAAACTAAGCCTTATACTTAAAACCATAATAAAAAGATAAGAAAAACTTATCTGCTCCATGGTCCTATAGAAATTTGCATCTATAACATCTATAAAACATCTATAGAAACTTGCAAGAGTCTTTGGTGACATACCAAATCCCCTGAAACTCCTAACAAAGTAGAGCCACTGGTGTGCCTTCTTCGTGATAGCGGCAATGTGTTGGGCCCAGGATAGATTCTCCAAGGTGCCCAGAAACTTGAAGCTGCTCACCCTTTCCACCGCTGACCCCTCAATGAGAACTTGTGTGTGTTCTCCCAACTTCCCCTTCCTGAAGTCCACAATCAATTCCTTGTTGTGACACCACTCAACCAGCTGATCTATCTCAATCCTGTATGTCTCCTTGTTGCCATCTGAGATTCTACCAACAACAATGGTGTTATTGGCAAATTTATAGATAGCGTTTGAGCTGTGCTTAGCCACGCAGTCATGAGAGTAGAGAGAGTAGAGCAATCTGGAATCTTTCTCCATTGAGATAATACACTGTCTTTAGATCCTCTTACCTAAATTTTCATCTTCTCACATAATCCACTTGTATTCTGTTGCAGGATACAAATGTCCTCATTGCAAGTGCACCTTATTTTCATGTCATTGGCACACTCGGATACTTCATACTCTGCTCTTCCCGACCATTGATATAAATTGTAAATAATCGGGGGCCAAGAAGTGATCCTTGGAGCACTCAGCTAGTTAGATCCTTCCGGCTAATGACCTGTTTGTCCCAACTCAAAACAAATTGCTGGAGGAACTCAGTGGGTCAGGCAGCATCTATGGTGGGAAATGGACAGTCGATTATTCAGGTCGAGACCCTTCATCTGGACTGAGAGTGTAGAGGGGAGATAGCCAGTAATAAAGAGGTGAGGGAGAGGGGTGAGGCAGGAGCTAGCAAGCCATAGGTAGAACCAGGTGAGGAGGGAGATGATGGGCGGACCTGACTATCTTTCTGCCTCCACAGATACTGCTTGACCCACTGAGTTACTCCAGCAGTTTTATTTTTGCTCCAGATTCCAGCATCTGCAAGTCTCTTGTGTCTCTGTTTATTCTGACTTTCCGACTTCTGTGTGATAACTAGTCCTTCATCCATGTTAACCTCCGGTCTGCCAACACCACAAGCACTTATCTCATGCACCAGCCTTTTTTTTTGTGGCTCCTTATCAAAAGCTTACTGGACATCATCGTCCTGCAGTCACGGGTGGGGGGGGGGGGGGGTCAATCATTGCATTCTTTTGAATATCCCTTCTCCCGACATCCAAATCCAGCCACCTCTGGGCATGGTCACTGTACAATCATTAATTTGGGAAACCTTGGCTGATATTTGTTGCTTTTTGACCTTTGCTGAAGTTGATGAAAAACACTATGATGCTGGAGGAACTCAGCAGGCCAGGCAGCATCCATGGAGAAAAGCAGGTGGTCAACGTTTCGGGTCAGGACCCTTCTTCAGGACTGAAGATAGGAAAAGGGGAAGCCCAATATATAGGAGGGAAAAGCAGAGCAGTGACAGGTGGACAAAAGAGGGGAGGCAGGGTGGGCACAAGGTGGTGATACGTAGATGCAGGTAACAGATAGCAATAGGCAGGTGCAGGGGAGGAGGGGAGAGCAGATCCACCTGCTCTGCTTTTCCCTCCTATATATTAGGTTTCCCCTTTCCTATCTTAAGTCCTGAAGAAGGGTCCTGAGCTGAAACATTGACCGCCTGCTTTTCTCCACGGATGCTGCCTGGCCTCCTGAGTTCCTCCAGCATCATCGTGTTTTTCATCTAGATTCCAGCATCTGCAGTCCTTTGTTTCTCTACTATTTGCTGAAGTTGAGTCGCAATTCACTGACTTGGCACAGATCAGGAAATAAACCTGTCCTTGCAAGTTTATGTGGGTTGACACTCAACCAGTGGCATCTCTCTGCAGGAAATTTTATTTATGATGGTATCCTTTCCTGTATATTGTAACTGAAATATTTGACGTTTTTAGGCACAAACAGCACAACTGATTCTTGACGATGGAACAAAAATGGAAGGAGTGTCTTTTGGGTACCCTCACTCGACTGCAGGAGAGGTCGTGTTCAACACTGGGTTGGTTGGGTGAGTACAGTGTGACCTGACTGGCTGGGCAGGACATGCAGCTTCTGTTTCCCAACAATCCACAGTCTTTCCTCCTGTGGGTGAGGTGGAGTTACCCTCTCACTTCCTGCCCTCTTTACGAGGCAGAGGGAGGGTGAATGCATTCTCAGTCTCAGTCTTGGGTTTCATTCTCCTTGCCAAAAACAGTTGGTACTTTTCCTTGATCACAGCTGGCACTGTGGAAGCTCAAGTTACTTCACAGCTCCCCTCTCACGAGAGACAGATCGACTGGCTCTTGTGTAGTGTGGTGTGTGACTGACTGCCTCCACTGTTAGCACATGGCACTGAGGCCCAGGGAGAAATGTATCTGCCTGCTGTGCTCCCTGTGACCGATGATAGAATCACAGACCCTTCCCTACATTACCTCTCCCCTGGCGCTGACGTGCCTTTAACTGTAACTGAATCCTCATCAGAGGGCTCCTGACATAAACCAAGGTTGCACTGAAGACACAAACTCAGATTTACAGTACAGAAAGGGGCCATTTGGTCCAAGGGGGATGATGAGGTCTTCCCACACGTCAGTTGTAGCCTTGTATGTTACAAACACTTCAAATGCTGAGTGTGGGGAGGGTTTCTGCCTTTGACGCCATCTCGGGCAGTGATCTCCTGACCTCTTCAACATTTTCTCAAATCCTTCCTGGCCTCTAAGAGAAATCTGTCCTTCCTGTTCTCCCTCTCTGATAACTTCATGCCTCTTGGCCTCCCCTCGCCCAGCTGCACCTATCTAGAATCCTCCAGTTTGAAGAAAGCTGTAGATGCTGGAAATCTGAAATAGAAATAGAAGATGCAGATGAGGCAGCATCTGTGGGAAGAGAAACAGTTAACATTGCAGGAAGGAGAGAGAATAAGTTAGTTTTAATTGGCAGGGAGGTTGGGAGAAGGATGTATGGGAGAAAGGGAAGATCCCTGATAGGGTGAGGTCAGGGTTGCCCTGGAGATGAGCTTTGAACAAGGTGGTCTAGTTGATGGGGGCAATTAGGGAGAGAGAGAGAGCATGGTCCTTAGTTGATGAAAACTGTGAAATGATAGCAGTTGGAGTGTGAGAACACCGAGTAGGGAATGTAAGAGTTGCAAAATGCAAAGCCTGGCCTTGCCTCTGATGCTCTCCATCACTTTGTCATTGTCCATTCCCTGGTCCTAACCAGCTCATCTTTACCACGGCCGTACAATTCCTCCACACCTCTATCCTGCACCAGGTTCGTCTGAAGGCCCCTCTTTTCTTCCTTGAACCAGTTCCCCTCCACCAACACATTTATTTGCTTGGCTGAACTTGTCATCGCATTGAACAACTCTCCTTCTACTTCTCCTTCAACTCCACCCACTTTCTCCAGAACAAAGGTGTAGCTGTGGAACATGTATTGGCCTAAGTTTTTCTGGTCTTTCTGAGGGATATGTGGAACTGTCTTTGTTTCGGGCCCACTCTTCCAACTCTTCTGGTACATCGACAACTGCATTGGTGCTGCTTCCTGCACTCGTGCAGATCACTTTTGTGGCCACTTTTCTGGCCGCCTTTACCACCCTATCAACCTGTGCAGCCACTTTCAGGGAGCTATGGATTTGGATCCCAAGATCCCTCTGTACATCAGTGCTATTAAGGGTCCTGCCGTTAACTGTCCCTTTACATTTGACCTCCCAAAGTGAAACACCTCACATTTGGCCGGATTAAACTCCATCTGCCATTTCTCCGCCCATATCTGCAAGATTGGGTTCAATCTATCCTTTTCAATCTATCAAAATATCCTTTGGGAAAAGCTTTGCTGAAATCTTTGAAGACTACATCAACCATACTGCCTCATCAATACATTTTGTTACCTTTTTGAAAAATTCAATTAAATCAGACATGACCATAACAAAACTGTGGTATCTTTGATTAATTCCTGCACTTCCAAGGGTAGATTAATCCTGTCTCTCAGGACTTTTTCCAATAACTGACCCTACCATTGATGTTCATGTTCTCCACATGCTCCAAACCATTCTTTGACAACTTGTTCCTTCCTAAGCTCTTAGTTCCCTAAGTCCTTTGTCATTGCCCCTTCTTGTATATTCCTGTTTATATGCTCCAAATTTCCTACTCTTTTAAAACTATTTCTTATATAATGTGTGTAATTTTTACTCTGTTCATCCATGGAGTCTCAGTTGATGACCCACAGTGTTTAATCTAACAGGAGCAGAGGGACTGGGAATTTATTTAAAGAACCAGCAGCGAAAGACTAAAAAGCTCATAAGAAGGGAAAAAAATTAATTTGGATAGAAAATTTGCATGTAGTATCAAAACAAACAGTAAAGTTTTCAATGGATATATAAAAATGAAAAGGGCAGCTGAAGTCAGTGTGGAACGTCCAGAGACCAAGGCTGGTGATATAAAAACAGGAAACAAGAAATGGCAGTTATGTAAGATCAAAGATTTTCATCAGTCTTCACCACGGAGGACACTGCAAATATCCCAAAAGTAACAAATGGGCTAATTTCAAATAACATGGAAGTACTTGTAATAATCCCAATTATAGCAACAAAGTATTGGAGAAACTCATGAACTAAAGGCAGACAAGTCACCAGGACCAGATGGCCTGCACTCAAGGATTTCCTCCACTCCCAGAGAGAAAAAAAGGATGGAAGAACCATAGAACAATACAGGCCCTTCGGCCCACCATGTTGTGCCGACTTTCAAACCACTCCTAAGACTATCTAACCCCTTCCTCCCACATATCCCTCTGTCTTAAATTCCTCCATATGCTTATCTAACAATCTCTTGAACTTGACCGACGTATCAGCCTCCACCACCACCCCAGGCAGCGCATTCTATGCACCAACCACTCTCTGGGTGAAAAACCTCCCTCTGATGTCCCTCTTGAACTCCCCCACCCCATTACCTTAAAGCCATGCCCTCTTATATTGAGCATTGGTGCCCTGGGAAGAGAAACCAAGCTGAGCTAATATCACAGATGGATGACTGATATAAACTGAGAAGTCAGCTGGCCTGAAGTTGTAGAATTCAGTATAGAGTCCATAAGGCTGCAACATGCCTAGATAGAAGATAAGGTGCTGTTCCTCGAGCTGGTGTTGGGCCTCATTGTGACAGTAGAGGAGGTCACAGACCAATAGGTCAGAATGGGATGAGGAATTAAAGTGGCAGGTTACAGGAAGTTTGGGATCGACAGAAGGTCTCTGACCTGAAACGTTGACTCTCAGGAACATGTCCCCAAGGACGAAACCACTTATTGCCATCATGGTAACTTATTACAAAAGTTTGGTTAATTCCATGCTTAAAGTTGCACAGTCATGCAGCATGGAAACAGGCCCTTCGGCCCACTGAGTCCACACTGACCATCAAAGCACCCACAGAGTTGTGGCTGCCTCTAGACCCAGCTTCTGTCTCTTACCTCATCCTATTATCATCTGCTCATCGCTGTTATCAATGGCTTTGGTGTGATGACTTGTGGTCCCATTCATCTGTGCCTTATGCAGTTTGATGCCTATCATAGCACACTGATATATTCTTTCCATCAGTGTATACTGGTTAAATTCTTCCATTATCCACAAACTAGAAAACTTTTTTTTCTTTTGGCTCATTGTGTGTGATCCTGCTGTGCATGCCAGTGGCTAAGACTGAAACATGGAATTGATGCAGCACTGAAGGAGATCATTTAGCCCATGGAGTCTGTGCTGACGATTTGAAGAACAATCAAGTCATTCTCATTTCCCTGTTCTTTCTCCTTGGTCTTGAAGGAATGGAAGTGAAAGTGAGTGTCAAAATGCATCCTTGTGTCCAGATTATAATGGGCCATTGTTCCTGTCAGATTTTTACATTCAATTTTTGTATAGTTCTGTTTGAAGGCCAGAATTAAACTTGCATGCACCGTGTGTCCATCTCCAGGTAACGTAGTCCGGGTTCATATCATAACTCCCTTCATTCCCACGTTGTCCCTGGATCTCTTGCCAATTGTGATAAATGTTGTCCTTTAGAGCATCCATTGATTTTTTTTTCCCCTATTTTCATGTCCAAATCTGTCATGATTTTATATATTTGAAAACCAGTCCTTGAAATACTTATGATTGAAGGTAGAAGAAGTTTCTTCTTTTGTTTGATGATATTTTTTTCTTTTTTTTAAGCTATCCTGAGACCTTGACAGACCCAAGCTACAGAGGACAGATCCTGACTCTCACATCACCCATGGCTGGAAACTATGGGGTCCCAGATACAAAGAAATTAGATGAATTGGGTTTAATGAAATATGTAGAGTCTGAATTTATCCAGGTAAATTTTTGAGCAAGTGAATGGTTACTTGACGAGGATACCCATCCACTGATCTGCTGAATGAGTTCTAACATTGAGATGTTCAGTATTTGACTTGCTGTTGGGTAAAACTGGAGCATGAAATGTGAATGAATTGGTGACCAGTATGGGAGTAGAAACATTCAGCAGGTCAGGCGGCACCTGTGGAGAAAGAAACAGAGTTAAAGGTTCAGGTTGATTGGCTTTCATCAGAACTGGGCAAAGTTAAGATAAGTCAAGACATGGAAGAGAAAGGAGGGGAGAACAAAAGGCCGACCTCTGAAAAGAAAGAGCTCAAGTGGGGTAAAATGTTGGAATGGATATTGTTGCAAGGCTAAAGCAGGTGATAATAGGATAGGGTACGAAGTAGAAGCTGGGTTTAGAGGAGGTGTTAGTGAGAGCAGCAGAATCAAACGTAGAATAAAGAACAGTACAGCACAGGAACAGGCCCTTTGGCCCAAGATATTGTGCTGAACTAATTAAACTAGTAATTAAATACCTATCTGAATGAATCCCTTCTACCTACACAAAGTCCATATCCCTCCATTCCTTGCATATTCATGTGCCTATCTAAGAGCCTCTTAAACACCTGTATCGTATTTGCCTCCATTACCACCCATGGCAGCGTAATCCAGGCACCCACCAATCTCTGTGTAAAACACAAAAATTGTCCTGCACATCTCCTTTGAACTTACCCCCTCTCAACTTAAAATCATACCCTCGAGTAATAGACATCTCGACCCTGGGAAAAAGACACTGGCTGTCCACTCTATCTATGCCTCTCATAATCCTATAAACTTCTATCAGGTCTCCCCTCAGCCTCCAGAATAAACAGCCGAAGTTTGTCCAATCTCTCCTTACAGTACCTGTCCTCTAATCCCGGCAGCATTCTGGTAAACCTCCTCTGCACCCTCTCCAAAGCTTCCATTTTCTTCCTGTAATGGGGTGACCAGAATTGACAAGAACATAGTGTTCAGTCTGTAAGGTTGCAATGTGCCATAGGAGGAGCTGTTTCTGGTGTTTAAGATTCATTGGGACAGTATGGAGCCAGAATTCTATGTGGAAATGGGGCAGAAGGATCACAAGCTGGGCTGTTGATGTTCCCAATTTAAAGGAGGCTCCACTGTTGCAAGAGAAGGTTGTCCAAGGTTGAAAGGACTGCATGAAATGACTGCTTCCATGAACAGTGATTGGGGCTGGCCAGTGGAAGAGGGTAAAAACAACAGGTGTTGCATCTTTATTGGTTGCCCAGGTAGATGCCGTGGTGGGGGTTCAGGATGGGTGGCTGGGGGTGGGACTATATTTTTAATTTATTTACTTTTGGGATTTGGTCATTGTTGCTAAGGCCAGCATTAAGTAAGCTTTATTCATAATACGAAATATATACAAAGGAAGAAAACAGTGCAAAATACAAAAGCTTAACATTCATGATTGTTACATTCAGTAGTGTAAAACTTGAAGAGAATAAAAAAATGCACAAACATAGCACTATTGCCACTAATGTGACTCCCTGTGGTAATACCCCTTCTATTGTTCGAGGGGCTTCCCCACCCAACTCTGCCCCTCCATGTGCAGTGGCAGAAGAGGCCTAGACTGTGGTCCTTCCCCACAGAGCCTTAGCATTGGCTGCACCCAGCTTCAGTGCATCCTCCAGCACGTAATCCTGCAGCCTAGACTGTGTCAGTCTGCAGCGTTCCCTTACAGACATCTTGCTGTGCTGGAAGACCAATGAGTTTTGGGCAGACCAAAGGGCATCTTTCACTGAGTTGATAACCTTCCAGCAGCACTTGATATCTGTCTCGGTGTGTGTCCCAGGGAACAGCCTGTATATCAGAGAGTCCTCTGTTACGCAACTGCTAGGGATGAACTGGGACACGGACCCTTGCATCCGTCTCCACACCCTCTTTGCAAATCCACAGTCCGCAAAGAGGTGTGTGACTATTTCCTCTCTCCGTGCAGCCTTCCTGAGGGCAGCGTGCATTGGGGGTGGTGTCGTCTGTAGAGGAAGGCTCTGACTGTGAGGGTACTTCTCACTGCCAGCCAAGCGAGGTGTTGGTACTTATTGGACAGATCTGGCGATGGGGCATTCTGCCATATGCTTGGGCAGTTTGCTCAGGGAACAAACCCACAGAATCCATAGTGTCCCTGTCCCACAGTGTCTGCAGTGCATTCCGCGCTGACCACTGTTTGATGGACTTGTGATGTTTGCTTGGAAGAACTCTTCCACAAAGGACAGGTAGTGTGGCAACGTCCAACTGACTGGGACGTTGCACGGTAGAGGGGCCAGCCCTATCTTCCGCACCACCGGGGACAGGTCAAACCTCAGCATGTAGTGACACTTGGTGCCCATGTGTTTGGATCCACACACTGGCTGATACAGCCACACACAAAGGTGGTTATCAGAATGAGGGCAACGTTGGGTACACTTTAGCCTCCATTCTCAGGGGACTTCTGCAGCTTCTAGTTTATCTGGGGGATCCAAGATGGAGCATAACCCATCGGACTTGCTCCGTCTTGGACCCCCAGATAAACTGGAATACGTCTCGGGTGATTACCGAGGCTGAGGGGCGAGGAACCAGGCCACACTTGTCCCAAGTACAGCAGCCCTGAGAGCACATCACACCTGATAACCAAGTTCTTCCCAGTTATTGACAGAGAGTGCTGTTTCCACAAACCCAAGGTTTGTTTTACCTTCCCAATCTGCTCCAGCCAATTCTTGTTACATGCCTCAGCCCCTCCGAGCCTGATCCCCAGCACCTTCAGGTAATCAGACCTGACAGTGAAGAGGATGTTGGATCGGTCAGGCCAGTTACCGAAGAGCATGACCTCGCTCTTCCTGCGGTTAACTCTGGCCGCCAGTGCCAGCTCGAACTGGTCTCAGATGCTAATCAATCTGCCAATTGACCGTGGGACTGAGCAGAAGATGGCGACCTCATCCATGTACAGGGAGGTTTTGACTTGTGTGCCTCCACTGCCTGGCAATGTCACACGTCTTATCCTCTCATCCTTCCTGATGGATTCGGCAAAGGGTTTAATGCAGCACACAAACAAGACTGGAGAATGGACAGCCCTGCCAGACTTGATGGGGAGACTATCTGTCTCCCATTTGGACTGCACTATGGATATCTGCATAGAGCAGTTGGATCCAATTTCTGGCTTCCTCCCCAAAACCTATTTTGGAGAGCACATCCAGCATGTATGTGTTCAATATCCTGTCGAAGGCCTTCTCCTGGTCCAAGCTGACATAGGCGATAGTACCTCTGAGCAGCGCAAGACTGTCACAGGTTTTCCTGCCAGGTACAGCACAGGTTTGGTCTGGGTGGATCACCTATCCCAGGGCAGACTTGACCCAGTTGGTGATGGCCTTGGAGAGGCTCTTGTAGTCCACATGAAGTGGGTCTCCAACTCCTAATGTCCTCTTCCTCTCCCTTCTACTTGTTAATGAGGGTAATGGAGTCTGACATTCTGCTAGCCAGAAGCATAGCGTTGTAGAGTTCCAGCAGGTCTGGGCCCATCCAGTCCCACAGAGCCAAGTACAACTATGCCGGTAAGCCATCACTTCCGGGAGTTTTATTCGTGCCAAGGGAACGGATAGAGTCAGTCAGTGTCGGCCCCTAAAATTCAAGATCACCAGTATGGAGATGCAGTAGGGATAACTTGGGTAACTACAGGTGATTGAGCCTTGTGTCAGTGGTAGGGAAATTATTAGAGAAAATTCTGGGGGAGTTTTTTGAAGAGGTAACTAAATGCATTGATGAGGACCGTACAGTAGATGCATTTTACATGGACTTCAGTATGAACTCTGACATGGTCCCACACGGAAGGCTGGTCCGCAATGTTAGAGCCCTTGAGATCCAAGGCAAGTTGACAAATTGGATCCAACTTGCCCTGGATCCAAAATTAGTTTGGTAATAGAAGACAGAGTGTGAGGGTGGAGTGTTGCTTTTATGATTGGATCCTGTGATCAGTGGTGTACAAAATGGGTCAGTGATGGGCCCCAAGTTGTTTGTTATAAACGTTAACAATTTAGATATGATTGTTGAAGTTATGACTAGTAATTTTGTTGATGACTCAAAAATAAGTGGTATTGTAGGTAGTGTAGAGAGTTGTCTTTGGCTGCAGAATGATACTGATCAGTTTGGCAAATTGGGTAGGGCAATAGCAGATGGAATTTAATCTGGATAAGTGTGAGATGATGCATTTTGAGGGAGTCTCACCAGGGTAGGATATAAAACCATGAGTGGTAGGGCCCTAGGGACTATTGAGGAACAAAGGGACCTTTGTGAAGACTGGGGAATTAATAATGAGAAAGAAGGAGATGGCAGATGAATTAAACAGGTATTTTGCATCAGTCTTCACTATAGAGGATAGAAATTGTTGCAGCTGCAGACTAATAAGTCTCTGGTTCTTAATGGACCACTCTCGACTCTTAATCAAAGTGGCCATTGAGATAGTAGTTGAATTGGTTTGAATTTTCCGAAATCCCCTAGATTCAGTTCCATTAGATTGGAAAGTAGCAAAATGGGAGTAAAACAGAAGCAGAAAAGTACGGGCCAGTTGGCTGAACATCTGCCACGTGCAAAATGTTCAGAGCTATTATTAAAGGCGTTACGGCAGGCTCTTGGAAAAGTTCAAGGTAATGTAAACTCAACGTGGTTTTGAGAAAAAAAAAGTTCTTGGTATAGGAGGCGAAGGTAGCAGGAGCAGGCAACCAGGTGGCCAACAGTAAACTGAGAATGAGCATAAGTGAATCTTACTCCGATTGGCAAGGAGTGGTATATGGTTTGTCACAAGGATTGGTGCTGGCCTCAACTTTGTACAACCTATAAATGACTTGAATAAGGCACCAATATTATTGTTGCTATACCTGCTGATGGCACAAGGATAGGTAGGAAAGTAAGTTGGGAAGAGGACATAATCGGACTTTAGAAGCACATAGATCAGTTAAGTAAGTGGCAAAGAGTATTGTTTTTCCAAATAAATTACCCCTGGAGTTCTCCTTAATTCTAATTGCCAAGGACATTTCATGGCCCCTTCCCTTTTAGCTCTCCTGCTTTCTTCTTTAAGCTCTTTCCTGCTTCCTTTGTATTCCCCAAGTGCCTTGTCTGATTGCAGTTTGCAGATGCTTTCTTTATCTTTTTCACTAAACTTACAATGTGTCTTGTCACCCAAGGTTCCAGAACCATGCCATCCTTATCTGATATCCTCATGGGAATATTTTGGTCCTGAATTTTAATCAACTGGCCTTTAAGGACTCCCACATGTCAGATGTGGATTTACCCTTAAACAGCCACCCTAATCTACCTTCCCCAGTTCCTGCCCAATACTGTCGTAATTAGCCTTCCCCAACCAGGCATCTCGTACCTGAGGATCAGTCTTATCCTTATCCATAACTATCTTAAAACATACAGAATTATGTCACTGTTCCCAGAATACACCCCCACTGAAACTTCGATCAGATAGCCAGCCTCAATTCCCCAATATAAGGTCAAGTACAGCCCCAGCCCTAGTTGGTTAATCTACATATAATTTAAAGAAACCCTCTTGGAGTACCATTACAAATTCCGCCCCATCTAAGCCTTTGGCACGAAGGGAATCCCATTCAATATTGGCGAAGTTACAATCATCCACTACAAAAACCTTGTTGTTTTCACGTCTTTTCACGATCTGCCTGCATATCTGTTCCCCTAACTCCTGCTGGCTACTGGGAGGCCCATAGTATAACCGCATCATAGTAATTGTACCTCTTGTTTCTGAGTTCTACCCATCGGGCCTCTATGGATGAGCCCTCCATTCATGGAACTCTAGTAATGCAACTCCCCCACCTCTTTTACATCCCTCTCTGTCACATCGGAAACATTTAAACCCTGGAATGTTGAGCTGCCAGTTCTGTCCCTCTCCCAACCAAATTTCTGTTATGGCTACAACACTGTAGTTCCATGCACTAATCCAGGCTTTTAGCTCATCTGCCTTGCCTATTATACTCCTTGCATTGAAATAAATACACTGAAGACCATCATTCCCACTATGATCATTAACCTGGCACTGACTGTTCTTTCAATTAGATTACCTTCCCCTCAACCCCTCCACTTGCTGACCTACTGCTCTGGTTTCCTGCCACACAAGTTTTAACACTCCTGAGTAGCACTAGAGAACCTCCCTGTGAGGATATTGGTTCCCCTCCAGTTTAGGTTCAACCTGTCCCTCCTGTACAGGTCCCACCTGCCCTGGAAGAGAGCCCAATGATCCACATACCTGAAGCCCTCCCTTCTGCACCAGCTCCTTAGCCACACATTCAGCTATACCATCTTACAACTATTTGCCTTATTGGTATGTGGCACAACCCTGAGATTACAACCCTAGAGGTCCTGCTTTTTAATCTTCTATATAACTCCCTAAATTCTGTTTGCAGGACCTTGTCTCTCTTCCTGCCAGTATTGTTAGTACCAATATGGAGCACGACCTCTGGCTGCTCACCCTCCCCTTTCACAGTGTCCTGTGCTCGTCCAGAGACATCCTTGACCCTGGGACCTGGGAGGCAATACGCTCATAGGCACAGAAACACCTGTCTGTGTCTGTGACTATAGAGTCCCCCATCACACTGCTCACTAGGCTTTGACCTTCCCTACTATGCAACAGAGCCAATTGTCGTGCCTCTGATCTGGCTGCTGCTGTTGCTTTTCCCTGAGAGGCTATCTCCTCAACAGTATCCAAAGTGGTGTACTGTTAGAGAGGGGAATAGCCACAGGGGACTCCTGCATTACCTGCCTGCCCTTCCTGGTCGTCATCCTCGTTGAACCTGTGGGTGTGGCCACTTCCCTGAAACCCCTATTTATAATGTTGTCTGCCTCCTGTGTGCTCCTCAGTGAGTCCAACTGCCACTCCAACAGATCCATGTGGTCTGAGAGGAGCTGCAGCAGGACGCACATTCTGCAGATATAAGTCATCAGGGATATTTGACTGCACCCATATCTCCCACATCTCACAGGAGGAGCATACCACTCCACTGACTGCCATTAATCTATTCCTCAAGTTACAACTGGCTTAAGGAAAGACCTTACCTTGTGACTGCTCAGCCTTGGCGAAGCCTCACTTGTCAAAACCTTTGGACTTTGACCTTAAGCACTGCACTTGACCTCAAAACAGCCCTTCTCAATATGGCAGCACCACTATAGATCACAGCCTTTATAAGTCGTTCCTTTCCCTCCATGCCAGTATGGCCAATCTGAAACTAATAAACGCTTACCTCCTCACAGCCTTTTTTAAATTGGATGTTAATGCACAGAGAACTGTTCAGAGAAGTTTACCGGTCTAATACCTGGGTTGAATTATGAGTGAAAGCTGATTTTATTAAATAGCAGGGTAGGCTTGAGCTCAGTGGTCTACACCTGCCCCTGATTTGCATGTTTCTTTGCTTGTCGGTTCAAAGCTGACCAGTTTCTAGTCTGTGCTGGGGTGTATGGGGTTGGGATGTGGTGTGTGGTGGTGGCTGGATGAGAGGTGGGGCCAGGGGATGAGGAATAAGGGTCGGAATGTGGGATGGGATTGTTGTAGAGTCGTACAACATGGAAACAGGCCACTCAGCCCACTGCATCCAAACTGACCAGTGGGCACCCACCTGTATTAATCCCATCTTCCAGCACTTGGCCCAGAGCCTTCTATGCCTAGGTAAGTTCAGTGTTCGTCACTGCTTAAACACTGTCAGTGATTTTGCTTCCATCACTGTCTCCAGCAGTGTGTTCCAAGTACTCACCACTCCTGAGTGAAAAAGGTTCCCCTCAGATCCCCTCTAAATCTCATACGCCATACCCTAAATCTATGCCCTCCAGTTTTATTCATCTCTAAGGGGAAAAGATTCCTGCAGTCTTCCCTATCGATACCCCTCATAATTTTACATACTTCGATCATGTCCCTTAACCTCCTCTGTTCCAGGGAGAACAGACCCAGCTTCTCCGGTCTCTCCACATAACTGAACTGCTCCGTCCCAGGCAACGGCTTGGTGAATTTCCTCTGCCTTCTCTTTAGCGCCATCATGTCCTTCCTATAGTGCAGTGACAACAACTGCACACAGTACTCCAGCTGAGGTCTGACTAATGTTCTATAAAGTTGGAGCATGACCTTCCTGTTCCTGTATTCATTGCCCCCACTAATGGAGGCCAGTATCCCATATGTTGCATTTACCATGTTGTCTACCTGTGCTGCCACCTTCAAGGATCTATGGACTTGCACACCAAGGTCCCTCTGTTCCTCAATACTCCCTAGGATCTTCCTATTCATAGTGTATGTCCAAGCCTCATTAGTATTCCCAGAATGTATCACCTTACGTTTGTCTGGATTAAACTCCATCTACCATTTCTCAGCCCATTTCACCAACACATTGATATCACCCTGTAGCTTAAGACTACCCTCCACACTGTCAACAACTCTACCAATCTTCATGTCATCTGCAGATTTACTGATCTTGCCACCTGTATCCATATTCAAATCATTCACGTATGTTACAAGCAGCAAGCGTCCCACCACTGATCCCTGTTGAACACTACTAGTTATAGGCATCCAACCACAATAACAACCCTCATTTTCACCCTCTATCTCCTATTTCCAAGCCAATTTTGGATCCCGTGTGCCCAAATATTTTGGACCATTGTTGATGGCCTTACTGAAGTTCATATAAACTACATCTAGTACACTGCCCTTGACAATGTACACTGTTACCACCTCAAAAAATTCAATCTGATTAGTCTGACTAGATCTGCTCTTGACAAAACCATGCTGGCTATCTTTGATTGGTCCCTGCTTTTCCAAGTGATCATTAATCCAGTCCCTCAGAATTTATTCCAATAACTTCCCTACTACTGTTAGGCTCACAGATCTGTAATTAGCTGCTTTTCCCTGCTACCCTTCTTGAAAAGGGAGACCACATTTGTTCTCCAGTCATTTGGAACCTCGCATGTCCAGCGAAGATGAGGTGATGTAGTTTGTCCTTAAAAATCTCAGCCAGAGCCCCAGCAATCTCTCCCCTTGCCTCCTGGGATAAATCTTATCCAGCACAGTTGATTGATCCACTTTTATATGTGCTTAAGGCATTGATTACCTCCTCTTTATTTATGGAGACTGGCATGAGAATTTCACCTTTCCCCTTCACTGAGTTCTCCAACTACAAAGTTGGCCTCCTTTGTAAATACTGATGAAAAGTATTCATTTAGGATCTCACCTGTATCTTCTGGCTCCACACACAGTTTACTGCTATTGTCCCTAATGAGCCCTACTCTTTCCCCAGTTATTCTTTTGTCCTCAATATACTTTATAAAATGCCTTCGGATTTACCTGAATCCTGTCTGCCAGTGATGTTTTATGATCCCTTTTTGCCTTTCTGATTTCCTTTTTAATAATCTACTACACTTTATACTCTTGATGGGTCTCCCCCATCTTTAGTTCTCCAAACCTGCTGCGTGCTTCCTTTTTTTTTTCCTCGTTATCCAACCCTCGACATCCAGGGTTCCCTGTACTTGTTACTCCTGGCTTTTAACCTTACAGCCTTGAACTCCTGTGAGTGCTTCCCACTATGTAGATTCACCTACAAGCAGATGCTCCCAGTCTACCTGTCTTACTTTTGCCTTACCACAGCTTAAGACCTTTTATTACTAGTCCATCCCTATCTCTTTCCATAACCACCTCTAAATATATGGATATTGGCCACTATCTCAAAAATGTACCCCCACTGACACTCCCTCCATCTGACCAGCTATATTCCCCAAGATGGGTCCAGTAATGTTCCTTCCCTCGATGGTCTACCTACATACTGCGTTTAAAAAGCTCTCCTGGACACACCACAAAAATTCCTCCTCCTCCCGCACCTTCCTCCCACCCCTCCCCCCACCCCAGCAGAGCTAAGGCAATTCCAGTTAATATTTGGGAAACTAAAATCCCCTGATATAATAACCCTATTTATCACCTCTCTCTGATATCTGTCTGTCTATATGTCTATATATTAGCTACTCTGTGTCTCCATTTGACTGTTGGGAGGTCTGTAACACAACCCCAGCAAAGTGATGACAGTCTTTTGTTTCTAATCTCTACCCATCTGGCCTCATTTGAGGAGCCTTCTAGGATATTCTCCCTCAAACTGAAGTATTGAAATCTTTGACTAACAGTGCAATGCCATCTCCTCTTTTACATCCCCTCCTGTCTCATCTGAATATTTTGTATGCCTGGACACTGCGTTTGCAGTCCTGCCCAACTTTCAACCATGTCTCAGTGATGACAACACTATTAATTAAATCTTTGAGTTCATCTACCTTACTAGTGATACTCCTTGCATTTACTTTAGATGCAATTTATCTTTGTATTCCCCTCATGTGCATATACTCACTTGTTGTGCCTAGTGGGCTTACTATTCCTCCTCTAGGTGACGGTTTCTCTCCATCTGAACATCTACTCTGAGCCCCATTCTTCTGCCAGCTCAGTTTGCACCTTCCTCAAAGTTTTAGCAAACCTTCCTGCTAGGATGTTGTTCCCATTCCACTTAAAGGGCAACCCCTTCCTCTTGTATAGGTCCCACCTTCCCCAGAAACGGCCCCAATGGTCCAGGATCCTGTAGTCCATCCTCCTGCATCACCCCTTCAGCCGTGCATTAATCTGACCCATCCTTCTATTCCTGTACTCACCAGCTCAGGAGACCAGGAATAATCTTTGAGGTCCTGCTCTTTAAGCAGCTAGCTCTCTCCCTAAACTCATGTTGCAGGATTCTCATCCATTCTCCTACAAATGTCAATGGGGTGGGGTTCAGGGATGGGAGTGTCGGGGGAGGATGAGGGGTGGGGCTGGGGGTGGGATAGGGGTTGTGCTTTCTCTCAGATTGCTACAATCACATAAGCATTGCATGATTGGACTAATCTCTTGTTCTGGGATCACCAGGTTTCTGGATTACTTGTGCAGGATTACAGCCATGAATACAGCCATTGGAACTCTGTTAAATCACTTGGCGAGTGGCTACATGAAGAAAAGGTACGTTTCTCATTCCCAACCTTGTCTTGCTGTGGTGTAGATCCAAGGTTCCAATCAACTTGCCGTGCCTTCTGTCCTTTGGACAGGAGGGCCTCACTCTTGTTGGGAGGTTTTACTTCTAACCCTGACTCTGCTACTGATGAGCAGAAACGGGGATTATCCAGCACCACCCCCCACTGACCCTCTCCCAATCCAAGAGGAAGGGAGACCACCAGGTGCCAGGCCTCCAGCTGCTGGTTCTCTGGGGTTCATTAGCATTCTGTGTTTGTCTGTGAGTAGTCAGAGGTGTATGTAGAAGCCTGGCTGTTCTTTGGAAGTGGCGCAATCCGGATATGACCGGGTGTGGGAACCTAGGTCCTGAGTTTTGGAAGTTTTTCCTTTTGCATTTCTGAATCGCGTCTTACTTCCCTGTTTTGGTGAGTTGGTCACAGGAGCCAAGGTGTGAAGGGAGCTGATGATAGAGTGGGCTTTGGGGCCTGAGATCATTCTGGTCTGGGCTGGTCTGTCCACACCTGGGCCAGTCTGGGTCCGAGGTCATCCTGGTCTGGGTTAGTCCGTCCACACCACAACAGGCCCCGGGTATCTGAGCTCATCTGGATCTGCCTGGTTTATTGCACAATGGCTGAACTGGGTGTTTAAAGTTTGCAACTGGGTAAAGCTTAGATTGTTGCCATAAGTTTCAGGATGATGCTTGGTGCTCTGCAGTGCAAGAACTGCATCATTCTGGCTGGTGCCAGTGGTACTGCAGTGGTTGGCATATTCAGTTGAGACTTTGAGGGGCAGAGTTGCAATTGGAAAGGAGGTGCAGCTTGAGCTGAAAACTGGCTGTTGTTTCTGGTGTCAGGAGGAATCTGATGACTTGATGCTTTATGGTGCTTTCTTTTTGAGCAGATCCCAGCCCTTTATGGGGTAGACACCAGAATGCTTACGAAGATTGTCCGGGATAAGGTAAGTATCAAGGTGGCTGTGTTAAAGTTTCTACAACTAATTACAATTTGTTTCCAGTTATTTAAAAAGCCTATTTAATGTAATTTTTAAAATAAATCTTCACAGGGAACAATTCTCGGTAAAATTGAGTTTGAAGGTGATCCAGTAGAATTTGTGGATCCCAATCTGCGAAACCTAATGGCAGAAATATCAACCAAAGTAAGTTTCTAAATACGCATTTGATGATTACCCTGAATGCCATGTTGACAACTTTGTACAGTTTAAATTCACTGTTCTGGGAAGTGGAAGTTTCTGTATCTCAGGTCTGGGGAGATCCCTGATTGTGCTGTGGAACTGAGAAATCTCCTGTGCATCCTCAAAGAACCTCAGCTGAAAACTGCGACATCGCTCTTGGGAATTACCATGGTTTCCTCTGTTTCTGGAACAGATTAATCAGCATGTCTTTTTCCTGGGAGGATGAGGTCATTGTCCATCCCTAGTTGCCCTTGAGAAAATGGTATAAAGCTGGTGCTTTACAATGCTGCTATCCTTGTGCAATCCGCAGTGCTGTAAGGCTGTGTTGATGAATGTGCTGCAGTTGCAGGATGTGAGGGCTCAACTTTTGTGAGTGAGTGTTTTGTGGTGACGTGCAATGTGTTTCACCTCTCTGTCCTTCAACAGGAAATAAAAATCTATGGCAAAGGGAATCCAATCAAAGTTGTTGCAGTGGACTGTGGTATAAAACACAACATCATTCGACTTCTTGTGAAGGTATTTATACATAAACTATCTTTCAATCTTGCCCAATTGGTAATTGTTCCAACCATTGCTTCTATGTGCGGGGGCCATCTGGAATCTTTTTGAGCAGATTCCAGCTCTTTATGGGGTAGACACCAGAGTGCTTACTGAAATTGTCCTACAATTGTGTTAAAGTTCCTACAACTAATGACAATTTGTTTCTGTCTGGAGTCCCCCATTTCCACTCCGACATTATTGGCTTCTTTTGGGAGGATTGTAAATGAGCTCCAATGCCTGTCTCTAGGCATGGAATGTCAGTTTATGTTTATGTGTTGACCCATTGACTGCAGAGATTGCATCAGAATTCCTGCACAATTCAGAATTAAGCATAGAACAGTACAGCACGGGACAGGCCATTCGGCCCGTGATGTTGTGCCCATCTTGATGCCAGTTGATACTAAATGTCCTCTTCCTGTGTATCATCCACATCCTTCCATTCTCTGCATATTCATGTGTCTATCTAAAAGCCTCTTAAACTGCACCAAACTGCCTGCTTCCATTACTACCCCTGGTAACCTTCCAGGCACCTACCACTCTCTGCATAAAAACACTTGCCCCTCATGTTGCCTTTAAACTTACCCCCTCTAACCTTAGAATCTTTTCCCCAGGATAGAAATGTCAAACACCAGAGGAAAAGCTACCCTATATATGGCCCCCATAAGTTTAAAAAAAAACTCTTTCAGGTCTCCCCTCAGCCTCCAATGCTTTAGGGAGAATCTCCTCAATGAATGTGATTTCAAAGTGGAGGGGCTTTAGGTCTGCCCGGTGTGTCTCAGTGCTGACTTCTGCTGGGTTAGCTTTCTTGAGATGTTTTATAATCTCTGGTACCTATCCTTGAGGCTTGGGCTGGGAGTGGTGAGGCGGTGGGATTGCTGAAGGATTCGCTGCAATGTCTTGGAGAGTTGAGGTCATTTGACATCGGCCTCTCTCCCACTACTCCAGTGGCTAGGCTGAAGGGTAGTGATTGTTAATGTCAAGCCAAGCCTTAAGTGTTTATAGCATTTTTCAGAGAGCACTTTGTCTGAGAAGTCCAATAATAAATGATGAATTTTGCTTTCCCAGAGAGGAGTTGAATTACACTTGGTTCCGTGGAATTATGATTTTATTAACATGGAGTACGATGGACTCTTTCTATCCAATGGCCCAGGAGATCCCACATTAGCAGGACAGCTGGTCCAAAACTTGCATAAGGTGCGGCCTTGTCCTTTTCTACAGAAATGTTGTTTTAAAGTTATCTGGAGTTATTTAAATGTTGATTGTGGTCATTTTTCTGCATTGTACGGGGGTGTGGGTTTGAGTGACGTGGTCAGGTTCTGGAAGGTTCTGTGTCGGTTTTTATTTAGGTGATTAAGAGCAATCGACCGGAGCCGATATTTGGGATCTGTATGGGGAACCAGCTGACTGCACTGGCTGTCGGTGCCAACTGCTACAAACTGCCCATGGGAAACAGGTACTGAACTCCTCTCTTGTGTAGTAACTGCCGAAGTCTCTCTACTTTCCTGTTTTGTTTCTGTGTATGTTTTTAGTAGGATGTGGCAGTATAGTGTTTGTGTAACCCTGAGAGTAAAGTGAATAAATCTGATGTTTTTGAGCCAAAAATAAGATACCAACGATGAAAACTGACAGAATTTTACAACAAACCACTGGTTTACTGGAGCTCATTGGAGAAGGAACCTAGAACCTTGTACCTTGCCCCAGTCTGACCTCCCAGCCTCCAGTCACACACCGTGATACTTGGCCTCGGACTTGCTCATCTGTCCCTTGAAGGAGACAAGTGTAAGCTCTCTGTCCCTACAGAACCCCTGTCTGTTCCACATCGGAAACTGCGGCTCATTCTAGCGGTTCCAGGTTCCCCACCTCCTTGTGGTGGTGCATCACTGGAGGATTTCTGTCGGGTAGGTGGTCGGGTGGCACTCTACCTCCACAGAGCCTCAGCCCGGTTCCACACCTAATCCCAAGAGCTCATCCTTGGTCTTCTGTGGAGCAGTGGGGTAGGTGGGCAGTGGGGGCTCACCTCTCTCTGGTGGAGAGGCTGTCCTGCCTGAGGCAAGGCATTCCCTGAATTTGGGCAATGCCAATGAAGCTAACACTGTTCCAGCCTGAGCCCTCCCTGTGCAGTCCTTGTCTGGTAAGAGAAAAGTACCTGAAGAGGGTATATTATGTAAGGTTTCGACTCCATCTTGATATAGATTGCCTGGATGGTTCTGCAGAGTAATGTAGTTTATTGCACAGAGAAAGGCAACGGGCAGATGAGATAAAGCAGTAGAAGCTATTCTAAAAGGCTCACAAGAATAGAGAGGGCACAGTTTGTGCTCCAGCCTATGCAAACAGTCCCAGTCTGTCTGACCTCTCCTCATTACTCAAGCCCTCCTGTCTTGGTAAGATCCTAGCGAATTTTTTCTGTACCCTTCCTAGCTTAACCACATCCTTCCTATAGTGTGGCAACCAGAACTGCACCTATTCTAGGTGTGGCCAAACCAATGTTTTGTACCACTGTAACATGATGTCCCAACTCATGTACTCAGTGCCCTGTCCGATGAAGGCAAGCATGCCATACCTTTACTACCTTGTCTACCTGTTACACCACTTTTAGGGAACTATATTCTTTTACCCCTAGGTCTCTCTGTTCTACAACACTTCCCAAGGCCCTGCCATTTACTATACAAGTTCCGCCCTGGTTTAACTTCTCAAAATGCATCACTTCATACTTGCCAGTGTTAAATTCTATCTGCCATTCCCTTGTCCACTTTCCCAGTTGATCAATATCCTGTTGTAAACTTAGAAAACTTCTTCACTGTCCACTATACCACCAATTTTGGTGTCATCTGCAAACTTACTGGTCATGCCACATATATTCTCTTTCAAATTTTTAATATAGATATCAGCAGAGGACCCAGCACCGATCTCTGTGGCACGCCACTGGTCACAGGCCTCCAATCTGGAAAAAAAAACCCTCATTTCCACCCTCTGACTCCTTCTATCAAGCCAATTTTGTATCCAATTGGCTAGATCACCCTGGATTCCATGTGATCTAATGCTCCGACCAACCTATCATGGGGGACTTTGTCGAAAGCCTTGCTAAAGTCCACAACCTCATCAGTCCTCTTAGTCACCTCTTTAAAGAAAGCTCAATCAAATTTGTGACACATGATTTTCCATGCACAAAGCCAAGCTGACTATCCCTAATCAGTCCTTGCCTATCCAAATTCAAATAAATCCTGCTCTCAGAATCCCTTTCAATAATTTTCCCACCACTGATGTTTGGCTCATTGGCCTGTGGTTCCCGTGGTTCCCTGGCTTCCCTTCTTAAATAAAGCACAACATTAGGCACCCTCCACTCTTCTGGTACCTCAGCCATGGTGAACAATGATATAAATATCACTGCCAGGGTTCCTGCAATTTCCTCCCTTGTTTCCCATACCATCCTAGGATACACCTGGTCAGACCCTGGGGATTTATCCACCTTTATGCGTTTCAGGACTCCAATGCCACCTCCTTTGTCATTTTTATTTGGTCCAGAATATCACTATATCACTATTCTCTACCCTGAACTCATGACTTCCATGACCTTCTCCACAGTAAATACTAACGAAAGGTATTCATTGAAGACCTCGCCCATTTCCTATGGCTCCACATGTAGGTTACCATGTTGATCCTTAAAGGGACCTGCTGTTTCCCCTTGCTACCCTTTTAATATACACATAGAGACTGCAGAAGCTGAGATTATACCCCTTTAGAAAGAGTGGGTTGTGAAGGGATCTGGCAGAGGTGTATAAAATTGTGAAGGGTGCAGGCAGAATAGATTGATTTAAAAACCATTCTCATTGGTGAGGGTGAAGAACTAGGGGACAGAGAATGAAGGCAGTTAGTAAAACAACCATAAGTGACATAAAGAAAAATCTCTTTCCATAGTGAGTATTGCTATCTGGGGTGCATATCTCGGGAGTACTGAAGGCAGACTTGGTAGGAGAGTTTAAAAGGGAGCTGGACAGGGTGGTGAGAAAGCCATAGGCCATGCTTGCCTTCATTGGCCAAGCCATTGAGTACACAAGTTTGGATGTCATGTTACAACTGTACGAGATGTTGGTTAGGCTTCACGGAGTATTGTGTGCAGTTCTGGTCACCACACTAGAGGAAGGATGTGATAAGTTAGAGAGTTTGCAAAAAGTTCACAAGGATTAGAGATCTTGAATTATAAGGAGAGATTGGATAGGCTGGGTTTGTTTTCCCTGGAATGGAGGAGGCTGAGAGATGACACGATAGAGGTGTATAAAATCATGAGAGGCATAGATAGGGTAGATAGCCAGTGTCTGTTTCCCACGGTAGGGTGCCTACAACTAGAGGGCATAGGTTTAAGGTGAGAGGGAGGAAGTTTAAAGGGGATCTGAGGAGTAAAATTTTTCACACAAAGAGTGCTTAGAACATAGAAAAACTACAGCACAATTCAGGCCCTTCGGCCCACAAAGCTGTGCCAAACATGTCCCTACCCTAGAAATTACTAGGTTTACCCATAGCCCTCTATTTTACTCAGCTCCATGTACCTATCTAACAGTCTCTTGAAAGACCCTATTGTATCCGCCTCCACCACCGTTTCCGGCAGCCCATTCCACACAATCACCACTCTCTGAATAAAAAAACTTACCCCTGACATCTCCTCTATATCTACTCCCCAGCACCTTAAACCTATGTCCTCTCGTGGCCACCAATTCAGCCTTGGGGAAAAGCCTCTGACTATCTACCCTATCAATACCTCTCATCATCTTATACACCTCTATCAGGTCCCCCCTTGGTTTATGGACTGGTATATGGCTGATACCATCTTCTTTAGTGACCTGCTGGCAGCTCCGTGCATTCACCCACTGGCCATGGGCAGTTGTTCCATGCTGCTTTCACTTGACTCTCATTAGAAAATACTGTTGTGGTGAAGTGCTTGAGTTTACTGATGGCTTTTACTTTAAGTGCCTGCTCATCAAACTGTTGGTTCCTTTCCACAGAGGACAGAACCAGCCTGTGCTGAATGTAATGAATGGCCAGGCATTCATCACAGCCCAGAACCACGGATACGCCATTGATAGTTCCACACTTCCGGATGGATGGAAGCCCATGTTCGTTAATGCCAATGATGGCACCAATGAGGTAAACAAACACAAGGAAAGAGTAAATTCCCATGTGCAGAAGGTGTTGTATTACTGTTATATAATGTGATATTTACAGTATATCATTCCCCTCTGCTGGTCTGGACATCACGACATCCTGGGTGCAGGGATGATCTCTCCTCTGCACTCACCAGGGATCATTATCTCACAGTAAGGGGAAGGCTATTTCAGGACTGAGGCGAGGGAAAATCTGTTCCCCAAAAGCACAGGCAATCCTTGGAATTCTCTGCCCGTGGAGGCTCACTCATTAATCGCATTCGAAATACAACTTGATAGATTTCTGGAAATAGGAGGAATCAAAGGATATGAGGACGGTGCAGGAAAATGGTGGCGTTGTTTGATCAGCCATGATCTCGATGGATGGCAGAGGCAGCCAGGAGGAGTAAACTGTACCCTCAGTGTGATCGGCACCCTCGGTGCGACGACACCATTGGTGTGATCACCCTCGGCATTCACTTTACCCTCGGTGTGACTGACACCCTTGGTGTGATGCACACCCTGCCATCCTTTGTCATTTTCATTATCTACAAGGAACAAGTCAGGAGAACGATGGAATATTCTCCACTCGCCCAGATAACTGTAACTTCAGTGACACACAAGAAGTTCAACGGCATTCAGGCCAAAGCAACCCTGTGATTGGCATCCATCAACCACCCTAAACATTAATTCTCCTGTGGCTGCTGTCTGTACTATCCACAAAAATGTTCTGCCAGTTACTCACTCAAAGCTGCTTGACATTATTGCATGATAACGAAAAAGTTTATTGAGAAAGTGGCAATTAAAGGGCTTTTTTTGAGAACAGTAATCATAAACTAAGAGTATTTTGTATGAAAATTGGAAGTGATTTAGATCAGTCTGATTTTGACTGAGTAAACTGTGAAGATGTGAGATGGCTATGGTAGACTGGGAAACAACACTGAAAGGTGTGACAGTAAACTAATAGCTAGTATTTGAAGAGTTAATATACAGTTTACAAGTAACTTATAACTCTTCTAAGGCTTCAATACTGAATGGAGAAGGCATGCACCCATAGCTAAGAAAAGTTAAAAAATATATCGAACTTAGGAAAATGCTTGTAACATTGCCAAGGCTTTGAGCCAGAGGAGGGGAAAAATTCCAGAATTCATCAGAGGATGATGATAGGGAAAATAGATGAGAGTAGTCTAGCAGGAGGAGCAGGCTGTAAGAGCTTCTACAGGTACGTAAATGAGAAAAGATTGACAGCGTGGGTCCTTTGCACACTGAGACAGAAATTATATTGAGGTGTAAGGAAATGACAAACAAATAAACAAATAGTTGACATCTGTCTTCATGGAAAATGCACAGAATGCTCCTAGAAATACTGGAGAACAACAGGCCTGGAGTGAATGAGGAGACTAAAAACAAAAAAAAAACTAATACTGGAGAAATCAATGGGACTGAAGGACAGTAAATCCCAGAACCTGATGACCTGCATCCAGGGTTTTGAAGATTGTGGATCCATTGGTTGTCATCTTAAATTCCATAGATTCTTGAACAGATTGAAAGGTAGCAGAAGTAATTCCACTATTTAAGAAAGGAGAGGGAGAGCAGTAGCAGGGAAAAGGCTGGAATCTACTTTGAAGGGAGGGACAGAGGAGACATAAAATAATAACCTGATTATTTTAAAATAATAATCAACATGGATTTATGAAAGATACTGCTTGATAAATTTGTTAGAGATATTTTTGCAGAATAGGAATAAGAAAATTATGTACTTGAACTTTGAAAGTCTTCAAGAATGTGTCACACAGTTTGCTTGTATGGTATTGAGGTAATGTATGGTGTGGAGTATAGTTTGTTTAAGACAAAAGATTAAGGAAGAAAAGAATGGGTCAGTTTTGAGCTGGTGATGCAGGGGTCAGTGCTGGGACCTCAATAATTTACCGTCTATATTAATGACCTGGATGAAGGAAGCCAGTGTCCTATAGCCAAGTTTGCTGAAACAAAAACAGGCGATTGTTAATTGTGAGGAGCATGTAGAGTCTGCAAAGGGATATTGATAGGTCAAGTGAATGGGCAGGAAGTTAACAGATGGAGTAATACTAAGGGGAAAATGAAAGGTTATCTACTTTAGAAGGAAGAATACAGATGAGACAACAAAATGTTGCAGTTGGAAGAAATCAGATGGTCTCAGAGTATCAAAAACAAACTGTTTGGTGTGTAGGTATAGCTAAAGGGACATGGGCCTTTATTTCAAGCGATATGAAGCATAAACAAAAGGAAAGTTTGATGCAACTTGATAGGGCTTACAGGCCCAACTAATCCATGCCGACCAGTTTGCCTACCTGAACTTGTCCCATTTGCCTGTATTTGGCCTGTGTCCCTCTGAACCTTTCCCATCCATGTACCTGTTCAAATGTCTTTCAAATGTTGTAATTGTACCTGCCTCTGCTACTTCCTCTGACTGCTCGTTCCATATACACACCGTCCTCTGTGTGGAAAAAGTTGGCCCTCAGGCCCCCTTTAAATCTTTCCCCTCTCACTTTAAACCTATGCCCTCTAGTTTTAGACTCCCCTACCCTAGGAAAAAGACTGTGATTATCTACCTAATATTTGTCCTTCATGATGTTATATACCTCTATAACGTCACCCCTCACCATTCTTCACTCTAGGGAAAACAGTCCCAGCCTATGCAGTCTCTCCTTATAGCTCAAGCCCTCCCATCTTGGCAACATCCTTGTGAATCTTTTCTGTACCTTCTCTAGCTTAATCACATCGTTCCTATAGTAGGGTGACAAGAGCAATCTCGCCAACACCTTGTATAGCTGTAATATGATGCCTGAACTCTTGTACTCAGTGCTCTGACTAATGAAGGCAAGTGTGTCATACACCACCTTCACCACTCTGTGTACCTGTGTTGCCACTTTTGGGGAACTTTACACTTGTACCCACAAGTCTCCGTCATTCACTGTGTATGCCCTGCCTTGGTTTAACTTTTCAAAATGCATCACTTTGCACTTGTCTGGGTTAAATTCCATCTGCCATTCCTTTGCCCACTTTCCCAGTTGATCTAGATCTTTTGTCATTCTTAGACAACCACCATCACTGTTCACTATACCACCAATTTTAGTGTCATCTGCAAACTTACTAATCATACCAACAACATTCTCATCTATGAATAGAGATCACAACAGAGGACCCAGCACAATCCTTGCGGCACACCACTGGTCACAGGCCTCCAGTCTGAAAAACAACCCTTCAACTACCATCTTCTGACTCCTTCCTCCAAGCCAATGTTATATCCAATTGACCAGCTCACCCTGGATCCCATGTGATCTAACCTTCCAGACCATCTGACCATGCGGGACCTTGTCCAAAGATTCTGATGGGGACTTATGTAGAGAAATTCTAAGAATAGTTGTAAGAATAGTAAGGTTGTATTAGTGGAAGATTTTAATTTCCCAGTACTGACTGGACTACCCAGAGTGTTAAGGACCTGAATGGGGTGGAATTTGTGAAATGTATCCAGGAAAGTTTCCTGAGTCAATAATAATGAGAGACCAACTTGGGAGAATGCAATACTGGACCTTCTCTCGGGTAACAAGGCAGGGCAAGTAACTGAAGTGGCCGTCAGGGAGCACTGTGGCTCTAGTGACCATAATTCTATTAGTTTTAAGATAATGATGGAAAAGGATAGGATAGGTCCACAGGTTGGGGTCCTAAACTGGAGCAGGGATAATCTTGGGGGAATTAGGCAGGATCTAGTAGAGGTCGATTGGGTGAGACTGTTTGAAGGGAAGGGAATGATGGCAAGTGGGAGGCTTTTAAGAGTCTGATATCAAGAGTCCAGGAGCAGCATGTTCCTGTTAGGGTGAAGGGTAAACCCAGCACATTTAGGGAACCTTGGTTAACAAGGGATAATGAGGCTCTAGTCAAGAAAAAGGAAGCATACATTGTGTTTAGGAGGTCTGGGTCGAGTGAATCCCTTGATGACTATAAAAGATTCAGAATACTCTTAAGAGGAAAATCAGGAGGGCAAAGAGAGGGTATGAGATGCATCTGGCTGGTAAAGTTAAGGAAAATCCTAAGAGGTTCTATAGCTATATAAAGAGTAAAAGGGTGGCCAGGGAGAGAGTAGGTCCCCTTAGAGATCAGCAGGGCCGCTTATGTCTTGAGCCACAGGAGATGGGTAGGATTTTTAACAAGTATTTCTCCTTGGTGTTTACGGAGAAGAAAATCATGATTGCTCAAGGGAAACCAGTGGAGGTGCTTTGGAGAACATTTGTATTATCATGGAGGAGGCATTTGCATCCTTAAGGTGGATAAATTCCCAGGGCATGACTGAATTCATCCTAGGACTGTGTGGGAGGCTAAGGAGAAATTGCAGATCCCTTGTGGAGACTTTTGCATCATTGCTAGCCACTGGTGAAGTTCCCAAAGACTGGAAGGTGGTTAATGTTCCATTGTTTAAGAAAGGTAGCAAGAACAAGCCAGGGAACTACAGGCCAGTGAGCCTAATGTCAGTAGTGGGGAAGTTACTGAGGAACAGGATTGACCAGCATTTGGATAGACAGAGTCTGATTAGGAGGAGTCACCTTGGCTTTGTGTGTGGAAAGCCATGCTTGATGAATCTTTTCGAGTTTTTGAAGAGCTAACCATAAAGGTAGATGAGGTAGGGTAGTGGATGTTGTCCATTTGGACCTTAGCAAGGCTTTTGACAAGGTTCCATATGGTAGGCTGGTCTGCAAGGTTATGTCCTCTGAAACCCAGGAAGAGCTAGTTAGGTGGAATCAAAATTGGCTTAGAGGTAGGAAGCAGAGGGTGGTGGTTGAAGGTTGTTTCTCAGAATGGAGGCCGGTGACTAGTGGTGTGCTGCAGGGGTCAGTGTTGGGACCCTTGTTATTCGTTATTTATATAAATGATTTGGATGCAAATACACAAGGCTTGATCAGTAAGTTTGCAGATGACATGGAATTAGTACGTATTGTTGATGTGAAGAAGGTTATTGTAGAGTACAGGGGATCTTGATCAGTTAGGGAAGTGGGTCGAGGAGTGGCAAATGGATTTCAATACAGATAAGTGTGAGTTGATGCGTTTTGGAAAGTCAAACCAGCGTAGGTCTTGTAGGACACTAGGGAGTGTAATGAAACAGAGGGACGTAGGAGTACAAGTGCATAATTTGTTGAAAGCGGCATCACAGGTAGACAGGATGGTGAAAAAAGCATCTAGCATGCTGGCCTTCATCAGTCAGGGTATTGAGTATAGGAGTTGGGATGTTATGTTGCTGTTCATTGGTGAAGCTGGACTAGGAGTACTGTGCACAGTTTTGGTCATCCTGTTATAGAAAATAAGTTGCCAGGACTAGAGAGCCTGAGTTATAGGGAGAGGTTGGCCAGGCTAGGTCTTTATTCCTTGGAATGTAGGTGAATGAGGGGCGACTGTATAGAAGTGTCTAAAATTATGAGTGGCATAGATATGATGGAAAATAACAGTCTTTTCCCCAGGGTAGAGGAGTCTAAATCTAGGGAGCATAGAGTTAGGGTGAGAAGGGAAAGATTTAAAAAGGACCTGCGGGGCAACCTTTTCACACAGACGGTGGCGAGTATATGGAACAAGCTGCCAGAGGAAGTGGTTAAGGCAGGTACAATGGTGTCATTTAAGTAGCACTTGGAAAGGTACATGGAGGCGAGGGACCTGGAGGGATATGGGCCAAACACAGGAGATTAGGACTAGCTGGGTGGACAATGTGGTTGACATGATGGGCCAAAGGACCTGGATCTGTGCTGAATTGCTGTTTGACTCTATGACTCTAAATGTAAGAGTGTTTACACTTTTAACTCTTTGTTTGGAGTATGGGTTTTCATCTGTTGGAGACACACTTGAAGAACTGCTGAGAGGGACAGGTGAGGTTTACTTGGAATAGGGATGTGTAGAGATCAGGCGAACCAAAGAGGAGATACAGCAGTGTTGATGGAAGGGTTTTGATGGTGCAAATGTAGGAAAACTACATTTTTCACTGTGTGGAGGGATGTTAACTTGAAAATAAAGATATAAGCCAAAGGGACCAGAGCAGAGATGTGTCTTTTTCATGGAATGAGTAGTGACCTGGAATGAACTGCCTAAAACGTTGGTGGACAAAGGTTCAATGGCATCTTTTGAATGGGAATTGGATGAATAGTCGAAGGAACGAAAGTGTATGGAGGAATGTGGACAAGGAAGGAATTGGGAGGAGCTGAACAGCCCTCCCTCCAATCCTGTGCCGACTCTTTGAAAGGAATGGCCAACTCTGGGGCTGTGATGTTCTAGAGATGGGGAGGGAGGTGTCTCTCAACGTGTGGTGCGAAGTACAGGGAACTGAGGAAATTATGTAACGTGTACCCACTACTGGAAATGTGAGTCTCATAAATGGGAAGCATTAAGTTTAATTCTTGTGTTGCAGGGAATCGTTCATGAGAGCAAACCGATCTTTACCGCACAGTTCCATCCAGAGGCAAAGGGAGGACCAACAGATACTGAGGTACATAAAATATTTTTGTTTCATTGTAACAAGGAGGCCAGGGAAAATTAGAGTCCTAGAGTTCTACACCATGGAAAACAGCCCTTCGGCCTATATGTGTCCATGCTGACCAAGATGTATATTCAAGCAAATCCTATTTCCCAGCACTTGGCCCATATCCCTCTAAACTCTTGTCATCCATATACCTGTCCACATACTACTTAAATGTATCTAATGTACCTGCCTCAACCACTTCCTTTGGCAGCTGGTTCCATATATCTACCACCCACTATGTGTAAAAAAAATATATAAAAATGATTTGCCCCTTGGGTTCTTATTAAACCTTTCACATAAAATTGCTTACTGGATTCAGAGTTTTGAGACTGAGTGTGTGTTTCAGATTATAACTAAATGGGAGATAGGGCAAAGAACGTGGAGTAGTACAGCACAGGAACAGCTTTCAGCTTAATTAGTTCAGCACAACATCGTGGGCCGAAGACCCTATTCCTGTGCTGTACTGTTCTATGTTCTTGAGTCATATTAAACTAATCCCTGCTGCCTGCACATGCTCCATATCCCTCCATTCCCTGCCTAGTCATAGAAATTAGAATAGTCCAGGCCCTTTGGCCCACGATGTTCTGCTGACCTATATAAATACCTACTCCCTGATCAATCTAACCCTTCCCTCCTACACAGCTCATAAACCTTTATTTTTCGTATATCCATGTGCCTATCTAAGAGACTTTTAAATGCCTCTATTGTATCAGCCTCCACGACCACTCCTGGCAGTGCATTTCAGGCACCTGCCACTCTCTGTGTGTAAAAAAAAAAATAACCTCCTTCTGACATTTCCCCTAAACTTTCCTCCTCTGACCTTAAACTGATGGCCTCTGGTATTGATCATTGCCGCTCTGGGGAAAAGGCACTGGGTATCCACTCTATATATGCCAATCATAATCTTATACACCCCTATCAAGTCGCCTGTTATCCTGCGTCACTCCAAAGAGAAAAGCCCTAGCTCGCTCACCTTTCCTTGTAAGTCATGTTCTCTAATCCAGGCAGCATCCTGGTAATATTACTTGTGCTTGCTGTGTAAACATGCACCTGGTTTGTAAACAGTAGCATGGATGCACTCATTCATCAACTCTCTTTCAGTTCCTGTTTGATGCTTTCATCTCACTGATAAAGAAGGGTAAAGGTACCAGCATTGCTTCAGTCATGCCACCTGTGCCCTCTGCCCCCAAGAGGCTGGAGGTAGGTTTCCTTTACTCACTGATATTAACTGAAATTAATCCACGGGTTGCATCTCAATTAGAGGGGGACCAGTATCCTTGTGGAGAGATTTGTGACTGCTCCTCGGGAGGGTTTAAGCTTGTTGGGTAGTGGGTGGGACCTAATGTACTAGTGTGGCAGATGAGAAAGTTGAAGCAAATATAGAGGTTAAAGTGAGCAGGTCCAGTTGGCAGGGCAGGGAGCAAGGAAGGTCTGATAGGCTGAACTTCATTCGCTTTAATGTTTGAAGGCTGACAGTTAAGGCAGATCAACTCGGGGCATGGATTGACACGTGGGATTATGGTAATACAGCTATTGCAGAAACGTGGCTGAAAGGTGGACAGGACAGGCAGCTCAATGTTCTGAGGTATCGCTACTACTTGTGTGGTGGAGGTGGAGGTAAGAGAGGAGGGGGAGTTTTGCTTTGACTCAGGAGAACATCACAGCAGTACTTAGTGAGGATATTGCAGGAAGAAGATCCAGTGAGGCCCTATGGGGAGAGTCTAAAAATAAGAAAGGAGTAATCACTTTGATGGGATAAGATATCTTTACTAGTCACATGTACATCAAAACACACAGTGAAATGCACCGTCTGCATCGAATGTTCTGGGGGCAGCCTGCAAATGTTGCCACGCTTCTGGTGCCAACATAGCATGCCCACAACTTCCTAACCCGTACATCTGTGGAATGTGGGAGGAAACAAGAGCACCTGGAGGAAACCCACACAGATACGGGGAGAACGTACAAGCTCTTTACAGACAGGTTGCTAGCGCTGGAATAGTGTTACTCTAACTGCTACACTAGTGGAAGAAAATATGTAGGGAGATCAAAGGTAGGTGTGAAAATAATGGGCTTGTAATAGTTGGCTATTTTAATTTCCCTAATGTTGACTGGGACTGCCATAGTGCTAAGGGAGTAGATGGGGCAGAATTCGTTAAATGTGTCCATGAAAGTTTTCTGAAGAAATTGTAGAAGGTTCAACCAGAGAAGGGGCCACAAAAAACTGCAGATGCTGGAATCTGGAGCAAGAGATAGACTGCTGGAAGAACTCAGTGGGTTAAACAGTATCTATGGAGGCAGAGGGATGTTAATGTTTTGGGTCGTGACCCAGCATCAGGAGAGAAGGAGCAACACTTAACCTCCTCTTGGGCAATGTGACTGGGAAAATGCTGATGTGCCAGTGGGGGAGCACTTTGGGATCAGTGACCATAATTCTATTAATTTAAAAAGTTATGGAAAAAAATAGGACTGGTCCACAAGTTAAAGTCCCAAATTGGAGGAAGGCTAATCTCAATGACATCAGACTCATCAAAGTTGATTGGGAGAGGCTGTTTGCAGGTAAAGGGACATCTAGCAAGTGGAAGGCTCTTAAATGTGAAATAGAGGTAGTTCAGGGACAGCATGTTCCTGTTAGAGTGAAGTGCAAGGCTGGCAGGATTAGGGAACCGTGGCTGATGAGGGGTATTGAAGCTCTGGTCAGGGGCAAGAAAGGCATGGGTCAGGTACAGGCAGTGGGGATCAAGCAAGTCCACTGGAATATAGGGGATGTAGGAGTACAATTGAGGAGAAAATTAGGAGGGCAAAATGGGGGCATATAATATCCCTGGCAGGTAAGATAAAGAAGAATCCTAAAAGTTTCTATTAGTATATTAAGAGCAAAATGGCAGCTAAGGAGAGGGTAGGTTCCTGTGAGGATCATTCTGGTAATATGTGTGTGGATGGCGCAAGGTCGTAAATGAATACTTCTCGTCTGCATCTACTGTGGTGAAAGACATGGAAGATAGTGTGTCCAGGGGAGGAGACAGCGGTATCCTGGGGCATATCAACTTTATGAAGCAGGAGGTGTTGGGCATCTCGAAAGCCATAAAGGTGGATAAATCCCTGGGGCCTGACTAGATGTGTCCGAGAATGTTACGGGATCTGAAACGTCAACTCTACACTCTACTTTTCTTCCCACAGATGCGGTGTGAGCTGCTGAGTTTTTTCCAGCAATTTCTGTTTTATTTTAGATTTCCAGCATCTGCAATTTTTTTTGATTTTCACTCACTTGTGTAACTTCTACATTGGTGGGACTTGCTGGCTGCTCTCTGCTTATTGTACTGCAGATATTTCATCGATAGATTCTCTCTCCATGGAGAATGACTGAAGTGGAGGTAACCCATGGAGGGGCACAGCAAGAGTCAATGCAACAGCGGGGTGAAAGGGTGAAGTTACAAGGGTATTCCATGTAGATCCAGTTGAAAGTGGAGGTCGAAGTGGTGATCTAACTGAGCTTTAAGACAATTAAAAGACATGTGAAAGGGAAACTGTCCTCTTGTGATGGAGGGTGGGGTTTGGAGTGGGTGCAGGAAAGAGGAGAGAGGAGGGGCTTCGGGAGTGATGTGAGGAAGCAGTCGAAGCTACAGGTCAAGTACAAGCTTCACTTGGGTTGATAGAATATCAACCATAATGGTTATCATGGCTCTCCTCAAGGTGAGGAGAGGAAGGCAAGTGCTTACCTGCCAAGCTCTGAGGGCTGAATTTCTGTTCTTATCCCCTCCCTGTGACGCTTCATGATCTTTTGCTTGTTTCAGGTTTCCAAGGTTCTTGTCCTGGGTTCAGGAGGCCTCTCCATCGGCCAGGCTGGCGAATTTGATTACTCTGGATCACAGGCCGTCAAAGCTTTGAAGGTGATTCTCATTTTGCCTGCTTAAGGAGGCACTGATTCACAGGGTGCAGCTTCATATTGCTTTCCCAGGGGGTGAGCATGGGCACGTGTGCAGGCTTGAAGGATGGTAGACAATGGTCCTGCCTGGGTGAAAGTGCAGGTTAGAATTCCTAAATCTTGGAAGTGTGATGACAGTGGCAGAATGAGCAGCTAGTTGCTGGATGAAATTTAATACAGTAGAAAAGGCCACTCCTGGAGTTACGCAGCCAAATCTGGTCGTGACAAGGATGTGAAGGTGACAGAGAGGATGCAGAGGAGATTCACTAGAAGGGCTCCAGTGGCAGGGTTAGACTGGAAAAGCTGGGTGGTTCTCCTCAGAACAGATAGAGGTGGACAAGGTTAAGGAGACGGGTCTATCCATGGATGGTTGAAGTATTGGGACCCACGCATTCAAAATCTAGAGGGTAGATGTGAGAAAAATCTTTTCCAACTCAGTGTGGTTGGAATGGGGAACTCACTCACTGTAGGACAGTGAAATAGAATCAGATAGTCCAGCAACTTTGGAAAGGGACTTTGGCAGGCATTGGAGAGGGAAGGAGCAGGGGAATGTGACTACCTGGGATTACTTAGCTAGGAGCCAGTATGGTTGGAGCAGACCAAATGGCCTCTTGTGCTGGGACGGTTCTGTAACTCTGACTGTGGTGTCCTCTTTATCTGGTGTGCACGAACTTACTTGTATCTACCTTGCGGAAAAGTCCCCTCCCTAAACCTCCTATCTCTGTTCCCGCCTTTAAGGCAACCCTTACAATCTACCTGTGTGGGTCTTGGTTGCTGCCTGTCACTGTAGCTTGGTGTAGACATTCTTCAGTTACAAGTCCCAAGAGCTCACTGACCTGTTATTAGTGATCACTATGAACTCTACTGCTGAAGGAGTCATAACTGAAAACATTTCCTTCTCAATGATTAATGTCCTGTTGCACCCTCCCAGGGCTTGGAAGGGACAGTGCAGATTAGAAGCAGAGTAAACATCCCTCTACACTGTCCTGTCCCATAGCATTGGGGCAGCGACAGCATGGGTTAGACACAGAGTAAATCTCCTGTCCCATCATTCACTCCCAGGTCAGGTGTAATTTATCTACTGAGGGAAAGAGGAGAAGAAATGCTTTTCTCTTCAAGAAGAAGAAAGAGAACATGGAACAGGAATAGGTCCTCCTGCCCAGCATGTTATTAGTAATCTAGTAATTAAATGCCTAACTAAGTAGAACTTTACAGACTTCTTGTAAGGTTGGTGCTGTGTTTGGAGAGACTGCTTGGGGAGGCTAGGGACTTAACATCTAAAGGGTGGGGCTGCTAGATCCAACGGGGGGGCTTGAACTGTGCTGCTTCCACAATTATGCCCGTGGGATTCCCTTCCCACCCCTGCCCCGGGTCAGCTGGAGCTGCCTGAGTGATGAGTGCTTCCAGGACCCTCGAAAGACCCAAGCATCTATAGCTGACCAGGTTCAAGGCTCCTCGCCCACGTAAAGAGCCACCATCAGAAAGACTGTGTGGTGTCAACAATCATCCTTGGCTGCCTTCTCCCCCTCAGCCCAGTTCACCTTCACTCTCCCTCAACCCTTGTTGGCTGGTGCTCCACTATATATTGTGATAGTTCAGCTGAGACTGGCCTTTTTCTGGTTGCAGGGCCTTCCTGTGGTCATGTGGCAGGAGCAGCCATTTGTGTGCCCCTGTCACTGTTTCAATTGCCGACGTCATATGTGGGGTTAAGTGGTCTCCACACCAATGTAACTATTTGAGGTCTGTGTAAAGGCAATGGCCAAGGTTATTGCACCCACTCCCCACCCCTTGGCCATTGTTGGTGCGCCATATGTATGGGAAGGCTGCCTTTTTCCTGAAGACCAAGCAGTGTCCCTGGCTGTGGGCAAGGGGCTTACAGAGGGCATGAGCTTCCTACCAGTGGAACCCAGAGGCCATCGTGCAGAGGGCAGAATGTCCGGTCCCACCTTCCAGCTGAGCTGCTCATCCCCCAGATTCAGATGAGTTTATTGTCATATACACAAGGGTGCAATGAAATTCCTTGCTCGTGTGAAGCTCACAGAGTAAACAGAACACATGGTAATAATAAATACAGGGTTGAGTGCAAAAACAACTGAAGTAGTGCAACTGAAGTAGTGCAGAAAGAAATGCTAAAGTGACGGTAACGGAATGACTGAGAGATTTAGAATTGAGAGCTTGAGAATGTGGCAGCACCACCAGGAAGAGAATGTGAAAGAGGAGATTGGTTCAGATTTCTGATAGCAGTGGGGAAGAAGCTGTTCTTGAGTCTGGATGTCCAGGCTTTTAAACTCCTGTATCTTCTCCCAGAGAGCAGACGAGAGAAAAGGGAATGGCCAAGATGGCAGGCATCCCTGATGGTACTGTTAGCCAAGAACCATGTGGGGAAGGTGAGATTGGGGACCACCCCAGTCCCACTGTCCCTTCGGGAGTGCAGCCTCCACCATATCTTTTCCTTTCACCGCCAGCTGTTAATGCAAGGGAGAGTAAAGTGTGTGATTCCAGCTGTTGGCAATTCCTTCCCCCTGCACCGCAGATGCTGGGCATGGGGTTGAGCCAGAGGTTGGTAAGGAGAGGGGTGGTGACCGTCCAGCTGGAAGGAAGGCATGGAGGAAGCCGAAATACCCCATTCCGAGCCTGGGCTTTGGGCTGGGGAGCCAACTTTACCGAGGATGTGCAAGGGCCTTGGGGAGGCAGTAGGGAAAACAGAGGTGGAGACCTTCCCTGCAATGGAGATATCCAAGCCTCCACGTCCTCGGTTAAGAAGAGGAGGAGGCACCCTTCCCCCGAGGTGGGAGAGGTGCAGTGGCTCCCTGCTGGGTGGGGGGTGGGTGGAGTTGGTTGCTGGGGTGATCCTTGCCTTCTCTCAACATCTGAACCAATGGGGCCTTCAGTTGTAAAGGGGGGGCGCTCTGTCCCGTGGGAATAGGAAGCCCCAGTGGTGTCAGTCCCACATGTCGGGCAGAGTGAGAGCACCCCAGTGTGGTCAGGGAGGCTGGGGACCCTCCCTCTGTCTGGTAACCTGGGTGAGGAGGGGGGTGTGGCTGTAAAGATCGGGTCTTCCACTGTGATGTGATGCTCGCAAAGCCCAGAGGCAACAAAGGTTGCTTTCCCTGGGTTTTACCCAAGTTCTGGGCCTGTGGGCGGTGGCAGGGTTGAGTGTCCCCCTCTCTCGGTACCTGGCCAAGGCCAGATCTTCGAGCCGGATACAGTGGGCTCAGCCTTTGGCCTGACCCCTGAGAGCCAGTTACCGCACACAGGTCCAAGTTCCCCAGGGATTATTCTGCTGCTGCTAATGGGATGGTGCTGGAGGTGGGACCGACTGGTGTGGGATGGTGACAGAGGTGGGGTGGGCCTTTTGTCTGGTGCCAGTGACTGACAGGAGGGAGAGGGAGAGGACAGCTTGGTGCCCCCTGCCAAGTCTCCCCCTCATCCCCGCAGAAGAACTCTGGGATTTTCTGGAGAGAACTAGGGGTTGCCGCAATAAAGTATAGCCAGCTGTTGGCCACTGGTTGGGACTGGTGCTGTTGGTGGGGTCTGTCTGTGCTGAGAGACAGGGAGTGGTACAAGTGTGGCTCCAATTGAGTGGCTCTGGGGCAGGGGTTTCCTCGCAGGGGTTCTCCACTCTGCTAGAATCACTCATTGTCCAGGGCCCTGAAACTCTCTATGGGAGCCGCACAGCGTGAGCCATCTCTCAGGGAAGTTTTCTGTGCTGTTCCAAGCCTTATGGAGGTGCTTATTGTACAGACTGCTTCTGCACAGTCTCCACTTCCTCGCCCTCGTCTGCTGTCTGGATAGGCCATGGCGATCCATTCTGCTTGAGATGGTGGGATCCCCAGTGCAGGTCTCTCTATGTGGAGTGCTCCCCCTTTAAGTTGATTAATAGACTCCCAGGCTGCCTGCCATTTCTGCAGTCTGGAGGAATCTGTGTCCTGTGAATATACGGAGTGTGAGAGGTTGCAGCTCCTGTTTGATTACTTGAAGTGTTCCTCAAGTTGTTCTTGCACGTTATCCCCACTCCCCTGATATTTGGGTGCCCGATGCAGTGAGGGGAGTAGTTGGTGGGCCAGTTCAGTCAGTGGACCTCCTCCTTGGTCTGCTCCTAGGCCTGGACATAGCGGCCTTTGATGGAGCTGACCGCCTGCCCCGCTTCCGAGGCTACATCCGTGCCTGGGCGTAACTGGAGAAGGGAGCAGGTGATGCCTACTGGCTCTCTGGAGGCCTTCCTGGACTTGTGGGTGTTACAGGGACTGCAGTACATCCTGGACAACAATGACGATGTAAATTTGTAAATATATGAAAATTATGTAAACATTATACAGGTGTAAATAAGTATTTTATATATTGAAACAAATGGGTTAGACACAGAGTAAAACTTCCTCTATGCTGTCCCGTCACACACTCCCAGAGCAGGGACAGCACAGGTTAGCACAGAGCTAAGTTCCCTCATCATAAACCATTAACACTTTGCACAGATGGAATCGCTGAGCCAAGAGGGAATAAATTCACAGCCTGTGTCAGGGTTAGTTGTGAGTGTCAACTGGAATGGGATCTGATTGAGCTGGAGTAATTGATTATATGTACATTGTCACCTTTTTCACTGTGAGATTGTACATGGAAGCCCTTGTCTGTTTAACACAGTCCTTCCCACTGTTACACTCTGCTAAGTTTTGCCTGTCTTTTATAGGAAGAAAATATCAAAACTGTATTAATGAACCCGAACATTGCATCGGTGCAGACAAATGAGGTGGGAACAAAGCAAGCAGACACAGTTTATTTCTTACCTGTCACGCCAGAGTTTGTGACTGATATTATTAAAACCGAGAAGCCTGATGGGATACTGCTATCCATGGGAGGGCAGACAGCCCTGAACTGTGGTAAGTTGTTTGCGGGGAGTATCACCATTTTCTATTATGTTTGGTTTCTGTAGACAACCATATTCCCTCTCCTCTCCTGTCCCTTGAGTGAGCCTCACTTTTCCATGTGTGTCAAATGCTCTGCATCTGTCAAAGTTGAGCTTATTGTCATATGCACAAACATGTGTATGCACAGGTGCAATGAAAAACTTACTTGCAGCAGCATCACAGGCACATAGCATCAAAAAAGCAGCACTCACAAGAAAAACATAAATTTAACATAAATTATACACAATTTTTACAAGAAAGAACACAATTAGAACAAAAAAAAAACAGTCCATTTTAGTTCAAAGTGGTCATAGTGTTGCTAAACTGTAGCGATTAGGGTTAAAACTTTTAAAAACTTTATACAGCGCAGTAACAGGCCCTTCCGGCCCAACAAGTCCGCACCACCTGTTTTAAACCCATGTTAACCTACCCGTATGTCTTTAGAATGTGGGAGGAGACCGGAGCACCTGGAGGAAACCCACACAGACATGGGGAGGATGTACAAACTCCTTACAGACAGCGGGAATCGAACCCCGATCACTGGCGCTGTAATAGCATCACGCTAACTGCTACGCTACTGTGCTGCTAGGGTTGTGCCGGTTGGTTCAAAAACTGAATGACTGAAGGGAAGTGGATGATCAAGGCTAGACTGTGGAGTACTGGTAGATTGTTTGACACCGAGGTTTCAATTCTCTTTCACCCAGTGTTTGTGGATACTCACACTTCCAACTGAGATTATTGAGGAACAAGCTGGAGAAGGAGGGATCCAACCAGATCATCCCTCAACTTGACCAGGGTCAGTTCTGTTGGAACTGCTGCCTAGTTGAGGTGGGCTGTCTTGACACAGATATGCCATTGGAAGCCGTAGCCAGTTTGTAATGTGACTGTTGTCTACCTTTCAGTGTTGTTGGGTACTGCAGGGACGAATTGAACTTTAAAGACCTTTGCACCACTTGTTGTGTTCAGGACACAGTGGAGAGTCCAGTGTCGCGGGCAGCTGGAAATCCACATCCAGCTCTCGTCCAGTCTAATGGAAATCAGAGCTGTTTGTCTCTGCCTTCTGCACGCTCCTGAGCTTGCCAGGATTTGGATCTTCATTTGGCTGCTGTAGTTCATGCATGGTCAGGGTACATGGGAGGGACAGTCCATGGAAACCCATCTACCACCCTGATTTCCAGTGAATTTCTGTCCTTCACTCACTTAAATAGTTTGAACTTCATACACACGTGTCTGGAATAGACTGGTGTGGAGTGGTAAATTACAGTCTGTGAGGGGCACGTCTCTGGGACACCTTAACCAGAGTGGGACCAGCATCCTTATGGGGAGATTTGCTAGTACTGTTGGGGAAGGTTTAAACTGAGTTGGCAGGGGAAGGGGACTCAGACAAGATGTTCAGATGGAGAAGTGCAGTCACCTAGAGGAGAAATAGTAAGTTGAGGAAGGGGAACAAGTGAGTAAGTGCACCTCAGCGAAATTCAAAGCTAAGCCATATCTATTGTAATGCACGGAGCCCAACTAGCCAGGTGGATGAACTTGGAACAGTAATTTACACGGGGAAATGAGATATTGTTGTCATCACTGCATCTGGGTTGAAGGATGGGTCAACTATATATTCTGCAGCTTAAAATATATGGGAAGGAGCATTACTGGACCTTGGGGAATGAAGCTGGCCGAGTGGAAGGTGTGTCAGTGGGGGAGCATTTTGGGAATAGTGATCATAACTCCATAATCCAAGTGATTATGGAAAAAGATGGGGATGGACCAGAAATAAATGTCTTTAACTGGGGGAAGGCCAATTTCATTAGAATCAGACAGGAACTGATTGGGAACATCTATTTGCAGGTGAGACTACAATCGCACAGTGGGAAGCATTCAAAGGAGAAATAACAAGATAGTGATAGGAGACTAGACAGTGAGGGGAGCAGACAGGAGATTCTATGGCCTCAGAAGAGATGCCAGGGTGGTATGTTGCCTCCCAGGTGCCAGGGTCAAGGATGTCTCTGAGCGGCTGCAGTAAATACTTGAGGGGAAGGGTGAAAAGCCAGAAGTCCTTGTACATGTTGGTACAAATAACATGGGTAGAACAAGGGATGAGGTTCCTCAGAATGAGTATAGGGAGTTGGGTAAGATGTTAAGCAGGACCTCAAAGGTGGTAATCTCTGGATTACTTCCAGTGCCACGTGCTATTGAGGTTAGAAATAGAAGGATAAGCCAGATGAATTTGTGGCTGAGGAGCTGGTGCAGAGGGCAGGAATCCGGGTTCTTGGACCATTGGGATCTCTTCTGGGCGACCTGTATAAGAGGGGTGGTTTGCACTTGAACCAGAGAGGGATAAGTATCCTTGCAGGAAAATTTGCTAATGCTACACAGGAAGGTTTAAACTAGATTGGTGTGGTGGGGGGGAGACTCTGAGCAGGAGCAAGTTGTGGGATAAAGCAGTAGCCTGTGAGAGCAAGTTCAGTAATCAGGATAGCCAGGGGCACAGTAAAGGCAAGGAAAGGAATACCCAGTTTAACTGCATTTATTTGAATGCACGAGGTTTAACAGGTAAGGTGGACAAACTCAGAGCGTGGATAGGCTCTGAGGACTGGGATGTTATAGCCGTAAGAGACATGGTTGAGACTGGCAGCTCAATATTCCAGGATACAGATGCTACAGGTGTGACAGAGGTACAGGTAAGCGAGGAGGGGGTATTGCCTTTTTGATAAGGGGAGGACGTAATAGCAGTACTTAGAGACAACATTCTTGGGGGATTGTCCAGTGAGGTCATATGGGTAGAACTTAGAAACAACAAGGAGAGGGTCACTCTAGTGGGGCTGTACTACAGACTGCTCCCCACCCCCAAATAGTCAACAGGAACTTGAGAAGCAGGTGTGCAGTGAAATTGCTCATAGTTGTCAAAATAATAGGGTTGTATTAGTGGGAGATTTTAATTTCCCCGGTATTGACAGGACTACCCAGAGTGTTAAGGGCCTGGACGGGGTGGAATTTGTGAAATGTATCCAGGAAAGTTTCCCGAGTCAATGTATAGACGGCCCTACTCGGGAGGGTGCAATACTGGACCTCCTCTTAGGGAACGAGGCAGGGCAAGTAACTGAAGTGGCCGTCAGGGAGCATTTTGGCTCTAGTGACCATAATTCTATTAGTTTTAAGATAGTGATGGAAAAGGATAGGACAGGTCCGTAGGTTGGGGTCCTAAACTGGAGCAGGGTTAATCTTGGGGGAATTAGGCAGCATCTAGCAGAGGTCAATTGGGAGAGGCTGTTTGAAGGGAAAGGAACAAATGGCAAGTGGGAGTCTTTTAAGAGTGTGATATCAAGAGTCCAGGGGCTGTGTGTTCCTGTTAGGGTGAAGGGTAAACCTGGCACGTTTAGGGAACCTTGGCTGACAAGAGATATTGAGGCTCTGGTGAAGAAAAAAGAGGCAGACATTGTGTTTAGGAGGTCGGGCACGAGTGAATCCCTTGATGACCGTAAAAAGATTAAGAATACACTTGAGGGAAATGAGGAGGGCAAAGAGAGGGTATGAGATGGATCTGGCAAGTAAGGTTAAGGAAAATCCCAAGAGGTTCTATAGCTTATATTAGGAGTAAAAGGGTGGTTAAGGAGAGAGTAGGTCCCCTTAGAGATCAGCAGGGCCGCCTGTGTCTTGAGTTGCAGTAAACACTGAAGAGAAACAAATTTCTCTTCAGTGTTTACTGAGGAGAAAATCATGGTTGCTCAAGGGATAACGGAAGCTAATGGAGATGTTTTGGAGGAAATTCATATTACGAGGGAGGAGGTATTTGCAGCCTTACAGTGCATTAAGGTCGATAAATTGCCTGAGCCTGACCGAGTGCATCCTTGGACTTTGTGGGAGGATAGAGAAGAAATTACAGATGCCCATGCAAAGATATTTGCTTCATCATTAGCCACTGGTGAAATTTCTGAAGACTGGATGGTGGTTAATGTTGTTCCGTTGTTTAAGAAGAGTAGCAGGACCAGCTGGGGTATAGAGGCCGGTCAGCCTGACATCAGTAGTAGGGAAGTTACTGGAGGGAATTCCCAGGGACAAAATCTACCAACATTTGGATAGATAGAGGACTAAAGGTGAGTGAGGCCCATTAGGAATACAAAAAGTGTATGGATGAACTTAAAGAAATTAGGAGGGCAAAGAGAGGTCATGAAATGTCACTGGCAGACATGATTAAGGTTAATCCGAAGTCATTCTGTCAGTATATTAAAGGGCAGAAGAATAACCGGGGAAAGTGTAAAGCCCATTAGGGACAAGGGGGCAATCTGTGTATGGAGCGAGAAGGTACCACGGAGGGTCCTAAAAAATATACTTGCCATCAGTATTCAGACTTTGCAGTTGGAGAATTTAGTGAAGGGGAAGATGAAAGTCAGGTGTAAGTCTCCACAAAAAAGAGGAGGTACTTAATGCCTCAAGGATAAATCCCCAGGGTCAGATCCATCCCAGGTTGCTGTGGGAGGGAAGGGAAGAGATTGCTGGGGCTTTAACTGAGATTTTTAAATCCTCCCTGACTACAAGTGAGGTTGCTGTTGACTGGAGGACAGCAAATGTGGTCTCCCTTCTTCAGAAGGGCAGCAGGGAAAAGCCTGGTCGTTATAGAGCTGTGCGCCTAACATCAGTGGTAGGGAAGCTATTGGAGAAAATGTTGAGGGAGAGGATTAATGATCACTTGGATGACAGGGTCTAATCAGAGACAGCCAACATGGCTTTGTTAAGGGCAGATCCTGTCTGACCAATTTGATTTAATTTTTTTTGAAGAGAAAATCAAATGTATTGGTGAGGGCAGAGCGGTAGATGTGATTTACATGGACTTCAGTAAGCCCTTTAAGGTCCCACATGAGGCAGGAGCTGGAGCAGCAGTGTGAAGCTTAAAAAAAAGAGCTCTTCTGACTGGCTAATAGAGCTTTTCAAAAAAGCATTTCATGTTGGCTAATTTGGAGACACATCAGCCAATAAAGGGAAGTAGGCTCTAGCAGAGCGGCCATTGTGTGAGTGGTAATCAAGAGGCTTTGGCTCATGAGGCTTTTGGCGAGCAGAGGTGCAGGTAAGGTTCCTTGAATGTCCTTTTTTTGTCTTAGGGCATTCAGATGGCAGTTAAGGCAGTGGCATGCTCCTCCTGCGAAATGTGGGAGATCAGGGAGATTTCCAGTGTCCATGAGGACTTCACCTGTGGGAAGTGTGTCCAGCTGCAGCTCCTGACTGACCATGTGCAGGAGCTGGAGTTGGAGCTGGATGCACTCAGGATCATCCGAGATGCTGAGAGTTTCATAAATATGAGTTTTAGTGAGATGGTCACACCTAAGGTACAGGCAGAAAGTAGTTGGGTGACCACCAGGGAAGGAAAAGGCAGATAGTGCAAGATTCTCCTGTGGCTATTCCCCTTGAAAACAAGTATACAGTTTTGGATACTGCTGGGGGGTGGGAGGTGACTGTTCAGGAGAAGCCAGCAGTAGCCAGGTCTGTGGTGCCAGGACTGTCTCTGATACTCAGTGGGGAAAGGTGAAGGCAGAAAGGACTAGTGTGATAGGGGACATGATATAGTTGTAAGGGGGGGCGGGGGGGTGCGGACAGGAGATTCTGTGGCTGCAAAAGGGAGTCTGGAATGGTGTGTTGCCTCCCTGGTGCCAGGGTCTAGGATGTCACAGAGCAGCTGCAGAACATTCTCAAGGGGGAGGGTGAGCAGCCAGAAGCTGTTGTGCACATTGGCACAAACGATATTAGTAGAGAAATGGATGAAGTCTTGCGGAGTGAATATAGGGAATTAGGAAAGAAATTAAAAAGCAGGACCTTGAGAGTAGTAACCTCTAGATTACTCCCAGTGCCACGTGCCAGAGAGATTAAGAATAGGAGGATATGGCAAATGAATGCGTGGCTGAAAAATTGGTGTAGGGGGCAGGTATTCAGAAGAGACCATTGGGATCTCTTCTGGAGCAGAGGTGATCTGTACAAGAGGGACAGATTACACCTGAACTGGAGGGGGACCGATATCCTGGCAGGCAGATTTGCTAGTGCTACCAGGCTGGGTTTAAACTAGATTGGCGGGGTGATGGGATCCCTAGCAGTAGGAAGGCAAATGAGAGGCTGGAAAGTGATGCAAAAGTCAGTGACAGCAAGTTGAATAGGCATGACAGACAGGGGAATAGCCAGGAGCGAGGAAAGCCTATTGGATTAAATTGTATTTATTTAAATGTGACAGGCCTGACAGGTAAGGTGGATGAACTTGGGGCTTGGATAGCTACGTGGGACTAGGATATTATAGCCATTACAGAAACATGGCTAAGGGAGGGACAGGACAAGCAGCTTAATGTTCTGGGGTACAGGTGCTTTAGGTGAGATAGAGGTAGAGGAAAGGGAGGAGGGGAAGTTGCATTTTTGATTAAGGAGAATGTCACAGCAGTGGTCAGAGATGAAATTACTGAAGGATCATCCAGTGAGGCTTTATGGGTGGAGCTGAGAAATAAGAGGGGGGTGACCACATTGTTGGGATTGTACTATAGGCCCCCAAATAGTCGATGGGAACAAATATGTAGGGAATTTGTGCAGTTATAAGGATAATGGGGTTGTCATAGTGGGGAATTTTAACTTTCCTGACGTAGACTGGGACTGCCATACTGTTAAGGGCTTAGATGGGGTGGAATTTGTTAAGAGCGTTCAGGAAAGTTTCCTTGGGCAATATATAAAGAGGGCAAAGCTTTACCTACTCTTGGGAAATAGGGTGGGGCAAGTGACTGTGGTGCGTTGTGAGACAATTTCGAGGTCTCAAAGGACAAAGACTCTGAACACAGCCTTAGAGTTAAATGATTTATTTACAAAGGTAAATGCGGGGAAAAGGTAACAGGGGCAACACACACACACGCACCAATGATAGCTAGTGTGGGGAAATGGCAACAAGGGTAAGATACACAAACCCACACACAATGAACTGGGTACAAACAATCAAGGAAAAGCAATACGCTACCCGCCACCCCTTCACTCAGTGCAGGCACGGCTCTATGCTACCAGGGATATTAACTAATTTCTCCAGCGCTGTTACGGTTCCTCGGCCTGGAGTGAAGCAGACGCTCCTAACTCCGCCAAACAGTGCACAGCTTATCGACAAGGCATCCCTCGGAGACAAAAGAGAGAGAACCAAGTACATGTGGCACTCTTTATAGTGCGGGAGGGCTGGGGGTCCAGCCCAGGTAGTTCAAACAGGTCAATGGCCTGAGGCCAGTTACAAAGGTGCTTAAAGGGACCAATGGTCAAGTGTGCCCTGATGGGTGGGGTGGAGCCAAACCTTGGTTGACAGTGGTGTGTCTTCGACCAGGTAGGGGCAGTATTGTCACGTGACAGCCACGATCCTCCACAATACAATCCACCCCTCGGAAGTCACACCACTCACCAATCATTACATGGAAATAACTTTCTAAGCCTAAAACCATATGTCAGTATGCAGTACTAGTGAAGGGCAGATGTGCTCTTAATAACCTGGCAAGCACAGCATGATAGCGATGACAATGAGAGCAGTTGCCCAGTGGATGACAGTTGCCCACCATCCCCCCAGGGACCCAAACGGCTACCAGTTTCCCCATGAGGTGTCATGCTGGAGGAGCTGGTCCCTTGCTTTTTGAATTTTGGCCACCGAGTCCCGAATGTGAGCAGCCAAGTTGGTGATGTTGCTGGACTCATCAGGAATAAACGTGCAGCACTCCTTACCAATCACTGCACAGGTACCACCATCTGCAGCGAGTAGGTAATCCAGGGCCATTCGAGTCTGCAGGGCAACCATCCTGATGGCCATCAGCTCAGCTGCTGTCCGCATCAGGGCGTCTCCGGTATGTTGCAGTGCCACTGTCATTTCGTTGGCCAGTGTCTTGAGTATGCTGGCCATATGGATGACCTCATGGGGCAATCGGGCCGTGCCATACGTGGGAAAGGCTATCATCCAGAACCTCTCCACCTCCGTGATGGCCCTCTTGTCCCGATGGCCACTATATGCCGGGTGCTCCCCAAGGTCATCTAGGGCGTGGATACAGGGCACCACAAATGCTGGAAAGCAGCAGCCATACCAGCTCATGGAGAGCCATGGGTAGGCATGGTAGCCACAAATCCAGTGGGTCCCGTTCAAAGTCCAGGGAGCCCCCAGCTTAGCGGCACCATCGACAGTGGTCACTGAGGCACCCGGATACCAGTTTCGCTCGCAGTCGCTGTGGCCAACTGAAAGGGTGGAACCGTGCTCATTTGGGAGCCTGCACTAGCCTGCCTTAGGCTTGCTGAGTGGCTGTGGAATGACCCTGAGAGTCAGTACTTGGGTGGATGTCAATTTGTAGGGAGGGAAATACCAGTTCCTGAAACACCCAGCTCATCGGGGATCGCTGGAAGAGATGTTATGTAGTGGTGAGGGGAGTGGTGGGGGACTGCTATTTGCCCCCCCCCCAACCCCCAAAACAAATATCCCAAACCCCACAGGAGTGAAAAGTCTATGTAAACAGTTCATTTGAAAGTCATCCAGCAGGATCGGTGTATATGACAGAGCTTCACTGGTATGTGCTGGGGTTCAGACGCAAATCCAGCAGTCTGATTTATTAATGGTGCTGGCAGATTCATAGACGGGGCAGACTTTGTTAAGTGTGTCCAGAATGGATTCCTGTCACAGTATGTTGACAGGCCAACTAGAGGGAATGCCATCTAGTATTAAGTAATGAACAGGGTCAGGTGACAGATCTCTCCGTGGTTGAGCATTTGGGGAACAGTGACCACCGCTCCCTAACCTTTAGCAGTGTCATGGACAGGGATAGCAGCAAAGAGGACAGGAAGATATTTAATTGGGGAAGGGCAAATTATGAGGCAATAAGGCTAGAACTTGCGAGTGTAAATTGGGATGACATTTTTGAAGGGAAATGTACTATGGAGGTGTGGTCATTGTTCAGGGATCTCTTGCAGGATGTTAGGGATAAATTTGTCCTGGTGAGTCAAAGAAGGAATGTCAGGGTGAAGGAACCATGGGTGACAAGACAGGTGGAACAACTAGTTAGGAGGAAGAAGGCAGCATACATAAGGTTTAGGCAGCAAGGATCAGGTATGCTCATGAGGAATATAGGGTAGCAAGGAAGGAACTTAATAAGGGGCTGAGGAGAGCAAGAGGGGACATGAGAAGGCCTTGGCGAGTAGGGTTAAGGAAAATCCCAAGGCTTTTTTCACTTTTGTGAAGAGCAGAAGGATGACGAGAGTAAAGGTAGGACTGATTAGAGACAAAGGTGGGAAGATGTGCCTGGAAGCTGTGGAAGTGGGTGAGGTCCTCAATGAATACTTCTCTTCAGTATTCAAGGAGAGGGGCCTTGATGACGCTGAGGACAGTGTTGGTAAGGTTAATGTTCTGGAGCATGTAGATATCAAGAGGGAGGATGTGTTGGAGCTGTTAGAAAATACTAGGACAGATAGGTCCCCAGGACCTGATGGAATATTCCCTAGGCTGATCCGCGAGGCAAGGGAGGAGATTGCTGAACCGTTGGCTAGGATCTTTGAGTCCTTGTTGTCTACTGGAATGGTACCAGAGGATTGGAGGGTGGCAAATGTTGTCCCCTTATTTAAAAAAGGTAGTAGGGATAGTCCAGGGAATTATAGACCAGTGAGCCTTATGTCTGTGGTGGGCAAGCTGTTGGAAAGGATTCTCTAGAGATAGGATCTCTGGGCATTTAGAGAATCATGGTCTGATCAGGGACAGCCAGCATAGCTTTGTGAAGGGCAGATCATGTCTCACAAGCCTGATAGGGTTCTTTGAGGAGGTGACCAGGAAGATTGATGAGGGTAGTGCAGTGGATGTGGTCTACATGGATTTTAGTAAGACGTTTGGCAAGGTTCCACATAGTAGGCTTGGCCGTGTGGATTCAGAATTGGCTTGCCTGTAGAAAGCAGAGGGTTGTGGTGGAGGGAGTGCATTCAGATTGGAGGGCTGTGACTAGTGGTGTCCCACAAGGATCTGCTCTGGGACCTCTACTTTTTGTGATATTTATTAATGACTTGGATGAGGGGGTAGAAGGGTGGGTGTGCAAGTTTGCAGACTACACAAAGGTTGGTGGTGTTGTGGATAGTGTGGAGGACTGTTGAAGATTGCAGAGGGAAATTGGTAGGATGCAGAGCTGGGCTGACAAGTGGCAGATGGAGTTCAATCTGGAGAAGTGTGAGGTGGTACACTTTGGAAGGACAAACTCCAAGGCAGAGTACAAAGTTAATGGCAGGATTCTGGGTAGTGTGGAGGAGCAGAGGGATCTGGGGGTTCATATCCACAGATCCCTAAAAGTTGCCTCACAGGTGAATAGGGTAGTTAAGAAAGCTTACGGGATGTTAGCTTTCATAAGTTGTGGGATCGAGTTTAAGAGCCACAAGGTGATGATGCAGCTCTGCAAAACTCTGGTTAGACCACACTTGGAGGACTGTGTCCAGTTCTGGTCACCTCATTATAGGAAGGATTTGGAAGCGTTGGAAAGGGTGCCGAGAAGATTTCCCAGGATGCTGCCTGGTTTGGAGAGTATGGATTATGAGGAGAGACTAAGGGAGCTAGGGCTTTACTCTTTGGAGAGAAGGAGGATAAGAGGAGACATGATAGAGGTATACAAAATATTAAGAGGAATAGATAGAGTAGATAGCCAGCGCCTCTTTTCCAGGGCACCAATGCTCAATACAAGAGGGCATGGCTTTAAAGTAATGGGTGGGAAGTTCAAGGGAGATATCAGAGTAAGGTTTTTTACCCAGAGAGTGGTTGGGGCATGAGTGCACTGCCTGTGGCGGTGGTGGAGGCAGGTACATTGGTAAAATTCAAGAGATTACCAGATAGGCATACGGAGGAATTTAAGATAGAGGGATATGTGGGAGGAAGGGGTTAGATAGTCTTAGCTGAGGTTTAAAGGTTGGCACAACATTGTGGGCCGATGGGCCTGTATTGTGCTGTACTGTTCTATGATGATATAAGTGACTCTGCACCCTTGGATCTTCTGCCAGAGGCTCCATTCGGCGACTGTCTCACTGGCCGAGACCTGCAATTCAAAAGGGACTCCAGCCTGGTGGGGAGCAAGTGGCAGTGCTTGTTCAGCAGCTTGCTTTGCTGTTTCAAAAGCCGCCTGTTGTTCGGGTCCCCATAAGAATGTGGCTTCCTTATGGGAGATTAAGCCGTGGCACATAGTGGGGCTATGAATATCTAAATCCACCCCTGCATGCCAAGGCTTGACCAGGCACCCCGCAATTTCCTCCACTAGGGTGACTATGTTGGGCTCGGCAGCAGCGAGGTGGGGGCAGACTTGAGGTGTCTGTAGTCCACCGTCATGCGCCACATCCCATTCTTTTTGTGGATGGGCCAGATGGGACTTTTGAAGGGAGAGGCTGTGGGTCTAATGATGCCCTCCCGCAGTAGGGCTTGGATGCCCTCAGCGATATCTCGGTGTCCCCCCGGCACTCTGTACTGTCGGCTACAGACGACCTTGGAGGGAGAGGGAACAAGAACTGGTTCCTGTTTGGCTGCCCCAACCACAACTCTAGCCCGCGTGACCCCGAACATAAACTTGCCCCGGTTAGTATGAAGGGACTGCCCCTTTAAGACATTGATCCCTAGGATACACGCAGGCGAGTCTGCTGTCAACACTGTTATGGGTTGAGGAGGCTAGTTCCCAATGGCCATGCGGATCGTGACTTCTCTCGCAGGGGAAAAAGGAACCCCCCTAACCCCTCTATTTGCATCTGTGTCCCTTTCCACCCAGTGGGGTCACCCGGGATGATGGTGTGTTGGGCACCCATGTCAATGAGTGCCATCCACCTCTGTATGTTCCCCCTTCCCCTATGTACAGCGGGTATATGTGGCCTCAGGTCTCCCGAGCAGGAGAGGGCGATGGAACAAATGCACTGGGACCCCTGGCCTCCCTCCTGGCCACCCCGTGGGTGAAGGTTTCTGCTGGCAGAGATGGGCCATTTTCTGTATCAGCAGGTCTCAGAGCTCAGCCTTGAGGGCAGGAGAGACTGTTTCGAGTGGGGGAGGGGCAGAGGGAGTGTCGGCGGCGGCAGCCCGTGTGGTCTGGAGGTTGGGGGCGCCCCCTGTGTCGGGCTTGCTCCCAGGGTGGTTGTGGGTTTTCCCTTGGCCAGATGTCCCCCTGCAACACTCCTTCTAGAGCGCGTAAATGGCGGAAGTCGGGATCCCATCTTTGCTGGCGCAGTCCACCCCTGCGTGCAGCAGGTCCAAGAAGAGCCATTTGCGCGTAAAACAAGGGGTTGTGTCTCCAGCCCTTGTCTTTTGCCCTATGGACCTGGGTGGGCTTCCCCCGCTGCAAGTACTCTTGTCCTTCCCGGAGGGTGATGGCATACTGCACGTTCTTCCCATTAGCCGGTTCCATGAGGGGCAGGACCACTGGCCTCAAATTGGGGTGTGCGGTGGTGACCAGGTATCCCGTTAGTGCGCTGGTCACCCTGGTATTTTCTAAAGAGTTGCAATCGTGGGCTCCCTCATAAATGCCGGTCACCAGCGCTCACTCCCTAATGACCCTGGTGCCCTCACTGACCATACTCCATTGGGGTTGCCCGTATATATCCCACTCGAGAAGGGTTGGGTAGCGGACCCTCATGGTGGTCACTACCCGATCCCACAGGGTAGTGCCATCCTCAATCCCTTCCTGTGGCGCCCGTAGGGCATTGTTAACACTCTGGTCGGACAGGCTCCACAGGGCGCTCGCTTCCTGGTGAAGGAGGCTCATGTTGGGGGCCCACTCATTCCGCAGTCGGAGCAGCCATGCAGCCAGGTGCTTGCCTGGCCGCTGGTGGTACTGATCCGCCAGCTGGGTCAGCTCCTTGGCTGAGAAATCCTGGGTCCCCGTAGTCTCGGAGGGACCACAGGCACTTTCCCCTGCAGGGGCCTCATCCTGATTCCCCTCTCCTCCCCTCTGTGGCAGACCTGCGACCGCGTGGTGATGAGTCGAGCATGCAGGGGTTCAGGTGGGTAGGGGGGGGAACGGCGGGTGTGATGGGACCCAGGCTCCTTGGGCATCCCTTCCTTGTCAGTATCCATCCATATAGCCCCATCCCCCAGCCATGCATCCAGCTTGTCGCTGTGCTGGACCAGGGCTTGAATTTTGAGTGGGTCCGGCTGCCAGGCAGACTGGCGGGGTGCCTGCGCCTGCTGCAGTTGAATCAGCCTGCAGGCAACCTCGGTATCTCTGGCCTCGAGATCGTTGGCTTCCAGGCAGCCTGTACTGCCTTCTGCAGCATACAGCAGCGCTGCTGAAGCACCTCTTTCTCCTTGTCTTTTTGGAGATACATATCCTGTATCTGGCCAGTAATCCTGGCATCTCAGGAGGGTGGCAACAGCCAGAAGGCACCCCTTTGACTCCCCTTAGCCTTGGGAAACCCTGACCTCTAGAGGATGGTGACCACGTGGTGCCCCAGTTTCTCACCACGGGGGTCTAACTGCTCGACCCAGTCCACTGGTTTACTGTGGTCTGCCAGCATGCTGGCCAAGCTGGCAAATCCCTCGCTATCATCGGTCCACCCAGGAATCATATACTTGGTGCCTGCACTGGCTTTCTTGCCCCTATCCCAGAACATCCCTCCCCGCGTCTGTGTTCAGCCAAGACCCTCGAGACCCTGCTCGCAGCGCCAAATGTTGTGAGACAATTTCAAGGTCTCAAAGGACAGACTCTGAACAGTCTTAGAGTTAGATGATATATTTACAAAGGTAAATGCGGGGAAAAGGTAACAGGGGCAACACACACACACGCACCAATGATAGCTAGTGTGGGGAAATTGCAACAAGGGTAAGATACACAAACCCACACGCAACAAACTGGGTACAAATAATCAAGGAAAAGCAATACGCTACCCGCCACCCCTTCACTCAGTGCAGGCACGGCTCTATGCTACCAGGGATATTAACTAATTTCTCCAGTGCCATTACAGTTCCTCGGCCTGGATTGAAGCAGACACTCCTAACTCCACCAAACAGTGCACAGCTTACCGACAAGGCATCCCTCGGAGACAAAAGAGAGAGAACCAAGTACATGTGGCACTCTTTATAGTGCGGGAGGGCTGGGGGTCCAGCCCAGGTAGTTCAAACAGGCCAATTGCCCGAGGCCAGTTACAAAGGTGCTTAAAGGGACCAATGGTCAAGTGTGCCCTGATGGGTGGGGTGGAGCCAAACCTTGGTTGACAGTGGTGTGTCTTCCGACCAGGTAGGGGCAGTGCTATCATCCGACCAGGTAGGTGTGACAGCCGTGACCCTCCACAATACAGGTGACAGTGGGGGAGCACTTTTGGACTAGTGACCATAGTTCTATTAGTTTTAAAATAGTCATAGTAAGGGACAGAACTGGTCCACAGGTTCAAGTTCTAAATTGGGGCAAGGTGAATTTTGATGGTATGAGACAGGAGCTTGCAAAGGTTCACCAGAGTAGGTTGTTTGCGGTCAAAGGGACCACAGACAAGTGGAAAGCTTTTAAAGGTGAGATAGTGAGAGCTCAAGGTCTGCATGTTCCTGTTAGAGTGAAGGGCAAGATTGGCAGGAGTAGGGAAACCTGGATGATGAGGGATATTGAGGCCCTGGCCCGGAAAAAGAAGACATAGGTCAGATACAGGCAGCTGGGATGAACTGAATCCCTGGAGAAGTATAAGGGATGCAGACGTGTACTCACAAAGGAAATCAGGAAGGAAAAAAGGGCATGAGATAGATTTGGCAGAGAAGATTAAGGAAAATCCAAAGAGATTTTATGTATATTAAGGGAAAAAGTGTAACTAGAGAGAGAATAGGGCGTCTCAAAGAGCAAAGGGGACACCTTTGTGTAGAGCTGCAGGAGATGGACACGGTCCTTAATGAATATTTCTCCTTTGGTTTTACCGTGGAGAAAGACATGAAGACTTTGGAACTAGGAAAAGTAAATGGGGAGGTCTTGGGGATAGTCTGCATTACAGTAGAGGAGGTGCTGAATGTCTTAAGGTATGAAGGTAGACAAATCTCCAGAGCCCGACCAAGTTTATCGAAGAGCACTGCTGGGGGCTAGAAAAGAAATTGCAGGAGCCCTGGCTGAGATATTTGCGTCATTGTTAGCAATGAGGTGTGAGCAAACTGGAGGGTAGCGAATGCTAAGAAGAGTGGCACAGAAAAACCTGGGAACTATAGACCAGTATGTCTAACGTCTGTGGTAGGTAAGTTACTGGAGAGGATTCTGAGGGATAACATATATGTACATCTGGAAAGACGGGGGTTGACCAGGGGTAGTCAGCATGGCTTTGTGAGTGGGAGATCATGTCTTACAAACTTGATTGAGTGTTTTAATGAGGTGACCAAGTAGGTTGATGAGGGCAGGGTGGTAGATGTGGTTTATATGGACTTCAGTAAGGCCTTTTGATAAGGTTCCACATGGTAGGCTGTTCTGGAAGATTAGATCATATGGAATCCAGGGAGAGCTGGCTAATTGTAGACACAATTGGCTTGATGGTAGGAAGCAGAGGGAGATGGTAGAAGGTTGTTTCTTGGACTGGAGGCCCATGACTAGTGGTGTTCCTCAAGGGTCGGTGCTGGGCCCATTGTTGTTTGTCATCCATATCAACGATTTGGATTAGAATGTACAAGGTATGGTTTGTAGGTTTGCAGATGACACTAAAGTAAGTGGTATAGTGGGCAATGAAGAAGGTTATCAAAAATTACAGGGGGATCTTGGTCAGCTGAGTAAGTGGGCCGAGGAATGGCAAATGGAGTTTGATTGCGAGGTGTTGCATTTTGGAAAGTCAAATCTAGGTAGCTCTTTCACAGTGAATGGCGGGGTGCTGGGGAGTGTTGTAGAACAGAAGGACCTTGGAGTACAAGTACATGGTTTACTGAAAGTGGAGTCACAGGTAGACAGGGTGGTGGAGAAGGCTTTTGGTACACTGGCCTTCATCAGTCAGGGCATTGAGTATAAAAGTTGGGAGGTCATAGTGCAGTTGTACAGGATGCTGGTGAGGCTGCACTTGGAGTATTGTGTTCAGCTTTGGTCACCCTGCTATAGGAAAGATGTTATTAAACTGGAAAGAGTGCAGAAAAGATTTACAAGGATATTGCCAGGACTTGAGGGACTGAGTTATAGGGAGAAGTTGAACAGGCTAGGACTTTATTCCTTAGAGCGCAGGAGACTGAGAAATGATCTTATAGAGGTGTATAAAATCATGAGGGGCGTATATAGGGTGAATGCACTCAGTCTTTTTCCAGATTTGGGGTATCAAGAACTGGAGGGCATAGGTTTAAGGTAAGAGGGGAAAGATTTAAGAGGAACTTGAGGGGCAACTTTTTTTCCACAAAGGATAGTATGTATGTGGAATGAGTTGCCCAATGAAGTGGTTGAGGCAGGTATAATAACAACTTTTAAAAGACAATTGGACAGGTACATGGATTGGAAAGGTTTAGAGGGATATGGGCCAAACACTGGCAAGTGGGACTAGCTTGGATGAGGGATCTTGGTCAGCATGGACCAGTTGGGCTGAAGGGCCTGTTTCCGTGCTATATGACTCTGTGGCCTGTTGTATCCAATAGAAATTGACACAGAGGGTGATGGTGGAGGGTTGTTATTGTGACAAGTGGTGTTCCACAGGGATCGATGTTGGGACCTATGCTGATTGTAATATGTGTTTATGATGTAGATGTAGGAGGCACTATCAGTAAATTCGTGGATGGCACAAAGATTGGCAGAATCATGGATAGTGTATAGGATAGTTTTAGGCCGCAGAGTGATATTGTAGTGTTCGTAAAATCGGCTGAGAAATGACAAATGGAATTTAATCCAGATAAAGGCAAGGTGATGCATTTTGGGAGTAGTAATGAGGTAAGGAATGGTAGGGTCTTAGGGAGTATAGAGGAATAGAGAGACCTTGGAGTACAAGTCCATTGATCCTTGAAGGTGACAGTACAGGCGGATAAAGTGGTTAGGAAGGTTTTTGGGATACTTGTCTTCATTGGTCAGGACATTGAGTACAGGAGCGGGGGGGGGGGGGGGGGGGTTTGGTCCAACTTTATAAAACTTTGGTTAGGCCTCAACTGGAGTACTGTGTGCAGTTCTAGGCACCACCCCAGAGGAGGGATGTGACGGTGCTGGACAGGGTGCAGTGGAGGATGTGCCTGGGATGGACTAGTTCAGTTGTGAGGAAAGACTGGAGAAGCTGGGTGTGTCCTTCCTGGGGCAGAGGAGGTTAAAAGGGGACATGACTGAGGCATGTAAAATTACAAGGGATAAAGACAGAGAACTACTTTCCATATCAGAAGTAGATAAACCAGAGGAGATAGATTTAGGGTAAGGGGGAAGAGATTTAGAGGGTATATGAGGGGGACCTTTGGCACCCAGAGACTAGTGAGTACTTGGAATGCACTGCTGGAGAGAGTGGTTGAAGCTGGGTTGCTGACAGCATTTAAGAAGTGGTCAGATGAGCACTTGAAACACTTGGGCATAGAAGGGTAGAGGCCAGGTGCTGGGAGATGGGTTTAATATGGATGGGTGCCCACTGCTCGGTGTGGACGCAGTGGGCTGAGTGACCACTTTCTATGCTGTATAACCCTGACCTTTCATGCTGCATTGTTGTTATAGATTGATGACTGGGAGTGACTCCAAGTGGTGGCATAAATGGTTAATGTGAACTGTCTTCCTTATGGCAGGTGTGGAGCTGTACAAACAAGGGGTGCTGGACAAGTATGGTGTCCAAGTGCTGGGAACCCCCATCACCTCTGTCATGGCCACCGAGGACAGGCAGCTGTTTGCGGACAAACTGCTGGAAATCAATGAGAAAATAGCTCCAAGCTTTGCAGTTGAGACGGTGAGTCACAGATGGAAATCCTTCCCTGCCCTCTCTGTCTCCTCCTCATCCCACGTATCCATCGCTGTTTTCGGCCCCTGTTGTATTGTTTATCACCTGACCAAGCTCTCTGACCCGCCTGAGTCCTGCTCGGGCAGTTGATGGCTGATGTGTTTGTTCTTCATTGTTTTTTCTCCTGCTCCTGGAAGGGAATTACCCTCAACTCAGTGTCCCTCAGAGTATGTGAGTTGTGCTGGAGAGGTCCCTGTGGAGACGCTGACTGAGTTAGGAGGTTTCTGTGATAAATGTCCTGCTCAGGTGCCTGGTCACCCAAAGCCAATAAACACCTTCCATTCTGAGCAGTTGTGTCAGCACAAATCCTGCACTGCAGCTACTGTTCCATTGTTCTGGAGTTTGCCTGATAGTCTGGAAGTGCCATTGCTTTTATACAAGTGCCTGTGTTTCCCACTTAGCGGAGCTGCAGGTTGTCACTGCAGAACTCTGAACACGTCAGATAACATGCCCTGGCACTGTGTGCATTGTTATTCACACAGAATCAGCCAGGTATTTCTGGAAGTATTTGTAGAGTTAGAAAATAGACATAGAACAGTACAGCTCTGGACAGGACATTCAGCCCACGATGTTGTGCTGATCTTGATGCCAATTTATACCAAATGTCCTCCTCCTGTGTATCATCCATATCTCTCCATTCCCTTCATGTTCATGTGTCTATCTAAAAGTGTCTTAAACTCCACCAAAGTGCCTGATTCCACCACTACCCCGGTAAGCCATTCTAGGCACCTACCACTCTCTGCATTCTTAAAAAAAAAACTTGCCCCTCACATTGCCTTTAAACTACCCCCCCAACCAACCAACCAACCTGAAAAGCATGTCCTCTGGTGTTTGACGTTTTTACCTTGGGGAACAGACTCTGACTGTAAGCTATATGTGCCTTTCATAATTTTAAAAACCTCTATCAGGTCTTCCTTCAGCCTACGAAGCTCGAAGGAGAACAACCCAAGTTTGTCCAACCTGTCCTTATAGCTCATACCCTCTAATCCAAGCAGCATCCTGGTGAACCTCTTCTGCACCCTCTCCACATCCTATAATGGGGTGACCAGAACTGCACACAATACTCCAACTGTGGTCTGACTGAAGTTTTATATAGCCGCAGCATGACTTCCTGTAGGTAGGGTGAGGAAATAGATTTAAGGTGAGGGGTGGAGAGGGTTAGAGGGGATCTGAGGAATAAAAATTCTTCCTGAAAGTAGCAATACAATTGGATAGGGTAGTAAAGAAGGTGTATGGCATGCTTGCCTTCATCAGTTGGGGTATTGAGTATAAAAGTCATGTTGCAGCTGTATAAAACTTTGGTCTGAGCTGATGAGGAGGGTATGAGCTATAAGGACCAATTTGGGTTGTTTTCTGTAGTGTTGGAGGCTGACGGGAGACCTGACAGAAGTTTATAAAATTCTGGGAGGCTTGGATAGAGTAGGTAGTCAGAGCTTTTTTCCCAGGGTGGAGATATCAAATACTAGAGGGCATAGCATAGCTATAAAATGAGAGGGGGTAAGTTTAAAGAAGGTTTTTTACACAGAGAGTGGTGGGTGCCTGAAATGGGCTGTCAGGGGTGGTTGTGGAGGCAGATAGGATAGTGGCGTTTAAGAGACATGAACATGGAGGGATATGGATCATGTGCAGGCAGCTGGGATTAGTTTTGGTTGGCATCGTGGTTGGCACAGACATGAGTCGTGCAACATAGAAATAGGCCTTTCAGCCCGTCGAGTCTGTGCCAACCATCAAGCACCATTTACACCAATCCTACTCTGAGCCATTTTACTCTCCCCGCTTTCCCATCAACTCCCCCCAACCCCCCCCCCTCCCCCCCCCCGACTACCAGTGGCCTCCACTCAGGGCAATTTACCATTGTTAATTAACCTACCAACCCCCATTTCCCAACATTGACTGGGATTGCTTTTGTTCAAGGGGCTCAGATGGGATGGAATTTAAGTGCGTCCAAGGATGTTTTTAGAGACTATACGCAGAGAGTCTTTTTAGAGATGGGGCTGTACTTGACCTCATCTTAGGAAATGAAACTGGCAGGTGGTGGTGGTGTCGGTGGGGAACACATTGGGAGCATTCTGTACATTTCATGGGAGTTACAGAAAGAACAAGGCAGGTCCTCATGTTAAGGTCTTGAATTGGGGGAAGGCTGATTTCAGTTGCATCAAAGAGCACCTGGTGAAAGTAGATTGGGAGCAGCTGCTGGTGGGTAAGAGAGTTGGTGAGAATTCAGGGCAGAATAAAGGTGAAAGGCAAAGATGGCAAGATTGGGAAGCATGGGTAATGAAGGATATTGAAGGTTTGGTCAGGAAAATAAAGAAGCATATAGCAGGTGCAGGCAACTGGGATCAAGGAATGTAGAAGGTGTAGGAGAGAGCTTGAGAAAGAAATTAGGAGAGCATAAAAGGGCCCTGAAATATCCTTAGCAAGTAAGATCAAGGAGAACCCCATGACATTCTATTAATGTCTTAGGGACAAGAGGCTGGCCGGGGAAAGAGTGGGTCTCATTAGCCATAGGTGACGTGTCAGAAGACTGGAGGGTTGATAATGTTGTTTCTTTATTTAAGAAGTGCAGCAGGGATAAGCCGGGTAGCTACAGGTTAGTGAGCCTTGCATCAGTGGTAGGGAAATTATTGGAGAAAATCCTATGAGATTGGATTTACGTACATTTGAAAAGGCAGGGACTGATCTGGGATAGTCAGCACAGCTTTGTGTATGGGAAATATTGTCTCACTAACTTGAGTTTTTTTGAGGAGGTATCTAAGGAGATTGAAGACATGGCAGTAGACGTTGTCAATAAGGCACTTGACAAAATCCTGCATGGTAGGTAGGTCCAAAACGTTAAGGTATGTGGGATCCAAGGTGAGCTGGCTAATTAAATGCAACATTGGCTTGGTGATGGGAGGCAGAGTAGTGGTGGAAGGATGCTCTTCTGGTTGAAAGTATGACTCATGGTGTACCACAGGGATCGGTGCTGGGACTGTTGTTGTTTGTTATTTATATTAAGGATGGACCTGAATGTAGGAAGTGTGATCAGTAAGTTTGTTGGTGACATGAAAATTGGTGAGGTGTTCTGGTTGGTGAGGAAGATTGTGTAAGGTTACAGCTGGCCATAGGTCAGATGGAACATTGGGCGGAGCGTTAGCAGGTGGAATTTAATCCCAACAAGTGCAAGGTGATGAATTTCAGGAAGTCAAGTAGAGGTACATAGAACATAGAGCAGCACAGCACAGGAACAGGCTATTCGGCCCACCATGTCCACGCTGAACACAGTGCCAAATTAAACTAAACCAAACCATGCACATGATCCACATCCCTCCATTTCCTGCATTTTCATGTGTCTATCTAAAAGCCTCTTAAATGTCACTATCATATCTGCTTCCACCACTGCCCCTGGCAGCCTCTTCCAGACACCTACCACTCTGTGTCAAACAAAAACTTGCCCCGTACATCTCCTTTAAACTTACCCCCTCTCACCTTAAGTGCACATCCTCTAGTACTTGACGTTTCTACCCTGGACTGTCAACCCTATCCATGCCTCTCATAATTTTATAAACTTCTATCAGGTCTCCCCTCAGCCTCCGCTGCTCCAGAGAAAACAATCCAAGTTTGTCCAGCCTCTCCTTATAGCACATGCCCTCTAATCCAGGCAACATGCTGTGAACCTCTTCATCACCCTTTCCAAAGCCTCCACATTCTTCCTGTAATGGGGCAACCAGAACTGCACACAATACTCCAAATATGGCCTAACCAAAGTCTTATACCACTGCAACGTGACTTTCTAATTTTTATGTTCATTGCCCCAACCAGTGAAGGCTAGCATGCCATATACCACCTTTACCACTTTATCTACCTGTGTTGCCACTTTCAGGGAGCTATGGACTTGGATATCAAGATCCCTCTGTACATCAATGCTCTTAAGGGTCCTGCCATTTACTATGTACTTTCCCTTTGCATTTGACTCCCAAAGTGCAACACCTCACACTTCTCTGGATTAAACTCCATCTGCCATTTCTCCACCCACATCTATAACCTGCTGTATCCTTTGGCAAACTTCGTCACTGTCCACAACTCCACCAATTTTTGTGTCTTCTGCAAACTTACTAATCAGCCCATCTCCAACTGTAACGTGACATCCCAACCCTTGTTGTTCAGCTGATGAAGGCAAGCATGCCATGTGCCTTCTTCACCACCCTTCAACCTGTCTTCGCCACTTTCAGGGAACTATGTATTTGTACTCCAAGGTTTCTCTGTTCTACAAAACTCCCAGGGCACTGCCATTCACTGTATATGTGCTGCCCTAGTTAAACTTTCCAAACTGTATCACTTCGCATTTGTCTTGAGTTAAGCTTCATTCCTTTGCCCACTTTCCCAGTTGATTTAGATCCTGTTGTAACCTTAGACAACCTTCTTCACTGTTCACTATATCACCAGTTTTGATGTCATCTGCAAATTTACTAACCATGCCACCTACATTTTCATCCAAATCATTCATATAGATGACAAACAATTCAGCACCGATCCCTGTGGCAGACCACTGGTCACAAGCCTCCAATCTGAAAAGCAACCCTCCACTGCAACCCTCTGACTCTTACCAGGAAGCCAATTTTGTATCCAATTTGCTATCTTGCCCTGGATCCCATGTGTTTTAACCTTTCAGACCAACCTACCATGTAGGACCTTGTCGAAGGCCTTGCTAAAGTCCATGTAGACAATGTCTACCACCCTGTCTTTGACATTGCTCTTGGTCACCTGCTTGAAAAACTCAATCAAATTTGTGAGACACTATTTCCCACACACAAAGCCATGCTGACCGTCCCTAATCAGTCCTTGTCTTTCCAAATGCAGGTAGGTTCTGTCTCCTAGAATCCCTTCCAATAATTTTCTCACCACTGATGTAAGCCTCAATGTCCTGTAGTTCCCTGTTGCCCTTCTTCAATAAAGGTACAACGTACACATCCTGTGTTTTGGTACCTCACCCATGGCTAATAAGGTGCAAAGATCTCTGCCAGGGCCCCAACAATCTCCTCCTCGTTATGGGGAGAGATTGGATTGCCTGGGTTTGTTTTCGTTGCAGTGAAGGAGGCTGAAGGGTGACCAGATAGAGGTAATTAAAATTATAAGAGGCACAGATAGGGTAGATCGTCAAAATCTCTTTCCCATGGTAGGGGTATCAAAACAAGAAGATGTAGGTTTAAGGAGGAAGGAGTCTTAAAGGGGATCTGAGGGGTAAGTTTTATTTTTTACACAGAGAGTGGTTGATATGTAGAACTCGCTGTCAAGAGGGTGTGGTGGAGTCAGATAGAATCACTGTGAGAAACATTCAGACAGGCACTGCAATAGGCAAGGTATAGAATATTATGGACCAAATGCAGGCAAATAGGATTAGTTGTAGATGGGCAAAAAAAGTTGGCATGGATGTAGTGGGCTGAAGGGCCTGTTCCTGTGCTGTGCAGCTCTGAATCTTTGGGATGAATGTAGTTACTGTTGCATGCAGCAGAAGCCCAACGAGAATGTGCAAACTCCACATGCACAGCACTGGAGGTCATGATTAAACCTGGGTCGCTGGAGCCATGAGGCAACAACTCTACTAGCTGTGTTACAGTGCCATCCTGATGAGGTACTCCCTCATCAACAGTTTCACAAACAATTCCTTCTGTGAGATTGTTCGTGCCACTGTGCACAATAACTGCTCTGTGGTGTGATAGCGGGCATGCCAGTAAATGGTTTGCATTTTTATCAGGTTAATGAGTAACCTGGTGACTGTCAGTAGGTAAAATTTGACTTTTAGAGGGAATCTGATGATGTACATTTGGCAAGTTGTATCTCTGAACCTACAGCTGGAGGACGCCTTCCAAGCAGCAGAAAAGATTGGATATCCTGTCATGGTGAGGTCTGCTTACGCACTTGGTGGCCTTGGTTCTGGTCTGTGCAACAACAAAGAAAAACTCAATGAAACTGCTAGTAAAGTAAGTAACATTTCCTCATTGTATCCTGGATAATGAGAATCTGTGCTTCAGTCCTGTTGGTGAACACAGTTGAGAGTGAATGCTGTGGATTGCGTGGTATGTGTGTTGCTGGGGATTTTGTATCTGGCCTGTGTTTGTAGTTGTCTATGCTGACGGCATTTTGTTCAGGATGATGTTGACTGGGTGTTGAGTCCATTGTGCATATGCTATGAGGGGAGAGGTTGGACAAACTTGGGTTGTTTTCTCTGGAGCGGTGGAGGCTGAGGGGAGACCTGATAGAAGTTTATAAGGTTATGAGAGCCATAGATAGAGTAGACAGCTGGTATCTTTTTCCCAGAGTAGAAATATCCAATGCTAGAGGGCATGCATTTAAGGTGAGAGGGGGTAAGTTCTATGATATCTTTATTAGTCACATGTACATTGAACTACACAGTGAAATGCATCTTTTGCACAGAGTGTTCTGGGGCAGCCTGTAAGTGTTCCCACACTTCCGGCGCCAACATAGCATGCCCACAACTTCCTAACCCGCACGTCTTTAGAATGTGGGAGGAAACCGGAGCACCCGGAGGAAACCCACGCAGACATGGGGAGAACATACAAACTCCTTACAGACAGTGGCCTGAGCTTCCTCTGCTCAGTTGACAGTTAATTCCAGAACTTCTCCAACACCAAGGTTAAACTGACTGAGTTATGGAGAGAGGTTGAGCAGGTTGGGACTGTTTTCCTTGGAGTGTAGGAGAATGAGAGGTGATCTTATGGAGGTGTATAAGATTTTGAAGGGCATAGATAGGGTGAATGCATGCAGTCTTTTTCCCAGGGAAAGGGAATCAAGAACTAGAGGGTTTAATGTGAGAGGGGAGAGAGTTAATTGGAACCTGAAAGGTTTGGAGGAACATGGGCCAAACGCAGGCAAATGGGACTAGTTTAGATGCGAATCTTGGTCGGCATTGACCAGTTGGGCCGAAGGGCCCATTTCCCTGCTGTATGACTCTGTGACTCTATGACTGGTCTGTAGTCACTGGGTTTAACCCCCCCCCACCCCCCAACACCCCACACATTGAAAAAGCGCCATTTACCATCACCCCTGAATCTATAGTTATTTGGGATATTACGGCCAAGGTCTCTGCAATTTCCTCCCTGCTCCCCTATTGGGACCATTTTACAGGCTGCTCGCCTGTCCAGAACATCGGCTATATCTTCCTTTGCAGTAATTCCATTAGCATCTTGCTTGCTAAAGGTGTTAAATTAGAATAATTCACAATTTTTTCAAAATCCTGGACAGACCCATTAAAGAAATGAGTTCAAATCCTGGCATGAAAGTTCATGTAATTAATCGAATCTGGAATAAAGAGTGGTGATGGTGAGACAGAAACAACTGATTGTCATGAGTTCATTAGGTTCACTGACACCCTTTTATGGAAGTGCTGTTCGTGACCCATCTGATTTATATGTGACTCCAGACTCACATATAAGACACTTGTACCACACTGGGTATGGAGATAGGGGACTTCAGATGGATTGCACTGGTTCAAGAAGCAGCACCTTCTCAGAGCAATTGGTGGTGGGTAGTAAATGCTGACCTTGGCAGTGAAGCCCCTGTCATATTAATGAATGAAGACTGTTGTGATAAATTTCCTCCGTCCTTGATTTACTTCCCAAAACGTTGTGCCCAGAGCAGGATGCAATGCTTTAGTAAAGTTGGCACAGTTCCCTTGCTTTGGGAAACTCTGCCTCTGTTTATAAAGCCAGGCACAGTTTTGCTGCTATACTTCTGATGGCAGTTTTCTTTCACCAGGCTTTGGCGATGACCAACCAGATCCTGGTGGAACAGTCACTGCTGGGCTGGAAAGAGGTGGAGTATGAGGTGGTGCGAGATGCTGCTGACAACTGTGTGACTGTGTGCAACATGGAGAACTTTGACCCCTTGGGGATCCACACAGGTAAAGCTATCTGAGAGATGTGGAGGAGAGGAGTGTAAAACAAACTTTGGAGCTTGCCTGCTGTTCTACATTGCAGTAGATTTTCCTTGGTCTTTTCGCTCCTCCCCTGTGCCCTTGGTGCTCTGCAGTGGGCAGCCTATGTTATGTAGTTGTTCAGGATGACACTTGCTAAAGACCACTGCGTCATTTTGCAGACCAGCAGGAGATGGATGACAAGCTCATCCCTGCCACAGCCACCTCAAAAGCAATACGCAGTGGGATTGATTGTATGGCTGTGTAGGAAGGATTAGACTGTGTGAGGGGGCCTTGTTTGAGAGCTGTCTTCACCAGACATTCTGCTGATTGACTCTGATGGTCTGCTTGGGGGACCACCCAACAGGATCCACCATCTCCCTGCCTCGTAGGGCCTCCTCCAGGACATTCTAAGCAGACCACTGCCTGATCGTCTTGTGGTTTCCAATCCACAAATCTCTCTATAAGGGACACATGGCATGGTCCAACTAAATGGAATGTTCATGGAACATAGAACAGAACAGGACAGGACAGGAACAGGCTGTTCGGCCCATGGTGTTATGCCAAACTACTTAAACTAATTATTCTAAATTAAACTAATCCCTACTGCCTGCACATAGTCCATATCCCTCCGTTCTCTGAATATTTATGTGCCTTTCTAAGAGCCTCTTAAATGCCTCTATCGGATGTGCCTCCAACATCACCCCTGGCAACCTGTTCCAAAACAAAAACTTGCCCCACACGTCTCCTTTGAACTTTCCCCTCTCACCTTAAATACATGCCCTCCAGTATTAGACATTTCGACCTTGGGGGGAAAAAGATACTGGCTCTCTACTGTATCCATGCCCCTCATAACTTCTATCAGGTCTCCCATTAGCCTCCATCGCTCCAGAGAAAACAACCCCGGTTTGTCCAACCACTCCTTATTGCACGTGTCCTCGAAGCCTCCTGGTAAACCTCTTCTGCACTCTACAAAGCCTCCACATCCGTCCTATAAGGGGGCAACCAGAATTGAATGCAATACTCCAGATGCAATCTAACCAGAGTTTGATAAAGCTACAACATAACTTCCTGACTCTTGAACTCAATGCCTTGACAAATAAGGGCAAGCATGCCATACGCCACCTTTACCAACCTATGCAGTCACTTTCAGGGGGCTATGGACTTGGACCCCAAGATCCCTCTGTACATCAACACTGTTAAGGGTCCTGCTGATAACAGTGTACTGTCCCTTTACATTTGATCTCCCAAAGTGCAACACATTGCACTTGGCCAGATTAAACTCCATCTATCACTTCTCCGCCCACAAAGAACATAGAACAGTATAGCACAGTACTGGCCCTTTGGACCATGATGTTGTGCCGACCTATATAGACCTACTTCATGATCAATTTAACCCTTCCCTCCTACACAACCTATTACTCTCCATTTTCCTTGCATCCATTTGCCTATCCAAGAGTCTTTTAAATGTTCCTATTGTATCAGCCTCGAATCCACGCAGCCAAGTCTCCATGGATCCCATGCCTCATGACTTTCTGGATGAGCCTACCATGTGGAACCTTGTCAAATGCCTTACTAAAGTCCAGATACACCACATCCACCGCTCTACCTTCATCAATTTGTTTTGTCACCTCCTCGAAAAACTCAATTAGGCTCATGAGGCATGAGCTGCCCCTCACAAAGCCATGTTGACTGTCCCTAATAAGACTATGCTTCTCCAAATGCTCATAAATCCTGTCCCTAAGAATCCTCTCCAATAGTTTACCTACCATTGACGTAAGACTCACAGGTCCATAATTCCCAGGATTATCCCTATTACCTCTCCTGAACAACAGAACAACATTTGCAATCCTCCAATCCTCTGGTACCACTCCTGTGGCCAGGCAGGATGCAAAAATCATCGGCAACACCCCAGCAATCTCTTCTCTTGCTTCCTGTAGTAACCTGGGGTATATCCCGTCTGGCCCCGGGAACCTATCTTTTCTAATGTTTCTAAGAAGCTCCAACACTAACTCTTTCTTAATCTCAACATGGTCCAGTGCATTAGCCTGTTCTATGCTGACCTTACATTTGTCAAAGTCCCTCTCCCTGGTGAACACTGAAGCAAAGTATTCATTAAGGACCTGCCCTACCTCCTCCACCTCCAGGCACATGTATCCCCCTTTATCCTTGAGTGGTTCTACCCTCACTCTCGTCATCCTCCTGTTCTTCACAGTGGGGTAGGTAGGGACGGTCCTTAATGAATACTTTGCTTTACTGTTCACAGAGGAGAGGGACTTGGCGTTTTCCTTAATCCTACTTGCCAAGGCCTTCTCATGTCCCCTTCAAGATCTCCTAAGTCCTTAAGGTTCCTTCCTGGCTACCTTATACCTCAAGAGCCCTGCCTGATTTTTGCTTCCTATATCTTCAGTATGCTTCCTTCTTCCTCTTGAGTAAATGTTCCACTTCTCTTTTCAACCATGGTTCCTTCACCTGTCTCAGTGGGACAAACCTCTCCAGAACCCCATGCAAGTGATCCCTAATCAACCTCCACATTTCTGCTGTGCATTTTCCTGAGAATGTCTGTTCCCAATATACGCTCCCAAGTTCCTGCCTAATACCATTGTAGTTAGCCCTTTCCCAGTTAAATAATCTCCCATATAATCTGCTTCTATCCTTGTCTATGGCTATGCTAAAGGTCAGAGAGTTGTGGTCACTATATCTGCAACTGATCAATATCCTGCTTGTAATCCTTTGGCAATCCTTTGGCAGCACCACCACCAATCCTTGTGTCGCCTGCAAACTTACTAACCCATCCATTAATGTTTTCATCAAAGTCATTTTTATACAGCAGAGGTCCCAGTACGGATCCCTGCAGAACACCACTAGTCATGGATTTCCAGCCAGAATAAGTCCCATCGACCACGACTCTGTCTTCAATGGACAAACTGGTTCTGAATCCAAATAGCCATGTCACCATGGATGCCATGCATCTTAATCTTCTGGATGAGCCTCCCATAAGGGACCTTGTTGAATGCCTTACTAAAATCCATGTAGACATCATCCACAGCTCTACCTTCATCAATCACCTTCATCAGCTCTTCGAAAAGCTCAATTAAGCTAGTAAGACAAGACCTGCCCTGCACAAAGCCAGGCTGACTGTCCCTCATTGGGCTGTGATTTTCCAAATGCTCATAAATCCTATCCCTCAGAATCTTCTGCAATAGCTTCCCTGATGTGAGATGCACCAGTCTATAGTTTGCAGGATTATCCCTATTTCCCTTCTTGAACAAAGGAACACCATTAGGTACTTGCCAGTCTTCTGGGACCTTGCCAAATCATCCTTTACAACACTGATGGTACCTTAGCAGGTAGTGACACTTAGGGTCTTTGCGCACAGCTTGATACAGCCACACACAAGGGATGAGGACCTTGTTGGGTATATGGTTCCCTGCTTTCTTTGGAGATTCTTACTTTGTCCCTCTTCAGACAGGATCCAGTTTAGGTCTCCAGATAAAGTGGAAAGTGTCTCAGGTGTTGCATAGGAGAGTGAGGAAGTGGCCACCCCAGACCGTGTGCAGCAACCGCAGGAGCAGCTTGCAGGAGCTGATGACTAGGTTCTTGCCTACTGTCGAGAGTACTGCTCCCACATTCCCAGTTTTGGCTTCAACCACATGCTCCATCCAGATCTTGTTCTTCCAGTTCTTCTGAACCATGTTTCCAGCACCTTCAGATGATCAGACCTGATGGTGAAGGGGGACAAAGGATCTTGGGACCAAGGAGCACAACCTCACTTTTGCTGTGATTGGCTTCAGTAACAAGGCCAGTTTGAGCCAGTCACAAATGCTCATCGAACTGCAGACCAACAGTGGATCCAAGCAGGGACCTCTTAATGCTGCATCCTGCCTGAAGCTCAGTACAACTGCAGACAGGAGACAGGGGCTTGAATTGCTCAATGTGATTCATCAGGAAGCTTTCAGTTTCCCACTCATTAGTTCAGCCTTTGCTACCCACGTCTGTGTGGAGCACTGGAATCCAACAACAAATTCCCTCCCCAAGTTCTGTATATGAGAGGACAAATGCTTGGGGCTGAGAAGTATGTGGCTTCCATGAGGAAGACTGGGAGAAATGAGGAGTTCCCTGGGTCAGAGAGAGAGAGCCCCTGATTGGGTTGAGTAAAGATGCTGTCTCTGATGTGCTTTACAAGCGCTTTCTGTCCTTGGATCCCATGGTTTTCATTGTCCATCTCCTTGTGTCTTGTGTTTTAGGAGACTCAGTGGTTGTAGCCCCAAGTCAGACCCTGTCCAATGAAGAGTACCACATGCTGCGTGAAACTGCGATCAAGGTGGTGCGTCACCTGGACATCATAGGGGAGTGTAACATCCAGTACGCCTTGCACCCTGCATCCCTTGAGTACTGCATCATCGAGGTCAATGCCCGGTTGTCCCGCAGCTCAGCTTTGGCCTCTAAGGCCACAGGGTAAGGAGGGAGGAGAGGTCTTGACATCAATGTGCTGGTCATTCAGCCCCACATATGCACAGCAGAGTCTCTCTGCTCCATCTGAGCCATCGCCCACCCTTCCAGTCCATCTCTTCCGTTCCACTTCATGTTCCTCCAGCTTCTCCTTAACTGCAATTTTGTTTAATTCATGAACTATTCCTTCCAGGAGCAGTTTCCCACTGTGCTAGTTAGTGACTATATCTGTAGCACTAAGTTCTGGATGTCACTGCAAGTGGAAATGTTTCCTCTGCATCTTCTGTTAACTGAGAAACCCTCCTCACACTCACACCCACACCACTGTTTTCTCGGGAAAATCACCCACCCTTTTTAGGGTGTGTAATAAATGTGTCCTCACCATCCCCAAAATTGAATAAATAAAAAAAAAATTCTGATACATGTGACCTCTCTTTTCATCTTTAATCCTCCTGAGGTAGACTTCAGAGGTGTTGACTGCTCTCCCAAATATGATCTTTCCAAGGTCCTAGACTTCCTAATTTTTGAATTCCATCTTTCTAGATGTGCAGACTAGTATTTGGTTTGCTCCATTCATGACCTTACTAATCTGTGCTGCTGCTTTTACTGATCTTTCTATTTAAACAACTGTGTTCTTAGATTCTTGATTGGTGTAATTGAGATTCTGGGTGAAAATGAGGAAATAATTGGAGTATTTTCAGTAGAGGAGGTGCCAGGAAAACTAATTGATGGGGACTCACCACAATGAGTTTAAGCAGAATGATTGATAATGACAGTAGATGGTTGATGAGGCCACGTTTGGTATATTGTGTTCAGTTTTGGTCACCCTGTTATAGGAAGGTTGCCCTTAAGCTGGAAAGAGTGCTGAGGAGATTTACGAGGATGTTGCTGGGACTCAAGAGACTTAGTTATGGAGAGTAGGTTGCGACTTTTTTCATTGGAGCGTAGGGGAATGAGGGGTAATCTTATAGAGGTGTATAAAATCATTAGGGGCATAGATAGGGTGAATGCGCGCAGTCTTTTCCACAGGGTTGGGGATTCAAGAACAGGAGGGCTTAGGTTTAAGGTGAGGGGGAGAGATTTGTTAGAAATCCGATGGTCAACTTTTTCACCCAGTACGTGGAATGAGCTGCCAGAGGAAGTGGTTGAGGCAGGTACATAAACAACATTTAAAAAGTACATGGACAGGAAAGGTTTAGAGGGATATGGGCCAAATGTGGGCAAATGGGGCTAGCTTAGATGGGAATCTTCATCGACATGGACAAGTTGGGTTGAAGGGCCAGTTTCTATGCTGTTTGACTCTGCGAGAGGATTGACAAATTCCTGAGAGCAGGAACCTTCAATACTGGAGAAAGTAACTGGGAACATTGTACCGCCCTAATGATGTCCTTGACAAATTCTCATGATTTCTTTAGACTGGAAAATTATACCCATCACTCTGCTACATAGGGAAGGCATTGAGACAGGATTTGAGAAATTCCAGACTGATTAGTCTAATGCTGGCTGCTGGGTGAATTAACATCTTACATCAGAAATCAAAAAATTACATAAGTCTGAAATAAAAGCAGAAAATGTTGGAATACTCAGCAGATCAGGCAGCATCTGGGGAGAGAGAACAGTTAATAGCTGAGGATATATTTTTAGAGGGTAGGTCAGCACTGATGAACCTGATTGAATAGGTGGCCAAGCATTGATCAAAGCCATTTGATCCTGACCTGCCTGTGAGTTTGATGGTGAGGGCTCACCAGCTGTTCATCACTTGGAGAGCAGCAGCTGCTCAGTATCCCCTGACCCTGCCAAGGGCTCTCTAGTTCTCAACACATTTTCACCAAAGCAGAAGAATAAAATTCTGATCTCTCTACATTCTGATCTCTCTACAGAGACTAAAGCTATTCAGGCATCATGCTTTAATCTGCACACTTGTGCCTCTGCACCATGAACAGCCTTGTGTCTGGGAATGAAAGCTGCTTTTCTCTGTGTTGTGGTCACCAGTCACTTATTCTGATCATTTCTTCCCCAGATATCCACTTGCCTTTGTGGCTGCTAAGCTGGCCCTTGGCATTCCCCTGCCTGACATCAAGAATGCTGTTTCAGGGAAGACCACAGCATGCTTCGAGCCCAGCCTGGACTACATTGTAACCAAGGTTCCTCGGTGGGACTTGGACCGTTTCCATGGAGCCTCTCGAGAGATTGGCAGCTCCATGAAGAGTGTTGGGGAGGTGAGCAGGTTAACCAACTCCTTTGACAGGTTTCTACATCTGATGGCCTCTTTCTTCCACAGGCCTTTGTGAAGGACAAACTGCCCCTTCTGGACTGAGTTAACATTTACACTGTGGTGGTTATTTAGCTCAAGCCCAAGAATGACAAAGATTATTCAGTCAACAAAGACAGTTAACATAGAACGGTACAACACAGGAACAGGCCCTTTGGCCCACGATGTTGTGCCGAACTAATTAAGTTAAGGACTACTAATTAAACTAATCCCTTCTGCCTGTATATGGTCCATATCCCTCCATTTAGTTAAATTCAACACTTTGATCCATATCTATCAGTGAATTGAACTTAGCAGATGAGGCAGCATCTGGGGAGAGAGAAGCAGTTAATAGCTGAGGTTATATCCTCAGAGAGTAGGTCAACGCTGATGAACCCGATTCAATGGGTGACCAAGCATTGATCATAACTTGAGTATTCAGTGCCTTGGGATCAAAGGTGACTAGCTTTTCACTCTAGTTCTGTGGTTTGTGAGGTTATTCATGAGACCGAAATGGGAACACTGACTCTTCTATTGATGGGGCATGAAGGGCCCAGATGGGTGGTTTCTGAGGTGGTGTGCTCTTACTACTGCTTACACTGGCCTTCTATGTGTTCCTAATGCTTGGACAGGATGTCAACATTGAGCAGTTGTGGTCCACTGATTCAGAATTCAGATGAGTTGTATTTTTTCAAAGATGATGTCCTTGAACTTTTTGCTCTGTCCACCTCCTAATCTCTTCCCATGACAGACCTTGTAATAGGGTGTATATTGCAGGGGTCTAGTGTTGGGAAATAAATGGTCTACCCTGCCCAAAGGAGTTGACTGAGTGTAATCAGGACCTCATAGGTTTAAAGTGAGAGGAAAGAGTTTTAAAGAGGATTTGAGGAGAAGGTTTTTTTTAATACAGAGAGAAGTTGATATCTGGAATCTGCCGCCGGGGTGGTGGTGGAGTCGGCTACAATCACTATGTTGAAGAGGTATTTTGATAGGCACTTGAGTAGGCAAGGCACGGAAAGATACAGTCCTAATGTGGGCAAATGAGATTAATGTAGATGGGTATAAAGGTCAGCATGGACATGGTGGGCCGAAGGGCCGTTTCTATGCTGTACAACTCTGATTCCATTGGGGACGTTGACCTGGGAGAGGACACTGACATTGGTTCACTCACCCTTTCAGAGAATTTGATGGGATCTTTCCATTGCCTGAAGCACCTGATGTGGGTACAGGAGGGCAGGGATCACTACTGTCCATCTGAGGCCTTGATCTTCAGCTACTCTTTTCCTCAATCACACAAAGACTGCGCTGGTGTATCGATGTCTGTCTTTGCTGTGACATGGTTCTTGAATTAGAAGTGGTCCACGTTTCCAAGGGCTCGACATTTATTGTTTGAGAGAGGGGTTCTACAGTGGCTGCTGGTTGGTGAGATCTTGGTTTTGTGGGTGGAAGACCAATCCACTTGAATGCTTCAGTGAATGAGTTGAGGATGTCTCAGACTTTTGCCTCTAAAACTTGTGCGTACGCAAGCATTACTTCCACTGTAACTTGAAGACTAATGTTGGGGTGATGTAGGTTCTGGAGGGAAGGAGACGTGTTGAGCCAGTCTGCCCTATAGGTTTGCCTCACTGCCGCTGGAAGGGTGTTGGAGGTGAGGTGCTCCACTGCACCAAGAAAAACTAAGAGAAGTGTTGGGGCATTGGTGGAGCCTTGTTTGACACTTGTGGATTACAGGAACAAAGACTGAAACAGTAAAGAGGTTGTCTGAGATTACAACAGGATCTAGGTCAACTGGGATAGTGGGCCAAGGAATGGCAGATGGAATTTAACTCGGACAAATGCAAAGTGATGCATTTTGGGAAGTTAAACCAGGGCAGGGCATACACAGTGAATGACAGCGCCCTGGGGAATGTTGTAGAACAGAGAGACCTAGGGGTACAGGTACCTAGTTTCCTGAAGGTGGTGATACAGGTTGAGAGGGTGGTGAAGAAACAAGAAAAACACCAATAATGATGTCCAACAGTTCAACAAAGTAAAGCAATGATGTACACCCACTTTTAGCAAAGAATGCAGAGATTGGGGGGATTGTGGTTAGTTTAGACGACTCCCAGAGGATATAGATCAGTTGCAGATATGGGCGGAGAAATGGCAGATGGAGTTTAATCTGGCTAAGTGTGAGGTTTTGCACTTTGGGAGATCAAATGTGAAAGGACAGTACGCAGTTAATGGCAGGGCCCTTCACAGTGTTGACGTACAGTGGAATTTAGAGGTCCAAATCTATAGCTCCTGAAGGTGGCTGCAGTTTGATAGAGTGGTAAAGAAGGTATATGGCATGCTTGCCTTTATTAGTTGAGGCACTGAGTTCAAGAGTCAGGAAGAGTTGGGAGACCACAGTCAGTGCGGATTGGTAGTAACCTCAAGGATGTGTGCTTAGCCTACTGCTCTACTCTCTCTACACTCATGATTGTGTGACCAAGCACAGTTCAAATGCCATCCATAAATTTGCTGATGACACCACTGTTGTCGGCAGAATCTCAAATGGTGATGAGGAGGTGTACAGGAGGGAAATGGATCAGCTGGTTGAGTGGTGTCACAACAACAACCTCACACTCAACGTCAGCAAGACCAAGGAATTGATTGTGGAATTCAAGAAGGGGAAGTTGGGAGAACACACACCAGTCCTCATTGAGGGGTCAGCGATGGAAAGAGTGAGCAGCTTCAAGTTTCTGGGCATCAACATCTCAGAGGATCTAGCTTGGGCCCAACACATTGATTCAATCATGAAGAAGGCACACCTACTTCATTAGGAGTTTGAGGAGGTTTGGTATGTCACCAGAGGCTCTTGCAAATTTCTACAGATGTATGGTGGAGAGCATCCTGACTGGTTGCATCACAGCCTGGTCTGGAGGCTTCAGTGCTTAGGATCGAAAGAAGCTGTAGAGGGCTGTGGACTCAGCCAGCTCCATCACGGGCACAACCCTCCCCATCATTGAGGACATCTTCAAAGAGGCAGCGCCTCGAGAAGGTGGCATCCATCATTAACCACCCTAATCACCCGGGACATGCCCACTTCACATTACTACCATCGGGGAGGAGGTACAGGGGCCTGAGGACCCACACTCGACGTTTCAGGAACAGCTTCTTCCCCTCCGCCATCAGATTTCTGAATGGTCCATTATCCCATGAACACTACCTCGTTATTCCTCTTTTGCACTATTTATTTATTTTTGTAACTTATAGTAATTTTTATGTCTTTATGTCTTGCACTGTACTGCTGCTGCAAAACAACAAATTTTACGACATATGTCAGTGATAATAAGTCTGATTCTGATTCTGAGTTACGTTGCAGCTTTATAAAACTGTGGTTAGGCTGCACCTGGAGTATTGCATTCAATTCTGGTCACCCCATTATGGGAAGGTTGTGGAGGCTTTGGAGAGGGTGCAGAAGAGGTTTACCAAGTTGCAGCCTGGATTTCAGGGCATGTGCTAAAAGGAGAGGTTGGACAAACTTGGATTGTTTACTCTGGAGTGGCAGAGGCTGAGGGGAGACCTGATAGAGGTTTATAAAATTGTGAGAAGCATAGATAAACAGATGGTATCTTTATCCCAGGGTCGAAAAATCTAATACTAGAGGGGAGAGGGCGAAAGTTCAAAGGAGATGTGCAAGGCCAGTCTTTTTTACACCGAGAATGGTGGGTGCCTTGAATGCACTGCCAGGGGTGGTGAAGAAGGCAGATATAACAGAGGTATTTAAGATGTTCTTAGATAGGCATATGGATATTAAGAGAATGGAGGGATATGGACCATGTGCAGGCAGAAGGGATTAGTTTAATTTTGCATCATACTTAGCACAGACATCGTGGACTGAAGGGCCTGTTCGTGTGTTGTACTGTTCTTGGTTTAATCTCTAGGTACATGGTCTGCTCCAATTATGCTTATTCACAAGTTTTGTGAACGGCCTACTCACAGGGGTGCCAAGGGTAGGGCAGAAGGCTAGTTTAAATAACAAATGTTACATTCCAGTCTAGCTGAAAAGTTACTTTGAAGGTTAAAGTGCAGATTCATCATGTGCTTTGGGACTTGGGTGAAAGACCTGAAGTTTCTTCCAGCTGAGACCTGAGCAAACCAGATGTTAATTGGGTACACCTTGTTTATAGTTTTCTGTAAATCTTGTTTTTATTTTTAAACAAATTCTGCAGTTTGCAATCTGTCAGATTCGAAAATCTTCCTGATTTGAACCAAATACACGTATCTTGTGGAGATGGTAAATGGATCATATAGAGGTGGGGTGAAAATAGTCTGTGTGTCGGACCAACATATTTCTCTCCAGAAGCTCTGGAAGAGAAAGGGTGATTTTAAAATGCAGACCTTGAGTAAAAAGGCACATGACTGGTGTGAGTTCTGAGATGTGTGCTTGCATTGTCCAGGTGATGGCCATTGGCCGCACGTTTGAAGAGAGTTTCCAGAAGGCCCTGAGAATGTGTCACCCGTCCGTGGAAGGGTTTGTCCCCCGCCTCCCCATGAAGAAGTCCTGGTCTGATGACTTCGACCTGCAGAAAGATCTCTCTGTACCATCCATTAACCGCATCTACTCCTTGGCAAAGGTAATGACTTCTCACTGAAACACAGCTACTGCTTGTCACTGGGAGTTCTACTGCAATGTTCCCCAGAGAGATGCTTGTGGTTTTGGTTTTGTGATCCCTGATGCCGGGCTGAAGTGCCTTTAAAAATCAGAGACTTCATAGTAACGATCTGCCAAGATGCGACTCCCAGCAGTGGGTCCAGATGCACTACTCCCAATGAAGTGGGTGGTGACAAGGTTAATGTTCCCTGCTTACATTGGCATATCTTCTTCCAGAGGTGTGTGGAAATCTGGTGTATTCTCTCCACAGAAACCTGTGGAAACTGATGGTCAATGAACATTTTAACCAGAGGCTGATAGATTATCTTTGTGCAAGAGGATCAGAAGATCACAGAACCAAGGCAGTAGAGTAGAGTTGAGATGCATCTGTCACATTCCAGGGAAGGCTGCTGAAGGTGGGTATGTGCAGGGAATCCAGGCTGCCTCATTGTCCGAAATAACTGAGGATTTGCTGATGCACTGTCTACCTAGACAGAATGAACAGAGCAAGCACTTCTGTGTGTCAACCACCGCGCAAATTCACAAAGGCATTCTTGCTCCTTTCACAGCGGTGGTGGGTGCAAAATGCTTGCATTTCCCTGCGGTTACAGATGATTCACTTTGAACATTCTGTCATCTGTGAAGCTGCTTGTATGTTCGGGTTAGATTTAACTGTCAGATAGATGGACTTGTTACTACCATCAGGGAGGAGGTACAGGAGCCTGAAGACCCAAGCTCAATGATTCAGGAACAGCTTCTTCCCCTCTGCCATCAGATTCCTGAATGATCCATGAACACTTCTTTTTTGCACTATTTATTTATTTTTGTAACTTGTAGATTTTTATGTCTTTGTTCTGTACTGCTGCCGCAAAACAACAAATTTCATGTCATGTCAGTGATAATAAATCTGATTCTAACTTGTTTTTGAGGTGATGTTGTAAATGCACAAGTCAGTGTGGCTCCTTCCACCATTCCACAGTCCACATCCCCTTAAAGAGCAGTGATGTTGGTAGTTCAGTGAGTTTAATCACACATTTGAAGCAGATGTTGTGGAAAGCCAGCTTTCTCTCTCAGCATGTGACGGGTGTGGGTACCTCCCTCCCAGGGTCACCCTGCACAGGAAACACAACACTGCTTGTGATCTCCCATGCTACAACAGCAGGGGTCACCCTCTCTCCATGTGGAACCTTGCATTCTATCCTTTAGCTCAGCAGCCATCTTTAACCATATTGCCAAATCCTCTTCCATTCTGTGGGGTAAGAACGCAAAACATTAGAGCACAGGAACAGACCCTTCGGCCCACCACGTCTGTGCCAACCACTATGCCAATCCAACTAATCCTATCAACCTGCATGTGGTCCCTATCCCTCAATTCCCTGCATTTCTCTGTCCAACTTTCCAACTGATCTATATCCTGCTGTATCCTTTGACAACAGTTCGACCCGTAGTCAGCTCTGTCTGTGCTCTTCAAATGTCTCGTCCCGTTTAACCTTAGTTTATGTATTGCTGGACTGAAGAATCCTGAGTCCCAGTGGGAATGTTCCTTGTGACCAGGTGACTCCTCCTGGTTTAGTTTCTGACTTTCACAGCCAGTGAAGATTGCATCCTAACCCTGTCACTTCCCGTGCCATCCTTCTCCTGCCATTTACGTAGGAGCAAATTTATTATTGTTAAAAATATTGTCTCTCAAATTTTGTCAGGAATTCTCTCCCCTCCCATTATAACTGATGGAAACCTAACAAAAGTTTCTGAGAAAGGCTGCGTGAGCCATTCCATGTTAATTGCAATATTCCTGGATGGGCCTTGCTGGGGATATCTGGACTGAGGATACTTCCAACATTCTTTAAATCTTCACTGACTTGGCTGCGAGGTTTTTCCCGTGAAAGGAGATGTTAAGGGATATGGAATGTCTGTCCAATAAATGGCAGAAAGGTTTCGATGCTCTGTACCAACCTGTCCTGAAGGTGGTGTAAGGTATAAGCACTGACGTGAAGCTGTTGGTCTGAAGGGTTGTAGATGCAGTGCAGGAGCAGGACCTTGAAGAGGAGGCGAACCCTTCAGTGATGGATAACATTCAGATTTCATTAAAGGAAGACTAAATTGACTAAATTTGATTTTAAAAAAAGCTCAATTTGGAGGGGGAGATTGAGTCAATCTCAGAACTCAGAGGGAGATATTTCGGGCTTCTATTGAGGGTGGCTCTGATTTGGAAAGTGGTCAAAAGTGGAGCCAATTTAAAGGAGTTTTGACAGCTAACTAGGGGAATCATGGACCTGTTATCTTTGGCACCAGTGGTAGAGCAAGTACCTGTCTGTCTGCATGAAATACCCTGAGAAGAGAACAGTACTGTTTCTGCAACTTTAATCAAAATTAAAACTGATGAAGCTGCAGACTTATGTTGTACAGCTGTTAGCTGCTGAATAACCAAAGGGGAATTAAATGTTAGGGTGTTGGTTTGCGGGCAGTGGGATAATTACCTCTTTTGTGTTTGCCATTCTCTTTACTGAAGATTCAGTCTCACTAGAAACTGATCTGGTGCATGCCTTCATTACCCTTGTCCAGTTCCAATCACCTTTATTAGCGTCCAGGCTTTATTGTTTATTAGGGGTGGGTGGGAAGCCCAAGCATTGTAGTGTGTTGGAGGGCAGAGTTGACAAAGATAATGAAGGGAACACTGTTACTGGGAAGTTCCTGTGCATGGGTCAATCAGGCTGGTCCAGTTGTTGAACTTGTACTGCCCATGTTGTACTGCAGTCATTTGGTTCCTGCTACACGTGTAAAATTTGGTGCTCCTATCTTGTCATTATTGATGTTGTGACGGGGGAGTCTCAAAGCACCATCCCTGGGCAAGAGTGCAAGTCCTAATTGATGCATTTTCACATTCAATATGCAGAGTGGGTGTTTCCCATTCCGTCTCCTCTTCATTCCATTTCCTTCCACACACTAAGTGCAGGCTCATCTGCAGTGCAGTTCCAAGAGTTTGGAAAAAGAACAGAGAATAGTAAAGCACAGGAACAGGCCCTTCGGCCCACAATGTTGTGGCGATCAAATTAAACTAATACTTAAAAGTCTACTAAACTAGTCCTTTTGGAATCCAAGTGGCCAAGTCATTGTGGATCCCATGCATCTTAACCTTCTGGATGAGCCTCCCATGTGGGGATGGTTTTGAACTGACCTGAAAAACCTTAACACTACCTCAGACTGTATCTACTTTTCCTCTCTCCCTCAATCTTGCATTAGTGCTGTTATGTTTATCTTGCACATGTGCAAGTTTTGTATAATTAATTTTAATTTAAGTTTATGTAAACCTATGTTTGTCCTCGTCTTATAATGTGTGGTGCTGCTGCTGCAAAAAGCTAAAATGGCATTTATACCCTGTGTATGTATGCCCCTGACGATAAACGTACTTGATTCAGCCCTAGCGCCGGCATCAAGTAGGAGCAGGTTGTGGAAGCCGGGGCAGGGGGCAGTAGGAGAAAGCTGCCTGTCTGCTGAGTAATCAGCTGTTGATGTTTTCACTTCCACTCCTTCCCCTTGCTCAGTTTCAGACCCAGTCATTTCCTGTCTGAGTTAAAGTGAGAGAGAAAGTATCTTGCTCTTCAAAAGCTATTACTCTTTCCCAGTTCTATTTCACAGGCCAGTCATTTTTGTTTCCCTTTAGTTTTCAGGAACTTTGATGTTTTCTTTATGCAGGGGCTGGGCGTGCATCTGGTTCCTGACTTATAGAAGTGGTACAGCACAGGAGGCCATTTGGCTCATCGAGTCTTTGCCTGCTGTTTGTCACCCACTCTGTTCCATCTAATTGCCTTCTGAAAGCCCAGTTGTATCTGGATCTACCACATTCTCAAGCAATGTGCTGAATCACTGCATAGGTTTTCCCTCACGTTACCACAGCATCTTTTACCCTACCCTTTTAATGCTCTGAGCTCAGGCACTGGTCCCTCTGCTGATGGGAACGACCTCCCTCTGGTTATCCCATCCAAACCAGTCATGGCCTTGTGCAACTCCACCAAATCTTCTCTCAACCTTCCCAAAGCAAATGTCTGCAGCTGCTGACAACCTGAGTTAACAACAGTGACTATTGGGAATACTTGGCTAGTCAGGCAGTAACTGTGGAGAGGGACACAGTTAGTGTTTCAGGTCAATGACTCTTCATCAGAATACCCAATAAAAGATGATGACCAGTCTTCAACCTGAAATGTTAACTCTACATCCCTCTCCACAGATGCTGCTTGACCTTCTGAGTTGTTCTTGCTCCTCTCCACCTCTGCTTAAAGGAGATAACCCTCGATGCTCCAGATGCTCTCTGAAAATCCTTCCGTCTTGCACCCTCTCTATGACCATCAAATCCTCCTTAAAGTGCCACAACCAAAATTCAATACTGTCATGATCAGTCTTTTAGAAAGATTGGGCATAACTTCTTGCTTTCATACTCGCTGCCTCTTATTTTTGAAGCCCAGTAAAGAGGTGTTTTACTTGCCTCTCTCTCAGCCTGCTCATTCACCTTTAAAGGTTTATGTACGTGTACATGCCCTGCTCCTGCCTACCCTGTAGAATTTTGGCTTTGCTCTGTCCTCTCTTTCCTCAGTTCTTCATCAACGTGTAATACCACATGACTTCTGCTCCTTGTCTGCCCATTTTGCCGGCCTGTTTCTGTCGCCTTGCAGTCTGTTGCTATCCTCCTCGCTGTTTCTCACTCCTCTAAGCTTTGTGTTGTCTGCAAGTTAGGTAGTTTTAGTGTGCCCTCCTGTGCCTGTCTGTAATGTAACTTCATGACTGGACAGTGGTTTGGCACTGACTCCTAGGGGACAAGCCTCACTACCTCCCTCCAGACTGCAGAACATCCCTTTACCTCTGCACTCTGACCCTAGGCTGATGCTACTGCTGACCCCCATTAAACCATGGGCCGAAGCTTTGTTGATTAGGCTATTCTATGGACAGACACCTTCTGAAAATGCAGATAAACATTCCCTCGGAGCCAAGTGAGCTGCTTATTTAGGCAAAACCATCTTTACAGTATCACAGCCAGTCAGGCAGTGTTTGTGGTGAGAGAGATGGAGATAACTTCCCAAGTGGATGACCCTTCATCAGAAGAAGCATTTTCTGTCCTGGAACCTCCAGCTTTGTACCATTTGCTTTCACCTTCACCCCATCCAGTACCTCTGCTTCTCCCCTCCACTGAGACCTTAGCAACATTGTCTTCCTTAGTAAAGATCAATATACATTATTCATTAAATATTTCAGCCATGTCCCCAGTCTCCGTGCATCACGTCCAGATCATTAATAAGCCCACTCCTCATCTGATGTCCTGCTTACTGTTCATCTGCTCACAGAAGAATTCTGGCACTATTCTGTGATAGTGAAGGGAGGAATAGGAGGAGATGGAAAATAAATGCGTGGCTGAGAAGTTGGTGCAGGAGGGAGGGTTTTAGATTTTTCAGTCATTGGGATCTCTTCTGGGGTAAGTGGGACCTGTACAGAGAGGACGGGTTACACCCGAACCTGAGGGGGGCCAATATCCTTGCGGCCAGATTTGCTTGGGTGGTTCAGGAGGGTTTAAACTAGATTGTGAGGGGGAAGGGAACCGGAGGAGTAGGTCAGAGGAAGAAGGGGATGGGGAAAATTCAAATCTGACAGGTAGAGAGGCTTTGAGGAAGGAGAAGCAGAGTACAGGCTATAAAAGTAGTAAGGTGGATGGGCTAAAGTGCATTTACTTAAATGCGAGAAGCATCAGGAAAAAGGGAGATGAACTGAGAGCTTGGATTAGTACATGGGACTATGATACTGTGGCTATTATAGAGACATGGCTGACACCAGGGCAGGAATGGATATTGAATATTCCTGGTTTTCAGTGTTTTAAAAGGGATAGGGAGGGGGGGAGAAGAGGAGGAGGGGTGGCGATACTGGTCAGGGACACTGTTACAGCTGCAGAAAGGGTAGATAATGTAGAAGGATCCTCTCTAGAGTCAATACGGGTGGAAGTTAGGAACAAGAAAGGGGCAGTTACCCTCCTAGGAGTATTCTATAGGCCCCCCGGTAGCAGTAGGGATACTGAGGAGCAGATTGGGAAGCAGTTTTTGGAAAGATGCAAAAATAACAGGTTTGTTATAATGGGAGACTTCAACTTTCCAAATATTGATTGGCACCTACTTAGTGCCAAGGGGTTAGATGGGGCGCAGTTTGTTAGGTGTGTCCAGGACGGATTCCTGACACAGTATGTTGACAGGCCGACTAGAGGGAATGCCATATTAGTTCTAGTTTTGGGTAATGAACCGGGACAGGTGACAGATTTCTCGGTGGGTGAGCATTTGGGGGGCAGTGACCATTGCTCCATAACCTTTTAGAATTATCATGGACAGGGATAGGAGCAAAGACGACGGGAAGATATTTAATTGGGGAAAGGCGAATTATGAGGCTATAAAGCGAGAACTTGGGAGTGTAAATTGGGGTGACATTTTTGAAGTATTATGGAGATGTGGTCAATGTTCAAGGATCTTTTGCAGGATGTTAGGGATGAATTTGTCCCGGTGAGGCAGAGAAGGAATGGTAGGGTGAAGGAACTGTGGGTGACGAGAGAGGTGGAACAACTAGTTAGGAAGAAGAAGGCAGCATACATAAGGTGTAAGCAACAAGGATCAGACAGGGCTCGTGAGGAATATAGAGTAGCAAAGAAGGAACTTAAGAAAGGGCTGAGGAAAGCGAAGGGGACATGAAAAGGCTTTGGCGAGTAGGGTTAAGGAGAATCCCAAGGCTTTTTTCTCGTATGTGAAGAGCAGAAGGATGGCTTGGGTAAAGGTAGGTCCGATTAAAGACAAAGGTGGGAGGATGTGCCTGGATGCTGTGGAAGTGGATGAGGTTCTCAATGAATACTTCTCTTCAGTATTCACCAAGGAGAGGGGTCTTGATGATGCTGAGGACAGTTTTGGTGAGGGTAATGTTCTAGAGTATGTAGATATTAAGAGAGAGGATGTGTTGGAGTTGTTAGAAAATATTAGGACAGATAAGTCACTGGGACCTGACGGAATATTTCCCAGGCTGCTTCGTGAGGCAAGGGAGGAGATTGCTGAACCGTTGGTTAGGATCTTTGAGTCCTCGTTGTCCACGGGGATGGTACTGGAGGATTGGAGGGTGGCGAATGTTGTCCCCTTATTCAAAAAAGGTAGTAGGGATAGTCCAGGGAATTACAGGCCGGTGACCCTTACGTCTGTGGTGGGTAAGCTGTTAGAAAGGATTCTAAGAGATAAGATCTATGAGCATTTAGAGAATCATGGACTGATTAGGGACAGCCAGCATGGCTTTGTGAAGGGAAGATCTTGCCTCACAAGCCTGATAGGGTTCTTTGAGGAGGTGACCAGGAAGATTGATGAGGGTAGTGCAGTGGATGTGGTCTACACAGATTTTAGTAAGGCGTTTGACAAGGTTCCGCATGGTAAGCTTCTTCAGAAGGTCAGAGGCCAAGGGATCCAGTGAGGCTTGGCAGTGTGGATTCAGAATTGGCTTGCCTGTAGAAAGCAATGGGTAGTTGTGGAGGGAGTGCATTCGGATTGGAGGGCTGTGACTAGTGGTGTCCCACAGGGATCGGTTCTGGGACCTCTACTTTTTGTGATATTTACTAATGACTTAGATGAGGGGGTGGAAGGGTGGGTTAGCAAGTTTGCAGATGACACAAAGATTGGTAGTGTGGATAGTGTGGAGAGATGTCGAAGCTTACAGAGGGATATTGATAGGATGCAGAGCTGGGCTGACAAGTGGCAGATGGAGTTCAATCCAGAGAAGTGTGAGATAGTACAGTTTGGAAGTACAAACTCCAAGGCAGAGTAGAAGGTAAATGGCAGGATTCTGGGTAGTGTGGAGGAGCAGAGGGATCTGGGGGTTCATATCCACAGATCACTGAAAGTCACCTCACAGGCAGATAGGGTAGTTAAGAAAGCTTATGGGATGTTAGCTTTCATAAGTCGGGGGATCGAGTTTAAGAGCCGCGAAGTGATGATGCAGCTTTACAAAACTCTGGTTAGGCCACACTTAGAGTCCTGTGTCCAGTTCTGGTCGCTTCATTATAGGAAGGATGTGGAAGCATTGGAAAAGGTGCAGAGGAGATTTACCAGGATGCTGCCTGGATTGGAGAGTATGGATTATGAGGAGAGACTAAAGGAGCTAGGGCTGTTCTCATTGGAGAAAAGGAGGATGAGGGGAGACATGATAGAGGTATACAAGATGTTGAGAGGAACAGATAGAGTGGACAGCCAGTGCCTCTTTCCCATGGCACCAATGCTCAAAACAAGAGGACATGGCTTTAAGGTAATGACTGGGAAGTTCAAGGGAGATGTCAGAAGGAGGTTTTTCACCCAGAGAGTGGTTGGTGCGTGGAATGCGCTGCCTGGGGTGGTGGTGGAGGCTGATACATTGGTCAAGTTCAAGAGGTTGTTAGATAAGCATATGAAGGAATTTAAGATAGAGGGATATGTGGGAGGAAGGGGTTAGATAGTGTTAGGTGTGGTTTGAAGGGCGGCACAACATGGTGGGCCAAAGGACCTGTATTGTGCTGTATTGTTCTATGGTTCCGTGGTTCCTTTATGTCTGCAGCCACTCCATTCTCATGTTGATCATTGGCCCAGCCCTTCCAAGGTGTAACCTGTCCATCCAGGCCCTACCTGCGCCACAGCTGGTCCCAGTGCCTCAAGAATCCGAACCCTCCCTCTTGTACCATGCACTAATCTGTGCAGAAACTTGTCCCTTTCCTCCTTCTGTTATTGCTTCCAACTTAGGGCAATAGTAGGCCATCTCCACTATTCAACAAGATAGTGGCTGATTTTCCACCTCCATACTGTATCCCTTGATTCCTCTTCTTTCCAGAAATGTATTGGTCTCCCTTTTGAATGCAGTTAATGACCAGAGCCCCCAAAGCTGTCCGGGACAGAGAATTCCAAAAACATCATTGTCCTGAAGAAGTTTCTCCCCATCTCAGTGCTGAACAGCCTACCTGTTGTTCTGATACTGTGACCCCTGGTTCTAGACACTTCAGACAAGGGAAGCACCCTCTCTGCATTGAGCCTGTTGAGCACTTTAGGAATGGTGTAACATTTAGTAAGGTCACCTCTCATTCAATAGAATGAGGCCCAGCCTACTCAGTCTCTCCTCATATCACCGACCCACCGTACCATGAACCTGTTTTGTGAATTTCCGCTGCACTCCCTTTATAGGAAATATACAGTATCTGTGTTTTTGGTAAGGAGATCAAAACTGTGCACAGTCTCCCAGTGTGTTCTCAAATTATAGTAAGATAATTTTACTCTTGTACTCAAATCCTCTTGCCAACATGCCATTTCCCTATCTAATTGCCTGCTTCACTTTCATTTCAGCCTTCAGGGACACCTAGGTCCTCTGGACTTCAACATTTCCCACACTGGGTGACAGTTTTACTTCCTCCAACCTTGTCTACAACATTCGGTGCTCCCAATGTAGCCTCCTCTACAGTGGTGAGACCAAGCACAGACTGGGTAACCACTATGGGGAGCACCTGCACTCTGTCCACCATGGCTGTCTGGATCTTCTGGATGCCAGCCATTTCAATCTCCCTCCCCATTCCCACAGCGACATGTCTGTCCTTGACCTCCTCCACTGCCAGGGTGAGGCCAAACACCAACTTGAGGAACAGCACCTCAAATTCTGCCTGGGTAGTCTTACAGCCCAATGGCATGAAAATTTGAATTCTCTGATTTCTGCAAACCTGCTTTTCATCATTCCTTTATCTTTCCTTCTGATCCACCCAGGTTCTCTCACACACACCCTTCTTTCTCAATTCTCCACAAACACCCCCCACCCCAGCGCTCAGTTTTGGTTTCCCAGTTTCTTTCCTCACCACCACCCCGTCCTCCGGTCTGCCCATCACTCGCACACTGGGTTCCCTATCCCCTCCCATTTCCCCACTGTTCCCATCTGCCCACCATCCCTTACTTATGTCAGATTCCATAGTCTGCAGCCCTTTGTTGTCTCCACTTATCACCTCTTAGCCTCTGTATCTACCACCACCCTCCCTCCCCCAAAGGACTCCATCTGTCAATCAACCCATCCTCGCCTGCATCCACCTATTGCTGGCCAGCTCCTGCCTTACCCCTCCCCCCATCTCTCTACACTGACTCTCTCCCCTCTGCACACTCAGTCCTGATGAAGGATCTCAACCCAAAATGCTGACTATCCCTTTGCTGCTTACAGATACTGCCTGACTCGCTGAGTTCCTCCAGCAGTTTGTTTTTGCTCCAGATCTCAACATCTGCAGTCTCTTGTGTCTACATTTCCCAATTTTGCACTATTTAAAAAAAATAATGAGCATTTCATTTTGGTTAACAAAATGGATGATCTCCCATTGGACTGTATGTCATCTGCCATGCTTTCTCTGCTCATTCAGCTTGTCCACCTCCCCTCAAAGCGTGGTTCCATCTTCTTCATATTCCCACTTGGTTTTTGTCACCGGAAAGCTTGGACATATGACATTTGATCTTGGCCAGTTAGTTGACAGAGATTGTGAATATTTGGGCCCAGCACCCATCACTGCACCATCCCACTAACACCAGCCTGTGAAGGACCTGCTTATTCCCACCCTTTCTTTCCTTTTGTTAACCAGTTCTAAATTCAGCTCGGCACATCAGCCCCAACTCCAGGTGTTCTCACAAAGCAAGATGATGCTGGAGCATGGCGACTCGTTGCAAGCTGCTCTCTACAGATCTACTCATTACCCTCACTATAATCGTTCCATACTTTTAAATTTAAACACTATGTCATTAATGCACTCTGTACTAACCCAGTGTAACTGCACTATGTAATGAATTGACCTGTACGATCGGTATGCAAGACAAGTTTTTCACTGTACCTCGGTACAAGTGACAATAATAAACCAATACCAGTTCCTTGTTCACCAACTTCCAGTGTGCAATCTCATTGAAAGCCTTCTGAAAATCCAAAGTCACAAGTTCCCCCAACAGACACATCCTCAAAGCACTCCAATAAATTAGAGAAACATAATGTCCCTTCCATAAATTCATGTTGACTCTGCTCACTCCTATAATTATTTTCTAAGTGTCTTGATCTTTTATCCTTTATTACGGATTGCAGCATTTTCCCAACTAGTAATGCTTCTGGCTCTTCTCTTTCGTTCGTAGAGTATCCTGCACCCTCTTCGTAGTGTCCCTAACCCTGACAGCAGAGGAGTGAATACATTGTGGAGGAACTGTGCTGATTGTCTGCCCTCTGAGAACTGCATTTCTGTCTCATGGTGCCATGTTTTAGACTGAACTCCTTTCCAGTCCTCGTCACTGAGAGTGGTGCACAATCCGTATTTACCGCTTCTTCCTATTCTTCCCAATTACTATCCTCAAACATGTCTGACTGCAGGAGGTCACTGCGTAAAATGTATCATCTAGGGAACTTGTAGTCATGATGCCCGGTGATGGCACCAGCTGACCATCGAGCTCTGAGGGCAGTGTGGTGGCACGGCGGGTAGTACTGCTCCCTCAAACTCCTGGGACCCAGGTTCAATCCTGAGCTCGGGTGCAGTCTTTGTGGAGTTTGCACATTCTCCCTGGGTCTCCATGGGTTTCCCATCAGGTGCCCCAGTTTCCTTGCATGCTCCAAAGATATGCTGGTTATTGTAAGCTACCCATTAGTGTAGGTTAATGGTTAAAAAAAATAAAAGTGGAGTTGTTGGGCATGAGAGAGAGAGAGAGAAAGAGAAAGTTGAAGGTGTATAGGGAAATAAGGAGAGGGGGAATGGGACTGATGGGGTTGCTTCCCTGGGAGCCAGCATGGACTGAATGGGCCAAGTGACCTTCTGTATGAGCCCTTGAGCCTGATTACATGTGACACTCCCAGCGTAGGTAACACATTCTGAAGTTCCCACGTGGAGCAGGAATTGGAGGCGATAAAACTCAGCTGTTTGTCCTTTATTTTGAAGACATTTCTCTTCACAACTCTGGAAGTACAGATTATTGTTTTGTTGTCACGAGCTCTCAGTTGCTCTCATCCTTATGTTGTTCTGAATTGGCCGATCGCTGACTGCTGTGGTCTGTTTCTCACTCCACTGCAGGCGTTGCACAGCGGTATCTCAGTGGATGAGATCTATGACCTGACTGCCATAGACAAGTGGTTCCTCTACAGACTCAAGCAGATCGTCACATTGGAGAAAGAGCTCTGCAAGCACAACAGGTAACTGTGCCTAGTGGTGCCATGATCTATCAAATGTTAGTGTCCAGTGACATAGAATATTATAACAACCATTGACACAGGCGTAGATAATAGTGCCATCGATAAGATAATGGGACATCTCATAGGACGATGATCTAACACAGTTTGGGATTTACCAGGACCACTCAGCTCCTGATCTTATTAGTTGACCCAAACATTGCCAAAGAGCTGATTTCCATGCGCAAGGTGAGGATACCTGCCTTTGATGTCAAGGCAACATTTAACTGAGTTTGGCACTATAGAGATGTAGACTGACGATATATTCAAAAGTCAGAGTGGTGTTCAATTTGGGGAGGAACTTAGGGGTGGTGGTGTTCCCCTGCGCCTGCTGCCTTTGTCTTTCTCAGTGCGAGAGGTTTGGGAAGCACTGTTGGTAACTGCAGCGCATTTTGTGAATGGTACACACTGCCAGTTAAGCAGCTGTTTACTCTTGGGTGGTGTTGAGAGGTGTTGGGGCTGCACTCATCCAGGCAAGTGGAGAGTGTTTCTTCACACTCATGAGTTGCATCTTGCAAATGGTAGAAAGGTCTTGAGTGTCAGGAAGTGAGTCACTTGCTGCAGGATCCCCAGTCAATAGTGACCTGCAAGGGGTCGATGGTGGTGACGTTGGCAATTGTGAAGGCATTGAATGAGGAGCAGGTGGTTCGGCTCTCTTGTTGGTGATGATCATTACCAGGCACTTTAGTGGCACAAATACTACGTATCAGCCCATGCCTGAATGTTGTTTAGGTGTTGCTGTGAGAAGAAATGTCCTGCTTCATTTGCTGAGGAGTTGTGTATAGAATTGAACACAATAATTGATGCAGTGTATTCGGGCTTTCAGGTGTCGCACAAGAGATTATTAAAGATAATTAGCGCTTCAAGTGTTGGGGGGAATATTCAGAGTGAATTGTTATTCCCATTAACCTTGCAATAAAAGCAGGATATTTCCAGGTCTGTAGCCCATGACCAGTGAGGTGCTGGGACCCTGGCTGTTCACAATCTAAGTCAATGATTTGGATAATAGGATCAAGTGTGATCTGTACTGTTCAAAGCTAATGACAGTGTGTGCTGTGAGGATGTATGATGTCAAGGGGCTTCAGGAAGATATAGACAGGCTAATCAAATGGGTAAGGACATGACACATTGAACATAAAAGGTAAAAATATGAGGTCATCCACTTTAGAGAAAAAGTAGAGAAGTGTAGTTTTTTTTAAATGTTGAAAGAAATTGGTGTTTAGTGGGGCCTAGGTCCACAAATCACTGAAAGTTACAAGGTAGGTCGAGCAAGTGATTAGGAAGGCAGAAGGTATACAAGACAGCAAGTGGCCTGGTGGGACTCCAGTGACCAAGGTTTAGTCCTAACCTCTGGTGCTGTCCATGTGGAGCTTCCACATTCTCCCTGTGACTCTGTGGATTTCCTCCAGATGCTCCAGTTTCCTCCCATGTCTTAAACATGTACTGATAGATTAATTGGGCATTGTAAACTGCCCTTTAGTATAGGTTAATGGCAAAAAGAATCAAAGGGGAGTTCATGGGCACATGTGCAGTGGTAGAATGAAATAAGGTGTAGGGAAGTCCTGGAGGCCGGCATGTGCTCAGTGGGCCAAGTGGCCTCTTCGTGTATCAATCACCTTGGACAATATAAGAGTTAAGACATTTTGCTCCAATTATATAGGGCCAGATAAGACCAGAGCAGGACTATTGTGTACAGGTTTGGTGTCTCTACTTAAGGAAGGATTAGCTTCAGATAGAGGGAGTATAGTGGTGATTCACTATAGGTCATAGAACAGTACGATAGCGGTGTTCAAGAGGCTTTTAGATAGATACATGAATATGCACGGAATGGAGGGATATGGATCAGGTGCAGGCAGAAGGGATTTGTTTAATTTGCTATTGTGTTCAGTACAGACGTTGTGGGCCAAATGGCCTTTTCCTGTGCTATACATGTACTACGTTCTATGTTCTAGTACAGCACAGGAACAGGCCCTTCAGTCCACCATGTCTGTGATGAACATGGTGCCAAATTAAACTAATCCCTTCTGCCTGCACATGCTCCAGATCCCTTCATTCCCTGCATATTCATAAAAACTAGAACAGTTCAGGCCCTTTGGCCCACGATGTTGTGCTGACGTATATAAACACCTGCTTCCTGATCAATCTAACCCTTCCCTCCTACGCAGCCCATAACCCTCCATTTTTCTTACATCCATGTGCCTATCTAAGAATCTTTTAAATGTCCCTATTATATCAGCCTCTACCACCACCTCCGGCAGTGCGTTCCAGGCACCCACCACTCTCTGTGTTTGGGGGATAAAAAACCTACCTCTGACATCTCCCCTAAACTTTCCTCCTTTGACTTTAAACTGATGTCCTATGGTATTGGCTATTACTGCACTGGGGAAAAGGTGCTGGCTGTCCATATGCCCCTCATAATCTTATATACCTTTATCAAGTCACCTCTCATCCTGTGTCACTCCAAAGAGAAAAGCCCTAGCTTGCTCAACCTTTCCTTATAAGACGTTCTCTAATCCAGGTAGCACACTGGTAAGTCTCCTCTGCACCCTCTCTAAAGCTTCCACATCCTTCCAATATTGAGGCAACCAGAATGAAACACAATACTGTAAGTGTGGTCGAACCAGGGTTTTATAGAGCTGCAACATTACCTTGTGACTCTTGAACTCAATACCCTGACTAATGAAGGCCAGCACACCCTATGCCTTCTTAACCACCCTATCGACTTGTGTGGAAAATTTGAGGGATCTATGGACTTGGACCCCAAGATCCTTCTGTTCCTCTACACTACTAAGAATCCTGCCATTAACCTTGTACTCCGCAATCAAGTTCAGTCTTCCAAAATGTATCACTTCACACTTTTCCGGATTGAACTCCATCTGCCAGATATTCATGTGTCTATCTAACAGCCTCTCGAATGCCACTGTAGTATCTGCTTCCACTACCACCCCTGGCAGCGCATTCCAGGCACCCACCACTCTCTGTGTTTAAAAAAAAATTTTGCTCTGCACATCTCCTTTTAAAGTTTCTCCCTCTCAGCTTGAAGCTATGGCCTCTAGTATCTGACATTTCTACCTTGGGAAAAAGACCAGCCAGGCATTTGCAAGTGATTGAGTCCAATGTCAGTGGCAAGGAAGTTATTGGAAAAAAATCCCACTGCTGTAAGGAGTTTGTATGTTCTCCCTGTGTCTATGTGGGTTTCCTCCAGGTGCTCCAGTTTCCTCCCACATTCCAAAAAGACGTACAGGTTAGGAGCTGTGGGCATGCTATGTTGGTGCCGGAAGAGTGGCAACACCTGCAGGCTGCCCCTAGCACATTCTTGATAATGCAAAAAGACACATTTCACTGTGTGTTTCGATATACATGTGATTAATAAATAAATATCTTAATCTACACTTGGATTGATTGGGATTTACCAAAGATAGTGGCATGGCTTTGTGAGGGGGAGATGCTGTCTTACCAATTTGAATTTTTTGAAGAGGTTACAGGTGCATTGATGAAGGCAGGGCAGTTGATGTAATCTACATGAACTTAAGTAAGGCCTTTGCCAAGATGGTGCATGGGACACTGGTCAAAATGTTAGACCCAAGGGATCTAGTGTAAGTTGGCAAATTGGATCCAAAATTGGCTTGGTAAGTGGAGATCAAGGGTGATGGTGGAGGATTGTATTTGTTATTGGAAGCCCTTGACCAGTGACGTATCACAGGGATATGTGCTGAGATCCTTGCTGTTTGTTACTTCTATTAATGATTTGGATATGAATTGACAGGGTCACAAATGACTCAAAAATTGCTGATGGTGCTGATAGTGAGGATGGTAGTCTGAGATTACAAAATGATTTTGATCAGTTTGGCAGAGCAATGGAAATTGGGTGTGACATTATACATTTTTGGAGGGCTAGTAAGTACTCCATCTGGCCTGATCAATGAATGATTTGCCCCTAAGGAGTACTGATGAACAGAAAGACCTTGATGTAAAGTCCAGAGATTCCCCAGAGTGGCAGCACAAGTAAGTAAAGTGGTGAAGGCGGCTTATGAGATACTTGCCTTCATTAGCCGGGGCACTGAACATAAGAGCAGAGAGGTTTTGATAAGATAAGATTTCTTTATTAGTCACGTACATCGAAACACACAGCGAAATGCATCTTTGCGTAGAATATTCTGGGGGCAGCCCGCAAGTGTCGCCACTCTTCTGGCACCAACGTAGCATGCCCACAACTTCCTAACCCATACGTCTTTGGAATGTCGGAGGAAACTGGAGCACCCGGAGGAAACCCACGCAGTCACGGGAAGAATGTACAAACTCCTTACAGACAGTGGCCAGAATTGAACCCGGGTCACTGGTGCTGTAGTAGCGTTACACTAACCGCTACACTACCGTGCCTGCTGGTACAAGTTTATGAAACCTTGATTCCACCACAGCTGAAGTACTGTCTATAGATCTCATTGTCTCTCTGGAGGGCATGCAGAGGAGATTCACCAGAAGTTTCCTGGGGTGGAGTGTTTCAGTTCTGAGGAGAGACTGAAGAGGCTGGGTTTAATTTCCTTGAGGCGGGGGAGGACGAGATCAGTGGGGCATAGATAGGGTAGATGGTGAGAAGCTATGCCCCATAGATGACATAAGTTGAGGGAAAGGGTAAAAGGTTTGGAGGGAATCTGAGAACTTCTTTTCACCCAGAGGGTGAATGGACTGGAACACACTGCCTGAGGGAGTGGTGGAGGTAGAGACTCTCTCAATACCTAAGGAATTTCAAGGTGAGCACTTGAATCACCAAGGCAGAGAAGACTACAGACCACACACTGGTAAATGGGGTTAATATAGCTGGGTACTTGGTAGTCAGCATCGATCTGGTGGGCTGAAGGGCCTGTTTCTGTGCTGTATGACTCTGACTCTGATATTGAGGGAATCCAGGGATATGGGTTAGTGCAGGAAAGTGGTGCTGATTTAACAGACTGGCCTGGATCTTAACAAATGCTGGAACAGTCATGAGGGGCTGAATGACCTCTTTCTGTTTCTTATGTTTTCAACCAGTACAGACACAATGGGTGGAGTGGCCTTTTGTGCTGTAAACTTACTAGTGTTATATCTAAAGCTGCAGTAGTCCCAATGAAACTTCAACAGGTGTTTTCTACACTTCAGCCAATGTTATGTCCACACTGCTAATGTCTTTTTAGAATTATGTGCTGTGAGAGGTCCATCCTGGTGTGAGTTTGCTGAGGACGCACTTGCTAAAGTCACCTTTATAGTTCCCAGCTCTGCGTCTTAATCCCAGGTTGAGGTTGATTTTCATTTGTCCTTCGACATGGCAGTTGATGGTGGTAAGTGTAGATATAAAGTGAGCTCTCTCTTTGCTGAGCAGCACATCTCCTTTAAACTTTCCCTCTCTCACCTTAAATGCATGTCCTCTCGTATTTGACGTTTCTACCCTAGGAAAAAGATTCTGACCGTCTACCTAATTTTTACCTCTTATAATTTTATAAACTTCTATCAGGTCTCCCCTCAGGCTCCGACTCTCAAGAGAAAACAACCCAAATTTATCTAACCTCTCCTCCCTCTAATCCAGGCAGCATCCTGGTAAACCCCTTCTGCACCATCTTCAAAGCCTCCACATCCTTCCTGTAATGGGGCGACCAGAACAGCACACAGTACTCCAAATGTTGCCTGGAAAGGAAAGGGGCTGAGAGCACATCACACAAACCAGCCACCCCTCCGTGGACTCTGTCTATACTTCTCGCTGCCTCGGGAAAGCAGCCAACATAATCAAAGACCCCTCTCACCCCGGACATTCTCTCTTCTCCCCCCTTCCATCGAAGAGAAGATACAAAAGCCTTTGATTTAGAGAAAGTGAGTGGAGTTACTGAAGTTGTTGAAAGTGAGAAAGAGTTTAGCCAGGCCAGATGGTTGGTGGTGTTAGGGATATTGCTGGGGCATCTGTTCCAGTTACTGGAAAGTAAAACTGCTTACCCTGTGTTTGCTGGTGCTGCACTTTCGGATTTCATCTCCAGCTGGTTCCCTAGAGTCAGAACTTTACAGAATAGAAGGTGGACTTGCACCATTACAAATGTGGCAAGCTTATAAAATGGTTTTCACACCTTCCGGTCCTTTCGCTTCCTATTTCTCTACTTTTTTGTTTCACTTACAGTTCAATAATTTTGTGGCTTCTAGTCCAGGAATTCTAATTCCTAACTGTTTGCTTTTGGTAATCTTAAATTTGTGTTCTGTCGATATTGTCTCTTGTGGAATCAATAAGTCACAATTTAAATATTTCAACTGGAAAGTATTATACTGCAGATGCTGGAAATAAGAAATAAAAACGCAAAATGTTGCAAACAATCAGTGGGCCAGGCAGTGTCTGTGGAAAGAGAAACTGAGTTAGTGTTCAGATTGAAGCCCTGAATTAGACATTAACTCTGTTTCTTTCTCCACAGTTGCTGCCTGACTTTCTGAGTATTTCCAGCATTCTCCATGTTAACACAGGAACATAAATATAGGACAATACAGCACAGGAACAGGTCCTTTGGCCCAACATGTCTGCAACGGCCATGATGCCAATCTTACTAATCCCATCTGCCTGCACGTTGTCTGTGTCCCTCATTTCTTCCCTCCAGTTCATGTGTCTGTTTAGGTGCCTCTTAAACATTGCTATTGTATCTGCTTCCACCACCTCCCCTGGCAGTGTGTACCCTCTGTGTAGCAAATAAACAAACTTGCCTCATAAATCTCCTTTTAAACTTTCCACCTCTCACCTTTAAAACTATGCCCTCTAGTATTTGGTAATCTTCCCTGAACCTACCAGGTTCACTTGGCCGCACTCCCCTGAAACTTGCCAGGTTACTTTACAGTGTTACTGTAAAGCATCTTGTATACAAAAAAAACTTGAATTAAATGTGTGTTGGAGTAAACTACATTCTCAACTCTGCCTTATAACACAGGCCTGCTGCTGGAAGGTTCCATCAATAAAGTACATTGTTTTAAAGTTAATTCTAGACTTAGCATGAAATAGCTGTGATCTCTTCCACTAGTGAAACCATCACTGATGCACTGCTATTAAAGGCAAAACAAGACGGGTTTTCAGACCGCCAGATTGGGGACTGCATTGGCCTCAGTGAACTTGATGCGAGGAAGCTGAGGATGAAGAGGAACATCAAACCACAGGTTAAGCAGGTGGGTGACTCGCTGTTCTCTGCTGCAGTAGAGCTGTGCCCATCACTGGAGAGCATTGTTCTCACCGGTGTGGATTGAGTGAGGTGGAAGGCTCTAGTGTCAGTACACTCCGGCCGACCCAAACATGGGAATGTGTGGACTCATTTAGTCTGTCAGATGTGGGCTTTCTCTTTGCTGTGGTCCTGACTCCCAGTTTACCAACTTTGACTGTTAAAGTTCACTCCATGGCTTTACTCCTCCTTCTTCCCATCCTATGAGCTGCCAACATCCTTGCGCTGCTTTATTCTGACCTCCTTAACCTGGGAACTCCACTGTGGAGAACTCCTGGAATTCCCATCCCATGCCCCTTGCCTTACAAAATGGTGCCTTGAACTTGCCTCTTTCCTCATCGTCCATAAATGGTTGTGTGGACTTCATCATGGGCTGAAGAGCCTCAGACGTACATCAGTTATGTAGAACAGTACAGCTTGGGAGCAGGCCCTTCAGCCCATTGTGTCTGTGCTAACCATAATGCCAATTTAAACATCCCTTCTGCCTGTACATGATCCATATCCCTTCATTCCCTGCCTGTTCATGTATCTGTCTAATGGCCTCTTAAACATTACTATGGTATCTGCTTCCACTACCACCTCTGGCATTCCAGGCATCTACCATTCTCTGTGTTTTTAAAAAAAACTTGTCTTGCAAATCTCCTTTTGAACTTTCCCCTTTCACCTTAAACCTATGCCTTCTAGTATTTGACATTTCTATCCTGGAAAAAATACTTTGACTGTCTACCCTGTCTATGCCCCTCGTAATTTTCTAAACTTCTATCAGGTCTCCCCTCAGTCTCTGACGCTCCAGAGAAAACAACCAAAGTTTGTCCAACCACTCCTTGTAATTAATACTCTCCAAACCAGACAACGTCATGGTGAACCTCTTCCGCACTCTGTCCAAAGTCTCCACATCCTTCCTGCTGGGCAACCAGAACTGCACACAATATTCCAAATGTGGCCTAACCAGAGCTTTACACAGCTGCAACATGACTTCCTAACTTTTATGTTCAACGCCCTGACCACTGAAGGCAAGCATGCCATATGCCTTCTTTACCACTCTATCCACTTGTGTTGTCATTTTCAGGGAGCTGTGGACATTTGTCCCAAGATCCCTCTGTATGTCAATGCTTCTAAGGGTCCTGCCATTTATTGTATACTTTCCCCTTCCATTTGAGCTCCCAAAATTCACCACCTTGCACTTGTCCAGATTAAACTCCATCTGCCACTTCTCTGCCCAAATTTCCAACCAATCTGTATCCTGCTGAATCCTTTGAAAATCTTTCACACTGTTACCAACTCTGCCAATTTTTGTGTCATCTGCAGACTTACTGATCAAACCAACTACGCTTTCAAATTGATGAATATTTCAAACAATAGGGGTCCCAACACTGATATTTGCGGAACACCACCGGTCACAGACCTCCAGCCAGAATAACACCCCTCCACCATTACCCTCTGTCTCTTACGATCAAGCCAACTTTGGATCCAATTAAGCAACTCACCATGGATCCCATGGGATTGAATCAGCATACCATGAGGGACCTTGTCAAATGCCTTCCTGAAGTCTATGTGGACAACACCCACTTTCCTACCCTCATCAATCATCTTCATCACTTCCTCAAAACACTCAAATTTGTGAGACAGGACTTACCCCACACAAAGCCATGCTGACTGTCCCTAATAAGCTCGTGCTTTTCCAAATATGAGTAAATCCTCTCCCTCAGAATCTTCAATAATTTCCTGACCACTGATATGACTCACTGGACTATAATTTCATGGTTTGTCTCTATTGCCCTCCTCAAACAGAGGAACAACATTTTCTGCAACAAACATACCGCTGGAGGAACACAGTGAGTCAGGCAGCATCTTTGCAGGGAAAGGGATAGGCGACATTTCAGGTTGAGACCCTACACCAGTCCTGATGCAGGCCTTGAACTGCAACGTCAACCAGCCCTTTCCCTCCACAGACGCCGCCTGACCTGCTGAGTTCCTCCAGTAGTTTGTTTTTTTTTTGCTCCAGATTCCAGCACCTGCTGTCTCTTGTGTCTCTGGGCAAGATTTGCCATTCTCCACAGTGAAAAATCTTTAGGGAAAGTTCCACGCAGTGATCCACACCCTCCTGGATAAGTGACGGAGGCACACAATTTGGTTTGATGCAGAGAAGCAGGTAGGCTTAGGGCTGCCATTTCTGGCTCACTCTCTCCATGCTCTGCTTTCCTTTACCAGATTGACACCTTGGCTGCAGAGTACCCAGCTGTTACCAATTACCTCTACTCCACATACCATGGACAGGTGAGTGTTACCAAGGCTTTCCTTGGCTTTTATTTGCCAAGTTCCCCTGATCTTGTGACCAAAAGTAGCCGAACTCTATTTCTTTTTCAGGAGCATGACTTGGATTTCAACGATCACGGAATAATGGTGCTGGGATGTGGACCATACCATATTGGTAACTTAAGGCAGAGTTGAACTGCCATTCTGACATCTTTGTTCTTGACCTGATCCCTCAGGTTTCTACCCACTCACAATACTGAAGTAGATTAATAACCACTGGACATCTGGTGTGATTGTGACAATGCACTGGTCCCTCTGTACTTATCTCTGGTAAACTCAGTGCACCCATTAATACGGTGAAGCACACACTCCACAACTGGCACCTCTACTGCCATGTCTGGTTGGGCAGCACTGTTGCTGCTTGGAGTCCATGACAGTCAGCGGTGGCTTACATTCCCGTCATTACATCTAGAATCCCCAGACACTGTCCTACTGCCCATCTAACGATCCCTCAGCAACATCACCTGAAGCCCTGAATTGGCTGCAAGTGCTCATGACACCCAGTTGTCCCAAGCACCAGCTTCTAGTCTGCTTGTAAAACATCCAGTTTTGAAACCATTCTTGTCTGTCCCAGTCTCAACCTTCATGTATTTGACCCACTTTTCTACACCTTTGTCCCTGCCGCTGCTTTTGGGCTCCTGTTGACCAGTCCAGTAACCTCGCTGAGGTCCCTACAAGGGTTAGCTGAACTTTTCCCTTCAGCACAAGTAGCGGAATTTTGTGGGTAATAGCTCTACTGTATCATCTTGCTGTCTTTAACAGACAAGCTGCCAGCTGTGTGTCTCATTAGGTAAGGATCGTTGACTCTGGGTTCTTGGTTATCGTTTCCTCAGTCGTTGTTCCTCTCCACGCGTGGAGCCCAGTGACTGCTGCCTTGTCCACGCACAGAGCCCAGTGACTGCTTCTGGTTTTTGTTTTCCAGGTAGCAGCGTGGAATTTGACTGGTGCGCTGTCTCCAGCATCCGCACCCTGCGGCAACTCGGCAAGAAGACGGTGGTTGTAAACCACAACCCTGAAACCGTCAGCACTGATTTTGATGAGTGCGACAGGCTCTACTTCGAGGAGCTCTCGCTGGAAAGGATCCTGGACATCTACGAACAGGAGGTGAGACAGTAATTCCTCTTCATCCAGAGTGGTGTTCCAGACTGGCCTTGTTAACTGGAGTTGTCCTGCCCTCCTGCACTCTTACAGGAAGATCCAACAAGACCACATCTTCTGGACTGGTCTACGGGACATGTCCCCCTGCCCTGTTATAAGAAGCACATAACACAGATAGAGAAGCTTAATCTGATTATAACGGCTGCAATTTTCATTTGGTCTTGCCCTATCAGAGATATTTCCTTTGTTCTACATACCTATCACCACAAATACTGTACCCCAGCGTTATACAGTGACAGACCCATCCCCACCAGTACTGTACCCCAGTGTTATACAATGACAGACCCGTCCCCACCAGCACTGTACCCCAGTGTTATACAGTGACAGTCGAATCCCCACAGGTACTGTACCCCAGTGTTATACAGTGACAGACTAATCCCCACCAGTACTGTACCCCAGTGTTATACAGTGACAGACCTGTTCCTATTAGTTGTGCACTACTAATTTTGAACAGATCAGTTTAACTTGGATTGAGTTTCACCTACTGTACCTTGTAGGACCATCCCATGTTTCCTAGTCTCTCATTGCCTGTGTACTCTGTAATCCGTTGTGTGAGTTTGTAGTGTGTTGAGCAGTGGGTTGTTGAGTTATTGCACTGTGATTTGTTTCCCTCTCAGGGTTGCAAAGGGTCCATTATTTCGGTGGGTGGGCAGATTCCAAACAACCTGGCCCTCCCCTTGTACAAATACGGTGTGAACATCCTGGGCACCAACCCAAAGCAGATTGACCGGGCTGAGGATCGGTCCATGTTCTCTGCAGTGCTTGATGAGCTCCAGGTTTCCCAGGCCCCGTGGACAGCCGCCAATACCCTGGTAAGTAATTGCAGCGAGATCTGATGAAGAACGTGGGTGGGGTTGAGTCGGGCTCTCTGGGGAAGGTGCCCCTCCTGTTCCTGATTCCCTCGTCCAATAACCACCCAGTTGGAGGCCATTGAACCCATCAGTTCGCTGCCAGCTCCCAGGACAGCAATTCCATCAGTCCCCTATTACCTTCCTGTACCCTTGCACCTTCTCCCTCCCATGGCCATCAACTTCCATTCGATCATTTTTGTCTTTGATCTACACAGAGGGTAATTGAGTGGCCAATTAATCTATCCACACGTTATTGGGACGTGGGAGCAGACTATAGTACATTGTGAAAAATTACTCCGTCACAGGGAGAACATGCAAACTCCACTCACACAGCACCTGAGGTCAGGTCTGAACCCCGGTTGGTGAAGCTTTGAGGCAGCAGCTCTACCAAATGTGTCACTGTGCTGACGATTTTATTCCTCCCCTAATCTCAGTGCCCCTCTGTTTCTGAATCCCTAATCCCTCTGCCTCTATTCCTGAATTCCTAATCTCTCTAGCCCCATTCCCAAACCTATAATCTCACTGTTCTCCAGTACCAAATCCCCAATCTCACTGCCCCTGTTCTTGACTTCTTAATCTCACTGCCTCCCTTACTTACATCTTGATGCTTAACCTCAAATGTGTAACCATTGTTGAGCCATGGGAACCTGCTGTTAAATATTTGGACCTACTAAATCAGAGAGGTAGAAGGAAACGTAAATGAGACATGCTGGGAAGACACGTCAGGTTCCGGTAATTTTCTAGGCGCATTCTGTTGATTGGAGCAGTAATCCAGTGAAACTGTACTCGCCTGTTACCTGGTGATGTGACTCCTGCACTGCTCCGTGTGAGAGGGATGCCTGGTGTGAGCCAATGACCTATTCATTTGCCTGGTGTCTTTTCTCTACCAGGAGGATGCACTGTCGTTTGCGGAGTCCGTTGGATACCCCTGCTTGCTGAGGCCATCTTACGTCCTAAGGTACAGGAGCTGTTATGTCTCTGACAGAACTATTGGCTTCATTTTTGGGAGGAAACCAAACGTCTAAACTCTGGTGTGCAATATCAATTTTGCAGAGATTTGTTTCATAGTATGTTTGCCTTGGTCATAGAGTCATAAAGGACGGACACAACCCTCTCTGCCCAGCTGGTCCGTGCTGACCAAGATACCCATCTAAGATGGTCTCAGTTGCCTGCGTTAGGCCCACATCCCTCTAAACCTTTCCTATCCATGTACCTGTCCAAGTGTCTTTTATAAGTTTTTATTGTACCTGACTCAACCACTTCCACTGGCAGCTCATTCCATATACTGACCACACTTCATGTAAACAAAAAGTTGACCCTTTTAAATCTTTCACCTGTCAACCTATGCCCTCTAGTTCTTGATTCACCAACCCTGGGGAAAAGCCTGAGTGCATTCACCCTATCTATGCCCCTCATGATTTTATACACCTCTATAAGGTCACCCTTAATTCCCCAACACTCCTCTCCTGTTCCTGGTTGTCCTTTTCTGAAAGACTGACTTGTTCCCCCAAGTGACTTTTGTTTATGTGAGTGTCGATGTGTCAGAGGATGGCCCCAGCAGTTGGCTGCACTGTCTGAAGACCTCTTTATTTCCTTGATGAATATCCCACTCTCTTGTAGGATCTGCACAGCTGGTTTTGGACAAGATTGTGAAGGTAGTCCTGATCATTAACTGCAAAGATTAACGGTTAAAGCCTTACACCCACACTTCCCACGGCTTCATCAAATCCAGCTTTGACCTCATGCATTTGAGGTCATGACCTGATAAACTCGGGACCTTGAGTATGTAGGAATAATTGAATGGTATTTAAGGGGATAATGAGGCTGTTGAATGGTGGAACCACTATTGCTGCTGTGTATCTAGATTTTTAAAAGTTTTTGAAATCCACACTGAGCTCTGTCTGGTTGTATAGGACTTTAATGAGGATCCTCTGTCTAAATCAATAAAATGAAGCCACAATAGATTCATGCTTTTCCATCTCATATCAATGATGAAGGTAGAAGGATTGGATTACAGATCTATTGTTGAACTGTTAAATTTAGTGGATGCTGGGAACTTGGAAAATTATGGACATCCTCTGAATGGATCTGAGATTACTTTCAAGTCCCAGATGTTGCTTCTGGTATGTGTACTTCAGACAGGCTTTGCTCCAAGGTAGAAACCTCTGGACCATTGGTAATTGGTTTTTTATTGTCACATGTACCGAAGTACAGTGAAAAGCTTTTGCATGCCTTCCATACAGATCATTTCATCACATCAGTACATTGAGTTAGTACAAGGGGAAAAAAAATAACAATGCAGAATAAAGTGTTACAGTTACAAAGAAAGTGCAGTGCAGGCAGACAGTAAGGTGCAAGGGCCATAATGAGGTAGATTTTGAGGTCAAGAGTCCATCTTATCGTACTAGGGGACCATTCAAAAGTCTATAACAGTGGGATAGAAGCTGTCCTTGAGCCTGGTGGTTCGTGCTTTCAGGTTTTTGTATCTTCTAACCAACGGGAGGGTGGAGAAGAGAGAATATCCGGGATGGTGTTCTTTTGAAGATCCCTTTTTAACACCAGTAAATGGGCTGTATAAATAAATGGCTAAAACAAGTAAACAAGAAATATTATCTTTGCCATTCATGACCTTGGTCTGATTGCAACTTAAATTCTTCCTCTGATCCCTCTAAACCTCTTGTCCACTAGTTTTAAACACCTCTCTATAGGTAAACGTTTCCTGCTATCTACCCTATCTGTGCCCCTTCTAATTTTGTATATATCTCTATCAGACCTCCTCTGCTCCAAGGAAAACAAATCCAGCCTCTCCAATCTCCTCATAACTGCTCCATCCCAGGCCATATCCTGGTGAACCTCCGCTACACCATCTCCAATGCAACCAAGACCTTCTGCTCGTGTGGTGGGAAGTGTGTCGGGTGGGAACGTTAGTGCCAGATGTGTGTGGTTGGGGCTAGATGAGGAAGTGCTGAAAGCTGGTCCCGCTGAGCCCCAGTGGCAACGTGCAGACATTTGATGCTGGTGTTTGGTTTCGTCTCTTCTAGTGGCTCGGCGATGAATGTGGCTCATGACGCTGGTGAGATGAACAGGTTTCTGGCGGAGGCTGCCCGTGTGTCTCAGGTACCTGTTGTCAGTCTGGCCCTCCACATCTCCTCCTATCTTGGTGCTGTCTGTGCTCTTCCTGGTGCTACTATTGATCAGCGAGAACAACCTGCAGCTTTGATTTCTTTGTCTAGAATGTGACAGAAGTGCTTTACTCTGTGGAATTATTCATTCTCTTCAATTCCCAGGAAGTCTACGCCTCTTGATTTGTAAAATAAGACTCACAACATAGGGAGCAGTCAGCTAAAACTTTAACCTACCTGCAGCTTCCTTGTAGCCTGTGGAAGCTCTGGATTCTAGCTGCTGCTGGGAGCAGAGGCTATGAGGAAGGTTGGAGGCAAACGATCCAGGCAATCAGGCGGTATGCAGAAGGCAAAGTTGTAGGTGAAAGGAGAGGTATGGGGATGACTAGGGTACAGGATAGTGATTTACTTGGGAGGCAACCTGTAGATGGTGGTATTTCCAAGTGCTGCTGTCTTCCTCAGAGACTGATTTGGGAGGTGCTGGTGAGTTCTGTAGGTTGCATCCTCTGAAGCCAGTGGTGGAGGGTATGATGGTTGAGGGTGGTGGATGGCTTGCCAATCAAGTCTGTGCCCTAGATAGTGGTGAACTAATGCTGGAGCTGCACTCATCCAGGCAGGTGAAGAGTCCTACATCTTGTATGTTACAATGAGACCACCTCTCATTCTGCAAAACTCAGAATATTATCAATTGCAAGGAAGTCTTGACATCAGTATTTGAGAAAACTGCATTCTGTTATTAAGGAGGAGGTAATAAGGCAATTTAAAAACATTTTTGAACAAGCCGTCATTGGGATGTTTACTGGTCCACCCCCTGTTTTCCGGAGAAATTGTTTTTGGTCATCTTCAGGTACAACAGCATATAGAACATGGAACAGTACAGCACAGTACTGGCGCTTCAGCCCACTATGTTGTGCCGACCTGTATAAACCTACTCCATGATCAATCTCCTACACAGCCCATAACCCTCCATTTTTCTTACATCCATGTGCCTATCTAAGAGTCTTTTAAATGTCCCTATTGTATCAGCCTCCACCACCACCCCCAGCAGTGCGTTCCAGGCACCCACAACTCTTTGTGCAAAAAAAAACCTACCTTTGACATCTCCACTAAACGTTCCTCCACTCACTTTAAACTGATGTCCTCTGGTATTGGCCATTGCCTTCCTGGGGAAAATGTGCTGGCTGTCCACTCTATCTATGCCCCTCATAATCTTACACACCTCTGTCAAGTCACCTCTCATCCTGTGTCACTCCAAAGAGAAAAGCTCCAGCTCGCTTAACCTTTCCTCATAAGACATGCTCTCCAATCCAGGTAGCATCCTGCTAAATCTCCTCTGCACCCTCTCTAAAGCTTCCACATCCTTCCTATAATGAGGCAACCAGGACTGAACACAATACTGGTCTAGCTAGAGTTTTATAGAGTTGTAACATTACCTTGTGGCTCTTGAACTCAATCCCCCGACTAATGAATGCCAGCACACCATACACCTTCTCAACCACCCTATCAACTTTCACGGCAACTTTGAGGGATCTATGCACTTGGACCCCAAGATCCGTCTGTTCCTCCACACTGCCAAGAACCCTGCCACAAGAATCCTGCCATTAACCTTGTACTCTGCTTTCAAGTTCGATCTCCCAAAATGTATTACTTCACAGTTTTCAGGATTGAATTCCATTTGCCATTTCTCCTCCCAGCTCTGCATCCTATCAATGTCCTGTCGTAACCTACAGCAACCTTCTACCCTATCCACAACGCCACCAACCTTCAGATTATCTGCAAACTTACTAACCTATCCCTCCACTTCCTCATCTAAGTCATTTATAAAAATCATAAAGAGCAGGGGTCCCAGGGCATCCCTGCAGAACATCACTGGTCACCGACCTCCAGGCAGAATACGCTCCATCTACTACCACCCTCTGCCTTCTGTGGATAAGCCAATTGCAAATCCACGCAGCCAAATTTCAATGGATCCCATGCCTCATGACTTTCTGGGGAACCTTGTCAAATGCCTTACTAAAATCCATATACACCACATCCACTGCTCTATCTTCACTGATTTGTTTTGTCACCTCCTTGAAAAACTCAGTTAAGCTTCTGAGGCATGACCTGCCCCTCACAAAGCCATGCTGACTATCCCTAATATGACTATGCTTCTCCAACTGCTCATAAATCCTGTCCCAAAGAATCCTCTCCAATAGTTTGCCCACCACTGACATAAGACTCACTGGTTATCCCTATTAACTTTCTTGAACAATGGAACAACATTTGCCATCCTCCAATCCTCTGGTACTGCTCCTGTGGCCAGGGAAGATGCAAAGATCATAGTCAATGCCCCAGCAATCACAGCAGATGGCTACAATTGAGGATTTACTCAACCATGGTTGGACATGGGTTGGGCTGGGTGAAGTGTTGGCTAGACAGAGCACTGCCTTGATTACATCTGCTGAAACCAACAATTTACTTTGAGAGGGGTGAAACTGATTTTAAATCCTCAGTGGAATGGTGGGATTTGAACAAGGGTTCTCTGAACTATTAGTGCATTTATACTTGCTGGGCTGCCAATGATAACTTGCCATTTTGACAGGGAATAAAAGCTTCAGATTGAATGGTAAGTGTGCACATTTCCTGTTTAGTGGCAACAATAAATCCAGTTTAAAATAATACTGCCCATAATGACCTGACCAGACCAGCCCTTAGTGGAGCAGCTGCTGGGACTTGCCTTACTGTGGGGTTGGAAGCTGAGTAGTTCAGCAGGGTCACTGAGATGACCACCTTCTGACCATTCTCACACCCGCCTGGTGAAAACCCAGTCCCTCACTGCCTCTCCCGGCAGTTTGCTTTTCAGTGAACCAGTGCCAGTCAGTTGGCCAACTGGTTGGAGAGCTGTAGTTGAGTGAGAGCCCTTCCTTCCCCAGGGCGTGTGACTCAGTCTGAGACAGCAGGGCGTAACGACTTAGGTGGACTTTGCCCATGAGGTAGGAACTGGACCAAACTTGCTGTTGAAATGTTTGATAGATTTTTCTAACTGCTGCTTCCTCCCAGATGAACCTTCTGTGTCCTGTTTTGTGTGAAGACGGGCATGAGGCCATTCCCCAATCCAACAATGCACGCGGTTGGGTTTCCACACCAGCCATCTGTGAGATGAAGGAAGCGGTCCCATCAGGAAGAGTGGAGGTGATCAACACCTCTCAGCTGAGTAGCCCAGACTCTGCACAGGGCGGGCTGAGTCTCAGGTGACAGACCAATCACCTGGCCAGTCATGTGTGCGGCTGACGTTATGCCTGTGACTCATTGATGAATGGTGCCACTGGGTTACCATTGTGTGATGTTTTGTGTTTATGAATGGTTTCTTTGCCCTCAGTTACCCAAAGGTTCCTGCCACATGTGGCTGTAATCCAAATCCTGCACGGATTTAGCAGGTGAATGTTTCTTGGTGAACATGGAGGGTAAACCAGATGCATTCTGAATCGGGCCATCTCCATCTTCTGAGGCCGTTCAATTCTGAAATAACCTGCAGATAAATTACATTCACTCAGTCACCTTCCTGAGATTCACTATCAGGGCAACCACCACTCTCAGTCACATGGTGTGGGTAGCGGATTTCTGAGGGTGTGTTACAGGGGCAGGAAAGACCAAACATCACTCTGTCCCATCCAGTCCTACTGCCCAGGAGATGTCTGCACAACCAGCAATGGCCATGGCTTTCCATTGGTCTCCTGCTGAGGCTCTGTCCTCCCTACTTCTTAACTGTGCTGAGCTGGACATTCTACCCAGATTGAAACTTACCACTGCTGACACTCACCCTTTGGACTTGCCCATGGCTGAGGGAATGGAGGCATTAACTGTTGGACGAGCTGGAACTCTGCAGGAAAATGGACCTGGCACTGAAAACGGGACACTGCTGGTACCAGCTGCTTGCTTGGGAACACACTATGAGATTCAATACTGCTCACACAAAAACGTCTCTTCTGTTTCCTGCAGGAACATCCAGTTGTCATCACCAAGTTTGTTGAAGGAGCCCGAGAGGTTGAAGTTGATGCAGTTTCAAAGAATGGGAAGGTAAGAAAGAGACTGACTGCATTCAATGTGAAATCTGTGTATAACTTGTGTTTTTCTTGTGAATGCTGCTATTCAGAATCAGATTTATTATCACTGACATGAAATTTGTTTTTATTGCGGCAGCAGTACAGTGCAAAGACGTAAAATTACCATAAATTATAAAAATAAATAAATAGTGCAAATTTATATTATATGATGCTATGTGCCTGTGATGCTGCTGCAAGTGTTTTTCATTGCAACCTGTGCAGACATGGACTTGTGCATATGGCAATAAACTTGACTTTGACTTTGTCGTTTGACTTTGGGGAGATGTAAAAACAGCTCAATGTGTGGTCAGTGTGTAACCTATGGAGCTGTAACAACAGAGCACTGTGTGGTCAGTATGCCATATATGAATCTAACAGCAGCTCCAAGTGTGGTAAATGAGTGACCTGTGATGCTGCAATGACAGCTCAGAGTGTAGTTAATGTGTAACTTGTAATGCTGTAATGGCAGCTCATCCTGTAGTCAATGTGTAACCAGCAGTGATGTAATGGCAGCTTAATGTGCAATTTGTGAAGCAGTAACAACAGTTCAGAGTGTGATCTGCGGAGATGTAACAACAGCCCCACCTCTGATCAGGCCAGGCTTGTGCTGCAAGCTCCTCAGTGCCATAAATGGTACTTAAGCTCCAACCAACCCATTGAAACAGGGTCCTTCCACACACCATAGAACCGTAGAACAATACAGCACAATACAGGCCCTTCGGCCCACCATGTTGTGCCGCCCTTCAAACCACACCTAACATTATCTAACCCCTTCCTCCCACATATCCCTCTATCTTAAATTCCTCCATGTGCTTATTTAACAATCTCTTGAACTTGACCAATGTATCAGCCTCCACCACCACCCCAGGCAGCGCATTCCACACACCAACCACTCTCTGGGTGAAAAACCTCCCTCTGACATCTCCTTTGAACTTCCCACCCATTACCTTAAAGCATTGGTGCCCTGGGAAAGAGGCACTGGCTGTCCACTCTATCTATTCCTCTTAATATCTTGTATACCTCTATCATGTCTCCCCTCATCCTCCTTCTCTCCAATGAGTAAAGCCCTAGCTCCTTTAGTCTCTCCTCATAATCCATACTCTCCAATCCAGGCAGCATCCGGGTAAATCTCCTCTGCACCCTTTCCAATGCCTCCACAACCTTCCTATAATGAGGCGACCAGAACTGGACACAGTACTCTAAGTGTGGCCTAACCAGAGTTTTGTAAAGCTGCATCATTACTTCGCGGCTCTTAAACTTGATCCCCCCAACTTATGAAAGCTAACATCCCATAAGCTTTCTTAACTACCCTATCTACCTGTGAGGTGACTTCCAGTGATCTGTGAATATGAACCCCCAGATCCCTCTGCTCCTCCACATTGCCCAGAATCCTGCCATTTACCTTGTATTCCACCTTGGAGTTTGTCCTTCCAAACTTTACTACCTCACACTTCTCTGGATTGAACTCCATCTGCCACTGTCAGCCCAGCTCTGCATCCTATCAATATCCCTCTGTAAGCTTCGACAGCCCTCCACACTATCCACAACACCACCAATCTTTGTGTCATCTGCAAACTTGCTAACCCACCCTTCCACCCCCTCATCTAAGTCACTAATAAATATCACAAAAAGTAGAGATCCCCGAACCGATCCCTGTGGGACACCACTAGTCACAGCCCTCCAATCCGAATGCACTCCCTCCACAACTACCCTCTGCTTTCTACAGGCAAGCCAATTCTGAATCCACACTGCCCAGCCTCCCTGGATCCCTTGGCCTCTGACCTTCTGAAGAAGCCTATCATGAGGAACCTTATGAAACACCTTACTAAAATCCATGTAGACAACATCCACTGCACTACCCTCATGAATCTTCCTGGTCACCACCTCAAAGAACCTTATCAGGCTTGTGAGGCAAGATCTTCCCTTCACAAAGCTATGCTGGCTGTCCCTAATCAGTCCATGATTCTCTAAATGCTTATAGATCCTATCTCTTAGAATCCTTTCTAACAGCTTACCCACTACAGACATAAAGGTCACTGGTCTGTAATTCCCTGGACTATCCCTACTACCTTTTTTGAATAAGGGGACAACATTCGCCACCCTCCAATCCTCCGGTACCATCCCCGTGGACAACGAGGACTTGATGATCCTAACCAATGGTTCAGCAATCTCCTCCCTCGCCTCATGAAGCAGCCTGGGGAATATTATGTCAGGCCCCGGGGACTTATCTGTCCTAATATTTTCCAACAACTCCAACACATCCTCTCTCTTGATATCTACATACTCTAGAACATTACCCTTGCCAACATTGTCCTCAGCATCATCAAGACCCCTCTCCTTGGTGAATACTGAAGAGAAGTATTCATTGAGAACCTCGCCCACTTCCACACTTCCAGGCACATCCTCCCACCTTTGTCTTTAATCGGACCTACCTTTACTCTAGCCATCCTTCTGCTCTTCATGTACGAGAAAAAAGCCTTGGGATTCTCCTTAACCCTACTCGCCAAAGCCTTTTCATGTCCCCTTCTCACTCTCCTCAGCCCTTTCTTAAGTTCCTTCTTTGCTACTCTATATTCCTCACGAGCCCTATCTGATCCTTGCTGCTTACACCTTATGTATGCTGCCTTCTCCTTCCTAACTAGTTGTTCCACCTCTCTCATCACACATGGTTCCTTCACTCTGCCATTCCTTCTCTGCCTCACCAGGACAAATTTATCCCTAACATCCTGCAAAAGATCCCTGAACATCGACCACATCTCCATAGTACATTTCTCTTCAAAAATATCATCCCAATTTACACTCACAACTTCTCGCCTTATAGCCTCATAATTCGCCTTTCCCCAATTAAATATCTTCCCGTCCTCTTTGCTCTTATCCCTGTCCATGACAATGCTAAAGGTTATGGAGCAGTGGTCACTGTCCCCCAAATGCTCACCCACCAAGAGATCTGTCACCTGTCACGGTTCATTACCCAAAACTAGATCTAATAAGGCATTCCCTCTAGTCGGCCTGTCAACATACTGTGTCAGGAATCCGTCCTGGACACACTTAACAAACTCTGCCCCATCTAAACCTTTGGCACTAAGTAGGTGCCAATCAATATTTGGAAAGTTTAGTCTCCCATTATAATAACCCTGTTATTTTTGCATCTTTCCAAAAACTGCCTCCCAATCTGCTCCTCAGTATCCCTATTGCTACCGGGGGGCCTATGGAATACTCCCAGGAGGGTAACTGCCCCTTTCTTGTTCCTAACTTCTACATTATCTACCCTTTCTGCAGCTGTAACAGTGTCCCTGACCAGTATCGCCACCCCTCCTCCTCTTCTCTCCCCCTCCCTATCCCTTTCAAAACATTGAAAACCAGGAATGTTCAATATCCATTCCTGCCCTGATGTCACGTGCTATCAAAAACTCGCAGGGAACATTAGTATCTGTCCTTTCACACACAGGACCGGTCTGCAATGTGTCCTATAAACTAAACTAGATTTGCTTTATTTGTTCTCTTTATATTAATTTTTGGGAAGGTGCTCTTAAGACAAAGGTGTGGTGAGTCACCTTTGTGATAAAGGTGCTTCCTCAGTGCTGTTGGGAAGACATCTTGCACCCCCCTCCCTCACCACTATCCAGGGACCTAAACAGCCCTTCTGGGTGAGGCAAAGATTCACGTGCACCTCCTCCAACCTCGTCTACTGCATTCGGTGCTCCCGATGTGGCTCCTCTGCAACGGTCATCCTGAGCTCCCAGTTACATGTCACTTCAGCTTCCCTTCCCACTCCCACAATGACCTGTCTGTCCTCTGCCTTCTCCACTGCCAGGGTGAGGCCCATCATAAACTGGAGGAACAGCACCTCATATTCTGCCTATGTGGTCTGCAAACCAATGGTATGGATATTGAGTTTTCCAATTTCTCCTGTGTTCTCCCCCACTGTCCCCCTTTCCGGCCGATCCACCACTTGTTCTCCCATTTTGCTTCCCTTTCCCATCACTCAATCTATAAGAGAAGATATAATAAGATTTCTCTATTAGTCACATGTACATTGAAACACACAATGAAATGCATCTTTTGCGTAGAGTGTTCTGGGGGCAGCCCGCAAGTGTATGCCCACAACTCCCTAACCCCTACGTCTTTTTTGGGAATGTTGGAGGAAACCGCAGCACCTGGAAGAAACCCATGCAGACGCGGGGAGAACGTACAAACTCACAGACAGCGGCCACAATTGAACCCAGGTCGCTGGTGCTATAATAGTGTTATGCTAATTGCTACACTACCGTGCCTGCCCATTCCCCTCCTGGTTCCATTCACACACTACCCACACACAGTTCAATCACTGGATCCCCCACCCCCCTCCCCCTCCCCACCCCTCCCACATCTGGTTCTGGTTCCACCTGCCCTTCACCTCTCCCCTAATGGTCCCTGTTCTCACCTCTTACTTAGTCCAGCACTTTGTGTTCCTGCTTATCTCCTTCCAGCAACTCTCCATCTTCACCCTCCCTTTCCCCCACCTGCCCATCTGCCTTTTTTATTCTTTTCCTTCACTGTTTCCATCTATCACCCACCTGCCTCTGCCTCCCAACTCCACACCTCCCTCTCCCCCACCTGGCTCCACCAACCCATCATCTTTCACCCCTCCTTAGTCCACCAATCGCCTCTTCCCATCTCTTTATACTGGCCATCTCCCCTCTCATTCCTGATGCAGGGTTTCAACCAGAAACATCGAGAATTCTGTCCCCCCACAGATGCTGCTCGACTCACTGGGTTCTGTTGGGGAGGGAGCTGCAGGATTTAGACCCAGCAATACTTCCAGGTCAGGATTGTTTGCAAATTTGGGGGGGTGGGCAGAAGGAACCTGCTGGTAGTGGTGGTGTTCCCATGCTCCTTCTTGGTGGTTAAGGTCAGAGGTTTGGGCAGTGCTGCATTTTGTAGGTGGTACACACTGCACTAATTGGATGCTTGTGGTGGAGAGAAAAAGTAAATTGGTAACACACGCAAAATGCTGGAGGAACTCAGTGGGTCAGGCAGCATCTATGGAGGGAAATACAGTCAACGTTTCAGGTCGAGACCCTTCATCAGGACTGGTAATTTACAGTAAATTGGTAAATTGGTTTATTATTGTCATATGTACTGAGGTACAGTGAAAAAATTATCTTGCATACAGATCAATTCATTACAACAGTGCACTGAAGATATACAAGGGAAAACAATAACAGAATGCAGAATAAAGTGGAACAGTTACAGAGAAAGTGCAATGCAGGCAGATAATAAGGTGCAAGACCATAACAAGGTAGATTGTGAGGTCAAGAATCCATGTTATTGTACTAGGGGAACGTTCAATAGTCTTATAACAGTGGAATAGAAACTGACCTTGAGCCTGGTGGTACGTGCTTTAAGGCTTTTGTATCTTCTACTCGATGGGAGGGGGGAGAAGAGAGAATGTCTGGGGTGGGAGGGGTCTTTGATTATGTTGGCTGGTTTACCAAGCCAACGACAAGTGTAGACAGAGTCCATGGAGGGGAGACTAGATTCCATGATGTGCTGAGCTGAGCTGTGTCCACAACCCTCTGCAATTTCTTGTGGCCATGCACAGAGCAGTTGCCGTACCAAGCCATGGTGTATCCGGATAGGATGCTTTCTATGGTACATAGATAAAAAGTGTTTAGGTGCATGAGAAAAAAATGTGGAAGAAGTATCGATGTTATCAACTACTTTATTCTGGGTGATACTGAGTTTCTTGAGTGTTGTTGGAGCAAGTGGAGACAGTTCCATTATAAACCTGACAGGCTTTGTAGTTAGAGAAAAAGCCAAGGGCGCTCAGGAGGTGAGTAATTCTGCAAAGGGGAACCAATCTGTAACCTGCCCTTCAGGCCGCAGTGTATACGTGTCTGGTATGGTTGAGTCTCTGGTCAGTGGTGACCCCTGACCACGCATTCTTTTTTTAAGTTCATATTTACACCAAATGCATTTTGATTTTCAATGTCAAGGTTAAGAGGTTAGACTCTCTCTTGTTGGAGATGGTCACTGTATGGCACTTTTGGGGTTGAATATTATCTGCAGCTTATCAATCCATGCCTGAATGTTGTCTAGGTCTTGCTGCATGCAGGCATGGGCTGTTTCATTTGCTGAGCAGTTATAGAGTTCATAGAGTTATACAGCATGGAACAGGCCCTTCAGCCCAAGGGTCCATGCCAACCAAGATGGCCCATCCAATCTAGTCCCATTTGCCCGCATTTGGCCCACATCCCTCTAAACCTTTTCAATCCACATATCTGTCCAACTGTCTTTTAAAAATTGTTATTGTACCTGCCCCAACCACTTCCTCTGGCAGCTGATTCTATATGCATACCACCTTTTGTGTATGAAAACAAGAAGTTGCCTTTGAAGTTCCCATTAAATCTTTCCCCTCTTACTTTAAACCTGTGCCTTCTCGTTCTTGATTTCCCAACCCTGGGGAAAAGACTGAGTGCATTCACCTGATTTATGCTCCTCATGATTTTATACACCTCTATAAGATCACTTCTCAGTCTCCTGCACTCTAAGGAATAAAGTCCTAGCCTGTCCAACTTCTTCCTCAGTCCCTCAAGTGCTGGCAGTGTCCTTGTAAATCTTTTCTGCACTCTTTCCAGTTTAATAACATCTTTCCTGTAGCAGGGTGACCAAAACTGAATATAATATTCCAAGTGCGGCCTCACCAGCATCCTGTACAACCGCACCATGACCTCCCAATTTTTATACTCAATGCCCTGACTTATGAAGGCCAGCATGCCAAAAGCTGCCTTCACCACCCTGTCTACCTGCAGCGTCACTTTCAGTGAACCATGTACCTGTACTCCAAGGTTCCTCTGTTCTACATCACTCCCCAGGGCCGGGCCATTCACTGTGAAAGAGCTACCTGGATTTGACTTTCCGAAATGCAACATCTCACACTTATCCGAATTAAACTCCATTTGCCATTCCTTGGCCCTCTTACTCAGCTGATCAAGATCCCCTGTAATTTTTGATAACTTTCTTCATTGTCCACAATACCACTTATTTTAGTGCCATATGCAAACTTATTGTATGTGCTATATAATGCCTTGTACATTCTTATCCAAATCGTTGATATAGAGGACAAACAATGGGCCCGGCACCAACCCCTCTAGACACACCTCTAGTCACGGGCCTCTAGTCCGAGAAGGAACCTTCCACCATCACCCTCTGCTTTCCACTATCAATGCAATTCTGTATCCACTTAGCCAGATCTCCCTGGATTCCATGCAATCTCTCTTCTAGGGCAGCCTACCTTGTGGAACCTTATCAAAAGCCTTACTGAAGTCCATATAGATCACGCCTACTGCCCTGCCCTCATTGACTTTCCTGGTCACATCATCAAAAAACTCAATCAAGTTTGTAAGACATGATCTCCCATGCACAAAGCCATGCTGACTACCCCTAATCAGCCCCGTCTTTCCAGATGTATATACATCTTATCCCTCAGTATCCCCTCCAGTAACTTACCTACCGCAGATGTTAGACTTCCTGGTCTATAGAACCCTGGTTTTACTTTGATGCCCTTCTTAGATAAAGACACAGTTTACAGGTACTTCACCCATGGCCAACGCTGATGCAAATATCCTGCAATTTCTTCTCTATCCTCCCACAGTGTTCCTGGATATGCCTGGTCAGGCCCTGGAGATCTGTCTACCTTCATAACTTTTAAGACATCCAGCATCTCCTCTGTGAACCAAATTGATGCAAATATCATGAATAACAAACAAGAGTGTAATGTTCCCTGTCCTAAACTACAGGCCAGATGGAGCTCAATCTGGAGAAGTGTGAAGTGATACATTTTAGAAGATCGAATTTGAAGTCAGAATAAAAGGTTAATGGCAGGACTCCTAGCAGTGTGGAGGAACAGAGGGATCTTGGGGTCCAGGTCGATAGGGTTGTTAAGAAGGTGTTGGTGTGTTGGCCTTCATTACTTGGGGTATTGAGTTCAAGTGCCGCTAGGTAATGTTGCAGCTCTATAGAACTCTGGTTAGACCACACTTAGAGTATTGTGTTCAGTTCTGGTTGCTTCATTATAGGAAGGATGTGGAAGCTTTAGAGAGGGTGCAGAGGAGATTTACCAGGATGCTGCCTGGATTGGAGAGCATGTCTTATGAGAATAGGTTGAGTGAGTTAGGGCTTTTTTCTTTGGAGAGGAGGATGATGAGAGGTGACTTGATAGATTGTACTAGATGATAAAAGGCATACTGTAGATCGAGTGGACAGTCAGAGACTTTTTCCCAGGGTGAAAGTGGCTAACATGAGGGGGCATAATTTTAAGGTGATCAGAAGAAGGTATAAGGGGGATGTCAGAGGTGAGTTTTTTTTTTACACAGAGGGTGGTGGGAGCATGGAACACACTGCTGGCAGAGGTTGTGGGGGCAGATGCATTAGGGACATTTAAGAGACTTCTAGATAGCCACATAAATAATAGAGAAATGGGCAGGAAGGGTTAGATAGATATTAGAGCAGGATAAGATGTAGGTACAACATTGTGGGCTGAAGGGCCTGTACTTTGCTGTAATGTTCTATGTTCTTGTAATGTGCCCTGTCCTAAACTACAGAGCAGATTATAACATGTCCTGCGTAAATGATATATCAGATCGCAATGTCTTATAGAATCGTACAACACAGAATCAGGCCAACCAAAATGCCTAATTACAATATTTCCCTGGTTCTGGCCCATATCCCTCTACTCATTTCCTATCCAAATACCTGCCCATATGCTTTTTAAATGTCATAATTGTACCTGCCTCTACCATCTCATCTGGCAACTTTTTCCATTAGCCCATAACGCTCTGTGGGAAGAACTTGTCCTTCAGACCTCTTTTCAATTTTTCCCTTCTTAATTTAAACCTATCACTTCAAGTTTTATACTCCAATACTTTTGGAAAAAGGCTGTGACTGTCTACTCTATCTATGCCCTTCATAATGCTATAAACCTCTGTCAGGTCACCCCTCAGCCTCCTGCAATCCAGTCTGTCCAATCTTTCCTTGTAACTAAAGTTCTCCATTCCAGGCAACATCCAGGTGAATCTCTTCTGTACTCTTTCTAGCGCTAACACATCTTTAGTGTGGTGCCCACGACTGCACACAATATTCCAAGTGTGGCCTATCCAATGTCTTGTACAGCTGCAACATGATGTCCCAACTCTTGTACTCAGTAGCCCTGCCTATGAAAGCAAGCAAGGTAAACACCTTCTTCACTACCCTATCTACCCTTGTTGCCATTTTCAGGGAGCTATGAAATTGCACCTCAGGGTCCCTCTGTACATTAACACTTCTAATGTCCCTGCTGTTTACTGTATATGCTCAGCCAATATTAGACCAGCCAAAGTGCATTGTCTAACAATTGTCTGGATTAAATTCCATCTATCACTGCTTTGCCCAACTTTCCAGCTAATCTATGTCCCTCTGTGTCTTTAGGCAACCATCCTTGCTATCTACAATTGCACCTACAAACTATCATCAGCAAACTTTTATTTATCAGACCACAGACATTCTCCTCCAGGTCATTTATACATACGACAAATAACAAGTGTCCCAGCACCAATCCCTGTAGTACATCGCTGGTTACAGACTTCCAGTCTGAAAAACAACCTTCCACCACTACCCTTTCCTTCTATCACCACCAACCCAATCCTGGGTCCAGTTTGCCAAGACACCGAAGGCCATGTTCCCTAAATTTCTGGGCCAGCGACGCTGCAGAACCTTGTCTCCCATCCTTAACTACATTGTATCCTGCCTGAAACTACGGACCAGGTTGATGTTTCTGGGCCTGTACTCTATGGAGTTCAGAAGGATGAGGGGAGATCTGATTGAAACCTACCAGATACTGAAAGGCCTGGATAGAGTGGACATGGAAAGGATGCCTCCATTAGGAGGAGAATCTAAGATCTGAGGGCACAGTCTCAGAATAAAGGGATGTCCCTTTAAAACTGAGATGAGGAGGAATTTCTTCAGCCAGAAGGTGGCTAATCTGTGGAATTCATTGCCACAGAGGGCTGTGGAGGCCAAGTCATTGCATGTATTTAAGGCAGAGATTGATATGTTCTTGATTGGTAAGGGGGTTAAGGGTTATGGGAAGAATGAGGTTTAAAACAAAATCAGGCATGATTGAATGGCGGAGCAGACTCAATGGGCTGAATGGCCTAATTCTGCTCCTATTTCTTGTGGTCTTATAAATTGCAATGTGCCGTATCCTTAACTACAGACCAGATTGTATTGTATCCTACCATAAGTTACAGACCAGATTGGAATGTGTCCTGTTCTCAACTGCAGACCAAACTGCAGCATGTCCTACCATGAACTACAGACCAGGCTGCAACACAATAGGTATAACTGACATTAATTTGAAGAATTAACTAGTAATTTCTAGGGTAGGGACATGTTCGGCACAGCTTTGTGGGCCGAAGGGCCTGAATTGTGCTGTAATTGTTCTATGTTCTAATGGATGGAGAGTTAACCTAGAATCTTGGCCCATGTTTTTCCAGACAAACTAAATCATTTTGTTTTTGAGAGCTTGGCTGCTGAGCTGTCCGCATGAAGAGCTTTGCCAATTCCTGATTGCTGAGGGATAAGAATTACTTTCTTGACGTGCCACAGGGCACAGCATTGAGAGGTGGACTTGGAAAGATTGTGTCTGTATCTATACCCAATGCAAACCTCTTTTTAGCGACGGGGCATCTCCTGCTTTTTCTGTCTGTTTCTGGTGAGTGGTCACAGCTGCATTTTCTGTGCTGTGTACTTGCTGACACTGGATGGCTGATGGTGTTTTTCCTCTTTCCCTGCCAGGTACTGGCTCATGCAATCACAGAGCACGTGGAAGATGCTGGTGTTCATTCTGGGGATGCCACACTTATCCTCCCAACCCAGACCATCAGCCAGGGAGCCTTGGAGAAGGTAGGAAGCACTGCACATGTATCAATTGATCACGGGTGGCATGTTGCAGGGACTGGTGTGGAAACTGATGGTGTGGTAGGTAGTGAGGAGGATACAGATCAGCTGGAAAGTTGGGTGGGAAAATGGCAGGTGGAATTAATCCTGTTAAGTGTGAGGTGATGCACTTTGGGAAGTCAAATAGGGGTAGGACGTGTAGGTGGGCCACAGGGAGTGGGGATATGTCCACAGATCCCTGAAAGTGGCAGCACAGGTGGACACAGTGGTGAAGAAAACAGCGGGATGCTGCCTTCAGTAGCCATGGCAAAAGAGACAGCATGTATGTTACAGCTTTATAAATCAGTGATAGGTCACACTAAAGTATTATGTGTACATGCACAGTATGAGAGGTTTTCGGTGGATGTGTGGGTCTCTCAGTCTGTGGGTCTGTCTGTGTGTGTGTTGGTCTGTTCGAGCGACGTCTGTGGGTCTGTGTGTGTGAGTGGGTCTGTGAGTCGATCTGTGGGTGCGTGGGCCTGTCAATGTTTGGGTCTGTCAGTCTGTGGGTATGTGAGGGTGGCAGGTGTAGGCACTGATGCCTACTCTGGTCTGATTTGCTGTCAGTCTTCATCCTGCACTTCTCTCATTTCTTCCTTCAGCGGTGTTGGCAGATCAGAAACTCTCCCCCATCATTGTCAATGTACAAACTGATCGATTTCCAAAGTTCAAGAATCTCTGTTGAAAAGGCCTAAACCTTTAAACAAGTCATGAACCGAAGTGTCTGGAATAATCAAATATCATTTTATCAACATTTTAAATAATGAAGCTTTCCTCATGTACCCTTTCTGGGTGGCTGCCAAGTGAAACACACCAGATCCAAAGGGTCTTGTCAGGGTGGACACATCCTCATTGGGGGAGAGAGCACTGTCTCTTGACCAGGGGTCATCTGAGGGCAGAGATGCAGCAGAACTTTTTCTTCCAAAGGGCTGAAAGTCTTTGGAACTCTTCCTCAAAGACCGGTGAAATCAAGATCTTCTTTGAGGTAGATTCTTGATAGAAGGTTGAGGCAACAATCAGGTCAGCCATGATCTTAGATTCACAGAAGAACCATAGAACTATACAGCACAAAACAGGCCCTTCGGCCCACCATGTTGTGCCGTCCATCAAACCACCCTCGCACTATCTAACCCTTTCCTCCCGCATATCCCTCTATCTCACATTCCTCCATGTGCCTATCCAACAAACTCTTGAACCTGTCCAATGTGTCTGCCTCCACCACCACCCCAGGCAGTGCATTCCATGCACCAACCACTCTCTGGGTGAAAAACCTCCCCCGACATCTCCCCTGAACCTCCCACCCATAACCTTAAAGCCATGGCCTCTCGTCTTGAGCATTGGTGCCCTGGGAAGGAGGAGCTGGCTGTCTACTCTATCTATTCCTTTCAATATTTTATATACCTCTATCATGTCTCCTCTCATCCTCCTCCTTTCCAGTGAATAAAGCCCTAGCACCTTAAGCCTCTCCTCATATTCCATACGCTCTAATCCAGGCAGCATACTGGTAAATCTCCTCTGCACCCTCTCCAATGCCTCCACATCCTTCCTATAATGCGGTGACCAAAACTGAACACAGTACTCTAAGTGTGGTCTAACTAGAGTTTTGTAAAGCTGCATCATCACTTTGTGGCTCTTAAACTCAATCCCATGATTTATGAAAGCTAACATCCCATAGGTCATCTTAACTGCTCTATCCACCTGTGAGGCAACTTTCAATGAACTGTGAATATGAACCCCCAGATCCCTCTGCTCCTCTACACTGCCAAGTACCTTGCCATTTACCCTGTACTCTGCCCTGGAGTTTGTCCTTCCAAAGTGTACCACCTCACACTTCTCTGGATTGAACTCCATCTGCCACTTGTCAGCCCAGCTCTGCATCCTATCAATATCCCTCTGTAAACTCCGACAGCCCTCCACACTATCCACAACACCGCCGATCTTAGTGTTGTCCGCAAACTTACTAACCCAGCCTTCCACCCCCTCATCTAAGTCATCTATAAATATCACAAAAAGTAGAGGTCCCAGAACCGATCCCTGTGGGACACCACTAGTCACTGCCCTCCAATCCGAGGGCACTTCTTCCACCACAACCCTCTGCTTTCTACAGGCAAGCCAATTCCTAATCCACAAAGCCAAGCTTCCCTGGATCCCTTGGAGGAGAAGTTTGGATGTCTGCTGCTGCTTTTAATTTGTCCTGGCTTTGTGTGTCAAGGTGGCAGCAGAAGGTGAGAGGCAAGAGGCAGAGTTCTCTCCGCTGTTTGGGTGATGGTGGTGCCAGTGAATCTGAACTTAGTGAAGTTTGCAACGTTTATGACTAGGGTTCTTCCTGTGACTGTCCCTGATGAACAAGGATTAGGGAAGGTGTCACTGGACATGTGGACAACTCTTCCCTTCTGTACCTGTGAAAGCTCCTTAACAGCAAAGCAGGGCATCTTCCATCATGTAGCCACGTCTAATGCTGCCCATGTTGGGATTATTGTCATTGAAGACAGCTATCACTTACTTGATGTGGCAGAACATCTCTGAAAGCATCTTTGTGGTGAGCTGCTTTAGTGGTGACTTCTTGCTGATGATCAACCGAATCCCCATTGGTGAGCTGTTTGCCATGTGGTTCCAGACCATCCTGATCCACTTCGTCAGACACTTCTCCACCTTGACAATGGAGATTCTTCAGGTTTGTAAACCTATGGGTCATGCACACACTCTGGTCAGAACACCGTTCTGGGTTAGGACGTCCTAAGAAGCTATGGCTAGCTTGCAGTGGGAAACCTTCTAAGTATCTTGACTAGTGGGTTTGTCTTTGCTGCTTGACCTGAAATGACATGCCTCATTCCAGGCTGTGGATAGGAAGCCTTGAACATAGCAATACCACCTGGTCTATGGGTTGTAACAGTGAGGAGGTCTTAGTGGGGAAATATGATATCCAGATGTTCTTAGCCATGTCCTCAATGTTACCCAGATCCCAGGATTGAGCAAGGCCATATCCCTCCATTCCCTGCATGTCCACGTCTGTCTAACAGCCTCTTAAATGGCACTATCGTATCTGCTTCCACCTCTATCCTTGGCACTGCATTCCAGGCACCCACCATTGTGTTTTCTTAAAAAAAAAATTGCCCCTCACATCTCCTTTAAACTTTCCCCCTCTCACCTTTAAAGCGATGTCCTCTGGTATTTGATATTTCCACCCTAGGAAAAAGACTCTGATTATCTACCCTATCTATAGAATCATAGAGTCAAACAGCATGGAAATGGGCCCATTGACCCAACTGGTCCACGCTGACCAAGGTTCCCACCTCAGCTAGTCCCATCTGCCTGTGTTTGACCCATATCCCTCTAAACCTTTCCTATCCATGCATCCTGTCCAAGTACCTTTTAAATGTTGTTAATGTACCTGACTCAGCCATGTCCTCTGGCAGCTCGTTCCATGTACTGACCACCCTGGGTGAAAAAGTTGCACCTCAGGATCCCATTAAATCTCCCTCCCTCACCTTAAACGTCTATCTCTCATAATTTTATAAACTTCTATCAGGTTGCCCCTCAGCCTCCAACACTCCAGAGAAAACAATCCAAGTTTGTCCAACCTCTCCTTATAGCTGATACTCTCTAATCCAGGCAGCATCCGGGTGAACCCCTTCTGCACCTCTCCAAAGCCTCCACATCCTGTAATAGGGTGACCAGAATTGCACAAAATACTCCAAGTGCAGCCTAACCACAGTTTTATACAGCTGCTACATACCTTCATGACTCTTATACTCAGTGCTTTGATCAATGAAGGCGGGCAGCGGAACGTCGGAGCAGGCAGCGGAGTGAGAGGTAGCAGAGTGATTGGGCTTTGGCTTAATGGGCTTAGGCGGTAATGGGGCGAAGCGAGGTAGGTGCTAATTGAGGAAAGTATGAGTGTGGTTTTCTGTGCTCGGTGTCAGATGTGGGAGGTCCTGGAGTCTTCCAGCCTTCAGACGGCCACATCTGCACCTGGTGTGTCGAGCTGCAGCTCCTAAGGGACCGTGTTAGGGAACTGGAGATGGTGCTCGATGACCTTGTTATGGTCAGAGAGAGTGAGGAGGTGATAGAAAGGAGTTATAGGCAGGTGGTCACACCGGGGCCACAGGAGTCAGCCAAGTGGGTCACAGTCAGGAGGGGGAAGGGGAAGAGTCAGGTACCAGAGAGTACCCCTGTGGCTGTACCCCTTGACAATAAGTTCTCCTGCTTGAGTACTGTTGGGGGAGACAGCCTACCTGGGGGAAGCAACAGTGGCGGTGCCGCTGGCACACAGTCTGGCCCTGTGGCTCAGAAGGGTAGGGAAAGAGAGAGGAGGACAGTAGTGATGGGGGACTCTATAGTTAGGGGTTCAGACAGGCGATTCTGTGGATGCAGGAGGAAACTCAGATGGTAGTTTGCCTCCCAGGTGCCAGGGTCCGGGATGTTTCAGGTCGCGTCCAAGATATCCTGCAGAGGGAGGGAGAACATCCAGAGGTCGTGGTACATATTGGTACCAACAACATAGGTAGGAAAAGGGATGAGGTCCTGAAAAAAGACTATAGGGAGTTAGGAAGGAAGTTGAGAAGCAGGACCGCAAAGGTAGTAATTTCAGGATTACTGCCGGTGCCACGCAACAGTGAGTATAGGAATAGAATGAGGTGGAGGTTAAATGCGTGGCTGAGGGATTGGAGTAAGGGGCAGGGATACAGATTTCTGGATCACTGGAGCCTCTTTTTGGGTAGGTATGACCTGTACAAAAAGGACGGTTGCACTTGAATCCCAGGAGGACCAATATCCTGGTGGGGAGGTTTGCTAAGGCTACTGGAGAGAGTTTAAACTACAATTATTGGGGGGGAGGGGTGGGATCTGAACTGGAGAGACTGGGGAAGAGGTGTTTGGCTTTCAAATAGAGAAAGCTTGTAGTCGGTACGAGAGAGAGGATAGGCAGGTGATAGAGAAGGGACATGCTCAGACCGATGGTTTGAGATGTGTCTATTTTAACGCAAGGAGTATTGTGAACAAGGTGGATGAGCTTAGAGCTTGGATCAATACTTGGAGCTACGATGTGGTGGCCATTACAGAGACTTGGATGATTCAGGGACAGGAATGGTTACTTCAAGTGCTGGACGGAGGGAGGCAAAAGAGGTGGGGGAGTGGCACTGTTGATCAGAGATAGTGTCATGGCTGCAGAAATGGTGGATGTCATGGAGGGACTGTCTACGGAGTCTTTGTGGGTGGAGGTTAGGAACAGGAAGGGGTCAATAACTTTACTGGGTGTTTTTTTTATAGGCTGCCCAATAGTAACAAGGATATCGAGGAGCAGATAGGGAAGCAGATCCTAGAAAGGTGTGACAATAACAGAGTTGTTGTGATGGGAGATTTTAATTTCCCAAATATCGATTGGCATCTCCATACAGCAAGGGGTTTAGATGGGGTGGAGTTTGTCAAGTGTATTCAGGAAGGTTTCTTGACACAATGTGGATAAGCCTACAAGGGGAGAGACTGTACTTGATCTGGTATTGGGAAATGAACCTGGTCAGGTATCATACCTCTCAGTGGGAGAGCATTTTGGAGATAGTGATCATAATTCTATTTCCTTTTCAATAGCATTGGAGAGAGATAGGAACAGACAGATTAGAAAGGTGTTTAATTGGAGTAAAGGGAAGTATGAGGCTCTCAGGCAGGAAATTGGAAGCTTAAATTGGAAGCATATGTTCTCAGGGAAAAATACAGAAGAAATGTGGCAAATATTCAGGGGATCTTTGTGTGGAGTTCTGCGTAGGTACGTTCCAATGAGATAGGGAAGTTACAATGAGACAGGAAGGATAGGATACAGGAACCGTGATGTACAGAGGCTATAATAAACCTAGTCAAAAGGAAAAGAAAAGCTTACAAAAGGTTCAGAGAGCTAGGTAATGTTAGGGATCTGGAAGAGTATAAGGCTAACAGGAAGGAGCTTAAGAAGGAAATTAGGAGAGCCAGAAGGGGGCATGAGAAGGCCTTTGCGGGCAGGATTAAGGAAAACCCCAAAGCATTCTACAATTATGTGAAGAGCAAGAAGATAAGACATGAAAGAATAGGACCTATCAAGTGCATCAGTGGGAAAGTGTGTATGGATCCAGAAGAAATAGCAGAGGTACTTATGAAGGTATTCCCTACGGAAAAAGATCTTGTACTGATGACTTGCAGCAGGCTGAAAAGCTTGAGCATGTAGATATTAAGAAAGACGAGGTGCTGGAGCTTTTGGAAAGCATCAAGTTGGATAAGTCGCCGGGACCGGATGAGATGTACCCCAGGCTACTGTGGGAGGTGGAGCCTCTGCCGATGATCTTTGCATCATCAATGGAGACGGGAGAGGTTCTGGAGGATTGGAGGGTTGCGGATGTTGTTCCCTTATTCAAGAAAGGGAGTAGAGATAGCCCAGGAAATTATAGACCAGTGAGTCTTACTTCAGTGGTTGGTAAGTTGATGGAGAAGATCCTGAGAGGCAGGATCTATGAACATTTGGAGAGGTATAATATGATTAGGAATAGTCAGCATGGCTTTGTCAAGGGCAGGTCCTGCCTTACGAGCCTGATTTAATTTTTTGAGGAGGTGACTAAATACATTGATGAAGGACGAGCAGTAGATGTAATGTATATGGATTTCAGCAAGGCATTTGATAAGGTACCCCATGCAAGGCTTATTGAGAAAGTAGGAAGGCATGGTATCCAAGGGGACATTGCTTTGTGGATCCAGAACTGGCTGGCCCACAGAAGGCAAAGAGTGGTTGTTGACAGGTCATATTCTGCATGGAGGTTGGTGACCAGTGATGTACCTCAGGGATCTGTTCTAGGACCCTTACTCTTTGTGATTTTTATAAACAACCTGGATGAGGAAGTGGAGGGATGGTTTAGTAAGTTTGTTGATGACACAAAGGTTGGATGTGTTGTGGATAGTGTGGAGGGCTGTCAGAGGTTACAGCGGGACATAGATAGGATGCAAAGCTGGGCTGAGAAGTGGTAGATGGAGTCCAACCCAGATAAGTGTGAAGTGGTTTATTTTGGTAGGTCAAATATGATGGCAGAATATAGTATTAATGGTAAGACTCTTGGCAGTGTGGAGGATCAGAGGGATCTTGGGGTCTGAGTCCATAGGACGCTCGAAGCAGCTGCACAGGTTGACTCTGTGGTTAAGAAGGCATATGGTGTATTGTCCTTCATCAATTGTGGAATTGAATTTAGGAGCTGAGAGATAATGTTGCACCTATATAGGACCCTGATCAGACCCCACTTGGCGTACTGTGGTCAGTTCTGGTCACCTCACTACAGGAAGGATGTGGAAGTCATAGAAAGGGTGCAGAGGAGATTTACAAGGATGCTGTCTGGATTAGGGAGCATGCCTTATGAAAACAGGTTGAGGGAACTTGGCCTTTTCTCCTTGGAGCGACGGAGGATGAGGGGGGACCTGACAGAGGTGTATAAGATGATGAGAGGCATTGATCAGGTAGATAGTCAGAGGCTTTTTCCCAGGGCTGAAATGGTTGCCACAAGAGGACACAGGTTTAAGTTGCTGGGGAGTAGGTATAGGGGAGTAGGTATAGAGGAGAAGTCAGGGGTAATTTTTTACTCAGAGTGGTGAGTGTGTGGAATGGGCTGCCAGCAATGGTGGTGGAGGCGGATATGATAGGGTCTTTTAAGAGACTTTTGGATAGGTACATGGAGCTTAGAAAAATAAAGGGCTATGGGTAAGCCTAGTAATTTCTAAGGTAGGGACATGTTAGGCACAACTTTGTGGGCCGAAGGGTCTGAATTGTGCTGTCTTCTATGTTTGTATGTTTCTAAGCATGCAATATGCCTTCTTTACCACCATGTGTTGCCACTTTCAGGGAGCTATGGATTCAGGGATCCCACAATCCTTCTGTACATCAATTCTCCTAAGGGTCCTGCTATTAACTGTATAATACTTTCCTCTTATATTTGACCTCCCAAAATGAAACACCTCACATTTGTCCAGATTAAACTCCATCTAGAACATAGAATATTACAGTACAGTACAGGCCCTTCGGCCCACAATGTTGTGCCAACATTTTATCCTGCTCTAAGATCTATCTAACCCTTCCCTACCACATAGCCCCCCATTTTTCTCTCATTCATGTGTCTATCTAAGAGTCTCTTAAATGTCCCTAATGTATCTGCCCCCACAGCCTCTGCTGGCAGTGCGTTCCATGCACCCACCACTTTCTGTGTAAAAAAGACTTACGCCTGACATCCCCCTTATATCTTCTTCCAATCACCTTAAAATTATGACCCCTCATGTTAGCCATCATCACCATTTCTCTGCCCATATCTGTAACGGAACTATATCCTGCTGCATCCTTTAGCTCTCTACACTATCCACAACTTTGCCAATCTTTGTGTCATCTGCAAACTTACTATCCCATGCATCTACATTTTCATGCATCTACGTTTTCATTGAAGTCATTGATATGTATCACAAACAACAGAGGTATTGGCACTGATTCCAGTGGAACACCACTGGTCACAGACCTTGGGTCAGAATAAGACCCTTCCACCCTGTCTTCTATGGGCAAGCCAGTTTTGAATCCAGTCTATGAAGTCACTGTGGATCTTGTGCATCTTAATCTTCTGGATCAGCCTTTCACCAGAGACCTTGTCAAACGCCTTACTAAAATTCATGTAGGCAATATCCACTGCCCTACCCAATCTTTGTCACCTCTTTAATAAACTCAATAAAGTTTGTAAGACATGACCTGCCCTGCACAAAGCCACACTGACTGTCCCTAATAAACCCATGCTATTCTAAATGTAAGTAAATCCTATCCCAAAGAATCCTCTCCAATAGCTTCCCTACAACTGACATGAGACTCATAAGTCTATAGTTACCAGGATTATCCCTATTTCCCTTTTTAAACAACGCAACAACATTAGCTACTCTCCAGTCCTCTGGGACCTTGCCTGTGGCTAGACAGGACACAAAGATCTTGGTCAAGGCCCAGAAAACTCATATCTTGCCTTTCTCAATAACCCGGTGTATATCCCATCAGGCCCTGGGGATACATCCAATATAATGTTCTTCAATAGACCCAACACCACCTTCTTCTTGATCTCAAAATGTCCTACCATGTAAGTATACACAACACTGCTCTCGCTATCCTCCATGTCCTTCTCACTGGTGAATACCGACGCAAAGTACTCATTTAGTACCTCGCCCACATCCTTTGACTCCAAGCATAAATTCCTTCCTTGAGTGGTCCTAGCCTCTCCCAAGTTTACCTCTTGTTTTGAATGTATGTATAAAATGCCTTGGGATTTTCCATAATCCTGCTCACCAAGGACATTTCATGGCCCTTTTTGACCCTCCTAATTCCCTACTTGAATTTTTTCTGCTTTCTTTACATTCCTCAAGGGCCCAGTCTGATTTTACCTTCTGAAACCTTATGTATGCTTCCTTTTCCTTCTTGACTACATTCACAATCTCTCTGGTCATCCAACGTTCCTGAACCTTGCCATCCTTGTCCTTTTTGCTGGAACAGGCCAGTTCAGAATGCTGATCAGTGGGTCTTTAAACACCCTCCACGTCAGATGTGAAATTGCCCAATAACAGCTGCTCCCAATTAACTCCCCCCAGCTCCTGTCTAATAATGTCGTAATTTGCTCTGCCCTAATTTAGTACTTTCCCACAAGGTACAGAATTATCCTTTTTCATAACCATCTTAAAACTTAAGGAGTTGTGATCACTGTTCCCAAAATGCTCTCCCACTGAAAGTTCAGTCACCTGGCCGGGTTCATTTCCCAGCACCGGGTCCAGTACGGCCCCTCCTCTCGTTGAACCATCTACATACTGTTTCAAGAAACCCTTTTGGATGCACCTAACAAATTCTGCCCTGTTTAATCCTCTTGCACTAAGGATGTCCCAGTCTATATTGGGGAAGTTGAAGTTACCCACTTCAACAATAATTTTACTTTAACATCTTTCCATATTCTGCCTGCATATCTGTTCCTTTATCCCCCACTGGCTATTGGGAGGCCTCTAGTATAATCCCATCAGAGTGATTGTACCTGTCCTATTTTTGAACTCTACCTATACTGCCTCACTTCATGATCCCTCCAGTATGTCCTCTCTGAGTGCAGCTGTGACATCCTCCCAGAATAGTAATGCAACCCCACCATCCCTTTTACCTCCTTCTGTACCTTGTCTGAAACATGGAAACCAGGAACATTGAGCTGCCAGTCCTGTCCCTCTTGCAACTTAGTCACTCCAATGGCCATAACCTCATAGTTCTATGCACTGATCCAGGCTCTAAGTTCATCCACCTTGCCCGTAATACTCATTGCATTGAAGTAAACACAATTCAGCCTATGAGTTCCACTATGTTCATTTACCAGGCCCTGCCTGTCCTTCCCATCAGGCTTACTTGGCCTAACCCCACATGGAACAATATGGAGCCCTTCCTCCATTCCTTCCATTATAAAAGTTCTGCCTGTCATAATTTACGGTGCATTTCCTGGGTAACACTCTGGACACTAACTTTCATTTTTCCTGAGTTAGAGAGTTTATGGAGAGATACAGCACAGAAACAGGCCCTTCAGCCCACAGAGTCCACACCAACCCATTTACACTAATCCTACATTAATCCCATCAATTCTCATCAATTTCCCCCAAATTCTACCACTTGTCTGCACACTAGGGGCAATTAACACCAACTGTTATGTCTTTGGGATGTGGGAGGAAACTGAAACTTCAAGGGAAACCCATGTACTCACGGAGAATGTGCAGACTCCACTCCGACAGCACCTGAGGATTGTTTGCTTGGTGAGACTGGAAGCTGTAACCAAAAGCTGAGCTCATTTTTACTTCCACTTCTGTTAATTACCCCATCTTAGTATTAATACTTCAAGCTGGCAGTGATTTCTAAGAGGTACCATCCTCAGAGGTGCTGAGGCATTTAAAAGTCAAAATAATAAGTCAAAGTCGAGTTTATTGTCATATGCACAGGTGCAATGAAAAACTTACTTGCAGCAGCATCACAGGCACATAACATCATATAAGCAGCATTCACGAGAAAAGCATAAATTAAACATAAATTATACATAATTTTTACAAGAAAGAACATAATTAGAACAAATCAAAAAATCCATTTTAATGCAAGGTAGTCATAGTGTTGCTAAACTGTAGTGATTAAGGTTGGTTCAAGAACTGAATGGTTGAAAGGAAGTAGCGTTCTCAAATCTGGTGGTGTGGGACTTCAGGCTTCTGTACCTCCTACCCGATGGTAGCTGTGAGAAGGTGGCATGGCCTGGATGGTGGGTATCTTTGATGATAGATGTTGCCTTCTTGAGGTAGCACCTCCTGTAGATGCTACTGATGGTGGGGGGAGGGATGTGCTTGTGATGTACCAGGCTGAGCTATCTTGGAGGATGCACGGAATAAATGCTAATGAATCTTGATATCAAGTAAATCACTGTACTGTCAACAAAGTCAAAATGGGGTGGTGGGATGTCCGGCACAAAATGGGGTGGTGGGATGTCCGGCATGCTACTCGTGAACCAAGGGTGTTGGACCCCAAAGAGTCAATGGATTATTGCACGGATTTGTGAATGGGCTGTAAATGAGAGATGCCTGTACCGGGATGTAGGTGACTGTGCCATGAGTAGTTGACTCTGCTGATTTGTGGATTGCTTGCAATGTGTCTCATTTGAGTCACTGCCACCAACCTAGTCTCGGTCTCAGTTGATGGGTGGTTTCACCCCATCACCAAGTGGTGTCGATTCCCATCTGCCCACAAAGCCCCAGCGATGAGCTGGTCATGTCTGGCAAACATCCTGCCCTCCCCACAACGTGCTGAAGCAGAACTGAGTACACATCCTCATGTTGGTTCAGGAACCATGAGGAAATCACGATGAAAGATTCCAACCAGCAACGTTATCCTGGTTCCCTCTCCACGGATGCTGCCTGACCCACTGAGTGTTTTGATTTTCACTTACCCCCTCTCAGCTGGATTGGTCTGAAGCCTGGATATTAATCAGTGCTGGACCAGGGCTAAAAAAAGTTGCAAAAAAAATTTGGTTCTGTCTTGTGCCACTGGTGTCTCCACCTGTTCCATCCAACCCACGAAAAGGTTAAACTATCCCCAGGTCCCACCCTGTAACTCTTGTGGGTTCAGCACCTGCCCTCATGGGTAATCAAAATCAGATTTATTATCACTGACTTAAATTTGTTGTTTTGCGGCAGCAGTACAGTGCAAAGACATAAAATTACTATAAATTACAAAACCAAATAAATGGTGCAAATAAAAAGGAATAACCATTCAGAAATCTGATGACAGAGAGGAAGAAGCTGTTCCTGAATCACTGAGTGTGGGTCTTCAGGCTCTTGTACCTCCTCCCCAATGGTAGTAACGAGAAGAGGGCGAGATGGTGAGGGTCCTTAGTGATGGATGCCGCCTTCTTGAGGCACCACCTCTTGAAGATGCCCTCGATGGTGGGGATGGTCGGGAGGGTTTAAACTAGTTTGTGAGGGGGAAGGGAACCAGAAGAGTAGGTCAGAGGAAGAAGGGGATGGGGAAAAGTTAGATCAAACAGGTAGAGAGGCTTTGGGGAAGGAGAAGCAGAATACAGGCTATAAAAGTAGTAAGGTAGATAGACTGAAGTGTGTTTACTTAAATGCAAGAAGCGTCAGGAATAAGGGAGATGAACTGAGGGCTTGGATAAGTATGGGGGACTATGATATTGTGGCTATTACTGAGACGTGGCTGACGTCAGGGCAGGAGTGGATATTGAATATTCCTGGTTTTCGGTGTTTTAAGAGAGATAGGGAAGGGAGGAGAAGAGGAGGAGGGGTGGCGATACTGGTCAGGGACACTGTTACGGCTGCAGAAAAGATGGATGTTGTAGAAGGATCATCTCTAGAGTCCGTATGGGTGGAAGTGAGGAACAAGAAAGGAGCAGTTACTCTGCTAGGAGTATTCTATAGGCCCCCCCGGTAGCAGTAGAGATATAGAGGAGCAGATTGGCAGGCAGTGTTTGGAGAGAAGCAAAAATAACAGGGTTGTTATAATGGGAGACTTCAACTTCCCAAATATAGACTGGAACCTGCTTAGTGCCAAAGGTTTAGATGGGACGGAATTTGTTAAATGTGTCCAGGAGGGATTCCTGACGCAGTATGTCGACAGGCCGACTAGAGGGAATGCCATGCTTAGATCTAGTTTTAGGAAATGAACCGGGACAGGTGAAGGATCTATTGGTGGGTGAGCATTTGGGGGACAGTGACCATTGCTCCATAACCTTTAAAATTGTCATGGACAGGGACAAGTGCAGAGAGGACAAGAGGATATTTAATCGGGGAAGGGCGAACTATGAGGCTATAAGGAGAGAACTTGGGAGTGTAAATTGGGATGTCCTTTTTGAAGGGAAATGTACCATGGAGATGTGGTCGATGTTCAGGGATCTTATGCAGGATGTTAGGGATAAATATGTCCCGGTGAGGCAGAGAAGGAATGGCAGGGTGAAGGGACCATGGGTGACGAGAGAGGTGGAACGACTAGTTAGGGAGAAGACGGTAGCATACATAAGGTATAAGCAGCAAGGTTCAGACAGGGCCCGTGAGGAATATAGAGTAGCGAGGAAGGAACTTAAGAAAGGGCTGAGGAGAGCTAGAAGGGGACATGAAAAGGCGTTGGCTAGTAGGGTTAAGGAAAACCCCAAGGCCTTTTTCACGTATGTGAAGGGTAGGAGGATGGCTAGGGTAAAGGTAGGTCCGATTAAAGACAAAGGTGGGAGAGGCGGCGGAAATGGGAGAAGTTCTCAATGAATACTTCTCTTTGGTATTCACCAAGGAGAGGGGTCTTGATGACGCGGAAGGGAGTGCTGGTGAGGGTAATGTTCTCGAGGTTGTTGATATCAAGAGAGAGGATGTGTTGAAGTTGTTAAATAATATTAAGACAGATAAATCTCCGGGGCCTGATGGGATTTTCCCCAGGCTGCTTCGAGAGGCGAGGGAGGAGATTGTTGAACCTCTGGTGAGGATCTTTGAGTCCTCGTTGTCCACGGGGATGGTGCCGGAGGATTGGAGGGTTGCGAATGTTGTCCCCTTGTTCAAAAAAGGTAGTAGGGGTAGTCCAGGGAATTACAGATCGGTGAGTCTCACGTCTGTGATGGGTAAGCTGTTAGAAAGGATTCTAAGGGATAGGATCTGTGAACACCTAGAGAATCATGGACTGATTAGGGACAGCCAGCATGGCTTTGTGAAGGGAAGATCTTGCCTCACAAGCCTGATAGAGTTCTTTGAGGAGGTGACGAGGAAGATTGATGAGGGTAGTGCGGTGGATGTGGTCTATATGGATTTTAGTAAGGCATTTGATAAGGTTCCTCATGGTAGGCTTCCTCAGAAGGTCAGAGGCCAAGGGATCCAGGGAAGCTTGGCTGTGTGGATTAGGAATTGGCTTGCCTGTAGAAAGCAGAGGGTTGTGGTGGAGGGAGTACCCTCGGATTGGAGGGCAGTGACTAGTGGTGTCCCGCAGGGATCGGTTCTGGGACCTCTACTTTTTGTGATATTTATAGATGACTTAGATGAGGGGGTGGAAGGCTGGGTTAGTAAGTTTGCGGATGACACTAAGATCGGTGGTGTTGTGGATAGTGTGGAGGGCTGTCGGAGCTTACAGAGGGATATTGATAGGATGCAGAGCTGGGCTGACAAGTGGCAGATGGAGTTCAATCCGGAGAAGTGTGAGGTGGTACACTTTGGAAGGACAAACTCCAGGGCAGAGTACAGGGTAAATGGCAAGGTACTTGGCAGTGTAGGGGAGCAGAGGGATCTGGGGGTTCATATTCACAGTTCACTGAAAGTTGCCTCACAGGTGGATAGAGCAGTTAAGAAGGCCTATGGGATGTTAGCTTTCATAAGTCGTGGAATTGAGTTTAAGAGCCGCGAAGTGATGATGCAGCTTTACAAAACTAGTTAGACCACACTTAGAGTACTGTGTTCAGTTTTGGTCGCCGCATTACGGGAAGGATGTGGAGGCGTTGGAGAGAGTGCAGAGGAGATTTACCAGGATGCTGCCTGGATTAGAGCGTATGGAATATGAGGAGAGGCTTAAGGTGCTAGGGCTTTATTCAGTGGAAAGGAGGAGGATCAGAGGAGACATGATAGAGGTATATAAAATATTGAGAGGAATAGATAGAGTAGACAGTCAGCGCCTCCTTCCCAGGGCACCAATGCTCAAGACAAGAGGGCATGGCTGTAAGGTTATGGGTGGGAGGTTCAGGGGAGATGTCAGAGGGAGGTTTTTCACCCAGAGAGTGGTCGGTGCATGGAATGCACTGCCTGGGGTGGTGGTGGAGGCAGATACATTGGACAGGTTCAAGAGTTTGTTGGATAGGCATATGGAGGAATGTGAGATAGAGGGATATGCGGGAGGAAAGGGTTAGATAGTTTGAGGGTGGTTTGATGGACGGCACAACATGGTGGGCCGAAGGGCCTGTTTTGTACTGTATGGTTCTATGGAGAGTTGTGCCTGTGTTGGAGCTGGCTGAGTCTACAGCCCTCTGGAGCCTTTTGCGATCCTGTGCATTGGAGCCTTCGTACCAGGCTGTGATGCAACCAGTCAGAGTGCTCTCCACAGTACATCTATAGAATTTTGTAAGAGTCTTAAGCACGATCAAGCAGCTGGAGGATAGTCAGGAGAGAAGTGGCACAAAGGGAAGGTTGGAAGGCTGAGGTTGGCTGCTGAGTGTGGCCAGGCCCCATCGTGATGCACCTTCCCAAGCAACACAGTGCTCTCTCCGACACAGCACACCCAATGTGCTTTCAGTGGGGGATCCTAATCATTCAACTCCTGGGAATTTTCAAGTGATTATGAATTACCCGATTGTGTTCTTTTTTTCTTCAGGTGAAGATGGCAACCCGGAAGATATCCCAAGCATTTGAGATCTCTGGTCCATTCAACGTACAGTTTCTTGTGAAAGGAAATGATGTGATGGTGAGTTAGCTGGTGTCCTTCTTAAAGTGGGCGGCAAAACACATGGGGAAAGGAGGAGAGGGCTGTACTGATAGATGGGGAAGGCTGGAAGGAGCTTGAGTGGAGCAGGATGGCTGATTGTGCTGAATGACTGGTTCTGATCTGAATATTCATTACCACACAGTGAGCACTAAGCCTCATCTACCGAACCTTTTAGAATGTGTACAGTGAATCTGGTTCACCACGCCAACTACAGATCAGTGATCTTGTGTTCGATCTCCATTCGAATTCTGTGTTCCTCTCTTGCCTCCTTTCGATAATTTGGTCACATGCAAAAATTCCAGCATTTTAAATCATTGTTTGTTGGACGTCAATCATCCCAGCCCCAGGATACCACTGCAGGAGTTCCACGGGAACCTACTGCTTCATCAATGATCTTCCTTTCATCAGAAGGCCAGAAGTGGGGATGTTCACTGATGATTGTACGATGCTTAATTGAATTCACAACTCCTGGGCAGGTGAAGTAGCCCATATCTGCATGCAGTAGCCCACTTGCTGGGCACACTGTTCCCTCCACTGGTACACAGTGACTGCACCTGTGCACAGCCATCTACAAAATGCACTGCAGTTACCTGCCCAGGCTACTCCGACAGCACCTCCCAAACCCACAATCTCTACCACTAAAATGGACAAGGGCAGTATGGGAGCACCGCCACCTGTTTGTTCCCCTCCAGATCATACGTTGTCAGGACTAGCAAATATAGCATGACCGGGATGAAATCCTGGGACTCCTTTCTGGAGAGCACTGTGGCAGATGTTCACCAGAAGGAATGCAGCAGTTCAAGAAGGCAGCTCGTCACCACTGTCTTGAGGGCAGCTCAACATGTGAATTATATAATGGTCTCGTCAGCGCTGCCCACATCCTGTGCATGAACAAGCAAAATGTAATCAATTAGTACTCCCTGGCCTCTGCTTTTTACAGATAAAAGACCTGGTTTCCTGACCCTGGGTTGTGCACCGGAGTTTGAAAAGGGGCATGAAAATTGTCATGTTCTGAGCTATGTTAGGGAAGTGGAATGGATTAGTCCCAGCAATGTTTTGATCAGGGCCTGTGGTGAAAATAAAATGCTCCATGTTAGTTGTTAATCTGGCTCCAGATTTGGTGAAATAGCCCAAAACCTTCAGAGAAGTGTTACCAAACAACATGTGGCACTGAGCCTGCTGAGGGGAGCTGACTTCTATAAAGAATGGCAGAGAGACACTGAGACTTCGGGAGCAAATCCCAAAGCTTGTTGTTTGGCTGCTGGAGCCAATGGCTGGGAACAGATTAAAACCCGGGTTGAGCAACAAGGTAGAGATGGAGTATGAAGATCTGAGTTGTCAAGCTGGAGAAGGCAGCAGAGGTCGGCAGGGGTAAGACCGTGCATTTTACAGAAGGCTTTGGATTTAAATGTGATAGTCCTGTTGTACTTGACGCCAGCAGAGGCCAGCAAGCACTGGTCTGCCACCTGAGGAGGACTTGAGTGAGGTGGTATGGCAGAGATTTGAATCAGTCTGGGTTTAAGGAAGGTGGAGATTAGACTAAGAACATGTCTCTCCAGAGATGAGTTTATGACCTTGACATGAAACAAGCAGACTTTTGGCCCAACCTCCCAGATTTGGAGCAGGAAATTCTGCCAAATGGATTTTGTTTTTCCAGAGCCTTCAGCGAAGCTGGAAGTTAGTTTGGTGCCTTGTCCATGAGGGATACTCTAAGGTTCGCTAATTAATACAAAAGTTAATATAATACTAGCATAGATCTCCATATGCCCCGAATCATCGGGCAGAGGGTAAACTTGGATGAGAAGAGAAATCACACCAGTTTGTAGTTAAGTGAGGAGAACACGCAGCAGTCAGCCTATCTCTACCACCTCCACCTGGACGCCCGTCAGGAACGTTGTGCTGTGCGTGAGTCCCTGCAGGATCTCCACCCAGCTGATAACTATGCTGTTGAATAAATCTGCCAAGAGCAGCCTCTAACTCTTGTTCCCTACTTGTCATCAGGTGATTGAATGCAACCTCAGGGCATCCAGATCCTGTCCCTTCGTATCAAAGACCATTGGAGTCGATCTTATCAATGTGGCTACACGAGTGATGATTGGAGAGAGCTTGGATGAGACGGGTTTGCCATCGCTGGAGAACCCCATCATACCGACTGAATATGTGGGCATTAAGGTACAAGTTACAGTCCCTGGAGTGTTCTGTGTTGGGATTAATGTACATATTATCATCCCTGGAGTGTACGGTGTGGGCATCAAGGTAGCAATTACCGTCCCTGGAGTGCACTGTGTGGGCATTAAGGTACCAGTTACCATCCCTGGAGTGTACTCTGTGGCTTCTGACAGAATGTCCAGTGCAAGGTTCTGCCATTTTGTTCATCAGGTTGATGGTCAGACAGCTTCTGATTCCTATGGGAATGGTGCAATTCCCATGCATGCAGCTGGGTAATCGGTAGACGAGTATTGCTGGAAGAGAGATTAGGACAGAAGGATACTGTCTAAATGCGGGCAAATGGGATTAGTGTAGATGGGCAAAAAGGTCGGCCTGGATGTGGTGGGCTGAAGGGCCTGTTTCTGTGCTGTACAACTCTATGACTCTGTAACACCCCTTTAGACATACATTTGTCCGACTTATCCTCCCATTCCTAAACTCAGAAGTGTCGTCAGAAGTAATCAAGAAGTCTTAAAGATCCTGTTCTAAACTGTGATTCAGTTCTCTTAGTTTCTCATTGCAGGACCTTATCCTGCTTTTTACCAGTGTCGTTAGTTCCATTGTCAGCCACTGGTGCTCACCCTCCCCTTTCAGAATGTCCTGTAGCTGCTCTGAGACATCCCTGACCCTGGCACCAGGATGCAGCGTAACCATTCAAGAATAGTGTTTGCGGCTACAGAAACACCTGTCTCCTCCTCTCCAATCCCCGACTGCTATAGTTTTCCCAGTCTTCCCCCTGCCCTGCGATACTTCAAACCTGGCTGTTGCTGCTTTGCTCTGGGAGGCCAACCCCCAAACTGTATTCGACACGGTACATCTGCGTGAGTGGGGAACGGTCACAGGGAGTTCCTGCACCACCTGCCTGCACCTACTGTTTTACCTGGTGGTCACCCATTGCTTGTCTGCCTGTGCAGCCAATAATTGTGGGGAGACCAGCTCACTAAATGCGATATCATGGATGGTCCATAGCAAATCCATCTGCAACTCCAGCTGTAGCTGGACATACTTCCTGCACACACACAGTCACCAGAGGCACTGGAGGTCCCTCAGATTTCCCACAAGTTGCAGGAATGCCCCAGGGCCAAGCTCCTCAGCTGTGAATTACTTTAGTACTCTAATTAATTATGCTTGGGGTTTTATTCCATTGTAAGCACAACTTACTGCAATCTGTTCCCTATCTATATCTTACTCAGAGAACTAAAGCACAATCTACCTTGTATTGACCTTGCACCTTATTGTCTACCTGCACTGCACTTCCTCTGTAGCTGTGACACTTTACTCTGTATTCTGTTATTGCTTTTATCCTGTACTACCTCAATGAACTGTGTAATGAATTGATCTCTACAAACAGTATGCAAGACAATTTTTTCACTGTACCTTGGTACAAGTGACAATAATAAACCAATACCAATAAAGGTAAAAATACCCACTGATTGCTGCTCACCAATTACCTACTCCCTGAAGTCCCCTCCCTCACTGAAGACTACACAATGAGACTCCCCTCCCTCAGTGAAGACTACAAAATGAGACTCCTCTCTCCCTCACTGAAGCCTCTGCACTCCAAGACCGCTGATTCTTTAAAAGCCAATTGACAGTAGTGTGGGAATTTCCATGTTAAATGTGTCAGCTTCTTGAGTTGGTTGTCACTACTCCTGCAAATTCCCAGCAGTAATGCTGCCTACCATGTGAGACTGGGACTTGCCCCTTCCCTAAACCCCTCAGGCTTTCTCCCCTCTTGCTCCTCCTTTACGATTCTGCTCTTTGTCTAGAATTTGAATGGTCCTTCTAAGGTCTCACTCAGCCCAGGTGATGCCTGCCTGCTGACTGTTGTGCTGGGCTCTGGATGTTTCCCTACAATAAACGTGTTATATAAATACACACTAAAAGTGAGTGGTTTGTTTCTGACCCCAATTGTCTTGGCTGCAAAGTTGGATGGCGGGGGTATTGTTTCAGTGGTCTGGTATCCATGGTACAGAGATAGATCAACTGTCTGAATGTTGGCACGATGATATTTTGTGAGTATAAATGAGATTTTGTCTTATTTTAACTGAACTTCTAATATGTTTCTCTGTTCCCAACACCACATTCATTGCTGAGGACCCATGCCTTTAACTTGGGTCTCCTCTAATGCTGTACAGAGTCAAATGGAATGTTGGTGGGAACATTGAGCCATGATGTTGGAAATGATCCAAAGTTGGGAGAGAACTGGAGAGGCAGAGTGCTGAGGAAGAAGAGGAATCACCTGCTAACATTTAAGGCATTTTGCCCAAACTTGCGTTCCAACAAAATCAAATGAGTTATGTTTTGATCAAACTAAGTTTTGGACCAGCTGTGGGCAATTGAATGTGATGAGCTCTGGCCTTGGCTCCAGGGGTCTCCAGTACTCCCTTGGTGCTGTTAGTGTCAGTCCCAACATTACATCTAGCTCTCCGCAATGGGACTTGATGCGACAACGTTCTGACTTGGGCTGTCACTGAGACAAATGGAATGACATCAGCCATGATGTTTATATAAATGTATCTGGTTAAGTAATGTTTCTCTTTGCAGCAAATCCTTGGGATTGGTCTGCTTCCGTTTCTACGAGTTGTTTGCTTTAGGTTAAATACTTGCACTGCAGTTAAGGTAATATTGCTTACAGCAAATGACCTCAATGGAATTCTAGCAGGTTGTTCTTGTTGAATAATCTAGGAAGCATCGATGTGAACGGTACTGAAAAATGAGATTTTGTTTTGTGCATTTGCAGGCACCCATGTTCTCCTGGCCCCGGCTGAGAGATGCAGACCCAGTCCTGCGCTGTGAGATGGCATCTACTGGAGAGGTACCCAAAACAAGGCACGCCCTTAATAGAGTCAGTCATACAGCACGGAAACAGGCCATTCGTCCCACCTGTCCTCGTCAGCCAGTGGGCACCCATCCGTATCAATCCCATCTTCCAGCACTTGGCCCATAGCCTTCTATGCCTGGGCAATTCAAGTGCTTGTCTCGACACTCCTTAATTGCTGTGAGTGACTCTGCTTCCACCACTCTCTCCGCAGTGTGGTCCAGGTACTCACCACTCTCTGGGTGAAGAAGATCGCCATTAGATTCCCCTCTAAATCTCTTAACCCTAAATCTATGTCCTCTAGTTTTATTCAAATTTCCTCCAAACACATACATTCCCCCCCCACCTTCCTTTTACTTGTTCATCTGAAAATTCATTAGAAAAACAAGCAGAGGCGAAAGAAAATGGAGGCAGGCTGCTGTGGTGTGCTGGTGGGAAGGCGACTGACTCCATACTTGTGATATGACATACCGATAGGAAATTTAAATTACTTTCATCCCTGAAAATAAACATTATGTCCAAAAGTTTACCCTAAGGACAAGAAAGTGGGTAGAGAGGACAGAATGGAAAAAAAAATGTGTGGGTTAGTTGTTTTTCTATGTTGGCTTTGGAAATTGAGGTGATGAAAACTGATGTGGTATTTTTGAAGTGCTTTTTTATTTGCTGGTTTAAAAATAGGGAACACTTCATCCTTGAGGCATGCTGGCTCCCTCTGAGAAAAATCATTGGCTTTAGTGATACTGGGTGGGATGTTGGGGAAAATCTTATGTTTTGTGAAATATTTTTGCAGTCTATTCTGCCTGAAAAAGCATGGTCTTTGTTTCAAGGTCTCTCGAAAGGACAGCAACTCCGACAGTGCAAGGCTTTCTCAGTGTTACATTGGAGTGTCAGCCTGGATCTATGCTCGGGTCTCTGGAATGGGCTGAACACAGACTCTGAGGTGTTCTACACTGGAGCTGAATAGAACAGCAAAGGCAACTTTACTTGCACACAGGCGAGCGGGTAGTTAATGTTTTATTTAACAAATGGGATTGGTCTGCTTCTCTTTTACAGGTTGCCTGTTTTGGGCCAAATATTTATTCTGCGTTCCTGAAGGCAATATTGTCCACTGGCTTCAAGATGCCCCAGAAAGGAATCCTCATTGGAATTCAGGTACACCTTAAATACAGCCTCTCTCAGAGTTATTTGTGTACGGTGGCATCAGGGTTGATTTTGCCTTTGGTTTTTGGATGGTGTCCATTGTCCCAACCTCTACATTGTCCAACCTCTACAGTGTCCATTGTCCCAACCTCTGGACTTGAACCTCAAAGACCCTCTGTTCATCATGGTGCCCTACCATTTACTGTACGTATCCAACTACTATTTGCCTTCCCGCAATACATCACCATGCACTGTCACGATTAAATTCCACCTGCCAATGCTCTGTCCAACTGTGCATCTGATCTATATGCTGTTGTAGCCTTAGACAACCTTCCTCACTATCCACGGCACCACCATTCATATCTGCTTTACCAACTCCCCGGCAACGCGTTCCAGGCACCTACCACTCTGTGTGTAAAAAAAAAACATGGCTCAGATATCCTTTTAAACTTTTCCCATCTCACCTTAAACCTATGCCTTCTAGTATTTGACCTTTATATCCCAGGGAAAAGTCTTTGACTATCTACCATATCTGTGCCTCTCATAATTTTATAAACTTCAATCAGGTTGCCCCTCAGCCTTTGATGCTCTAAATGTGTCCAACATCTCCTTGTAGCACATGCCCTCTAATCCAGGCAGCACCCTTGTGAACCTCTTCTGCACCCTCTCCAAAGCTTCTACATCCTATAATGCAATACCACAGATGCAGCCTAACCGGAGTTTTATGTACATTCACATCCAAGTCATTAACGTATATCACAAACAAAGGTCCCAGCACCGATCCCTGTGGAACACCGCTGGTCACGGACTTGCAATCAGAGAAACATCCTTCCATCACTACCCTCTTCTCCTTTCACTAAGCAAATATTGGATCCAATTAGCCAGCTGGCCCCAGATCCCACATGCCTAAACCTTCTGGACCAGCCTACCATTTGGGACCTCATCAAATGCCTTACTAAAGTCCATATTGACAATGCTACTGCTTTACCTCCTTAAAAAAACTCAATCACACAAATTCATGCTGACTATCCCTGATCAGCCCTTGCCTTTCCAAATGTACATAAATCTTATTTTCTCCAATGACTTCCCACCACTGATGTAAGGCTCACCGCCCTGTAGTTACCTGGCTTATACCTGTTACCCTTCTTAAATAAAGGAACAACATTAGCTATCATCTTGTAGACACGAGACACTGCAGATGCTGGAAATCTGGAGCAACACACAAAATGCTGGAGGAAATCAGCAGGTCAGACAGCATCTATGGAGGGAAATGGACAGTCGATGTTTTGGGCCGAGACCCTTCATCAGGACTGGAAAGAAAGGGGGCAGAAGCCAGAATAAAAGGGTGGGGGGAGGGGGAGGAGCACGAGTGGCGGGTGATATGTGAATCCAGGTGAGAGGGGGAAGGTAGGTAGGTGGGGGAGGGGAGAATGATGTGAGAATCTGGGACGTGATAGGTGCAAGAGGCAAAGAACGAAACAAGATGGAATCTAATAGGAGGGGACAGTGGACCATGGAATAAAAGAACTGGAAGGAGGTAGGTGTGGGTGATGGGCAGGTGGTGAGGGCAGAGGAGGAGACAGGAAAAGGTTAAAGGAGCCAGAGGGATAACAAAAGTTGGGGGGGGGGGGGGGGCCAGGAAACAGTGGGGAGAGGTACATGAAGTTGGAGAAATTGATGTCGATGCTGTCAGGTTGGATTCTACCAAGACAGAAAATGAGATGTTAAAACTTTAAATAAAGTTCTTTTTACAGCACAGGCCCTTCCGGCCCAACGAGTCCGCACCGCCCATTTAAACATATGTTAACCTACCCGTATGTTTTTAGAATGTGGGAGGTAACTGGAGCGTCCGGAGGAAACCCATGCAGACACGGGGAGAACGTACAAACTCCTTACAGACGATGACAGGAATTGAACCCCGATCACTGGTGCTGTAACAGCGTCACGCTAACTGCTACACTACCATGCCGCCCCATATTGTTCCTGTAATCTGAGTCTTGCCTCAACTTGGCAGGAGAGGAGGCCGTGGACAGACATGTCAGTGTGGGAATGGGAAGTAGAATTAAAATGGCTGGCCACTGGGAGATCCTGGCTGTTGCAGTGGGTGGAGCGAAGGTGCTTGACGAAGTGATCCCCCAAACTGTGTCGGGTCTCACCGATGTAGAGGCAACCACACCAGATGCAATAAATGACACCGATGGATTCACATATAAAGGACTGCCTCACCTGGAAGGACTGCTTAGGACCCTGAATGGTGGTGAGGGAGGAGCTGTAAGGGCAGATGTGACACTTAGCACAGTTATAGGGATAAGTACCTGGAGGGGGATCGGTGGGGAGGGATGAATGGACAGAGTAGTCACGAAGAGAGCGATCCATGTGGAAAGTGGGGAGGGTGGGGAAGATGTGCCTGGTTGTGGGATCCCACTGGAGATGGCGGAAGTTGTGGAGAATGATATGTTGGATGCAGAGGCTTGTGGGGTGGTAGGTGAGGAGAAGGGGAACCCTTATCCTCATTATGTCACAAGATCACAAGACAAAGGAGCAAAAGTAGGCCATTCGGCCCATCTAGTCTGCTCCATGAGCTAAATTAAAAACTATTCCCAAATTCCGGCTTTATCCCCACATCCCTTGATACCTTGACTAATTAGATACCTATCTATCTCCTCCTCAAACACCCCCAATGATTGGGCTTCCACAGCTGTACGTGGCAAAGAATTCCATAATTTCACTACCCTCTGCCTAAAGAAATTTCTCCTCATTTCTGTTTTAAACCACTAACCGCTACACTACACTACCATGAAGCAGGCCCAGAGACAGAGGCGATGGAAGAAGAGCTCGGTGTCATGATGGACATGGAACTCGTTGAGCTGCGGGCGCAGGCGTCAGGCCCCTGCTGAGGACAGAACATTCAGCCTCAGAGAGGGGAAGGTCGGAGAGGACAGTGAAGACATGTCAGTGGTTGGAGCTGGGGTCAGGAGGGTTGGAGGGGTCAGGGAAAGTGGGGTGGGAGGAAGAGGGGGCTCAGAGGATTGAAGAGGTGGAGGGGTAGGGAGAGGCATGAGAGACTGGGGGTGGCTGGGGAGTGGTGGTGGAAGAAGAGGAGCAAAAGGACCCAGTGGCAGCACGAGAGGTTTCAGTCTGGAGGTGGCTGGGGCCGGAACAGCAGCAGGTGGGGGCCGTGGCCTGGAGGCGGGTGAGCTTCTGATCCTTCCTAGATGCGAGGGAGGAGAAGAACCAGTGGTTGGAGGTGTGAATCTGGTGGAGGACAGTGTTGGAGAGGTCTGTGGCAGGTCGTGGAGAGTGAGGCCTGGAACCATGGGAGAGAAGGGGACGGGGCCAGCAGGTATCTGCGCCTAGAGGTGAGGGTAGTGCATAGAGTATGGTGAGGAGCAGTCAGGAGTACCTGGGATCCTTGTTGGGGCCAAACTGGGAGGCCTGGAAAAGGAGCTGGAAGCCATGTGGCACAAGATGGTGGCGGAGACAAATGTCCAGGAAGGACACGCGGCTGCGGAAGTGAGTCTGGGTGAGCACGTGGTCGGAGAGCAGCAGAGATCGAAGGGGGAGCAGTGAGAGAGGGCCTCGCAGAACTCCCGTTGAAGAGAGGAGGAAAATGCAGATTAGAGGAACAACACCTCATATTCAGTCTTGGTAGTTTCCAACCTGACAGCATCTACATTGGTTTCTTTAACTTCTGCTAACCTCTCCCCGTGTTTTCCCCTTTTCTGTTATCCCTCTGGCCCCTTTATCCTTTCATTTTCCCCTGCCCATCACCCCCATCTTCCTCCCTCTGGTTCCCCACCTCCTTCCCTTTATTCCATGGTCCACCGTCCTGTCCTATCAGATTCCATCTTATTCAGCCCCTCCCCTCTTCCACCTATCACCTCCCAGCTTCTCACATCATTCCCACCTCCTCCCTCCCCCACCCACCTACCTTCTCTCTCTCGTCTGGATTCACATATCACGTGCTCCTCCCCCACCCTTTTATTCTGGCTTCTGTGCTCTTTCCAGTCCTAATGAAGGGTTTTGGCCCATAACGCTGATTGTTCATTTCCCTCCACAGATGCTGCCTGACCTGCTGAGTTCCTCCAGCATTTTGTGTGTTGCTCCAGCTATCCTCTTGTGTTCTAGTACCTCACCCTTGGCTAACCAAGATGCAAAGTTCTCCACCACGGCTCCACCCATCTCCTCCCTTGCTTTCCATGGCATTCTGGGATAGATCTCATCTGGCCCTGGTGGTTTATTCATCCTTGTGTGTTCCAAGACATCTACCATCTCCACCTTCTTAATACTAACGTGCTTCTCTTTGGTGAATACAGAGGAGAAATATCCATTTAGTATCTTGCCATGTCCCCTGGCCCCACACATAGATTACCTCTTTGCTTCTAAAATACAAGAATACTTACTTATTGGCTAAGGATATTTCATGGCCACTTCTTGCCTTCCTAATTTCCTTATTAAATTCTCTCATACATCCTCTATATTCCTCAAGGAAGTCACTCAGTTCTAATTGCCTTTATCTGTCGTATGCTTTTTTTCCCCCCAATATCGTTTGATATCCAAGGTTCCCTAATCTTGCCATCTTTGCCTTTCACCCATATCAGTACAACCTGGCTTTGAACTCTTGCTAACTCCCTTTGTCAGATGTCAAATTACCCGCAAACATCTGCTTCTAATCTACTTTCCCCAGGTATGCATGGGAAATCAGTTCCCCTAATTCAAGACCTTAACTTGAGGACCAGATACATCCCTTTCTATAACTACCTTGAATCTTACAGCATTATTGTTGCCATTCTCACAGCGCTCCCCACAAATCTGCCCGGTTTCATTTCCTAAGATAAGGGTAAGTACTGTGCCACCTCTAGTAGGACAATGGTCTCGATATTAACTCAAAAAAGACTCACTTGGGCACAGTTAACAAATTCCACCTTATCTAAACTCTAAAAGACAACCCAGTCGATACAGACAGTCCACAAGTTGCATAATGGTTCCGTTCCTGAGAACTGTCTGTGAAACCGATTCCTCTGTAAATCATAAATGAACAATTTCAGTGAGGGTCAACCAACATGAACATTTATCTGTTGTCTTCCCCCGTGTAGTTACAATATACAGAATCCATTTTGCCAACTTCCTTTGGAACACATGGGCTCTAACCTTTCTGGACCAGACTTCACTGTGAGACCCTTTGAAAGGCCTTATTGAAATCCTTGTTGACTACATCAACTGCAGATCCCTCATAAATATATTGTTCTTATTTCTTCAAAAAAAACTCATTCAAGTTAGTCAGACAGGATCTCACCCTTACAAAGTGATGCTGACTGTTCCTGGTTAACCTCTGTCCAAGTGCAGATTAACCCTGTCCCTAAGAATTTTTTCCTGGAAGCTACAGAGAATGCACAGTGGCAAGGTTCTTCCAACTTCAGCCAGCAATGAAACCCACCAGAGCCCAGTACATGTTCCTGGCTGGGACCCTGTACACCATGCACTGATGCTTAGTATAATTGCTCCACACAGAGCTTCACTCAGATTGATTAACATCATTCTTTCTACCTTTCTGTTAGAGCTCCTTCCGATCAAAGTTCCTGGACACAGCGGAGCAACTGCATGAGCAGGGTTACAAGGTGGGTCACCCTGCAGCTGAAGTAAGGATTTGTTTCTTAAAGTGCAGAATGTGTGTTTGTGTCGCTTGGGCAAACTTCAGGGATCATTCTGGGAAGGAGCACCAGGAATTCAAACACCCATTGGCCCTGGTCAGTGGGTGATGGGCTGGGTCACTGGTGGGTTGGAGGGTCACAATGGACCAAATGACTTGGGCTGTGATTTTGGGGAGCCTTGGGTTGGGAGTGAACCTGAATGTCATTTCTTTTAAGCGCAGCCATAATTTTATGTTCGGTATCTTGTGACGTGGACTGGTGGATATGACCAAGGTGAGACCACAGTGTGGAGAGAGATGGTCAGGGGCCAGAGTCACTGAGAGTCAGTGGGTGCTTTCAGTTAATTTTGCTGCATCCTTATGATGTGTTCCATAGACCCCCATAAGACGTAGACGTAGATTTGGCCCATCGCATCTGCTCCGCCATTCGATCATGGCTGATTTATTTTTCCCTCTCAACCCCATTCTCCTGCCTTCTCCATGTAACCTTTGACACCCTTGCTAATCGAGAACCTATCAACCTCTGCTTTAAATATACCCAATGACTTGGCCTCCACGGCTGTCTGTGGCAATGAATTCCACAGATTCACCACCCTCTGGCTGAAGAAATTCCTCCTCACCTCTGTTCTAAAGAGACATTCTTCTATTCTGTGGCTGTGCACTTTGGTCCTAGACTCTCCCACTACTGGAAACATCTTCTCTGCGTCCAGTCTGTCCAGGCCTTTCAGTGTTTGGTAGGTTTCAATGAGATCCCCCCTCATCCTTCCAAACCCCAGCGAGTACAGGCCCAGAGCCATCAAACGCTCCTCATACGTTAACGCCTTCGTTCCCGGCATCATTCTTGTAAACATCCAACACCAGCACATCCTTCCTTAGATATGGGACCCAAAACTGCTCAGAGCACTCCAAATGTGGTCTGACCAATGCCTTATAAAGCCTCAACATTACATCCTTGCTTTTATATTCTAGTCCTCTCGAAATGAATGTTAACATTGCATTTGCCTTCAACCTACAAGTCAATCCTGCATTAGGACTCCTAAGTCCCTTTGCGCCTCCGATTTCTGAATTTACTCCCCATTTAGAAAATAGGCTATGCTTTTATTCCTTCTACCAAAGTGCATGACCATATACTTCCCTACACTGTATTCCATCTGCCACTTCTTTGCCCATTCTCCCAATCTGTCCAAGTCCTTCTACAGACTCCCTGCTTTCTCAACACTACCTGCCCCTCCACCTATCTTTGTCTCACCCACAAACTTGGCCACAAAACCCTCAATTCCATTATCCATATCATTAACATATAACGTGAAAAGTAGCAGACCCAACACCGGCCCCTGCTGAACACCACTAGTCACCGGCAGCCAACCAGAATAGGCCCCCTTTATTCCCACTCTGCCTTATGCCAGTCAGCCAATTTTGTATCCATGCTAGTTCCTTTCCTGTAATCTCATGGGCTCCTCGGAATGGAGCCATGTAGTGGATCTCGGCCCCATGCAGTGGAAACACATTTCAGAGTACTGAAACACCTCATTCCAGGCAACATCCTAGTGAATCTCATCTGCACCCAGTACAATCCCATCTTCCTACAGTTGTCAGGCCACCTCTGATCCCATGAGAATTCCAGGACATCACCACCTCCTTGACCTGTGCCAGGGGAACACACTAGCGCTGACCTGACAATGGGAGCACCAGGATATTGCAGACTCCCTTTGCTGATCCCTGGGAATGTCGGGACATCAAAGCTCAATGCCCTGATCTTTTGGAATCCCAGATGGCACAATTTATTGGCTGTACAAAGAACAAGGAAGTATATTCACACTCAGTGAGTCAGGCAAGAGAGCAGGATGGGGAGGTAAAAGGACCTGTCGTCTGTAGCATTGTGAGCATTGCTGAATGTGCCACAAAGAATGAAGTGGCCCATGTGTGATGTGAACACACTGTCCTTGTTTTGAAGCTTTATGCCACGGAAGGCACGTCTGCGTGGTTGAATGCCAATGATGTCCCGACAGGGCTTGTGTCATGGCCCACAGCAGAAGACCACAGCACCAGCATCCCTTCCTACACCAAGTGAGTGAGGCTTGGTTTCACTGTTGGAGCATTAGATCCAACCTCTGTGTGATGGACAGTGGTGGTGCCTGAAGGGGTAGTGGGTGTACTGGGGAAACACTGGGCGTGGGTGTACTGGGGAAACGCTGGGGGGTGGGTGTACTCGGGAAATGCTGGGGGGTCAGTGTACTGGGGAAACACTGGAGGGTGGGTGTACTGGGGAAACTGGGTGTACTGTGGAAACATTGGGGAAACACTGGGGGGTGGGTGTAATGGGGAAACACTGGGGTGTCTGTGTACTGGGGAAACACTGGGTGTACTGTGGAAACATTGGGGAAATGCTGGGGGGTGGGTGTACTGGGGAAACACTGGGGGGTGGGTGTACTGGGGAACCATGGGTAGTGTGTATACTGAGTGTATACTGCGGTGTAGGTGCATGGGGGAAACATTGGGAGTGGATGTGCTGAGGAAATACTGGGGATTGTGTGCAATGGGGAACCTCTTAGTGTACTGGGGAAACATTGGGGGTTGTGTGCAGGCGAACACTGGGTGTTGGTAAATTCCAGACTGGGGAGTGGGCACATATCACCAATGTTGTTCCCGCCCCCCCACCAGGTTCTTCCCTGCCTCTCATTTTACACAGGGTGGGGTAAGATTTTTGGAGATCCGTTTATAACTGCTGATCTGGTCTCATTCTCATCCCTCCCCAGTGTATGTGGGCGGGTTTTGGTTTGAAAATCTCACCAGACTAACATCACATTCCTAGATTTTTGTTCCCTCATTTCTCACCCTCGTCATTCGCAGAGTCCCCACTCTCATTCTCTTAAGTGGAAATGTACCTGGTGGTGTTGAGGGAACTACCGTAAATGTCTTTAACGGGGGAGGCAATAACTTAGATTGGAGGGTGGGGTCAGGGGAAGGGTCACTGTAAACTCACATGGACCAGATCACTGCCATTTGACCCATTACACACCCCCTTCTGCATAACGTGTGCACTAAGAGGGTCGGTGACCTTTCTCCCTTTCCCTTTCAGACTGATCCATGATGGTGTCATTGACCTGGTGATCAATCTGCCCAACAACAACACGCGCTTCATGAGGGAGAACTACCTGATCCGTAGAATGGCCATCGATCATGGAGTCCCCCTCATCACCAACTTCCAGGTAATGTGCCCTCCACACACTGTTTGGGGACAGTTAGGATGACAGAGGGGTAGTTCCCGGCTGGCGCAGTGGTTGGACTGAGCAGTGGGGAGAGGCTGTGGCTGGTCATTCAGAACCTTTGAGGGGCTATGTCACTTTCATCGACTGTGTGATTGTGGCCTTGGATTCTGCCAGATGTTACAGAGGCGATGCGATTCACCCTTACGTTATTTGAATATTTTCCCTGAGATGACTCCAGGCAATGTTGCACATTGACAGGTAGATGTCATTGTTGGAGTCATACAAAGACAGTCCATGCCTGCCATCATGTAACTATCTGCACCAATCTCATTGACCAGCATTTGGTCCACAGACTTGGTGATTCGAGTGCTCCACTAGGTACTTATTGAATATTGTGACAGTTCCTCCCTCCATCTCCCACTCAGGTGGTGCATTACAGATTCTAACCACTCTCTGAGTGGGGAAAAAGTTCCTCCTCAGTCCCCCTCTAACCTACTTGCCACTTACCCTATCTGGCTGGCAGAACCTCCTCTCAGCCCTGGGGATGCCCAAGTACAAAGCACACTCTCCAGACCTCAGTCTCCTCTAGTTTCTGCTTTTGGGAAAAGTTTCCATCTATCTGTCCTCTCAATATTCTTCATAATTCTGTGTATCTCTATCACACCCCCTCATCCAAGGAAAATAAACCAGCCTCTCCATTGTCTCCTCATAAATGAGCTGCTCCATCCCAGGCAACATCTTGTTAAATCTCCTCTGTACCCTCTCCAGTGTAATCACCTCCTTGCTGCAGTACTCTAACTGTGGCCTACCCAAAGTCTTATAAAGTTGTCCCATGACCCTCCTGCTCTGAAGTTCTATGTCTGGCTAATCAAGGCAGGTATCCCGTATGCCGCCTTCACCACCAGGGATCCTTGCACCTGTATACCAAGGTTCCTCTGGGAACAGTTCACCCTTGGGCCCTACCATTCGTTGGGTATATCCCGGCCTTATCCATCCCCTGTGCATGGATGCAGGGGGTGGATGGTAGTGGTGGGAGCAGTGTTCATGTTGGTCGAGAGCTCTGCCTGACATAACAGGTGGGGTTCTGACACTGTCCTGGGGGCGGGCAGGATCTGGCTAGCAGAAACTCCTCTAAGACTTGGGGGGCCCCCAGGCACACAGCACACCCTTCAGGCCTCAGTCTCCTGTAGGATGGTGTCTGTACCGTGTTGGGTGAAACGTGGGTCCCTCTCCCATCTCCCTGGCAGCCATATAGGGTGTTGAGCTGTCTGTTCAGGCCACTTCCTGATGTAAACCAAGCAGATGCCTTGTTGGCTCTCTCTGCAGTGGATGTGATTGGGTGTCTGTGGTGTACATAGTATACACGGTTCCAGTGGTGTACACAGTGTTACACAGTGTCTGCATGTACACGGTGCCCACGGAGTACACAGGTTCCAGCGGTGTACACAGTACCTGCAGTGTTCATGGTGTCTGTGGTGTACATGGTTCTAGCAGTTCCTGCGGTATATATGGTGCCTGCAGTGTACACGGTTCTGGTAGTTCCAGTGGTGTACACTGTATACATGGTGCCTGCAGTGTACTAGTAGTTCCGGCGATGTACACGGTGCCGGTGTATCGATCTGCAAAGGGGCATATTCCAGTTTCTGGGCACTGCAAACGACCCAGTCACCTTCACTAATATAACAATGGGCCATGATGGGGCGGGGCTTCACCAGCTACTGAGCCATGAGTTTGGTGGTTTGGAGGCAGGGCTCCATGTGAACATGGTGGTGGAGTCTCTGGTTAGGTTCACCCAGTGACAGAAGCCCAGAGAAGGCTAGCTCAGGTTTTGGGATACCATGGTGATTCTGCCCGAGGCCGTGAGACCTGGCCCGGTGTTTGGGTTGAGTTTGATGGCACTCTCCCAGAGCCACCTCATTCCCCTCTGCACCTCCACAACTGGTGCCCTTGTCCATCCCAGCGCCTGCCTGAGGTTTCTCGGCTGGCAGTGTAGAGAGGCTGGAGCCGGTGACTTGGCTCTGCACTCGGTAAAGCAGCCAACATGATCAAAGACCCCACCCACCCCAGACATTCTCTCTTCTCCACCCTCCCATCAGGCAGAAGATGCAAAAGCCTGAAAGCACGTACTGCCAGGCTCAAGGACAGCTTCCGTCCCACTGTTATAAGACTACTGAACAATTCCTCTTGACCTCACAATCTACCTTGTCATGGCCCTTGCACCTTTTTGTCTACCTGCACAGCACTTTCTTTTGTAACTGTAACATTATATTCTGTATTGTGTCGTTCCTTTTCCTTTTGTACCACCCCAATGTACTTATGTATGGAATGATCTGTCTGGATGGTGTGCAAACAACTGTATCTCAGTACATGTGAACCACAGAAGAACCATAGAACAATACAGCACAATACAGGCACTTCGGCCCACCATGTTGTGCCAACCTTTAAACCATGCCTAAGACTATCTAACCCCTTCCTCCCACATATCACCCCATTTTAAATTCCTCCATATGCTTATCTAACAATCTCTTGAACTTGACCAACGTATCTGCCTCCACAACCACCCCAGGCAGCGCATTCCATGCACCAACCACTCTCTGGGTGAAAAACCTCCCTCTGATAACTCCCTTGAACTTCCCACCCATTACTTTAAAGCCATGGCCTCTTGTATTGAGCATTGGTGCCCTGGCAAAGAGGCGCTGGCTGTCTATATATTCCTCTTAATATTTTGTATACCTCTATCATGTCTCCCCTCATCCTCCTCCTCTCCAAAGAGTCTCTCCTCATAATCCATACTCTCCAATCCAGGCAGCATCCTGGTAAGTCTGTTCTGCACCCTTTCCAACACCTCCACATCCTTCCTATAATGAAGAAGAATGTGACAATAAAAAACCGGTTACTAATTACCAATTCTCTCTCACGAGCAGCTCTTCCACTGCACACACTGCCTGAGTGACAATGTTACTGATTCCTTCCAGGTGGCGAAGCTGTTTGCAGAAGCCATTAAGCACTGTGGGAAACTGGACTCCACCAGCCTGTATCACTACAGAGAGAACAGTGTGATCAGAGGACTGCAGTGAGCTCGGGGCCGCGGGCACCTCCACCCTCCCCACCTGTACAAAGCTGGTTCTCCGATACAAGCTACAAGAGACTTGTCTGTAACTGTTTAAATAAAGAGCCTTCACTGTTACCTCGAATTCCCCATTATTCAGCTCTGAGGTGTAATCACTATGTAATTAACTCCTAGCTGTTTTCACTCAGGTAAGAGGCGTGCAGCCCCTGGGCCCACTGAATGCTCACCTATCAGGGATAGTCTTGTGCCCTTTAACCTCTTGCCTGCCCTACTCAGCACAAACTGTGGCACTCACAAGACTGCAGGCCCGAACTTTCCGGCAGTTGTGAGGTTGCCTTCCTCTTCCTGCGCTGGTCCCCTGATGCTGATGTGGTAGCAGCCCCCTCTGCTGTGTGCCCAATGGTGACCAGGAAGCTGAGGCCATCAGAGTTCTCGAGTGCCAGGCCCACACGTGTATCCAGCCTGGTACTGCCAGCCACTGTCCTGTACCTGGAGATGGCCATTCAGGTTCCTCCCTCTCGCCCTTCTCTCTCCCGGAAGAGAGCACCATTTGTGGATGTGCAGCGTTCACTCTTGGGTTTCCTCACATCTGGCAGCTTGTATTAGGACGACCTCCGTGAGTGTAGCATAGGCTGGGACCAATGGGCCCTGAGGTGGGAATGGTCTAACCCTAGGGAGCACTGGCCCTGGGCTTTCGCTGGGTCCTGGGCTGCCCTCATGCTGACTTTCCCCTGCAGTCGTTCAGTCACCAGAGACATCTCCTGTGCTGTGCACCCCTGCAGTAAGCAGGGCCACTGGAAGCAGTTCTTTGCATAGTGCTTTGTGTTCAGTCCATTTTTCTGTAAACCTTGTAAGCTAACCCAACACAAATAAATCGTTCTTTAATTAAAACTAATGTTGTGCACCTTGTGAGTGATTGGGAATGTCAACCTTGTGTACCTCATAGACCTGACATGAGAAACCGAAAACGCTGTAAACATCAGCAGGTCAGCGGGAAGAGAAACAGTCAAAGTTACAGGTCTGGGACCCTTTCTCAACTTGGAAAGAGAGAAAGTAAATTAGTTTTAGGTTGCAGAGAAGATAAGGAAGGGATGGATACCACACAGTGAATATCTCTGATAGGGTGAGACCAAATGTGTTGACAAGGACAGACAGAATCAGATTCTGCAGCCTTGTGTAATGTGGTGCAAGCATGAGGGGAGTGTGATGTACCCAGCAGGATGCACCATATGATCAGAATCAGAAACCTGACCAAATTGATGATAGGCAGAAATGGCTATTACTGATACAAGCGACCCACCAGCGTTACAGGGGAAGGGGGGGGGGGGGAATTGTGTTGCGTTCCTAGAACTGATCTGTATCCCAATTTTCTACAAAGTGAAGCCCTGTCATCTGCGCATGTGTGAAGAGATGAATTTTTTAAAATTACATTTTGTATTTATTTACTTAATTTTTTCATGTAAATTCCATAGAGCAAATATTATTCCATATGTCAAATTTTTGGATAGTGATTTCTGTAAGGGCAAATTTCTGTTACCCAAACGGCTGTAACGTGGGGGTCACTTGTACATGTAGAAAGAAAAAGTGATTTACCTGAAGTTAGGGGTTCAATATTGATTCCAGCCCAGATGGAAGAGAACATAGAACAGTATAGCACAGAACTTGTGAAGAGACAAGACTAGTTTCTTGCTAGATTCACTTTTGCAGGAGTCGGGGGCTGAAAGTAAGAGCAAGAACTTGTGGAAAGGCAAGTCTTATTCATTGGCTAATTGGAGGGCACTTTAACCAATAAAAGGAAAGTGAGGTTAAGTGGAGTGGCCATTGTGAGAGTGGGCCTGTGACAGAGTGGGAAGCTGAGGCTTTGGGTAGAGAGGTTTCAGTGAGGAGGCACAGGTGAGAAGCAGTTGAGATTTTTATTTTCCTGTTAGTCCAAGACCTTTGATTTAGTGTAGACAAAATGGCAGTCAGAGTAGCAGAATGCTCCTCCTGCAAGGTGTGGGAAGTTAGGGAACGTCACGGTCTCCCTGATGACTACAGCTGTGGGAAGTGCACCCAGCTGCAGCTCCTGACAGATTGGGTCAAGGAACTGGAGCTGGATTGAATGTACTCAGGATAATCTGGGATGCTGAGGACATCACAAATGAGAGTTTGTGAGGTGGTCACAACTCAGGTGCAGACTACAGATAGATAGGTGACCACCAGGAGAAGTAAGGGGAGCAGGCAGACAGTGCAGGGTTCCCCTGTGGCTATTTCCCATACTAACACATATAACCCTTTGGATACTGTTGACAGGGAATGACCTTTCAGAGGCCAGTGGCAGAAGCTTGGTCAGTGCACCGTTCTTGGCTCTGAGACAAAGAAGGGAAGGGTGAAGTCATGCAGAGCGATAGTGATGGGGGACTCGATGGTAAGGGGCACAGATAGGCATTCCTGTGGCCACAATTGAGCCTCGAGTATGGTGTGTTGCCTCCCTGGTGCCAGCATCAAGGATGTCTCACAGCGGGTACAGGACATTCTGAGATGGGAGGGTGAGCAGTCAGAGGTTGTGGTCCATATAGGTACCAGTGACATAGGCAGGAGCAGGGATGAGATCCTGCAAAGTGATTTTTAGGGAGCTTGGTAGAAAGTTAAAAAGCAGGACTTTCAGGGTTGCAATCTTAGGATTACTATCTGTGGCATGTGCTACTGAGGTGAGAAATAGATACATAGTGCAGTTCAATACGTGGCAAAGGAGTCGGTGCAGGAAGGAGGGCTTCAGATTTAGGGATCATTGGGCTCTCTTCCAGGGCAGGTGGGACTTGTACAAACAAGACAGTTTGCATCTGAACTGGAGGGGAACCAATATCCTCACTGGGAGGTTTGCTGGTGCTACTCAGGAGGGTTTAAACTGGAGTGGCAGGGGGATGGGAACCACAGCAGCAGGGCAGTGTTTATTTCAACACTAGGAGTATTATGGGTAAGGGAGGATGAACTTCGAGCCTTGATCAGTACATGGGATTACAATGTTGTTACCATTACAGAGACCTGGTTGGGTGAGGGACAGGACTGGCAGCTCAACGTTCCTGGGTTTCGTTGTTTTAGACATGATAGAGTGGGGGGGGGGGGGGTTGCACTACTGATAAGGAAGAATGTCACAGCAGTACTCGGGACATACTGGAGGGCTCATCCACAGAGGCAATTTGAGTGGAGCTCAGAAATAGGATGGGTGCAATTATGCTGATGGGATTATACTTTTGGCCTCCCAAAAGCCACTGAGAGGTGGAGGAACAGATATGTAGACAGATTATGGAAAGGTGCAGAAACCACAGGGTTGTCACAGTTGGGGACTTTAACTTCCATGTGTGACATGTGGGAGTTGTTTAAGGACCAGCTGAGCATTGTGCAGGATCAGCATGTTCCAGTAAGGAGAGACGACAAGGATGGTAAGGGAAGGAAACCTTGGATGACCCGAGAGGTCCTAAATTTAGTTAGGATGCAAAAGGAAGCATATATAGAACATAGAACATAGAACAATTACAGCACAATTCAGGCCCTTCAGCCCACAAAGCTGTGCCGAACATGTCCCTGCCCTAGAAATTACTAGGTTTACCCATAGCCCACTATTTTACTCAGCTCCATGTACCTATCCAACAGTCTCTTGAAAGACCCTATCGTATCAGCCTCCACCACTGTTTCCGGCAGCCCATTCCACGCACTCACCACTCTCTGAGTAAAAAAACTTACCCCTGACATCTCCTCTATATCTACTCCCCAGCACCTTAAACCTATGTCCTCTTGCGGCCACAAATTCAGCCCTGGGGAAAAGCCTCTGACTATCTACCCTATCAATACCTCTCATCATCTTATACACCTCTCATCATCTTATACACCTCTATCAGGTCCCCCCTCATCCTCCATCTCTCCAAGGAGAAAAGGCCGAGTTCCCTCAACTTGCTTTCATGAGGCATGCTCTGCATCCCAGGCAGCATCCTTGTAAACCTCCTCTGCAGCCTTTCTATGGCTTCCACATCCTTCCTGTAGTGAGGTGACCAGAACTGAGCACAACACTCCAAGTGGGGTCTGACCAGGGACCTATATAGCTGCAACAATACCTCACGGCTCCTAAATTCAATACCCCGATTGATGAAGGACAATACACCAGGTTTAGGAAGCTAAAATCAGAATGAGCCCTTGTGGAATATAAAGAAAGCAGGAAAGTGCTCAAGCAGGTGATTTGGAAGGCCAAAAGGGGCCATGAAATGTTCTTGGCAAGCAGGAGCAAGGAGAATCCCACGATATTTTATACATTCAGAAAAAAAGAGGATATCTATGGAGAGGGTAGGTCCACTCAAGGATAAAAGAGGCAATTTGTGCTTGGAGTCAGAGCAAGTGGCTGAAATACTAAATGAGTACTTTGCATCAGTATTTATTGAGAAAAAATTGGAGGATAGCGAAAACAGAGTGGGGCATGCTATTGTGCTGGAACATTTTGAGATTAAGGAGATAGCTCTTGGTCTTTTGAAAAGCATTAAGGTGGATAAGTCCCCAAGGGCTAAGGGCATATATCCCAGAATATTGAACAAAGCAAGTGAGGAGATTGTTGGGGCTTTGACAAAGATCTTTGCATCTGCACTAGCAACAGGCCAGGTCCTGGAGGACTAGAGAGTAACAAATGTTGTACCTTTGTTCAAGAAGGGAAATAGGGGTAATCCAGCAAGCCTCACATCAGTGGTAGGGAAGCTATTGGAGAGGATACTGAGGGAAAGAATTTATGCACATTTGGAAAGGCATAGCCTGCTTAGGGACAGTGTGACTTTATGCAGGGAGGTCACATCTTACAAACTTGATTGAGTTTTTTGAGAGGTGACAAAGGAGCTTGATGAGGGTAAGGCAGAGGACATTGTCTACATGGACTTCAGTAAGGCATTTGACAAGGTCGCTCATGGTAGGTTGATTCAGAAGATAAAGATGCATGGGATCCAGGATGAATTGCAAGTTTGGATTCGGAACTAGATTGCCCATAGAAGACAGAGACTGGAGGTCCGTGACCAGTGGTGCTCTGCAAGGATGGGTGCTGGGACCTCTGTTGTTTGTGATATATGTCAATGATTTGGGTGAAAATGTAGATGGGTAGATTAGCAAGTTTGCAGATGGCACCAAGATTGGTGGAGCTGTGGACAGTGTAAAGGACTATCAAAGATTAAAATGGAATATAGATCAGTTACAGATATGGTCAGAGAAGTGGCAGATGGAGTTTAATCCGGGTAAGTGTGAGATGTTGCACTTTGGGAGGTCAAATGAAAGGAGAAAGTATATGGTTAATGGTAGGCCCCTTAATAGCATTGAGGTAAAGAGGGCTCTTGGGGTCCAGGTTCATAGTTCACTGAAAGTGGCTACACAGGTGGATAAGATGGTAAAGAAGGCATAAGGAATGCTTGCCTTCATTGGTACGGGTGTTGAGTATAAGGGTAAGGAAGTCATGCTGCAGCTGTATAAAACTTTAGTCAGACCATTGCAGTATTGTGTAATGAAGTAGTGTTCATGATCTGATGGTGCAAATCTGATGGTGGAGGGGAAAGGAGCTGTTCCTGAATCATTGAGTGTGGATCTTCAGGCTCCTGTACCACTTCACCCAATTGTAGTAACAAGAAGAGGGCATGTACCAGATGGTGAGAATCCTTAGTGATGGATGCTGCTTTCTTTAGGCACCACCCCTTGAAGATGTTCTTGATGGTGGGGAGGGTTGTGCCCGTGATGGATCTGGCTGTGTCAATAACCCTCTGCAGTCTCTTGCGATCCTGTGCTTTGGAGGCTCCATACCAGGTTCTGATACAACCAGTCAGAATGCTCTCCACCGTCCATCTATAGAAATTTGCAAGGGTCTTTGGTGACATACCAAATCTCCTCAAACTTTGAACAAAGTAGAGCCACTGGGATGCCTTCTTCGTGGTTGTATACCCATCTACACAAATTCTATTTATCAGCACTTGGTCCAGAGCCTTCTATGCTTTGATGATTGTTCTCATCCGAATGCTTCAATGTTGTGAGAGTCTCTGCCTCCACCACACCCTCAGGCAGTGGGTTCCAGACTGGAACAACCCTCAGTATGAACAATTTCTTCCTCAAATCTTCCTTTAAACCTCTTACTTCTCATCTTAGAGCTATGCATACTGGTTTTAATCATCTCCATTACAGTGGATAGTGCAAAATCTTCCCCCTCATAATTCTTTCTCCCTCTATCAGGTCCCCCCTCAGCCTCCTTCTCTCTAAAAAAAAACCCCGCCTATCCAGTTCCCCCTCATCGCCAAAACACTCCATCCCAGGCAAATATCTTCACCCTCTCCAGTACAGTCATGTCCTTCCTATAGTGCAGTGACCAAAACTGCACACAATACACTAGCTGTGGGCTAATCAAGTTTAATAAAGTCCTACCATGACCCTGCTCTCTTATTCTATTCTCCAGCTAATGAAGGCCAGCATCCCTAATGCCTTTTCACCTTCTTATCTACCTGTGCTGCTGCCTTTGGGGATCTATGTATTGGTACACCAAAGACCACCTGTTCCTCAGTACTCCCTCAGACTTTATTATCCATGAATTATACCCTTAGCCTAATTGGACTTCCCAAACTGCACCTACTCACACATTATTATAGAACATAAAACATTACAGCACAGTACAGGCCCTTTGGTCCACGATGTTGTGCCGACCTTTTAACCTACTCTAAGATCAATCCAACCATTCCCTCCCATATACCATGATGCTGGAGGAAACCAGTGGTCCAGGCAGCATCCGTGGAGAAAAGCAGGTGGTCACTGTTTTGGGTCAGGACCCTTCTTCAGGACTGAAGATAGGAAAAGGGGAAGCCCAATATATAGGAGGGAAAAGCAGAGCAGTGATAGGTGGACAAAAGAGGGGAGGTGGGGTGGGTGCAAGGTGGTGATAGGAAGATGCAGGTGAGAGATAGTGATTGGCAGGTGCAGGGAGAGCAGATCCACCAGGGGATGGGTCAAAGGCAAGGAGAGAGAGGGAAAAAAAGTGGTAGAAAAAAAGAGAGATAGGCTAGGAAAGGGAAGAAGAGAAGAAGCATGAGGTGCTGTCCCTCCAGTTATCTCCCGCACTGCATATCCTTCCTATCCACCTCACGGTCTCTCTACACACTGCATCAACCTGTACACCAACTGCCCCATCCTCTGACCTATCACTCGGGTTCTCATCCCCCTGCCAAACTAGTTTAAACCCTCCGCAATAGCTCTAGCAAACCTGTCCACAGAGATATTGGTCCCCCTCCAGTTCAGCTGTAACCCATCCATTTTATTATTGTCACATGTACAGAGGTACGGTGAAAAACTTTGTTTTACATGCCATCCATACAGACCATTTCATCACGTCAGTACATTGAGGGAACACAAGGGAAAAGAATAACAAAATGCAGAATAAAGTGTAACAGTGACAGAGAAAGTGCAGTGCAGGCAGACAATAAGATGGAAGGCCATAACGAGGTAGATTGTGAGGTCAAGAGTCTATCTTATGATACTAGGGAACCGTTCAATAGTCTTATAACAGCGGGATAGAAGCTGCCCTTGAACCTGGTGGTACGTAGTTTCAGGATTTTGTATCTTCTGCCAATGGGAGAGAGGAGAAGAGAGAATGTCTGTTATCAGGAATGTGGCATCTGCCATTGCTCTACTCAACTTACTAGCTGATTGATATCATTCTGTAACCTATAAGACTACCCTTCTCACTGTTGACGACACCACCAATTTTCATGTCATCCGCATATCTGCTAATCATACCTCCCAAAGTCATATGCAAATCATTACTGTGGATCACAAACAGCAAAGGTCCAAACACTGATCTCTGTGGTGAATCACTAGTCACAGGCTTCCAATCACAGATGCAAACCTCCACCACCACCCTCTGTTTCCTATTAGAGTCATAGAGTCATACAGCATGGAAACAGGCCCTTTGGCCCAACTGGTCCATGCCGACCAAGATTCCCGTCTAAGCTAGTCCCATTTGCCCATGTTTGGCTCATATCCATCTAATCCTTTCTTATCCATCTACCTGTCCAAGTACCTTTTAAATGTTGTTAATGTACCTACCTCAACCACTTCCTCTGGCAGCTTGTTCCACATACTGACCACCCACTGGGTGAAAAAGTTGCCCCTTAGGTTCCTATTAAATCTCTCCTCTCTCACTTTAAACCTAAGGTGATTCCCCAACCCAGGGAAAAAGACTGTGCATGTTGATCCTATCTATGCCCCTCATGATTTTATACACCTTGAATAAGTCACCCCTAATTTTGCTACACTCCAGTGGAATAAGTCCCAAACTGCTCAACGTCTCTCCTTTAACTCAGTCCCTCGAGTCCCGGCAACATCCTTGTAAGTCTCTTCTGCACTCTTTTCAGCTTAATGGCACCTTCCCTCCCCCCACCACCTCTTCTTTTCTTCCCTTTCCTAGCCTATCTCTCCTTTTTTCTACCCCTTTTTTTACTCTCCTTACCTTTGACTCATCCCCCGGTGGATCTGCTCTCCCCTCCTGCCTCACACCTGCCTATCAATGTCTCTCACCTGCATCTACCTATCACCACCTTGTTCCCACCCCGCTGATGCTCTTTTTTCCACCTGTCACTGCTCTGCTTTTCCCTCCTATATATTGGGCTTCCCCTTTTCCTATCTTCAGTCCTGTAATGCTGACCGCCTGCTTTTCTCCACAGATGCTACCTGGCCTGCTGAGTTCCTCCAGCATCATCGCGTTTTTCCTCCCTTAGCCAAATTTGAATCCAATTTGCCAACTTACCTTGAATCCCATGGGCTCCAACCTTTTGGACCAGCCTTCCATGTGGGACCTTGTCAAAGTCCTTACTTAAGTTCATGTCAACTACAGCAAGTACACTGCCCTTACCTAAAGAAACTCAGTCAAATTGATGAGACAGGATTTCCCACAAACAAATCCATGCTGACTATTCCTGATCAATCCCTGCCTTGCCAAGATTAATCCTGTAGCTCAGAAGTCTTCCTCACCACTGACGTTTGGTTTATCCATGCTGTCCTCCTTGAATAACATTTGCTGTCCTCCAGTCATCTGACACCTCAACTGTGGTCAGCAAAGATGTAAAAATCTCCATCAGGGCCCCAGCAATCTCCTCCCCGGCCTCATATAACATAAGGCTGGTACTATAATCAATGATCGAGGTGGATCTGTGGAAGCAACTGGATGGATGGGGACAGAAGAAGTTGAGGGCTGCCCTTTTGCAGGGCAACAGAGGAGAGGGGCCAAGTGGGCAGTTCCATCACCAGCTGCAGGAACACAAGAGGACATAGACGTCGGATCAGTTTGTCAGAATGCCATCAGTGACACTGAGCAAGCAGATCATGGTGAGGTGAACTCGGAAGGTTTCATCACTAGATCAAAAAACTGCTGGATATCTGAAATAAAAAACAGGAAACAGAAAGTAGGGCTCAAGTGCTGGGCCCATTGCTATTTGTAATCTATGTCAATGATTTGAATGAGAATGTACAAGGCATAGTTAGTAAGTTTGCAGATGACACTGAAGTATGTGGTATCATAGACAGTGAAAGAGGTTATCAATATTTCCGGAGGGATCATGATCAGCTGGGTAAGTGGGCTGAGGAATGACAAATGGAGTTTAATTTAGAAAAGTGCAAGGTGTTGCATTTTGGGAAGACAAATGAGGGTAGGAACCTCACAGTGAACGGTAAGGCCCTGAGGAGAGCTGTAGAACAGAGGGACCAAGGAGTGCAAGTACATGGTTCCCTGAAAGTGGCTTCATAGGTAGACAGGTTGGTGGAGGAGGCTTTTGGCATGCTGGCCTTCAGTCAGGGCACTGAGCACAGAAGTTGGGATGTTATGTTGCAGTTGTACAAGACGTTGGTAAGGCCACATTTTGCGTTCAGTTTTGTTCAGCCTGCTATGGGAAAGGTGCCATTTAGCAGGAAAGAGTGCAAAGGAGATTTACGAGGATGTTTCTAGGACTCAAGGGACTGAGTTATGGAGAGAAGTTGAGCAGGCTGGGACTTTTTTCTTTGGACCACAGGAGAATGAGGAGTGATCTTATAGAGGTGAATAAAATTATGAGGGGCATGGATAGGGTAAATGCTCACAGGCTTTTTCCCAGGGTTGGGGAATCAAGAACTGGATGGCATAGGTTTAAGGGGAGAGAACCTGAGGGGCAGCTTTTTCACCCAAAGAGTAGTCAGTATATGGAATCAGCTGCCAGAGGTTGAGGCAGGTGCATTAACAACACTTAAAAGGTAGTTGGACAGGTAGATGTATAGGAAAGGTTTGGATGAATATGTGCCAAATGTGGGCAAATAAGATGAGCTTAGATGGGAATCTTGGTCGGCTTAGACCAGTTGGGCCGAAGGGCCTGTTTCCATGCTGTGTGACTATGACTCTGAAAAGTGTTGGAAACTATCAGGTGATCAGGCAGTGCAACAAAGCAAGAAAGAGTTAGTGCTTCAGGTTGATGATCCTGACCCCAACAGGGCTTCAATGTGTTCACAGGCTTCAGGGAGGAGAGGAGGTGGAGCCATTAGGGTTAAGGTTAAGCAAAAGATGAAGGACTAGTTCATTGAGAAGGTCACAATGAAAGAAGTTTTCTGACCCATGACGTTAACCGCATGATTTTCTCCATGGATGCTGCCTAGCCTGCTGAATTCCTCCAGTATCATAGTGTTTTTCATCCAGATTCTGCCATCTGTAGTCCTTTGTTTCTCACAATGAGAGAGCTGTGGGAAGTGATGTACATACCACAAAATCCAGCAGAGTCAGGAAGGGAGGCTGGGAGTGGGGTGGAGGGAGCTGGAGATGGGACTCATGGACAGGACACATTTTCAGAGGGCATGAAGGATGATTGAAAGTTGAAAGTCGGAAGTCGAATTTATTGTCATCTACACAAGTACATGTTTGCACAGGTGCAATGAAAAACTGACTTGCAGCAGCATCACAGGCACATAGCATAAGCCGTATTCACAAGAAAAACATAAATTAAACACAATTTTCACAAGAAAGAAAACAATTAGAACAAAAAATAATATAGTCCATTTTAGTCCAATGTGACCAAAGTGTTGCTAAACTGCAGTGATTAGGGATTTGCCAGTTGGTTCAAGAAATGAATGGTTGAAGGGAAGTAGCTGTTCCTGAACCTGGTGGTGTGGGACTTCAGGCTTCTGTACCTCCTGCCCGATGGTAGCTGTGAGAAGAAGGCATAGCTTGGATGGTGGAGATCTTTGATGATAGATGTTGCCTTCTTGAGGCAGCACCTCATGAAGATACTGCTGATGTTGCAGAGGGATGTGCCAATGATGTATTGGGCAGAGTCCACTGCTCTCTGCAGCTTCTTACGTTCCTGTGCATTTGAATTGCCATTCCAGGTCATGATGCAACCTGTCAGGATACTTTCAACAGTACATCTGCAGAAGTTTGTTGGAGTGTTCAGTGAGAAATTAGAGAAAAAGGTGGGTCAGGGGCCAGGGTGATAGCCCAGAGGCTAAGCACAGAGGAAGGGCGTGCTTGCATCCGACTGAATGGTGTTAGGCCTGACAACAATGGATGGTTAGAGCAGGTACCTCTAGGGTTCAGGAAGCGGATAGAAGGGTGACTGTCAGGGGAGAGAAAAGGAAAAAGAAAATGAACAGGCAGATAATGCAGAGGACCCCGGAGGCTGTTCCCCTCAATAAAACGTTTTCCACTTTGGAAGCTGTTGAAGGGGATGACCTGTAGGGATCAAGCAGCAGTAGCCAGGTCTCTGGCACTGGGACTGGTCTTGTTGCTCAGAAGGGAAGAGAGGAGAAGAGGAGGGCAATAGTGATAGGGGACTCGATAGTCAGGGAAACAGATAGGAGATTCTGTGGAAGTGAGCATGAATCCCGGATGGTATGTTACCTCCCAGGTGCCAGGGTCTACAGTATCCTTGAGTGGGAGGGAGAACAACCAGAACTCATGGTACATGTTGGTACCAACGACATAGGTAGGAAGAGGGATGAGGTCCTGAAAAGTGAGTTTAGTGAGCTAGGTGGAAGGCTGAAGAACAGGACCTCAAGGGTAGCAATCTCAGGATTGCTGCCAGTGCCACCTGATAGTGAAGGTAGGAATAGGAGGAGATGGCAGATAAATGCGTGACTGAGAAGCTGGTGCAGGAGGGAAGGTTTTAGATTTTTGGATCATTGGGATCTTTTCTGGGGAAGGTGGGACCTGTACAGAGAGGACTGGTTACACCTGAACCCGAGGGGGGGCCAATATCCTTGCAGGCAGGTTTGCTAGGGTGGTTCGGGAGGGTTTAAAATAGTTTGCGAGGGGGATGGGAAGCAGAGGGGTAGGTCAGAGGAAGAAGTGGATGTGGAAAAGTCAGATCTAACATGTAGAGAGGCTTTGAGGAAGGAGAAGCAGAGTACAGGGTATAAAAGTAGAAAGGTGGATAGGCTAAAGTGCAAGTATCAGGAATAAGGGTGATGAACTGAGAGCTTTGATAAGTACAGAGACTATGATATTGTGGCTCTTGTAGACACTTGGCTGTCACCAGCGCAGGAATGGATATTGAATATTCCTAGATGTCAGTGTTTTAAAAGGGATGGGGGGGGGGAGAAGAGGAGGGGTGGTGTTACTGGTCAGGGATACTATTACAGCTGCAGAAAGGGTGGATAATGTAGAACGATCTTCTTTAGAGTCAGTATGGGTGGAAGTTAGGAACAAGAAAGGAGCAGTTACTCTACTGGGAGTATTCTGTAGGCCCCCCGGTAGCAGCAAGGATACTGAGGAGCAGATTGGGAGACAGATTTTGGAAAGGTGCAAGAATAGCATGGTTGTTATCAGGGTGTAAATTGGGATGACATTTTTGAAAGGAAATGTACTATGGAGATGTGGTTGTCGTTCAGGGATCTCTTGCAGGATGTCAGGGATAAATTTGTTCCGGTGAGGCAGAGAAAGAATGGCAGGGTGAAGGAACCATGGGTGACAAGAGAGGTGGAACAACTAGTTAGGAGGAAGAAGGCAGCATACATAAGGTGTAGACAGCAAGGATCAGAAAGGGCTCATGGAAGGAACTTAAGAAGGGGCTGAGGAGAGCAAGAAGGGGACATGAAAAGGTCTTGGCGAGTAGAGTTAAGGGAAATCCCAAGGCTTTTTTCATGTACATGAGGAGCAGAAGGATGACGAGAGTAAAGGTAGGACCGATTAGAGACAAAGGTGGGAGGATGTGCCTGGAAGCTGTGGAAGTGGGTGAGGTTCTCAATGAATACTTGTCTTCAGTATTCACCAAGGAGAGGGGCCTTGATGATGCTGAGGACAGTGTTGGTAAGGTTAATGTTCTAGAGCATGTAGATATCAAGAGAGAGGATGTGTTGGAGCTGTTAGAAAATCTTAGGACGGTAAGTCCCCGGGGCCTGACGGGATATTCCCCAGGATGCCCCGCGAGGCGAGGGAGGAGATTGTTGAACTGTTGGCTAGGATTTTTGAGTCCTCATTGTCCATAGGAATGGTACCGGAGGATTGGAGGGTGGCAAATGTTTTCCCCTTATTCAAAAAATGTAGTAGGGTTAGTCCAGGGAATTACAGACCAGTGAGCATTATGTCTGTGGTGGGCAAGCTGTTGGAAAGGATTCTTAGAGATAGGATCTATATGCATTTAGAGAATCATGGGCTGATTAGGGACAGCCAGCATGGATTTGTGAAGCGAAGATCATGTCTCACAAGCCTGATAGGATTCTTTGAGGAGGTGACCAGGCAGATTGATGAGGGTAGTGCAGTAGATGTGGTTTATATGGACTTTAGTAAGGTGTTTGACAAGGTTCCACATGGTAGGCTTCTTCAGAAGGTCAGAGGGCATGGGATCCAGAGACACTTGGGTGAGTGGATTCAGAACTGGCTTGCCTGTAGAAAGCAGAGGGTTGTGGTGGAAGGGGTGCATTCAGATTGGAGGTCTGTGACTAGTGGTGTCCCACAAGGATCGGTTCTGGGACCTCTACGTTTCGTGATATTTATTAATGACTTGGATGAGGGGGTAAAAGAGTGGGTTAGCAAGTTTGCAGACAACATAAAGGTCAGAGGTGTTGTGGATAGCGTGGAGGACCGTAGGAGATTGCAGAGGGATATTGATAGGATGCAGAGCTGGGCTGAGAATTGGCAGATGGAGTTCAATCTAGAGAAGTGTGGACTTCCAAAGTACACTTTGGAAGGACTAACTCCAAAGCGGAGTACAAGGTTAATGGCAGGATTCTGGGTAGTGTGGAGGAGCAGAGGGATCTAGGGGTTCATATCCACAGATCACTGAAAGTTGCCTCACAGGTAGATAGGGTAGTTAAGAAAGCTTATGGGATGTTAGCTTTCATAAGTCATGGGATCGAGTTTAAGAACCATGAGGTAATGATGCAACTCTACAAAACTCTGGTTAGGCCACACTTAGAGTACTGTGTCCAGTTCTGGTCGCCTCATTTTAGGAAGGATGTGGAAGCATTGGGAAGGGTACAGAGGAGATTTCCCAAGATGCTGCCTGGTTTGGAGAGCATGGATTATGAAGAGAGACTAGGGGAGCTAGGGTTTTACTCTTTGGAGAGAAGGAGGATGAGGAGAGACATGATAGAGGTGTACAAAATATTAAGAGGAATAGATAGAGTAGACAGCCAGCGCCTCTTTCCCAGGGCACCAATGCTCAATACAAGAGGGCATGGCTTTAAAGTAATGGGTGGGAGGTTCAAGGGAGATATCAGATGGAGGTTTTTTTATGCAGAGAGTGGAATGCACTGTCTGGGGTAGTGGTGGAGGCAGGTACACTGGTCAAGTTCAAGAGATTGTTAGATAAGCATATGGAGGAATTTAAAATAGGGGGATATGTGGGAGGAAGGGTTTAGATAGTCTTAAGCAAGGTTTAAAGGTCGGCACAACATGTATTGTGCTGTATTGTTCTATGGTTCTAACAAAGGCCACCACCTCCATACACTGGATCATGGAGGTGATGGTGGGGTACAGAGACAGGTTTTGGTAAACTAAAGTGCTGGCTAGACCTTTTTAACCACAACCAAATGTGGGACAGACCTGGACTTGCTCCTACCAGTTGGGGCCCCACCACTGACATTGACAACATTGAGTTAGGTCCTCAGCAGCTTCCTTGAGGTGGGAAGTTTGGAGTTCCAAGGATTTGGAGTGCTTTGGTCAGGGTGCCAGCAGGTGTCTGTGGGTTGTGCTGCCTCAGGGCTGATAGCCTGTTTGTTGTGTCGATTCCAGCTCTACCCTGGGACTGACAATCCTCATGTGGGCTCTGGCAGGTGGCCCTAGGAATGGGGTCAGGGAGGTCCATTGCATCTTCAAAGGGTAAGGTGAGTAACAGAGGAAGGGGGGGCCCCGCAGGCAGAGGAGTTCTTCCCGTACAAAGCTAATGAGTAAGGAGTTCCTTTCACAAAGCAGTTCCAGTGCTCTGAAGGACACATTTCACATAAATCATCATCTGCCCTTTGGAGCTGACATCCTGGACAAAATTAAGTTGGTGTCTCCCGAGGGATCATGACCAAAATTGGCACTGGTATGGTTCCAATGAAATGGTTATTGGAGGCTCAGCCCTCTCACTGCCAAGCATGGAATGTTTCACTGATTTATTTTTAAACTTGGCCTCCAGAATACTTCAACAGAACAGCAACTGGTTGGAATCAATCATCAAATCAGCAAAAGCAAGGACACGGATTGTGATTGAGAGAGACCAGGCTGGTGGGAGAGTGACTGTGATGTTTCCATCACCATTACAGACACGGAGCCCATTTCTCCACAGTCTGTAAACACTCTACAACAGCTCAGATCTCCACACAACCAGCTGTGGTGTTACCCATCTGAGAAATGGAGTAAAGAGTAAACAGATCCTTTTATTCCAGAACAGGTAGGATCACTCAAGCAAAGTGGCTTGTCTTCAAAACATAATGAAGCAGTAATTGTGCAGTGTGTGTGTGTGTGTGTGTGTGTGTGTGTGTGTGTGTGTGTTTTATGTGTGTTTTATGTGTGTTTGAGTGTGCTTTTGTGTCTGTGATTGTGTGTGTGTGAATTTGTGTGTGTGTGTTTGTGCATGTTTGTGTGTTTGTGTGTGTGTTTGTGCATGTTTCTGTGTTTCTGTGTGCATTTGTGTGTGTTTGTGCATGTGAATGTGTGCATGTATGTGTCTGTGTGTATATGTGTGTTTCTGTGTGTGCATTTGTGTGTGTGTGTGTTTGTGTGTGCTTATGTGTGATTGCATGTGTGTGTCTGTGTGTGTACTGTATATGTGTGTGGTTTTTTGTGTGCATTTCTGTGTGGTTGTGTATGTCTTTGTGCATGTAGGCCTGTCTACGCATTTGTGTGTGTGTGTGTGTGTGTGTGTGTGTGTGTTTGCATGTCTGTATGTGTGTTTGTGTTTGTGTTTGCATTTATGTGTGTGTGTTTGTCTTTGAACATATTTTTTGAAGTTACCTCACCTGGATATGGCCAACATGGCAATACCAGCACTTGTTGCCCATCCTACTTGCCCCAGAGAAGATAAAGCAGACGTGGGAGTTATAGGGTGTAAATGACACATGACTATCAAGGGATTATAGGAATACGGATGATAAACAGGAGGAGGACATTTGGTATAAATTGGCATCAAGGTCGGCACAACATGGTGGATCGAATGGCCTGTCCAGTGCTGCACTGTTCTATGTCTATGTTCTATGAATCTGCTTCAGTTCAAGGACTCTGAGTAGTAAGGTGAACGAACTTAGACACGGATCAGTACATCAGGTTATAATATTGTTACAATCACAGAGACGTGCTTAAGAGAGGGCAGGGCTGGTGGTTCCGCATACTAGATGTTGAATCTTCAGGCATGACAGGGCAATGTAAAAGAGGAGGGGACTTTACAACAGGGATCATGGAGTCCAGTATTATGGCAGTGCAATGTAGCCATAACATACAACTGAGAAACTAACCCTTTGGTCTAACATCAAGTACCTATCAGGAGTACCTTATAGTCATAGAGTCATACAGCATGGCAACAGGCCCTTCGGCCCAACTCGTCCATGCTGACTGTGTTGCCCAGCGAGCTAGTCCCATCTGCTCATGTTTGGCCCATAGCCTTCTGAACCTCTCCTCTGACACCGCTTTCAGTGAACTATGGACTTGCGTTCCTGGGTCCCTCTATTCCATAACACTCCCCAGGGCCCTACTATCCACTGTATAAGTCCTGCCCTGGTTTGATCTACCAAACTGGATGACTTCACATTTATCTGGATTGAAAGCCATTTGCCAATCCTCAGCCCACATACCCAGCTGATCAAGAATCCCCTGTAACCTTCCACACCGTCTACTAATACCAATACCAATACCAATACCAATACCAATACCAACCATGCCTTGTACAGTCACATCCAAGTCATTTATATCAATTACAAACAACAAAGGTTCCAGCACTGACCCCTGTGCCACACTGCTAGACACAGGCTTCCAGTCCGAGAAACAACCCTCAATCATCACTCTCTGCTTCCTATCACTGAGCTAACTATAAATCCAATCTGCAATGTCGCCCTGGATCCCATCCAATATAACTTACCAGCACTCCGTCCCTAGTCCAACATACCTTAGTGATTCAAGTGCTTCTTAAATGTTGTGAGAGTATTTACCTCCACCGCATTCTCAGGCAGTGTGTTCCAAGTTGCAACCATTCTTTGAGTGAATTTTTTTTCATAACCCCTCATCTTAAACCTCTGGGTTTAGACACCTCTGGCATGGGGAGAAGTTCCTTACTATTTACCCAATCCATGCCTCTCACAACTTTGTCTGTCTCTATTAGATCCCCCCTCAGCCTCCTCTGCTCCAGCCTACCCAGTTTCTCCTCACCACTGAAACACTCCATCCGAGACAACATCCTGATGCAGGGTCTCGACCTGAAACATTAACCTTCCCTCCACCTCCAGAGATACTGCCTGACCCACTGAATTCCTCCAGCAGTTTGTTTGTTGTCCCAGATTCCAGCATCTTCAGTCCCTTGGTATCAACACCCTGGTGAACCTCCTCTGCATCCTCCCCGGTGTAGTCACATCCTTTCTATCGTGTGGTGACCAGATCTGCATACAATGCTCCAACAAGAGGGAAGATATCTTCGAATGGTCTTCAGATGAGGACACATAGATAGAACTTAGGAACAAAGAAAGGGTAATCACTTTGCAGGGGGTATACTACAGACCTCCCAACAGGAGATAGCTGAGCAGATCTGTGGACAGATCACTATTGAACTATATGTTGGTACAGTATAATCTCCCTAGAATGAGGATACTGTTAGACACCTATAACTGATAAGACTTAAGGTCCTGACTTGAGTTTAGGAATTTAGAAAGGAGACACTCAATATCATCAGACCTAAATGTGGCAGCACAGGTGGATAAGAGTGAAGAAGGTGTGTGGGATACCTGCCTTCATTAGCCAGGGCATTGAATGTAAGGGCAGGGAGGTCATGGTTGAACTTTATAAAACATTAGGCCGTAACTGGAGTACTGCGCACAGTTCTGGTCACTGCACTATAGGAAGGATATAATTGCACTGGAGAGGGTGCAGAGGAGATTCACCTGGATGTTGCCTGGGATGGAGTGCTTCAGTTATGAGGAGAGACTGGAGATGCTGGGTCTGTTCTCCCTGGAGCAGAGGAGGCTGAGCGGGGACCTGATAGTAAGAAAGCAGGAAATGTTTCCCCATAGCAGAAGTGTCTAAGACTAAAGAGTGGAGGTTTAGGGTAAGGGGTAACTGAGGAAGAGTATTACTGAAGTGGAACACACTGCCTGAGGGGGTGGTGGAGGGAGGTAATGTCATCACAGTACCGCACGAGCACTGGAATTACAAAGGATTAGTAACTTCGTGCTGATCCTGTTACTTGTGTTTTATGTAAGTGAGACAAGTAGTGAGTGGCAATGTCACAGTGAGAGAGAGTCTGTGACAGAGACACACAGAGAGACAATGAGGGACAGTGAGGGACAGAGCAAGACAGTGAGACAGTGAGTGACAGTGAGGGACAGAGAGAGACAGAGAGAGACAGTGAGTGACAGTGAGTGACAGTGAGGGACAGTGAGAGACAGTGAGAAACTGACAGTGACAGAGACGGTGACAGTGAGTGACAGTGATGGATTGGGAGGGACAGTGAGTGACATTGAGTGACATTGAGTGACAGTGAGTGACTGTGAGTGATTGTGAGTGATTGTGAGTGATTGTGAGTGATTGTGCACATAATACTCCAAGTGTGGTCTCCCTAATCACTTGTACAAGTGTAACACGACGTTTCAACTCCTGTATTGAATGGAGAAACAAAAGACTACGGATGCTGGAATCTGGAGCAACAAACAGTCTGCTGGAGGAACTCAGTGGGTTGAGCAGTGTGAGTCCCGATGCAGGGTTTTGACTGGAAACGTCAACAATTCCTTTCCTCCTACAGATGCTGCTCAACCCACTGAGTTCTTCCAGCAGTTTGCTTGTTGCTCCGATACTCAATGCCCTGACAGATGAAAGCAAGTGCCTTCTTCTCCTCCCTGTCTACCTGTGACTCCACTCAGGGAATCATGCACTTGCACCCCAAGGTCTCTCTGTTCTGCAACATTCCCCAGGGCCGACCCTTCACTGTGTCAGTCCTGACCTGGTTTAACTTACCAAAGTGCAATACCTTGCACTTCTCTGAGTTAACTTCTATCTGCCAGTCCTTGGCCCACTGTTCCAGTTGATTTACATCCTAGGATAACCTTCTTCACTGTTCACTGTACCACCAATTTTGGTGTCATCCGTAAATGTACTACTTACGTTCTCATTCAAATCATAAATAGGTGACAAACAACAGATGACCCAGCACTGATCCTTGTGCCACACCACTGGTCACAGGCCTCCAGTCTGAAAGACAGTCCACCCTCCCACCCTCTGACTCCTACTATCGAGCCAATTCCGTAGCCATTTGGCTAGCTCACCCTGAATCCCATGTGATGGGTTCTTCATTGGTAAAGGGGTTAAGGGTTACAGGGAGAAGGCAGGAGAATGGGGTTGAAAAATCAGCCATGATTGACTTAACATAGAACAGTACAGCACAGGAACAGGCCCTTTTTTCAGCCCACAGTGTTGTGCTGAAATAATTAAGCTAATCATGCCTAATTAAACTAATCCCTTCTGCCTGCACATGAACCGGACGAGTCTAACCTCCCAGACCATGCTGGGCCTTGTCCAAGGCATTGCTAAAGTCCATGTGGACATCCACCACTCTGCCCTCATCGGTCCTCTTGGTCACCTCTTCAAAAAAAATCAATCAAATTTGTGAGACACGATTTCCCACGCACAAAGCCGTGCTGACCATCCCTAATCAGATCTTGCTTTTCCAAATGCAAGTGGACTCTGTCTCTTAGAATCCCCTCCTGTAACTTTCCCACTACTGATGTTAATCTCACTGACCTGTGGATCCCTGACTTGTCCTTGCAGCTCTTCTTAAATAATGGCACAACATTAGCCACCCTCAGTTTTCCGGTACCTCACGTGCAGCTAAAGATGACACAAAACTGTCTGTCAGGGCCCCTGCTTCCCTAGGTTCCCGTAGTGTCCCAGGATACACTTTGTCAGGTCCCCTGACCACCAATTTAAGACCACCAGCACTTCTCACTCTCACTCACTTGCTACCTCTCTCTCTCTCTCTCTCACTTTGCCTCACTGTCACTCACTGTCGTTTACACTCTCACTCACTGACTCTGGCTGAGCAATAAGCATTGAGCAGGACATAAGACATTTCCTGGGAATACGGTGTTCATGCACAGGAGGGGTTTCTCAAGGTCCCTGCGCTACGGTTGCGCTTGGCTGGGTTCCAGCTGTGGCAGCTGTGACAGGTCTCAGCCCATCCCAGGTGAAGGCGGTGGATAAATTTAGGAGGCTGGTGGACAGCCACAGGCTCCATTGTCCCAGTGTCAGGCGGTCAGGTGGTACTTCAGGAGGTGATTTGTCCCCGGCACCTCCTTCACCAGCCTGTTCTTCCTCACACTGCCCGACCTGCCCTGGGTGGTGACTGGCATTACCAGATGCCAGCTGTTCCCCGGACTGAGGGGTCGCAAGGCCAGAGCAGGTGGCATGTACATTGGGCAGGGGTCTTGGGAACAGACAAGTCAGGTCTGCGGGTCTGGGTAGGCAGGGGGCTTAGCCAGCAGTGAGCGTGGCACCGATCGTGGGACCGGCACTGGTGTTGCAGCCCGCTGAGCCTGCCCAGCCCGGCTGCAGGGCTGCACCACTGTCGGGGACGCTCACCGACTGCAACGCTGCCAGTCCCACAGATAGCTGCAGCGTGCAAGGGAGCGGGGGTACATCCCATCGGGTGTGGGCAGTACGTTGGACAACACGTTGGGAGAATCCACAGAACACTTTCACTAACAAAGATTACAGTGCAGAGTTCTGAGGGCTTTAGAAGGTGTGAGGAGGGTGAGGAGGGAGGGGGAGTGAGGAGGGAGAGCAGGGGAGGGGGAGTGAGGAGGGAGAGGAGGGGAGGGAGGAGCGAGGAGGGAGAGAAGGCGAGAGGGGAGTGAGGAGGGAGAAAGGAGAGGGAGAGGGAGAGGGAGAGGAGGGGAGAGGGGAGTGAGGAGGCAGGTCAATGTTTACTATAGCATTTGTCTCTTTGTCCAGTTTTATATTATTCCCTTGTTTCACACTCCAGCTGATCTCTCGTTATAATTAGCCAATTTTACCACTTTGCAACACTGTGTGCCTTTCCTTTCAGTTCCTTTGTTTGCCACATGTGGTGAATCTTTCCTGTGGAGCATGGTGCAGCTGAACAAAACATCAGTCAGACCACACTTGAAGTACTGTGTGCAGTTCTGGTCACCACACGACAGGAAGGATGTGTTTGCAATGGAGAGAGTGTAGAAGAAACTCCCCAGGATGTGGCCTGGAATGCATGGTTGTAGTTATAAGGAGAGACTGGATAGGTTGGGTTTATTCTCACTGGAATGTAGGAAGCTGAAGAGTAACCTTGTAGAGGCTTGTAACATTATGAGAGGCATGGATAGGGTAGATGATAGTTGTTTTCCCAGGGCAGGGGAGTGTAGAACTAGAGGGCGCAGGTTTAAGGTAAAAGGGGAGAAACTCAAAGGAAATCTGATTTAACTTTGAAGGAGTCAGAGGGTAGAGTGCAGGGCTGTTTTTCAGATTGGAGGCCAGTGACCAGTTGTGGACCCAGCCCTGTTCACATTCAGTGGTCCTGATCCATTTGTACATCTGTTTGCTGATGGTAAGAAACCTTTGGTGTGGGTGGGGATTGAGGGTAATGATGTCATTAGAGGAAAGATGGACCATGTATCAGGTAAACAGGAATTCCTGGAGCTGCAGTAACTTGACCTGGATCTTGGTTTGTGCGGCAGATCCACAGCCAACAAACTGAAACCAAACTCATTCTGGCATTGGTGGGATGGTGATGGAAAATCTTCAATAAGTAACCTCTAATTTAATGCATAAACACTGAACATTTCAAACTGAGGAACGTTGGTGGATGTAAGTGGGGAGCTGGGCTGGAGAGATGATGCATGTCCTCATGTTAGCTGTACATCGCCTCCTGTTTTGGACTGGCTGGGGGAAAGCTGGTATCAGTCAGCCCTTGAAACAAAGAGGTAACTCAGAGCTGACTTAAGCTTCCTTCCTTTACAGGCGTCAAAGGGAAGTTCCTCCTATTGTACATCATCACAGAAACACAGAAGTTGCCTGATTGTAAGAGATCACAATGAACTTTCTGGCTTTCTTTCTGATTTTTATCCTGAGTTATTATTGTAAGTATGAAGTTCCCACTTCCTTCGAAAGCACATTTCCAGTCTGTTGTAATGTAGTGCTGCTGATCGTTTGTGATTTTACCACTTCTGGTATTGCCTCTCCCGATCTCTCCTTAAACACATGGGCAGGATGTAGAGTATGTTTAAAGTACTTTTTAACTGTTTTTTTTTAACTTTCACTATTTTTTAACTGTACACAATGTTGGTGAAACCACACTTGGAGTACTACCAACAGTTCTGGTCGCCGTCCTATGGGAAGGATGTCATTAAACTGAAAAGGGTGCAACAAGGATGTTACTGTGACTGGAGGGTTTGAATTAGGAGAGGCTGGATAAGCTAGGACTTACTTCCCTGGAGCTTAGGGAGCTGAGGGATGACTAAATGGAGGTTTATAAAATCATGAGGGTCATAGTGTTACGGATTAAGTTACTATTGATGAATGTCCCTTTAAGTAGTGTGTGTGTGTGTGTGTGTGTGTGTGTGTGTGTGTGTGTGTGTGTGTGTGTGTGTGTGTGTGTGTGTGTGTGGCCTGATTACAACAACAACAAGAAATAACGACGTGATGACATTTTGGGGCAGTCAGAGTCAGAGAAAGTGAGAGAAGGAGAGAGAGAGACACCCTGCCTGCTGGTCTCTGTATCGATGGATGAAAAACAATAACTGTGTCTGTCACTACAATCCACGTGTGGATTTTTGGAATAATCCAGTGGAGTCCACTTTGTCATTAACCTGTAGTGGGAAACAGGTATTTCTGTGGACGGCCACATCTTGAATGCTTTTCGGGGTGGCAGATACTTCGGAACAAAGCAATGGAGACCTTTGGAGACTGAGGTGTCGTATGGGTTCCATCGTGGAACATTCAGATTTTGTAATTACTCTCTGTTTTCTCTCTACACTTCTCTTCAGTCAACAGTGGTTTTGCAGGAGCCTTTGTTCACGTTTCACCTTATGGCTTGCTGAACTGAACTTTGAGAACTATTCCTGGACTTGGAGTTTGGGAATTTGCCACACACACACTTCGGGTTTAGAGTTTTTGGGGTTAATGTTTGATATCTAACATTTTTACTTCTAACATTCTTATTATCATAAGGTATTTTTATTATCATAAGTAGTTATTAAATTTCTGGACATAGTCCAACAAATTCAAAGGCACCTCCTTATTAACCCATTGTTCCCCTAGCAATTTTAAAATTCCTTTATTTTTATTTTTCTTATTATCATAAGTAGTTATTAATAGAACAGTTTCTAACACTTATACGTGACCCGGTGTGTTTCTTTTGTTGCTGGTACGTAACAAAATTGGGGGCTCGTCCGGGATTTGAACCCCAGACCTCTCACACCCCAAGTGAGAATCATACCCCTAGACTGATGTGACTTCGCAACCAGAGGAATTGGAGGGGGAAGAGTTAGAACAGGTTCTTGGGAGGGTGCCAGAGATTTCAGAGGCCCAGGTGCAGTTAGCAAAGATAGAGTTAGAACAGGCGCGAATGAAGTTTGAGTTGGAACAAAAGAAGATAGAGGCTGATCTAGCAATGAAGAAGATGGAGATGGAACAGAAAAGGATGGAGTTAGAAATGAAATGAAAGAGTTCTGAATCTGATTCTGATGATGGTTTCATAGCCAGTAGGGAGGTTCAATTAGTCCCTCCTTTTGAGGAAGATCAGGTTGATCAGTATTTCCAACATTTTGAAAAGGTTGCTGTGAGTTCAAACTGATCATTTGCTTTTGTTTGCAGTGAAGAAATCCTTAGGATTTGAACTTGTATCTGGACATAGAGAAAAAGGAATTTTAAAATTGCTAGGGGAACAATGGGTTAATGAGGAGGTGCCTTTGAATTTGTTGGACTATGTCCAGAAATTTAAAAACCAATTACGAAAAACTTGCCAGATTGAAAACCTTTGTTTTGACAAAATAGCAGCTGTGGCCAATTCTGTTGACAGTAAATTGTTGAGTCTTTTGGTGGCACCGTATGGAGTAAGTTGTATCTTGGCTTTGCTCCACTTACCTTTTAACTCCTTATGCACCACCCTTTACTAAGACTTTTATAATACTTTTACAAGATTGATTTTGACTTCTAAGTGTCGGAATGAATACCAGAGCTAAGGCTGGAGTAGCAAGGGTAATGGAGACCCTCAACTCACTTTGGAAGCTATCTCTAAACTGGATAAAAAACTTGACCAGAGATTTGCCACTTAGGAAACGCTGTTAAAAGATATTGGAAGACAGGCAGACCACACTTATACAGGAGAGTGTTAAACAACAGCAATTAATTGCTGAACTGGATCAAGCTGGCAAAGAGAGAGATCACAGGCTTGATTTGCTGGAAAAAGATTTCATGGTGACCAAACAAAGACTGGAACAGCAAAGTCAGAGGATTACTGATTTAGAAAGCTGCAGTTGGAGGAATAATGTGAGAATTATCGGTCTCTCCGAGAACGCTGAATCCGGTAATCCTATTGAATTCTTTTCTAAACTTCTGAAGGATGTGTTTGGCCCTGAAGTTTTTCCTACAAGCCCTATACTGGATCGTGCCCACCGAGTGTTAAGACCAAAACCTCCAGCAGAGCAAAAACCACAGCCAGTAATATTGAGATTTCATTATGTCAGTACCAAAGAGCATTTGATTTGAATTGCTCGTCGTCAAGGAATGATTCAAAGTAAAGAATGGAAGTTTCATCTGGTTGAAGATTACACCCCAGAAGTTATGAAAGAGAGACTGTTTTACAAACCGATTATGTCGCAGCTTTATCAAGAGAATTACCAACCTGCATTATTGTTTCCAGCCCGTTTGAGAATCTCACTTCCCAACAAATCACGCTGGTACTTTAATTCCGTTAAAGAAGCCGAAGATTTCCTTCAATGTTAACTTTTTGTCTCCAGATGGTCAAGAAATGTGCTTTTCTTTGACTTTATACTTAATTGGTCTACAAAGCAATGATTAACTTTCAAGTTTAAACGCTTTTTATGCCCGGAAATATTTTCCTGCCCTTTGCTGATTTTTTTGTGCTTGGTTCTGGAACATGGATACTTATCAGGTTTAAATTTAATTTTTTTTCTCTCTATTATTTTACTTTAACATTTTTAATGTTCTGTTTGGGTAATAATTAAGAATTTAACTGAGTGACTGATTGCCTTTTTCTCTTTGGAATTAAAATAAGACTGTATTTTTTGCAAGTCTGTTTACAGTTTGAAAAATTATTTTGGCTAATCTATCTTTTGTTTAGTCTATAGATGGTGTCTTGCATTCTTTTAAATTTGGAGACATGCCACCAAAAGGTCAGGGTTAAACAGTAGCATTCTGGCTGTCTATTGGCCAGTTTTCAGGCTTTGTTGGGTGGGGGGTGGGGCTGTTTTTAGGTCAGTTGTTTTTTTCCTCTGGACCGATAAACTACAAGTATGTCTGAACTGTCGTCATATCCAGCTCCTCTTTGAACTTTTTTTCCTCTTCCTGTTTATGAATCTCCTTAGCAACAAGGTTAACTCTTTACATACCATATGTTTCTTTTAGTCTATTAAAATGGATAAGATGATTAATTTTGTTACATGGAATACAAACGGCTTGAATAATCCAATTAAGCGTAAGAAGAAGTTTTTCATAGATCGAACGCCCAGATTATTTTTGCACAGGAGATTCATATCAGGAAAGAGGATAATTAGCGCTTTTTTAGATTTTGGAGAGGTTAACAGTTTCATTCTAACTCACAAGCAAAGGTGAAAGGAGTCTCTATTTTTATAGACTCCTCAATTTCATTTGTTCATCATGAGACAATTTCAGACCCGAATGGTAGATTTTTAATAATTACTGGCTGACTTCATAACAAAAAAGTTGTTATGGTTAATGTTTATGCACCTAATGTGGATCATCCTGAGTTTTTTAAACATTTATTTACATCTTTTCCTAATTTAAACGAATATATGTTGATTATGAGTGGAGATTTTAATTGTTGTTTAAACCCTTGGATAGATAGATCTGTGTTGAATCCTGCACTTCCTAAAAAATCTGCTGTTTTCATCAACTTTTTAGTTGATTACTGAATTTTAGAAGTTTGGAGATTCCTACACCCAAATGATAAAGAGTTTTCATTCTTTTCTCATGTTTATCAGGATTGATTACCTTTTTCTTGACACACGATTAGTTCCACTTGTTACTGATTGTAAGTACGATGCAACTGCCGTTTCCAATCATGTGCCATTGAAATTATCAATTAAATTAGTGGACGTACCCTCTGGTGCTAGACAATGGCGACTCAATCCTTCCTTATTGCAAGATTTAGACTTTGTCCATTTTATTAAAGAACGGATTTCCTTTTCCTTCTCAACTAATTTTACTGAAGAAATTTCCAGTGGGATATTATGGGATACTTTTAAAGCTTATATCCATGGTCAAATTATTTCATACTCTGCTGGACTGAAAAAATGAACTAATAATGAATTACGTATATTGGCTGATAAGATTAAAGAAATCAATAAAAAATACTCTGATGTTCCTAGTTTGGAGTTCTATAAAATGAGAACAGAACTTCAATTTCAACAGTTTATTATTAACATCTCCAATTGAAAATCAATTACTCAAAACCAAAAGTCAGTTTTATATACATGGTGATAAATCTGGTAAATTGTTGGTCAACCAGCTGAAAGCTGTTTCAACTAAACATCAGATTATTAAAGTTTGTAAACGAGATGGTAACTACACGGTAGACCATGATCAAATTAACAAATCTTTTCAAGAATTTTATACTTCTTTATATCAATCAGAACCTCCTGAGGATTCTATATTAATGCATGAATTTTAAAGGAATTTGAAATTATCACTAAATGAACATTTATTATTAGATGCACCAATTTCAGAGGAATAAATAAAGAAAGTAATTTCTTCAATGAATTCGGGTAAAACACCCGGTCCTGATGGGTATACAGTTGAATTTTTTAAATCCTTTTCTGACCTTCTCTCTCCCTGGTTAGGTAAAATTTTTAAAGATGCCCTATCAATGGGTAAATTACCACAATCTTTTTATGAAGCAACTATTTCTTTAATTCTTAAAAAGGATAAAGATCCCACTGAGTGTGCATCTTATAGACCTATTTCTTTATTGAATGTGGATTCTAAAATATTTTCCAAAATATTGGCTTCTAGACTGGAAAAGGTACTTCCACAAATTATTCCTGATGACCAGACAGGATTCATTAAGAATCGTTATTTGCATTTTAATATTAGGAGGTTAATGAACATTATATATACCCCTTCATCTGTAATTCCAGAATGTGTTATTTCGTTAGATGCCGAGAAGGCGTTTGATAGAGTCGAATGGGAATATTTATTTAACACGCTTGAGAAATTTAATTTTAGTTCAAATTTCATATCCGCGATCAAATTGATTTACCACACACCTATGGCTTCAATACTTACTAATAATCAGAGATCCCCCTTGTTCAGGCTGTTTTGAGGCACTAGACAAGGCTGCCCTTTGAGTCCTTTATTATTTAATATTGCTTTGGAACCTTTGGCAATTGCCATTTGGGATTCTTCTAACATATTTGGTATTACTAGTGGAAAGGGGACTCATAAGATATCTCTTTATGCAGATGACCTGTTACTTTATATCTCTAACCCGGAGAAATCTATCCCTACAGTATTATCACTACTTGCTCAGTTTAGTGTTTTCTCTGGTTATAGATTAAATCTTAATAAGAGTGAACTTTTCCCATTAAACATGCAAGTCCCAATTTATAGGCAAGTACCACTTAGATTAGTGACTGATTATTTTTCGTACCTGGGAGTTTAAATTACCAAGAAATACAAGGACTTATTTAAAGTGAACTTCTTACCTGTAATTAATTACATTAAACAATTATTTACTAAATGGTCCCCATTCTCTTTATCATTGATTGGCCGAATTAATGCAGTTAAGATGAATATTTGACCAAAATTTTTGTATCTATTTTAGGATATTCCAACCTTTATTTCAAAATCCTTTTTCGACACTATTGATTCCAAAATTCTTTCATATATATGGCACAATAAAAACCCAAGGTTAAGTAAGAAATATTTACAAGGGTTAAAAAAGGATAGTGGTATGGCTTTGCCTAATTTTAGATTTTACTATTGGGCAACTAATATTAGATACTTAATTTTTTGGGCACAACTCGTTGTCCCTGTTGGGTATACCTTGAGTGTGAATCAGTGCAAGGATTTTTGTTAATTTCTATTTTAGGAGCTTCATTCCCTTTTGCACTTACTAAATTGAGTAAGCAAGTGACTAATCCAATAGTTAAACATACAATACGGATATGGTTTCAATTTCATAAATTTTTTGGATTGAATAAATTTAATTTATCAAGTCCTATTCAATCTAACTTTTTCTTTCAACCATCTAGAATTGACTCAGCTTTTTCCTTATGGAAAATGAAGGGTATAACATGTTTTTGAGATTTATTCATTGATAACTGTTTTTTATCTTTTGAACAGTTGTCTAATAAACACAATCTGCCGAGATCACATATTTTTCGATATTTACAGATTAGAAATTTTTTAAAAGTTACTTTACCTTCTTTTCTGACACCAAATAAAATTGAAATTATGGAAAAAATTTTAGGTTTTAATCCTTATCAGAAGAGCCTGATGGCAATAATTTATGATCGGATTATGAAAATACGTTCAGAGAAACTTGATAAAATTAAGAATGATTGGGAAAGAGAACTCCAGATACTTTTACCTACAGAGACATGGAAGAAAATTCTTCAATTAGTTAATACATCTTCTATGTGTGCTAGACACTCTTTAATACAGTTTAAGGTGGTTCACAGGACCCATATGTCCAAGGACAAGTTAGCCCATTTTTATCATCATATAAATCCTATATGTGACAGATGTAATTTGACACATATAGGACACATACGTTTTTTTTCTTTTTCAATCTTTTTATTAGTTTTCAAATTAATACAGATTAATATATAACATCAATGTTTGTACATGTAATACAAAGAGATCAGAACAATCATGGCAAAGAACAATAAAATATAAAAAAAATCTGTAGATCCCTCAATCTCTTAGTAAATGAATATAATATAAAAGAAAGGGAAGAAAAAGATTTATTATATATATAAAAGAAAAGGAAGAAAAAAATCCCCAAATCAATTAGAAAAATTATAAACAATATATCAAACCAAACAAAACAGAAACATTTTTTAAAAAATTAAAAAAAAGAAAAAAAACTGGACTGAAATTTCTCAGTAGAAACAGAGTAATATTATGTCGTCAACTCTGTTCCTCTAAATTGGAAAGTTATTGAAAGGGGATCTATATCATGTGAAAATATTGAATAAATGGACTCCAAATATCTTCAAATTTAAGTGAAGGATCAACAGTACCACTCCTAATTTTTTCCAAGTTTAAATATGATATAGTTTGAGAGAACCATTGAAAAGTAGTAGGGGGTATTGGATCCTTCCATTTAAGTTTGGCCATTAATGTAACAAAGGCAATCATACGGTTAGTGGAAGCAGATAAATGACCAGACTCTATCCTTGGTAATCCAAAAATTGCAGTAATAGGGTGAGGTTGTAAATCAATCTTCAATACATTTGAAATAATGTTAAAAATGTCTTTCCAATATTTTTCCAAAAGAGGACAGGACCAAAACATATGTGTCAAAGAAGCCACATTCGATTTACATCTGTCACATATAGGATTTATATGTTGATAAAAACGAGCTAGCTTATCTTTTGACATATGGGTCCTGTGAAATACCTTAAACTGTATCAAAGAATGTCTGGCACTAAATAAAGAATTTTCTTCTATGTCTCTGTAGGTAAAGATGTCTGGAGTTCGCTCTCCCATTCATTCTTAATTTTGTCCAGTGATTCTGGACGTATTTTCATAATTAAATCATAGATTATCGCTATCAAGCCCTTCTGATAAGGATTAAGACCTAAATTTTTTTCCGTAATTTCAGTTTTGTAAGGTGTCGGAAAAGAGGGTATAGTAGCTTTTAAAAAATTTCTAATCTGCAAATATCGAAAAAAGTGTGATCTAGACAAATTGTAGTTGTTAGACAGTTGTTCAAAAGATGAAAAATAGTTCTCAATGAATAAATCACGAAAACATACTATTCCCTTCCTTTTCCATATAGAAAAAGCTGAGTCAACTCTGGATGGATGAAAGAAAAAATTAGCTTGAATGGGACTTGACAAGTTAAATTTATTGAATCCAAAAAATTTACAAAATTGAAACCATATTTGTATTGTATGTTTAACAATTGGGTTAATCATATGTTTAGTTAATTTGGTAAGTGCAAAAGGGAGTGAAGCTCCTAAAACAGAAACTAATGAAAATCCAAGTACTGATTGGTGCTCAAGGTGTACCCATTTGGGACATTGAATTATGTCTGAATCTTGTATCCAAAAAATTAAATATCTAATATTGATTGCCCAATAATATAATCTAAAGTTAGGCAGGGCCAAACCACCATCCTTTTTTAGTTTTTGTAAATATTTCTTACTTAACCTTGGGTTTTTATTCTGCCAAATACATGAAAGAATTTTAGACACATATGTTTTGGTCCTGTCCCCTTTTGGAAAAATATTGGAAATATATTTTTAACATTATTTCATCTGTATTGAATATTGATTTACAACCTCATCCTATTACAGCAATTTTTGGGTTACCAATGATGGAATCTCGCCATTTATCTGAGTCTGCTTGTCGTATGATTGCTTTTGTCACATTAATGGCCAAGCGATCTATTTTGTTCAAACGGAAGGATCCAATGTCTCTCACCACTTTTCAGTGGTTTTCTCTAACTATAGCATGTTTAAACTTAGAAAAAATTAGGAGTGGTACTGTTGATCCTTCGCTTAAATTTAAGGAAGTTTGGAGTCCACTTATTCAATATTTCCGTATGATATAAACTGACCTTTATCAGATCCCTCTCAACAACCCTTGAGTGCAGAGGAGCGGAGTTGACGACATAGTAATGTTTCTTTTTCTTTTTAATTGAAGAAATATCAGTCCAGTATTTTTTGGTTTTTGTTTTTTTTTGGTTTATTATCAATTTTTTTGGGGGGGGTTCTTCTTTCATATAATTAAACTTCATTTCTTTTCATTCTTTCCTTTTGTATTTGTTCACTTAATAAGAGAACGGGAGGTCTAGATTACCTTTTTGTTTACTCCTTGTGATTATATATATTAACTGTTATGATTGCTATCCTGATCTCTTAACACCGTATGTATAATTACTGATGTTATATATATTGGTTTGTACTAACTTGAAAATTATAAAAAGATTGAAAAAGAAAAGACAGTAAATTGTCTGAAAACTCAAAATTTGAGACCGATAAAGGTCAGTTTGTACCAGCGAAACTAGTAAACAAAATTGAATTGAAAAACATTGAAAAAATTGGAACAGTTCCAATTGCCACAAGGACAACACGTGAGAGAATTAATTTTGTTTGAAAATGGATAAAATGGAAGTATGAATACGTGATATGTCATAGAGTCACATGGAAGGCAATCAGCAATGAACTTTCCCAATGTTAAATGGGAAAAATGTATCTTTACTAATCTGATATTCTGTAATTGTGTAGATTATGTAGAATGATAATTATTAACACATTTCTTTACTAACTGTATGTGCAGTTAAAAATTTTGCTCTTGTACATCAAAACTTTTTTTAGGGTGGAGGTGTTTACGGATTAAGTTACTATTGGTGAATGTCCCTTTAAGACATAGCACAGTAATGTGTGTGTGTGTGTGTGTGTGTGTGTGTGTGTGTGTGTGTGTGTGTGTGTGTGTGTGTGTGTGTGTGTGTGTGTGTGTGGCGTGATTACCGATGTGATGACGTTTTGGAGCAGTCAGAGTCAGAGAAAGTGAGAGAGGGAGAGAGAGAGACACCCTGCCTGCTGGTCTCTGTATCGATGGATGAAAAACAATAACTGTGTCTGTCACTACAATCCACGTGTGGATTTTTGGAATAATCCAGTGGAGTCCACTTTGTCATTAACCTGTAGTGGGAAACAGGTATTTCTGTGGACGGCCACATCTTGAATGCTTTTCGGGGTGGCAGATACTTCGGAACAAAGCAATGGAGACCTTTGGAGACTGAGGTGTCGTATGGGTTCCATCGTGGAACATTTGGATTTTGTAATTGCTCTCTATTTTCTCTCTACATCTTCTCTTCAGTCAACGGTGGTTTTGAAGAAGCCTTTGCTCACGTTTCACCTTATGGCTTGCTGAACTGAACTTTGAGAACTATTCCTGGACTTGGAGTTTGGGAATTTGCTACACACACACTTCGAGTTTAGAGTTTTTGGGGTTAATGTTTGATATCTAACATTTTTACTTCTAACATTCTAACATTTTTACTTTTATTTTTCTTATTATCATAAGTAGTTATTAATAAAACAGTTTCTAACACTTATACATGACTTGGTGTGTTTCTTTTGTTGCTGGTACGTAACAGAATATAAGGTGAATGGTCACAATCTTTTCCCCAGGATAGGGGAGTACAAAACTGGAGGGTTTACGGTGTGAGGGGAAAAATTTAAAGGGGACCTGAGAGGCAAGTTTTTCACATAGAAGGTGGTATAGGGAACAAACTGCCAGAGGAAATGGTAGAGGCAAGTACAATTACAATGTTTAAAATGTACTTGGACAGGTATAGGAAAGGTTCAGAGGGATATGAGCCAAGCACAGGCAAATGGGACTAGATCAGTTAGGCAACTTGGTTGGTATTGACGAATTGGGCTGAAGGGCCTGTTTCCATGCTGTATGTCTTCTATGACTCTACAACTTAAGATGATTACCTCTCAAGTAGTTTACCCGTAATTATCACATTTCCCAGGTTCTCAACGAAACAATGATTGGCCATTTAAAATGAGTGTTGAGCATCATAGGATAGAAGCTGGTCATTGAGACCTTCAAGCCTGTTCTATCCCTCAGTACATAAGCCACCTGTATGTTAACTGATTTGGCTCTGCCAACTTTATTCCAACTGAACAAAATTGCCTCATCCTCAATTCCAAAGATCTCAACTGAATTAAAAGTCAAATCAAAGTCAAGTTTATTGTCATATGCATAAGTACACATATGCACAGGTGCAATGTAAAACTTACTTGCAGCAGCATCACAGGCACATAATATCAGATAAGCAGCATTCACAAGAAAAACATAAATTTAACATAAACTAAACACAATTTTCACATGAGAGAACGCAATTAGAACCAAAAAAAAAGCCAAAAACCATTTTAGTGCAAAGTGATCAAGGTGTTGCTAAACTGAGTTAGTGATTAGTGTTGTGCTGGTTGGTTCAAGAATGACATCGTTGAAGAGAAGTAGCTGTTCTTGAACCTGGTGGTGTGGGACTTCAGGCTTCTGTGCCTCCTGCCCGATGGTAGCTGTGAAAGGATGGCATGGCCCTGATGGTGAGGTTCTTTGATGATGGGTGTTGCCTTCTTGAGGCAGCGCCCCCTCCTGTAGATGCTACCGATGGTGGGGAGGGATGTGCCCGTGATGTACTGGGCAGAGTCCACTACTCTCTGCAGCTTCTTACGTTCCTGCACATTCGAATTGCCATACCAGACCATGATGCAACCAGTCAGGGTACTTTCAACAGTTCATCTGTAGAAGTTTGTTACAGTGTTCGGTGACAAACCAAACCTCCTTAACCTCCTAAGAAAGTAAAGACTTCCTTGTGATTGCTGGGCCCGGGACAGGTCATCCGATATGTTAATGCCCAGGAACGTAAAGCTGCATTGAATGTTGGGACTGTTTCCCCATGTTATCTGAATCTAATATTAAGGTTTTATCCCCTCCACACCCCACCTCAGCCCACCTGCCTCCACTCCCTTGTTCTGTGCACATCCCCCACCACCCCTAATACTATTATCACCACCAAGAGAATTTGTTTTTACAATCTGTCTGACCATTTGTTCATCATAATCACTCACTTTTATCATTGCCTAACCTTCAATATTCAGTGAGCGTGGAGACGAAACTTTGTAAAAGTATACAAACTTGTATAAAACTTTGGTTAGGCCACATTTGGAGGACTGTGTGCAGTTCTGGTCACCCCATTAGAGCATGTGGAGGATTTAGAGAGGGTGCAGAAGAGGTTTACCAGCATGCTGCCTGGATTAGAGGGCATGTGCTATAAGGAGAGGTTGGACAAACTTGTGTTGTTTTCTCTGGAGCAGAGGAGGCTGAGGGGAGACCTGACAGAAGTTTAACAAATTATGAGATAGGGTAGATAGTCAGAATCATTTTTCCAGGATAGTATGGCAAGCTTGTCACCAAACTCTGAGACCTAGGACTCAACACCTTCCTCTGTAACTGGATCCTTGACTTTCTAACAAACAGACCGCAATCAGTGAGGATAGGCAGCAATTCCTCCAGCATGATAATTCTTAACACTGGTGCACCTCAAGGCTGTGTCCTCAGCCCTCTACTCTACCCCCTATACACTCATGACTGTGTGGCCAGATTCTGCTCTAACTCCATCTGCAAGTTTGCAGATGATACTACCGTTGTAGGCCATATCTCAAACAGTGATGAATCGGAGTAAAGGAAGGAGATAGAGAGCTCCTTCATGGTGTCATGACAACAACCTTTCCCTCAATGTCAACAAAACTAAAGAGCTGGTCATTGACTTCAGGAAAGGAGGCGGTGTACATACACCTGTCTACATCAATGGTTCTGAGGTTGAGAGGGTTGACAGCTTCAAGTTCCTGGGAGTGAACATCACCAACAACCTGTCCTGGACAAACCACGTGGATGTCATGGCCAAGAAAGCTCACCAGCACCTCTACTTCCTCAGGAGGCTAAAGAAATTTGGTTTGTCCCCTTTGACTCTCACCAACTTTTACCGATGCACCATAGAAAGCATCCTATCAGGATGTATCACGGGTTGGTATGGCAACTGCTCTGCCCAAGACCGCAAGAAGCTGCAGAGAGTTGTGGACACAGCCCAGCGCATCAAGAACACCAGTCTCCCCTCCTTGGACTCTGTCTTTACCTCTTGTTGTCTTGGTGTAGCAGCCAGCATAATCAAAGACCCCACCCACCAGGGACATTCTCTCTTCTCTCCTCTTCCATCGGGTAGAAGATACAGGAGTCTGAGGACACGGACCACCAGACTTAAGGACAGCTTCTACCCCACTGTGATAAGACTATTGAACAGTTCCCTTATACAATGAGATGGACTATGACCTATGACCTCACGATCTACCTTGTTGTGACCTTGCACCTTATTGCACTGCACTTTCTCTGTAGCTGTGACACTTTACTCTGTACTGTTATTGTTTTTACCTGTACTACATCAATGCACTTTGTACTAACTTGAAGTAACTGTACTGTGTAATGAATTGACCTGTAAGATTGGTTTATAAGACAAGTTTTTCACTGTACCTCGGTACAAGTGACAATAATAAACCAATAGCAATACCAATACCTTGCAGGAGAGTATTAAATTGTGGCAGGGCAAATTACAAGAGTATTAGGCAGGAACTAGGGAGAGTAAATTGGAAGCAGCTGTTAAAACTAGACTTGTTGGGGGGTGGGATCCGAACTGGAGAGTCTGGGGAAGAGATGTTTGGCTCTCAAATAGAGAAAGCTTGTAGTCGGTACGAGAGGGAGGATAGGCAGGTGATAGAGAAGGGACGTGCTCAGACTGATGGTTTGAGATGTGTCTATTTTAACACAAGGAGTATTGTGAACAAGGCGGATGAGCTTAGAGCTTGGATCAATACTTGGAGCTATGATGTGGTGGCCATTACAGAGACTTGGATGGCTCAGGGACAGGAATGGTTACTTCAGGTACTGGGTTTGAAATGTTGCAGTAAGGACAGGGAGGGAGGAAAGAGAGGTGGGGGAGTGGCACTGTTGATCAGAGATAGTGTCACGGCTGCAGAAAAGGTGGACGTCATGGAGGGACTGTCTACGGAGTCTCTGTGGGTGGAGGTTAGGAACAGGAAGGGTCAATAACTTTACTGGGTGTTTTTTATAGGCTGCCCAATAGTAACAGGGATATTGAGGAGCAGATAGGGAAGCAGATCCTAGAAAGGTGTGAGAATAACAGAGTTGTTGTGATGGGGGATTTTAATTTCCCAAATATAGATTGGCATCTCCATACAGTGAGGCGTTTAGATGGGAAGGAGTTCATTAAGTGTGTTCAGGAAGGATTCTTGACACAATATGTAGATAGGCCTACAAGAGGAGAGACTGTGCTTGATTTGGTATTGGGAAATGAACCTGGTCAGGTATCATACCTCTCAGTAGGAGAGCATTTTGGAGACAGTGATCATAATTCTATCTCCTTTATGATAGCATTGGAGATAGATAGGAACAGACAGACTAGAAAGGCGTTCAGTTGGAGTAAAGGGAATTATGAGGCTCTCAGGCAGGAAATTGGAAGATTAAATTGGGAACAGATGTTCTCAGGGAAAAGTACGGAAGAAATGTGGCAAATATTCAGGGGATATTTGTGTGGAGTTCTGCACAGGCATGTTCCAATGAGACAGGGAAGTTATGATAGGATACAGGAACCATGGTGTACAAAGGCTATAATAAATCTAGTCAAAAGGAAAAGAAAAGCTTACAAAGGTTCAGAGAGCTAGGTAATGTTAGAGATCTGGAAGAGTGTAAGGCTAACAGGAAGGAGCTTAAAAAAGAAATTAGGAAGCCAGAAGGGGACATGAGAAGGCCTTGGTGGGCAGGATTAAGGAAAGCCCCAAGGCATTCTATATGTATGTGAAGAGCAAGAGGATAAGATGTGAAAGAATAGGACCTATCAATTGCAACAGTAGGAAAGTGTGTATGGATCTGGAAGAAATAGCAGAGGTACTTAATGAATACCTTACATCAGTATTCACTATAGAAAAAGATCTGGGGGATTGTAGTGAGGATTTGCAGCAAGTTGAAAAGCTTGAGCATATTAAGAAAGAGGTGGTGCTAGAACTTTTGGAAGGCATCAAGTTGGATATGTCGCCGGGGCCGGATGAAATATACCCCAGGCTGCTGTGGGAGGCGAGGGAGGAGATTGCGGAGCTTCTGACAATGATCTTTGCATCATCGATGGAGATGGGAGAGGTTCCGGAAGATTGGAGGGTTGTGGATGTTGTTCCCTTATTCAAGAAAGGGAGTAGGGATAGCCCTGGAAATTATAGACCAGTGAGTCTTACTTCAGTGGTTGGTGAGCTGATGGAGAAGATCCTGAGAGGCAGGATTTATGAACATTTGGAGAGGTATAATATGATTAGGAATAGTCAGCATGGCTTTGTCAAGGGCAGGTCCTGCCTTACGAGCCTGATTTAATTTTTTGAGGATGTGATAAACACATCAATGAAGGGAGAGCAGTAGATGTAGTGTATATGGATTTCAGAGAGGCATTTGATAAGGTACCCCATGCCAGGCTTATCGAGAAAGTAAGGAGGCATGGGATCCAAGGGGACATTGCAGGGTGGATCCAGAACTGGCTGGCCCACAGAAGGCAAAGAGTTGTTGAAGGGTCATATTCTGCATGGAGGTCGGTGATCAGTGGTGTACCTCAGGGATCTGTTCTGGGACCCTTACTTTTTGTGATTTTTATAAACAACCTGGATGAAGAAGTGGAGGGATGGGTTAGTAAGTTTGCGGATGATACAAAGGTTGGAGGTGTTGTAGATAGTGTGGACGGCTGTCAAATGTTACAGCGGGACATAGATAGGATGGCAAGTTGGGCTGAGAAGTGGTAGATGGAGTTCAACCCAGATAAGTGTGAAGTGGTTCATTTTGGTAGGTCAAATATGATGGCAGAATATAATATTAATGGTAGGATTCTTGGCAGTTTGGAGGATCAGAGAGATCTTGGGGTCCGAGTCCATAGGACGCTCAAAGCAGCTGTGCAGGTTGACTCTGTGGTTAAGAAGGCATATGGTGTATTGTCCTTCATCAATCATGGAATTGAATTTAGGAGCCGAGAGGTAATGCTGAAGCTATATAGGACCCTGGTCAGACCCCACTTGGAATACTGTGCTCAGTTCTGGTCATCTCACTACAGGAAGGATGTGGAAGCCATAGAAAGGGTGCAGCGGAGATTTACAACGATGCTGCCTGGATTGCAGAGCATGCCTTATGAAAGCAGGTTGAGGTAACTCGGCCTTTTCTCCTTGGAGCGACGGAAGATGAGGAGGGACCTGATTGAGGTATATAAGATGATGAGAGGCATTGATCAGGTAGACAGTCAGAGGCTTTTTCCCAGGGCTTAAATGGTTGCCACAAGAGTACACAGGTTTAAGTTGCTGGGGAGCAGGTATAGAGGAGAAGTCAGGGGTAATTTTTCACTCAGAGTGTGGTGACTGTGTGGAATGGGCTGCTGGCAACAGTGGTGGAGTCGGATATTATAGGGTCTTTTAAGAGAGTTTTGGATAGGTACATGGAGCTGAGAAAAATAGAGTGCTATGGGTAAGCCTAGTAATGTCTAAGGTAGGGCATGTTCAGCACAGCTTTATGGGCTGAAGGGCCTGAATTGTGCTGTAGGTTTTCTGTTTCTGTTTCTGTTTCTGTTTTTGGGCAAGTCCACATCTGACATGTGGAGGGTGTTTAAAGACCAACTGCACAGAGTACAGGACAGGTATGTTCCAGTAAGAAGGAAGGATAAGGATGGCAAGGTAAGGAAACCTTGGACTAAGAGAGAGTTGGTGAAGTTAGTCAAGAAGGAAAAGGAAGAATATTTAGGAAGCATATTTAGGATATTTAGGTTTAGGAAGCTAAATTCAAATGGAGCCCTTGAGGATTGTAAGGAAACTAGAAAAGAACTCAAGAAGGAAATTAGGAGAGCCAGGAAGGGCCACAAAAAGTCCTTGACAAGTAGAATTAAAGAGAGGACCAAGGTATTCTATACATATATCAAGAGCAAGAGGATAACTGGGGAAAAGATAGGACCAATCAAGGATAAAGGATGGAACATGTGCTTGGAGGTGGAGGATGAGGGTGAAGTCCTAAATGAGTACTTTGTATTGGTATCTACCAAGGAGAAGGATGTGGAAAGTAGTGAGATCAGTGCGGAGTGTGCTAATCTGCTAGGAGATTTTGAGATAAAGGAAGAGGTAGTGTTAGATCTCTTAAAGAACATTAAGGTGGATAAGTCCCCAGCGCCTGATGGGATATACCCCAGATTATTGAGAGAGGCAAGAGATGAGATTGTTGGGGCCTTGACCAAGATCTTCGTGTCCTCTCTGGCTACAGGTGAGGACTGGCGAGTAGCTAATGTTGTTCCATTATTCAAGAAAGGAAACAGGAATAATCCTGGAATCTATAGACTGGTGAGTCTATAGATTCAAAGATACTGGAGAGGATTTTAGGGATAGGAATTATGAGTATTTGGAAACCATGGCCTAATTAGGGACAGTCAGCAATGGCTTTGTGTGGGGCAATTCGTGTCTTACTAACGATTGAGTTTTTCGAGGAGGTGACGAAGATGATTGATGAAGGTAGAGCTGTGGACATTGTCCACGTGGATTTTAGTCAGGTGTTTAACAAGGCCCTTCATTGTCTGCTCATCCAGAAGATTAAGATGCATGGGATCCATGGTGACTTGACTGTTTGGATTCAGAATTAGCTTGCCCATAGAAAACAGAAGATATGGTCGATGAGAGTTATTCTGGCTGGAGGTCTGTGACTAGTGCTGTTCTGCAGGGATCTGAACTGAGACCTCTGTTGTTTGTGATAATATATAAATAACTTGGATGAAAATATGGATGGTTAGTAAGTTCGCAGACAATACACAGATTGGTGGTGTTGTGGATAGTGTGAAATATTGCCAAAGGATACAGCAGGATATAGATCAGTTGCAGATATGGGTGGAGAAATGCCAGATGGAGTTTAATTTGGGCAAGTGTGAGGTGTTACATTTTGGGAGATCAAATGTAAAGAGACAGTACACAGGACCCTTAATAGTATTGATATACATAGGGATCTTGGGGTCCAAGTCCATAGCACCCTGAAAGTGGATACTAAGTTTAATAGGGTGGTAAGGAAAGCAATTGGCCTGCTTGCCTTTATTAGTCGAAGCACTGAGTTCAAGAGTTGGGAAGTTATGTTGCAGAATTATAAAAGTCTGGAGTACTGCATTTGATTCTGGTCACCCCATTATAGAAAGGACATGGAGGCTTTGGAGAGGGTGCAGAAGAGGTTTACCAGGATGCTGCATGATTAGAGGGTATGTACTTTATGGAGAGGTTTGACAAATTTGGGTTGTATTCTCTGGAGCGGTGGAGGGTGAGGGGAAAACTGATAGAAGTTTATAAGATTATGAGAGGCATAGATGGAGATAACAGGGCCTTTTACCCTGGGTAAAAACGTCTAATTCTAGAGGGCATGCATTTAAGATGCAAAGGTCTTAAATGCATGCCGGCCAAACGAGCCCATGCCGCCCAATTACCCCCAGCTTAACCCACTAACCCATACGTCTTTGGAATGTGGGAGGAAACCGGAGGAAAACCACACAGTCACGGGGAGAATGTACAAACTCCTTACAGACAGCGGCAGGAATTGAACCCCGATCACTGGCGCTGTAAAATAGCGTCACGCTAACCACTACGCTACTGTGCCGCCCTAACAGAAAGATTTAACAGAAAGAAGTAACGCACTTTGATGAGAAGAATGAGAAAGGGCAAAATGCTAAACTAAACGATAAACTTCAGAGTGGGATCTGGGGCAGGGGTATATCTACAACTGGAGAAGAAGCCTGTTTCACAAAGGAGGAATTCTGGGCTAAAGAGAGGAAATTTTGCTAAAATCCAACTTTGGGCACTACACTGTAAGATTCCACCCCTGCCACCTTCTCCCCATAACCTGGTTGAGCAGTGATGGTGAGGGGTGGGGCTGTTTGCTTTAGCACAGGGGAGGTTAAGAGGACATATGATAGAGGCGTCCCACAGCCAGAAGAGTTATGGGGTTATAAAGTAAGAAGCAGCTGTTACCTAAAAGAACCAGTAATCAGAGGTCATACTTAAGGGAATACGACACAACATGGAGCAAACAGTTTTTTAAGCAGCAGTGATTGTGATCTGGAACACGTGGATTCAAATGTTTCAAAAGAGGATTTCAAAGACAACTAAAAACAGGGAAGATCTCTGGAATATGGGAAGAGCATGGAATTCTTCAACTATTTCAATTCTACAACTATTTCAAAGAGCCGAGAGTCTGTGCAGCCTCAGTCTGTGTACGTACAATCCCACAATGTGTGAAGTGAACATCAGCACCATGAGCCTCAGACACACTGATACAGACTGGGCAACAAGCAAAATACTGCAGGTGATGGAAATCTAAAACAGAAACAGAAAGTGCTGGAAATACTCAGCAGGTCAGGCAGTATCTGTGGAGATCGCAGCAGATTCAATGTTTCAGTTTGAAAGCCCTTCATCAGAAGTGGGGAAAGTTAGAGCTTAAAAAAAGAGTTTTAAGTTGTGGAGAGCCTAAATGACACAAGGGGTTGTGGAGCTGGCAGAGAGATGATGGTGAAAATGTGTGTGGGAGAGATGTAAACAGGAAGAGGTGAATGAAGTCTAAAATACCAGAAGTGGAGAGGGAACAATAATTGACTCCTGAAACGTGAAAACAAGGTAAAAAAGGCTGATTAGTTAAAGGTGTTGAATTCAGTGTTGAGTTGTGATCAGAAATCAGAATCAGGTTTATTATCACGGACGTATGTCATGAGATTTGTTTGGCAGCAGTACAGTGCAAGACATAAAAATTACTATAAGTTATTCCTGTCTGTGTAGAGTTTGCGCATTCTCCCTGTGAAAACATGGGTTTCCTCCTCTGTGTACTCCAGTTTCCTTCAATGTCCCAAAGACTTGCCGGTTGCTGGGTTAATTGGCCACTGGTGTGTAAGTGAGTGCAAGGATCTTGAGGCAATTGATGGGAGTATGGGGAATATAAAATAGGATTACAGAAAATGGGTGCTTGATGGTTAGCATAGACATGGTGGGCCAAAGGGCCTGTTTCTGTGCTGGAAGACTCTATAAATGTATAGCTGTTAAAGGTGATCCTCTGTTCCACTCCCACTCTGATCTCAATGTGAGCTCACGGAACAGATGATGGAGGCAGTACCACTTGACTCATAGCAGAAGCAGCTAGATGGTAAAATAGAAAGACATCAGAAAGACAAAGCAGTTTTCCAGACTGGAGGCCAGTCTGTGTGCCACAGGGATCACTGTTGGGTCACCTGTTGTTTATCATCTATATTAACAATTTGGATGAGAACGTAGGTGGTAAGTTTGCAGATGACACTAAAATTAGTGGTACAGTGGACAGTGAATGTTATCTAAGGTTACACAGGATCTTGATCAACTGGGCCGGTGGAACGGCAGATGGAGTTTCATTCAGATAAATACGAGGTGTTTGAGCCATGCTAATGTGCTAAGGGCATCATGAGATCAAGAAGGAGGTGGTGCTGGGACGTTTGAAGAGCATTAAGGTGGATAAGTCCCTGGAGCCTGATGGAATATATCCCAGATAATTGAAAGAGACAAGATAGAAGATTGCTGGAGCCTTGCCAAAGATCTTTGTATCCTCACAAGCAACAGACGAGGTTCTGGAGGGCTGGAGAGTAGCCAGTGTTGTTCCTTTGTTCAGGAACCTTCCTTTGTTTAGGTGTTGCACTTTGAGAGATCAAATGTAAGGAGAAAGTACGCAGTTCGTGGCTGGACCCTTAATGGTGTTGATGTACTGAGGGACATTGGGATCCAAGTCCCTCGCTCCTTGAAGGTGGCTACACAGGTTGATAGGGTGGTTAAGAAGGCTTGGCTTTATTAGTTGAGGAAATGTGTTCAAGAGTAGGGTAGTTATGTTGCAGCTTAATAAAACTCTAGTTAGGCTGCGATGGAGTATTGCATTCAATTCTGGTCACCCCATTATAGGATGTGGAGGCTTTGGAGACAGTGCAGAAGAGGTTTATCAGGATGCTGCCTGGATTAGAGGGCAGGTGCTATAAGGAGAGGCTGGACAAACTTGGGTTGTTTTCTCTGGAGCATCAGAGGCTGAGGGGAGACCTGATAGAAGTTTATAAAATTATGAGAGGTATAGACAGGGTATATAGACGGGGTATATCTTTTCCCAGGGTAGAAATATCAAGTACATAATTCTATTATATTTAAGATAGTGATGGAAAAGGACAGGACAGATCACAGGTTAGGTCCTAAACTGGAGCAGGGCTAATCTCGAGGGAATTAGGCAGCATCTAGCAGAGGTTGATTGGGTGAGCCTGTTTGAAGGGAAAGGAATGAATGGCAAGTGGGAGGTTTTTAAAAGTGTGATATCAAGAGTCCAAGGGCAGCATATTCCTGTTAGGGTGAAGGGTAAACCTGGCAAGTTTACTGACAATGGATATTGAGGCTCTGGTGAAGAAAAAGAAGGAAGCAGACATTGTGTTTAGCAGGTTGGGGATGAGTGAATCCCTTGATGACTATGAAGAATACACTTGAGGAAAATCAGGAGGTCAAAGAGAGAGTATGAGATGGATCTGGCAGGTAAGGTTAAGGAAAGTCCTAAGAAGCTCAAAAGCTATGTTAAGAGTGAAAGGATGACCAGGGAGAGAGTAAGTCCCCTTAGAGATCAGCAGGGCCGCCTATATCTTGAGCCGCAGCAGATGGGTGGGATTTTCATTGAATATTTCTCCTCTATGTTTAGTGAGGAGAAAATTATAGTTGCTCAAGAGAAACTAGTGGAGATGTTTTGGAAAATATTCCTACTACTAGGGAGGAGGTATTTGCAGCCTTACAGCGCATTAAGTTGGATAAATCCCCAGGGCCTGACCGAGTGCATCCTAGGTCTTTGTGGGAGTGTAGTGGAGCAATTGTGGAGGCCCTTGCAAAGATTTTTGCTTCATTGCTGGCCACTAGTGAAGTTCCTGAAGACTGGAAGGTAGCTAATGCTGTTCTGTTGTTCAAGAAGGGTAGCAAGGACAAACCAGGGAGCTACAGGCTGGACAGTCTGACATCAGTCGTGGGGAAGTTACTGGAAGGAATTCTGAGGGACAGGATCTACCAACATTTGGATAGACAGAATGTGATTAGGAGGACTCACCATGGCTTTGTGTTGAAAGTCATGCTGGATGAACCTTTTAGAGTTTTTTGAAGAGGTAACCAAAAAGGTAGATGAGGGTAAGGCAGTGCGTGTTGTCTATTTGGCCTTTGACAAGGTCCCGCACGGCAGGCTAGTCTGGAAGGTTAGGTCCTTTGGAATCCAGGGAGAGCTAGTTTGGTGGATTTAAACTTGGCTCGGAGGTAGGAAGCAGAGGGTAGTTTCTCGGAATGGAGGCCGGTGACTAGTGGTGTGTCGCAAGGGTTGGTGTTGAGACTCTTGTTATTTGTTATTTATATAAATAATTGGGAATCAAACATATAAGGCTTGATCAGTAAGTGTGCAGATGACAGGATATTAGGAGGTGTTGTTGATAGTGAAGAAGGTTATCGTAGATTACAGGGGGATCTTGATCAGTTAGGGAAGTGGGTGAAGGAGTGGCAAATGGACTTCAATACAGATACGTGTGAGGTGATGCATTTTGGAAAGTCAAACCAGTGTAGGACTTGTACAATGAATGGTAGGGCACTAGGGAATGTAATGGAACAGAGGGACCTAGGAGTACAAGTGCATAGTTCATTGAAAGTGGCATCACAGGTAAACAGGGTAGTGAAAAAGACATGTAGCTTGCTGGCCTTCATCATTCAGGGCACTGAGTACAGGAGTTGGGACATAATGTTGCAGTTGTATAAGCCATTGATGAGGCCGCACTTGTACTGTGTACAGTTTTGGTTACTCTGTTATAGGAAAGACATGGTTAAACTGGAAAGAGTGTAGAGAAGATTTACGAGGATGTTGCCAGGGTTAGAAGGCCTGCGTTGTAGAGAGTGTTCCAAGTCTTTATTCAAGTAGGAGAATGCGTGGTGATCTTATGGAAGTTTATAAAATCATGAGGGGCAGAGATAAGGAGGTCTTTCCCCCAGGGTAGGGGAGTCCAAAACTAGGGAGCACAGATTTAGGGTGAGAGGGGAAAGATGGGCGGCGCGGACTCATTGGGCCGGAAGGGCCTGTTACCACGCTGTAAATAAAATTTTAAAAAATTTAAAAGGGACTTGAGGGGCAACTTTTTCACGCAGACAGTGGTGAGTATATGGGACGAGCTGCCCAGAGGAAGTGATTGAGGCAGGTACAGTGGTATAATTTAGGCTAGGTACATTCAGGGGTGGGGCTGGAGGACTTGGAGGGAAATAGAGATAATCCAGAAAATTATAGGCTGGTTAGCCTCACATCAATGGTAGAGTTTTATGGCAGGTCATGTCTTACAAACTTGATTGAGTGTTTTGAGGAGGTGACAAATGTATTTTTTTTATTTACAGCGTGGTAACAGGCGCTTCTGGGCCAACGAGTCCGCGCCGCCCATTTTAAACCCAAATTAACCTACCTGTATGTCTTTGGAATGTGGGAAGAAACCGGAGCACCCGGAGGAAACCCACGCAGACACGGGAGAATGTACAAACTCCTTACAGACAGTGATGGGAATCGAACCCCCATTGCTGGCGCTGTAATAGCGTCGCGCTAACCACTACTCTACCGTGCCGCCATATTGATGAGGGTAGGGCGGTGAATCTTATCCACATGGATCTGTAAAGCATTTGACAACATCCTTCATGGTAGGCTGATCCAGAAGATTAAGATGCATGAGGTCCACAGTGACTTGGTAGTTTGGATTCAGAATTGGCCTGCCCATAGAAGACAGAGGGTAGTGGTGGATGAGTCTCATTCTGACTGGAGACTGTGTCTAGTGGTGTTCCACAGTGATCTGTACTGGGACCTCTGTTGTTTGTGATATACATATATAAATGACTTGGATTAAAATGTAGATAGAGTCATGGAGTAATACAGCATGGAACCAGAGAGTGGTGGGTGCCTGGAATGGGCTGCCAAGGGTGGTGGTGGAAACAGATACAATAGAGACATTTAAAAGGCTGTAAGAGAAACACATGAATATGCAGGGAATGGAGGGATCTGGACCATGTGCAGCAGAAGAGATTTAGTTTAATTCGGCATCGTGTTCGGCGCAGACATGGTGGGCCAAAGGGCCTGTCCTGTGCTGTATTGTTCCATGTTCTATGTATGTTGCATTTTGGTAAGGCAAACCGAGGCAGGACTTATATAGTAAATGGTAGGGCCCTGGGGAGTGTTGTCAAACGGAGAAGTACAGGTACATTGTTCCTTGAAAGTTGTAGCACAGGTAAACAGGATGTTGAAAAAGCTGTTTGGCATGTTTGCCTGCATCGGTCAGGATAGGGGTTGGGACGACATGTTACAGTTGTACAAGATGTTGGTAAGGTCACATTTGGAGTATTATGTACGGTTCTGGTCACCTTGCTATGGGAAATATGTCTTTAAACTGGAGCGGGTGCAAAAAAGATTTACAAGGATGTTACTTGGACTGGCGGCCTTGAGTTAAAAGCAGAGACTGGATAGGGGGCTGGGACATTTTTCCCGAAAGTGAAGGAGGCTGAGAGTGACCTTATAGAGATTTATAACATCATGAGGGGTAGGGCATGGTAGGGGAGACTAAAACTACAGGACATAGGTTTAAAGTGAGAGGGGAAAGATTTAAAGAGGACCTGAGGGACAACTTTTTCACCCAGAGGGTGGTGGGTATGCGGAATGAACTGCCAGAGGAAGCGGTCGAGGTAGTACAATTACAATGTTTAAAAGTCACTTGGACAAGTACATGGATCAGAAAGGTTTAGGAAGATTTGGGACAAACATGGGCAAATGGGGTGGGCTCAGGTAGGCAACTTGGTCAGCATGGACGACTTGGCCTGAAGGGTGTTTTTCTGTGCTGTATTACTGTAACTCTATGACTAACAGGGCTTGTACTCAAAGGAGGTTTGTGTAGGCACCAGTATTGATGTGATTTGCCTCTCTGTGTACCTCTCTCTCACATTGCTGCTTTGTTCTTTCAAGGGACAAATGTCTTTTCCCAAAGTTCAGAACACCACTTGTGCCACATTGCTGAGAAGAAGGGCAGCATCCTGATGGATATGGCAGTAAAGTCGGCTGATTACCACTTCAAACAGAGCCCAGAATCAGACAGGATGGCCATTGACTACATTGAGGTGGAGCGCAAGAATAACGCAACGTTCTATGATGCTGCCTGGCTCCGAGCCTCCAAGGAATGGCAGCGCAGGAAGCTGGAGGTCAGCATTCCAGACGGGCTGCTGGAGGAGCATGTCATAGCAGTCTTGTGCTACACCTTAGACCAGCCACCTCTCTACAGATACTTCAATAAAGCCATAAGAAACTATGGTGTGAATGATGAAGTATATTCAAAGTGTTTCCATTACAAAAGTCTGCACTATCTCCTGTCAGTCACTCTCAGTGTATTACAGAACAGTTCTTGGTGTCCTGATGCAGGAACAGAGGTCTACAGAGGTATGGACAGAAAGGTGCAGGTCAGCGAGGGAGCACACGTTCGTTTTGGGCAGTTTGCTTCAACGTCTTTGGACATAATACAGTCTGTTTCACAATTCACTGTTGAGGAGACAAGCAGTAATACTCTCTTCAACATCACCACAGCCCATGGTGTCTCCATCCAGAACCTCTCCTTCTTCCGCAGAGAGAAGGAGGTGCTCATCCCACCTTACGAGGTGTTTAATGTTGCAAAAGTGGTCGACTGGGAAGATGAACATGGGGTCCTGGGTGTCAACGTTGTCCTTTCATCCATTGGAACCCAAATGACAGAGGTACAGCTGCAGTCAGATGGTCCCGACCACCTGCGGGTGGTGAGGGTGCTGGAAGCTGCCTCTCCCTGGTGGCTCTCCATTCTGGTCATTCTGCTGGTCCTATTGCTCGCTGCTTGCATTGTGTTTGTGGTGAGACGTAAGTTGATTACTGGCTGACTGGGAGCTGCAGTAACTGAGAAGCAGAGACCGTCTCTCACAGGTTGGCTGAGGCTGCCCTCTTCCACCTTCTGCCCAGCCTTCAGCAGAGTCACTGGCCTTCATCAGATGTTTTGGCTTCATCCCATTCCAAATGCAATGATCCAGATAAATTTCATTGAAAACCAACAATTATCAATTTGTAACTTTGAGTAAGGAGACACTGAAAGTGCTAATCATCAATGATACACAAAGAGAAAAGGGCAAGATGCATGTTGACTGATCCAGGGGTGTTCATAAGACACAGCACAAGGCAGAGCTGTAGAAGGAGCTGAAGACAGGGCTATGGGTAAAGTGATGGTCAGAAATACTGGAGGATATCCTTGGACCTTGCCGGGCAGAGCTGCAGGTTGTGACAATTATCATTCAGAGCCATTGATGGGATCATTCCCACGTCATCAACAGTCACCAAAACACCAAGAAAATACCACACCAAGTGTCCAGCAACTTCTGGAGAAAAAATAGGCAGAGTAATGGAGTTAGGTTAGAGAGACAGAGAGACAGATGGGTACACTCGGACAGTGTCAGAGACACTGAGACAGACACAGATAAAATCACAGATATGGACACAGATGGAGTCACTGAGACTGACACAAGATGGAGCCACTGAGATTGACACAGTCAGATCCATTAAGACAGGTGGAGGCAGACTGTCACATAGATAGGGAGACAGAAACAGAGCATGAGCCCCAGGGCAGACGCAGAGACAATATCAGACTGAGACACAGATGGAGCCACTGAGACAGACAGGCAGAATCACAAAGACAGGTGTAGGATGAAGTCACACAGATAGACAGAGACACAGAAACAGTCGAAGACACAGAGGGTCAGTCACAGATGGAGCCACAGAAACAGACCAGACTACAGGAACCATTGCTATTTTGAATGTGGTGGTCCAACAACAACAGCATTGCTCTGTGCTCTCTCCAGAGCTGTACATTTCTTTCTTCAGCAATATCTAATGGGAATTATCACAAGCAGCCCCTGCAAACGTTTCAAGTTTAAAAGTCACTTTGCATTGTTCCTTGGCTCTAAACAGAAACCTGGTCTCCCCAACCCTTTAACCCTTTTGTTAGTCCTTACATTAACTCTTCCCCCATTCCCTCTGTCATGATACTTAGTAATTTCGAAAACTTGACTAAATAACCAGTTTGTCAAAGAGTCATAGAGTCACACAGCACAGAAACATGTCAATGTTAACCATCAAGCACCTACCTATACTGATCCCATTTACTAGCACCAGATCCATAGCCTACTAAGCTTTGACAATTCAAGCGCTCATCCAGATGCTTCTTAGAACATAGAACAGGACAGGAAAAGGCTCTTCGGCCCATAATGTTGTGCGAACTAATTAAGCTAATGTTACCTAATCCCTTCTGCCTGCACATGGTCCATATCCCTCCATTCTCTGCACATTCATGTGTATATCTAAGAGCCTCTGAAACACCTCCATTGAATCTGCCTCCACCACCACCCACGGCAGCGCATTCCAGGCACCCACCACTCTCTGTGTAAAACAAATTGCCCCACACATCCCTTTAGAACAATCCCCCTCTCACCTTAAATGCTTGCCCTCTAGTCTTCTGCCCATATCCTTCTAAACTCTTGTCATCCATATACCTGTCCACATACTTCTTAAATGTACCTAATGTTCCTGCCTCAACCACTTCCTCTGCAGCTGGTTCCGTATATCTACCACCCGCTGTGTAAAAAAGTTGTCCCTCAGGTTCTCATCAAACCTTTCACCTCTAAACTTAAAACTATGTCCTCCAGTTTTCGATTCCCCAACCCTGAAAAAAAGATACGTCACCCAGTCTGTGCTCCTCATGACTTTATATATCTCTACGAGATCACCCCTCAGTCTCCTACGCTCCAAGGAGTGAAGGCCCATCCTGTTCAATCTCCCCTTATTACTCAGTCCCTCGAGTCCTGGCAACATCCTCGTGAATCTTTTTTGCACTCTTTGCAGTTTAATCACATCCTTCCTATAAAAGGGTGACCAAAACTGAACACAATACTCCAAATGTGCCCTCACTAAATGCCTTGTACAATTGCAACATAAATTCATACTTAAGGCACTGACTAATGAAGTCCAGCATGCTGAAAGCCTTCTTCATCGACCTATCTACCTGTGACTCCACTTTAAGGGAACTGTGCACCTGTACTCCAAGGTCCCCCTGTTCTACATAGAACCATAGAACAATACAGCACAATACAGGCCCTTCGGCCCACCATGTTCTGCCAAACTTCAAACCACACCTAAGACCATCTAACCCCTTCCTCCCACATATCCCTCTAAAATTCCTCCATATGCTTATCTAACAATCTCTTGAACTTGACCAACGTATCAGCCTCCACCACCACCCCAAGCAGCGCATTCCATGCACCAACCACTCTCTGGGTGAAAAACCTCCCTCTGACATCTCCCTTGAACTTCCCACCCATTACCTCAAAGCCATGTCCTCTTGCTTTGAGCATTGGTGCCCTGGGAAAGAGGCGCTGGCTGTCCACTCTATCTATTCCTCTTAATATCTTTATACCTCTATGGTGTCTCCCCTCATCCTCCTTCTCTCCAACGAGTAAAGCCCTAGCTCCTTTAGTCTCTCCTCATAATCCATACTCTCTAATCCAGGCAGCATCCTGGTAAATCTCCTCTGCACCCTTTCCAATGCCTCCACATCCTTCCTATAATGAGGTGACCAGAACTGGACACAGTACTCTAAGTGTGGCCTAACCAGAGTTTTGTAAAGCTGCATCATTACTTCACGGCTCTTAAACTAGATCACACGAATTATGAAAGCTAACATCCCATAAGCTTTCTTAACTACCCTATCTACCTGTGAGGCAACTTTCAGTGATATGTGGATATGAACCACACTGCCCAGAATCCTGCCATTTACCTTGTACTCCACCTTGGAGTGTGTCCTTCCAAACTGTACTACCTCACACTTCTCTGGATTGAACTCCATCTGCCATTTCTCAGCCCAGCTCTGCATCCTATCAATATCCCTCTGTAAGCTTCGACAGCCCTCCACACTATCCACAACACCACCAATCTTTGTGTCATCTGCAAACTTGCTAACCCACCCTTCCACCCCCTCATCTAAGTCATTAATAAATATCACAAAAAGTAGAGGTCCCAGAACCGATCCCTGTGGGACACCACTGGTCACAGCCCTCCAACCCGAATGCACTCCCTCCACCACAACCCTCTGCTTTCTACATGCAAGCCAATTCTGAATCCACACGGCCAAGCCTCCCTGGATCACTTGGCCTCTGACCTTCTGAAGAAGCCTACCATGCAGAACCTTATGAAACACCTTTCTAAAATCCATGTAAAGCACATACACTGCACTACCCTCATCAATCTTCCTGGTCACCTCCTCAAAGAACCCTATCAGGCTTGTGAGGCAAGATCTTCCCTTCACAAAGCCATGCTGGCTGTCCCTAATCAGTCCATGATTCTCTAAATGCTCATAGATCCTATCTTTTAGAATCCTTTCTAACAGCTTACCCACCACAGACATAAGGCTCACTGGTCTGTAATTCCCTGGACTATCTCTACTACCTTTTTTGAATAAGGGGACAACATTCGCCACCCTCCAATCCTCCAGTACCATCCCCGTGGGCAACGAGGACTCAAAGTACCCAGGGCCCTTCTGTTCAATGTTAAAGTCCTACCTTTATTTGTCCTTCCTATATGTAACTCTTTGCACTTATCTCAGTGACCCGGGTTCAATTCCCGCTGCTGTCTGTAAGGAGTTTGTACGTTCTCCCCGTGTCTGCGTGGATTTCCTCTGGGTGCTCCAGTTTCCTCCTACATTCCAAAGATGTACGGGTTAGGAAGTTGTGGGCATGCTATGTTGGCGCCGGAAGCGTGGCGACACTTGCAGGCTGCCCCCAGAACACTCTACGCAAAAGATGCGTTTCACTGTTTGTTTCGATGTACGTGTGACTAATAAAGGTATCTATCTTAAGTTCCATTTGCCATTCCTCAGCCCACCTACCCAACCTATAAAGGTCTCACTGCAATTCTTGATACTCCTCTTCACTGTTTACAACACCACCTATTTTAGCATCATCTGCAACTTACTAACTACTCTTCATATATTCTCATCCAAATTGTTAATATAAATGACAAATAACAATGGGCCCAGCACCAACCCCTGGGGCACACTACTAATTACACCTCCAATCTGAGAAATATCCTTCCACCATCACCCTCTTGCCATCCAGCCAATTTTGTATCCAGTTTGCTAGCTCTTCTTGGATGCCATGTGATGTCACCTTCCAGAGGAGCCTGTCACGCAGAACCTTATCAAAACTGAAATCCATACATACTATGTCTACCACACTCCACTCATCAACCTTCCTCGCCACTTCATCAAAATACTCAAATTCGTAAGACAAGATCTCCCACACACAAAGCTATGCTGGCTACTCCTAATCAACACCTGCCTTTCCAAATGTAAGCATATCTGAAGAAGGAATCTTAGGAATTATAAGAAAATTGGGAGTTTGTAATATGCTCAACTTTAGTATCATATAAGTTAGAAAGGGATGATGGGAAAATAAGCCAATAGTGGAGATGGATCAAAGGTCACTGAGAAGAAACAGGCTGCTACTAAGAGCAGGGAAGTGTTTAGATTACTGGAGCAGGGATAAACAAATGGAGGCTCAAATGCAGTTTAAGTGCAGGGCAACGATCGTGAGATAAGCTGAAACATGACAGAAGGACAAAACCATAAACCGGAACTTCTAATTGCAGGGAGAATGGGGGAAACTGCTATGTGGCAAAGGACGCAAAGTCCCATTTGTCAGGCAGTTAGAGGCAACCCCTGCAGAGATAAAACAAAGATCGAATACTACAAAGAAAGGTGGGTTATGGATGAAATTGTGAAATCTGCATGTAACTACTGTAATGCAAATTTTATAAATTGCTGGAAATTTTTTGGATCAGTGGATTATCTTTGAGCTCTTACTCGAAATGCTCCCCAGTGCACACTGTAACAGGCCTGAATAAACCGACTTGTTTGAGAAACTCACCGCTGCTGTACCAGAGATTTTCTCTGTGTGCTGTCCTGATCTGAGCCGTAATTAAGAGGGCGGCTGGGCCCCACGTGAAAGCCAGATTCAGACACACAAATTCCTCCAACACTATCTTATGCCTCCGAATATTTTCCAGCATCTTACCCACCATGGTGGTTAGGCTAATGTGTCTATATTTACCAGCCCTTCTTAAACAAAGGCACAGCATTTGCTAGCCTCCAGTCTTCTGGCACCTCGCCAGAGGATAGCAATGTTTCAAATAACTCCAGAGGGCTCCAGCAATTTCTTTTCTAGCTTCCTTGGATGTACCTCATCTGGACCTGGAGGTTTGTCTTCCTTCATACATCTTAACACATGCAACAGCTCTTCTACTGTAATATGGACTGCTCCCAAAACATCTCAATTAACTTTGCCCAGTTCCCATGTCTTTGCATCTTTAGAACCATAGAATAATACGGCACAATACAGGCCCTTCGGCCCACCAAGTTGTGCCACCCTTCAAACCACACCTATGACTATCTAACCCCTTCCTCCCACATATCCCTCTAACTTAAATTCCTCCATATGCTTACCTAACAATCTCTTGAACTTGTCCAATGTATCAGCCTCCACCACCACCCCAGGCAGTGCATTCCATGCACCAACCACTTTCTGGGTGAAAAACCTCCCTCCGACATCACCCTTGAACTTCCCACCCAATACCATAAAGCCATGTCCTCTTGTTTTGAGCACTGGCGCCCTGGGAAAGAGGTGCTGGCTGTCCACTCTATCTATTCCTCTCAATATCTTGTATACCTCTATCATGTCTCCCCTCATCCTCCTTTTCTCCAATGAGAACAGCCCTAGCTCCTTTAATCTCTCCCCATAATCCATACTCTCCAATCCAGGCAGTATCCTGGTAAATCTCCTCTGCACCCTTTCCAACACCTCCACATCCTTCCTATAATGAGGTGACCAGAACTGGACACAGTACTCTAAGTGTGGCCTAACCAGAGTTTTGTAAAGCTGCATCATTACTTCACGGCTCTTAAACTCGATCCTCCAATTTATGAAAGCTAACATCCCATAAGCTTTCTTAACTACCCTATCTGCCTGTGAGGTGACTTTCAGTGCCCTGTGGATATGAACCCCCAGATCCCTCTGCTCCTCCACACTACCCAGAATCCTGCCATTTACCTTCTACTCCGCCTTGGAGTTTGTCCTTCCAAACTGTACTACCTCACACTTCTCCGGATTGGACTCCATCTGCCACTTGTCAGCCCAGCTCTGCATCTTATTAATATCCCTCTGCAAGCTTCTACAGCCCTCCACACTATCCACAACACCACCAATCTTTGTGTCATCTGCAAACTTACTAACCCAGCCTTCCACCCCCTCACCTAAGTCGTTAATAAATATCACAAAAAGCAGAGGTCCCAGAACCGATCCCTGTGGGACACCACTGGTCACAGCCCTCCAATCTGAATGCATTCCCTCCACCACAACCCTTTGCTTTCTACAGGCTAGCCAATTTTGAATCCATACGGCCAAGCTTCCCCGGATCCCTTGGCCTTTGACCTTATGAAGAAGCCTGCCATGTGGAACCTTGTCAAACGCCTTACTAAAATCCATGTAGACCACATCCACTGCACTACCCTCATCAATCTTCCTGGTCACCTCCTCAAAGAACCCTATCAGGCTTGTGAGGCCAGATCTTCCCTTCACAAAACCATGCTGGCTGTCCCTAATCAGTCCATATTTCTCCAAGTGCTTACAGATCCTATCTCTTAGAATTCTTTCCAACATCTTACCCACCACAGCTGTAAAGCTCACTGGTCTGTAATTCCCTGGACTATCCCTACTACCTTTTTTGAATAAGGGGACAACATTCGCCACCCTCCATTCCTCTGGTATCATCCCCATTGACAACGAGGACTCAAAGATCCTAACCAACGGTTCAGCAATCTCCTCCCTCACCTCACGAAGCAGCCTGGGGAATATTCCATCAGGCCCCGGGGACTTATCTGTCCTAATATTTTCCAACAACTCCAACACATCCTCTCTCTTGATATCTACATACTCTAGAACATTACCCTTACCAACATTGTCCTCAGCATCATCAAGACCCCTCTCCTTGGTGAATACTGAAGAGAAGTATTCATTGAGAACCTTACCCACTTCCGCAGCTTCCAGGCACATCCTCCCACCTTTGTCTTTAATTGGACCTACCTTTACCCGAGCCATCCTTCTGCTCAGAAATCTCCTCTAAACTTTAAACTTGCCTCAGAAATCTCCTTTAAACTTACCTTAAAGCTTAAAGTGATGCCTTCTAGTGTTTGATATTTGCAGCCTGGGAGAAAGACTGGGAGAAAGACCCTTCCATAATTTTATGTACTTGGATTCAAAATTGGCTTAGTGGTAAGAGTCAAAGGGTGGTGGTGGAGGGTTGTTTTTCAGATTGGAGGCCTGTGACCAATGAAGTACCGCAGGGATTAGTGCTGGGTCCACTGTTGTTTGTTTTCTATATTAATACATTGACATGGTGGTGACATGACATGGTGGTGGCATGGTTAGTATGTTTACAGATTACACCAAAGCTGGACAGTGAAGAAGGTTATCTAAGATTACAACAGGATCTAGATCAACTGGGAAAATGGGCCAAGGAATTCCAGATGGAATTTAACTCAGACAAGTGTGAATTGTTGCACTTTCGGAAATTAAATCAGGGCAAGGCTTACGCAGTAAATGACCAGGCACTGGGGAGCATTGTAAAACAGACAGGCCTCAGGGTACAAGTACATAGTTCCCTGAAAGTGGAGACGCAGGTAGACAGGATGGTGAAGAAGGCATTTGGCACATTTGCCTTCATTGAGTACAGGAGTTAGGACATCATGTTACAGCTGTTGAGACAGCACTTGGAGTATTGTGCGCAGTTCTGGATGTCTAGCTATAGGAAGGTTGTCATTAAGCTAGAGAGGATGCAGAAAGGATTCACAAGGATACTACTGGAACTGCAGGGCTTGAGTTAGGAGAGACTGGATATGCTGGGACTGTTTTTCCTGGAGCATCAGAGGCTGAGGAATGACCTTGTAGAGGTTTATAAAATCATGAGGTGCATAGATATGGTGAATGGTCACAGACCTTTTCCCTGGGTAGGAGAGTCTAAAAGTAGAGGGCAGTGATTTGAGGAAGGATTTAAAGGGAATCTAAGAGGCAAACTTTTCACAGAGGACGGTATGTATATGGAATGAGCTGCCAGAGGAAGTGGTAGAGGCGAGTACAACTGCAATGTTTAAAAGACATTTAGACAGGATAGAAAAGGTCCAGAGGGATATGGGATAACTGCAAGCAAGTGGGATTAGCTCAGGAAGGCACCTTAGTCGGCATGGATGTGTTGGGCTAAAGGTCCTGTTTCTATGACTCTATAACAATCCAAGTTTGTCTCCCTTTATAATTCATACCCTCTGATCCAGTCAACATTTTCTGCACTCTCTCCAAAGCCTCCACATCCTTCCTGTAATGTGGTAATCAGAACTGCACACAATATTCTAAATATATTCTAACCAAAGCCTATACAGCTGCAACATGACTTCCGACTTTTATACTCAATGCCAACCAGTGAAGGCACGTTTGCCATATGCCTTCCTTACCACCCAATCTGCTTGTGTGGCCACCTTCAGGTAGCTAGATCCCTCTGTACATCAACACTGTTAAGGGTCTTGCCATTAAATGTGTACTTTCCTCTTACATTTGACTTCCCAAAGTGTAACACCTCACATTTTTCCAGATTAAACTCCATCTGCCATTTCTCCACCCAAATTTCCAACATCTATATCCTGCTGTATCCTTTCACAACCTCCCTCACTGTCGACAACTCCTCCAATTTTAGTTCGCCTGCAAACCTATGATTTAACCCTCCTACATTTTCATCCAAATCATTTATATATTGGTGCTGTGGACCCTGCTGCTATATTCAAGGAGTGTGAGCTTCACGAGCTGAGTCAGCAGTTAATTGCCCATCCTGAGTTGCCCTTGAGAAGGTGGTGGTCAGCTGCGTTCTTGAACCGCTGCAGTCCTTGATATGTGGGTGTACACACAGTTCCGTTAGGGAGGGAGTTCCAGGATCTTGACCCAGCAATAGTGAAGGAATGGTGATATACAGCACAGTACAGCACAGGAAAGAGCCTTTCAGTCCCTGATGTCTGTGCCAACCATGGTGCCAATTTAAATGAATACCTTCTGCCGTTACATTATCCATTTCTCTCCATTCCTTGCATATTTATGCACTTATTTAAAAGCCTCTTGAAAGCCACTATCATATCTGCTTCCACTACTTGTCCTGGCAGTGCATTCCAGGCACCCACCACTCTCTGTATAAAAAACTTGCTCTGCGTGTCCCCTTTAAACTTTCATCATCTCACATTAAATATGCCTTCAAATATTCAACAGTTCTACCCTGGGAAAATGATTCTGGCTGTCTGCCCTGTTACGGACTCAGTGAAAGTCCCTTTAAGATAGCGAGTGTGTGTGTATGTGTGTGTGGGGCGAGCTTACGTCAATAGAAGATAAAGGACGTAATGACGTTGTTGAAGAAGTCAGAAGAAGAAGGAGAGAGAGAGAGAAGGGAGAGAGACACCAGCCTGCTAGTTTTCTCTATCGATGGATGAGAAACAATAACTGTGTCTGCCACTGAAATCCATGTATGGAAGTTGGAAGTAATCCGGTGGAGTTCACTTTGTTGCTGACCTGTAGAAGGAAACAGGTATTTGTGTGGACGACCACGATTCGGATGCTTTTCGGGGTGAGGAAGTCACTACCGAGTAAACACTGGAGTGTCGTTTGGGTTCCATCGTGGAACATTTGGATTTCATATTTACTCTCTCTATGTTTCTCTACGTCTACGTCTTATCTTCAGACAACGGTGGTTGTTGAAGAAGCCCTTGCTCATGTTTCACCTTATGGCTTGCGGAACTGAACTTTAAGAACCATTCCGGAACTTGGAGTTTGGGACTTTGTCACACACACACACGAAGAGTTTAGTTTTGGGGTTAACGTTCAAGGTTTAACATTTCTGAATTCTAACATACTAACATTTTTACTTTTATTTTACGTATTATCATAAGTAGTGATTAATAAAATAGTTTTTAACACTGAATCATGCTCAGTGTGTTTCTTTTGTTGCTGGTTCGTGACAACCCTTTCTATGCCTCCCACCAACCACTAGTCATAGTCCAGTCCAAAAAACAACCTTCCACAATCACCCTCTGCTTCCTACCATCAAGCCAATTGTGTACCCAATTAGCTAGCTCTCTCTGTATCCCATGTGATCTAAGTTTCCATAGCAGCCTACCATGTGCAACCTTATAAGAACATAAGAATTAGGAGCAGGAGTAGGCCATCTGGCCAATTGAGCCTGCTCTGCCATTCAGTAAGATCATGGCTGATCTTGTCATGGACTCAGATCCACCTACCTGCCTTTTCCTCCTAACCCTTAATTCCCCTACTATACAAAAATCTAACTGTGCCTAAAGTATATTTAATGAGGTTGCCTCCACTGTTTCCCTGGGCAGAGAATACCACAGATTCACTACTCTCTGGGAAAAGAAGTTATTCCTCATCTCCATTCTGAATCTATAGCTCCGAATCTTGAGGCTATATCTTGTCGTTCTAGTCTCACCTACCAGTGGAAACAACCTTCCCGCCTCTATCTTATCTATCCCTGTCATAATTTTATATGCTTCTATAAGGTACCCTCTCATTCTTCTGAATTCCAGCGAGTATAGTCCCAGGTGACTCAATCTCTCCTCATAGGCTAACCCCTTCATCTCCAGAATCAAGCTGCTGAACTTGCTCTCCAGTATACCTTTCCTCAAGTAAGAAGACCAGTACCCTGTACAGTTGCAGTATAACCTTCCTGCTCTTAAATCCTATCCCTCGAGCAACGAAAGCCAACATTCCATTTGCCTTCTTGATAAACTGTTGCACCTGCAAACCAACCTTTTGCGATTCATGCACAAGCCCTCCCAAGTCCCTCTGCACAACAGCATGCTGCAATCTTTCACTATTTAAATAATAATCTGATCTTCTATTTTTCCTTCCAATGTTGATGACCTCGCATTTACCAACATTGTACTGCATCTGCCAGACCCTTACCAGCTCAACCTATCTATATTTCTCTGCAGACTCTCTGCATCTTCTGCACAATTTGCTTTTTCACTCAATTTAGTCTCATCAGCAAACTTAGATACGCTACACTCGGTCCCCTCTTCCAAATCGTTAATGTATATCGTGAACAGTTGCGGGCCCAGCACCAACCCCTGCGGCACCCCGCTCACCACTGATTGCCAAGCAGAGAAACACCCATTCATCCCAACTCTCTGCCTTCTATTGGTTGACCAATCCTCTATCCATGCTAATACATCACCCAAACTCCATGCATCCTTATCGATAAGTCTTTTATGTGGCACCTTATTGAATGCCTTCTGGAAATCCAAGTATACATCATCCACCTGCTCCCCTCTATCCACTGTGCTCATTATATCCTCAAAGCACTCCAGTAAGTTTGTAAAACAGGACCTGCCCTTGCTGAATCCTTGCTGTGTCTGCCTGATAGAATCATTTCTATCCAGGTGTTTCATTATTTCTTCCTTAGTGATAGCTTCAAGCATTTTCCTGACTACAGACATTAAGCTAACTGGCCTTTTGCCTACATCCTTTTTTAAACAGTGGTGTGACATTTGTTGTCTTCCAATGCTGGAACCTGCCCAGAGTCCAGAGAATTTTGTCAAATTATCACACATGTCTCTACTATAACTTCCGCTATTTCTTTTGGTACCCTGAGATGCATCCCATCAGGACCAGGAGACTTGTCTACCTTTAGGGCCACCAGTTTGCTCATCACTACCTCTTTAGTGACAGTGATTGCATCTAAGTTCTCACTTCCCATCGCATCCATAACATCTGTCTTTGGCATGTTAGACCCACCATGAAGACTGACACAAAATAGTTGTTCAAGGCCTCGGCCATTTCCACATTACCCGATATTAATTCCCCCTTCTTATCTTCCAATGGACCTACATTCACTTTAGCCACCTTTTCCGCTTTATATAATTATAAAAACTTTTACTATCTGTTTTTATATTTTGTGCTAGTTTACTTTCATAATCTATCTTCTCTTTCCTTATTGCTTGCTTAGTGGTTCTTTGTTGCTTTTTAAAGTTTTCTTAATCTTCCAGTTTCCCACTACTCTTGGTGACTTTGTATGTATGAGTTTTGAGCTTGATGCCTTCTTTTATTTCCTTAATTATCCAAGGCTGGTTCTCCCCACCCTTACTGTCCTTGCTTTTAAGTGGAATAAACTTTTGTTGAGCACCATGAAAAATCTCTTTGAAAGTCTTCCACTGTTCCTTAACTGTCCCACCATATAGTCTGTGTTCCCAGTCCATGCTAGCCCTCATCCCATTGTAATCTCCCTTGTTTAGGCATAATACACTGGTTTTGGATTGAACTATTGCACCCTCCATTTGTATGAGAAATTCAATCATACTATGATCACTCTTTCCAAGAGGATCCCCAACTACAAGATCGTTAATGTTACCTGTATCATAGCACAGGACATTGCAAAGATAGCATTTTCTCTTGTAGGTTCACAAACATGCTGTTCATGAAAGCTATCATGGATGCATTCTATGAAGTCCTACTCAAGACTACTTCAATCAACTTGATTCGCCCAGTCTATGTGGAAGTCCCCCATGACAACTGCCGTTCCATTCTTACATGCATCAAATATTTCTTGGTTTATTGCCTGTGCCACTTTAATGTTATTATTTGCTGGCTTTTAGACAACTCCCACCAGTGACTTTTCTCCTTTACTATTCATAAGAAGGCATATGGTGTATTGTCCTTCATCAATCGCGGAATTAAATTTAGGAGCCAAGAGGTATTGTTGCAGCTATATAGGACCCTGGTCAGACCCCACTTGGAGTACTGTGCTCAGTTCTGGTCGCCTCACTAAAGGAAGGATGTGGAAGCCATAGAAAGGGTGCAGGGGAGATTTACAAGGATGCTGCCTGGAATGCGGAGCATGCTTTATGAAAGCAGGTTGAGGGAACTCGGCCTTTTCTCCTTGGAGCGACGGAGGATGAGGGGGGACCTGATAGAGGTATATAAGATGATGAGAGGTATTGATCGGGTAGATAGTCAGAGGCTTTTCCCCAGGGCTGAAATGTTGGCCACAAGAGGACATAGGTTTAAGGTGCTGGGGAGTAGATATAGAGGAGATGTCAGGGGTAAGTTTTTTACTCAGAGAGTGGTGAGTGCGTGGAATGGGCTGCCGGCAATGGTGGTAGAGGCGGATACGATAGGGTCTTTTAGGAGACTTTTGGATAGGTACATGGAGCTGAGAAAAATAGAGGGCTATGGGTAAGCCCAGTAATTTTTAAGATAGGGACGTGTTCAACACAGCTTTGTGGGCCGAAGGGCCTGAATTGTGCTGTGGGTTTTCTATGTTTCTATGTTTCTATAATCTCTACCCGGATGGACTTAACATTCTGCTCCCTGCATCGTCTCTCACTATCACCCTGATCTCATTCTTAATTAAGAGCGCTACCCCCTGCCATATTAGTTCAAGCCCTCCCCAGCTGCACTAGCAAACAATCCCCCTTGGACATTGATCCCAGTCCTGCCCAGGTGTAGACCATCTGGTTTGTACTGGTCCCACCTCCCCCAGAACTGGTTCCAATGCCCCAGGAATCTGAAACCCTCCTTCCTGCATCATTGCTCAAGCCACACATTCATCCTAACTCTGCTGCTATTCCTGCTCTGACTAGCACATGGCACAGGTAGCAATCCTGAGATTATTACCTTTGAGGTAATAAAGTCCTTGTACACTAGCTCCCTAAGTTCGACTTGTTGGACCTCATCCCACTTTTTTCCTATATCGTTGGTACCTACATGCACCACGACAACTGGCTGTTCACCCTCCCCTTCCAGAATGCCCTGCAGTTGCTCTGAGACATCCTTGACCCTTGCACCTGGGAGGCAACACACCAACTGGGAGTCCTGTTTGTGGCCACAGAAACTCAACAGTATATCTGTTTTGGAGGGAGATGACCACAGGGGACTCCTGCACTACCTTCCTGCTACTGTTCTGCCTGTTGGTCACCCATTCCCTATCTTTCCCTAGGCCTTTAAACTGTGGTGTGACCAACTCACTAAACGTATTATCCACAACATTCTCAGTATCGTGGATGCTCCAAAATGAATCCATGTGCAGCTCCAGTGCTGTTGTGTGGTCTGTCAGGACCTGCAGCTGGACACACTTACTGCACGCCTAGTCATCAGGGATACTGGCATAGTATGATTGAATTGACATTTGTTGTTGGGATATCATGTTGCAGCCATACAACATGATGATGAGGCCGCACTTAGTATTTGTGTTCAGTTTTGGTCACCCTGCTATATCAAAGATGCCATTAAGCTGGAAAGAGAGCAGAAAAAATTTACAAGGATGTTGCCAGGACTCAAGGGACCGACATATAGACAGAGGTTGAACAGGTTAGGACTTTATTCATTGGAGCATGGGAGAATGAGGGGGTGATCTTATAGATGTGATCTTATTCAATCTAATTTTTTCTTTCATCCATCCAGAGTTGACTCAGCTTTTTCCAGATGGAAAAGGAAGGGAATACTATGTTTTCGTGATTTATTCATTGATACCTGTTTTTCATCTTTTGAACAATTGTCTAACAAATACAATTTGCCTAGATCACACTTTTTTCAATATTTGCAAATTAGAAATTTTTTAAAAGCTACTATACCCTCTTTTCCCACACCTTACAAAACTGAAATTACGGAAAAAATTTTTGGTTTTAATCCTTGTCAGAAGGGCTTGATAGTAATAATTTATGATTTAATTATGAAAATTCGTTCAGAACCACTGGACAAAATTAAGAATGAATGGGAAAGTGAACTCCAGACATCTTTACCTATAGGGACTTGGAAGAAAATTCTTCATTTAGTTAATACATCTTCAATGTGTGCCAGACGTTCCTTGATACAGTTTAAGGTAGTTCACAGGACCCATATGTCAAAAGATAAGCTAGCTCGTTTTTCTCAACATATAAATCCTATATGTGACAGATGTAAATCGAATGTGGCTTCTTTGACACATATGTTTTGGTCCTGTCCTCTTCTGGAAAAATATTGGAAAGATATTTTTAACATTATTTCAAATGTGTTGGAGATTGATTTACAACCTCATCCTATCACTGCAGTTTTTGGTTTACCAAGGATAGGATCTGGCCATCTATCTGCCTCCGCTAATCGTATGATTGCCTTTGTTACATTGGTGGCCAAATGATCCATTTTGTTTAAATGGAAGGATCCAATACCCCCTACTACTTTTCAATGGTTCTCTCAAACTATTTAATTCATATTTAAACTTGGAAAAAATTAGGAGTGGTACTGTTGATCCTTCGCTTAAATTTGAGGAAGTTTGGAGTCCATTTATTCAATATTTTCACATGATATAGATCCCCTTATAATAACCTTTCAATTTAGAGGAACGGAGTTGACGACATAATATTGCTCTGTTTCTATTGAGAAATTTTAGTCCAGTTTTTTTTCCTGTTTTTTTGATTTTTTTTTTCTTTAGCTTAGTTTGGTCTGATATATTGTTTACAATTTTTCTTATTGTTTTGGGGATCTTTTTTCTTTCTTTTATATTTTATAATAAATCTTTTTCTTTTATGTTATATTCATTCACTAACAGATCATTGGATCTACAGATTTTTTTATATACTTTATTGTTCTTTATGATTATCCATGTCATGATTGCTCTCCTGATCTTTTTGTATTACATGTATAAACATTGATATATTAATCTCTATTAATTTGAAAACTAATAAAAAGATTGAAAAAGAAAAGAAAGATGTGATCTTATATATGAGGGGCACAGATAGGGTGAATGGACACAGTCCTTTTTTCCAGGGTTGGGGGATGTGATTTAATAGGAACTGAGGGGCAACTTTTTCACCCAGCGGGTGATCCATGTATGGAATGAGCTGTCAGACAAACAGCGTATTTAAAACATACAGAGACAGGTACATGGATTGGAAAGGTTTAGAGTGATATGGGCCAAATGCAGGCAAATGGGACTAGCTTAGGTGGGCATCTTGGCCAGCATGGACCAGTTGAGCCAAAGGGCCTGTTTCCATGCTGTATTGCTCAATGACTCTAATTCCTTCCCCTCCCATAGACATTCCTTGACCCACTGAGTTCCTCTCGCAGTCTGTTCATTGCTCCAGATTCCAGATCTGTAGATTCTTGTGTCTCCAATATTCAATTGAATGTTCAAAGGTGAGGTTGTTTGTAACCAAACAACCCAATGCTGAAGTGCTTGTCCCACAGGGTGCAGCACGAATAGAGCAGGGGGAGAAGGCCTGACAGAAAGCCAATTGTATCAGAAGCTCCTGACTAAGGACAGCCTCCCCTCATTGCCACTCTCAGCTCCTTCACCTCTGGATCTGACCTCTGCCACAAATCCCACTGTATTCAGATAGCCATTGACATTTCCTATCCCAGGTTCCTTGATTGGAGATCAGCAGGTATCTCCTGGGCATGTCCATCTGTAGTAGGAGAGCACATGGTTGTCACGTGACAGTAACAACACTGACCCCTCTGGTCAGAGGACAGCATTGCTTATCAGATCAGAAATGACACCACTGTCAATCAAGGTTTGGATCCACCCCACCCATCAGGTGTGGGCATAGGGATTGCCCTTGGACAGCACCTTTGTTCCTGAACCTGTCTGACCATTGGCCTTGGTAAACACCTTCATCCTTGACCCCCAAACCATTGGCCTGTCTAAAGTACCTGGCCTGGCTCCACCCAGCCCTCCAGCACTATAAAGAGTGTTGCCCATTCCTGGCTCTCTCTCTCTTTCGACTGTCCCAGGAATAGTGAGACAACGCTGCAGAGACCACTGGTAAGAGGGTACACCACCACGAGGTTTGGGAGTGTTTTAGTCAGATTTCAGGGAGTGTTAGAGCCAATACTTGTTTGGGTCAAGGTGTTCAGGCATTGAAGTGCTTATCCCTTGATAAGTTGTAACTTGTTTATTGTGTGTGTATCTCATCCTCGTTGTGATTCCCCTCACATTTGCGATCTCCTGCGTGTGTGTGTGTGCGAGTGTGCATCCGTTCCCATTCATTTAGTCCCTGTGTTTGCCTTTGTGATTAAACTATTTTTAAAATCCAAAGACTGTGTCCAGAGTCCTCCATCTTTAAGATCTGAAAGAACCTTTTTACACAACACCATCACATGCATATCTGCCCCGATTTTGGGCCAGGAAGCATCAAACAGCAACATTCTCAGACTGGAAGTTTACTTTGATTCTTCAAAAATTTTCAAACATTTGGTTTGATTATTAACCAATTCCAATTTTCAGAACAGCAAAAATTACAGATTTGGGAACTGATAGATTTTCCATTACAATGAATATTAAACACCTCAACATTTACCATCAAAAATCTTTTATAATCACTTGGCAACATTTACTATTAAGATCCTTCTACAACTACCTGTCACTGTTTACCATTAAATGTCTTTCACAATCAACTGTCAGTTTACCATTAAAATCCTTTTATAATTACTTGTCAGTGAGCTTTTATAATCACCCATTAATCTGTTCGTTAAGGTATTTTAGAATCACCTGTTCTCAAGCTGCATTAAGCATTAGTTTAATCAGTTTCAGACTGCCATCTGTTGGTCCAGCTAGCAGAAACAGAAAATGTTGGAAATACACAACAGGTCAGGCCACATCGCTGGGAAGGGACCCTTCGAGACCTGATGTAGGGTTTCCAACCTGAAGTGTTAACCCAGTTTCTCTGAGATTTCTCTGTTCCTGTTTCAGATTTCCAGCAGCTGCAGTTTTTGTTTTGATTTTTCAGGTCAGCTATTGGGTTTTGTTTACATCAATCAGTGTGCAAAGATTCATCGTGCAATATTGCAGCCAATTATAACTTCCCTTAATACTGCGAAGATTTGGGAAACAGAGGGGCTAATGATTACATGCTGTTGTCCTCCCTACAGTGAGAGTTGGAGTATGGAACAGCTTGTTCAGTGCCATTTCACAAGAGGACCCTTTACATTGGGTAATCTTTCTTACAGTAGCAGATGCTGAGTGCAAAGCTTCAAGATTCACTTCCACATGTCCTTCTTTGGTAATATTCAACAAGTCCCCACGCTCAGATGTTCTTGGAACTGGCCTTCCTGGAACACGACATGACTCAGAAGTGGGCAGTATGGATCTCTGCCACAGTCTGGAGGTAGTCCTTGTAGAGCATGCACACCGGCACCCCCTGCTCCACAACCTGCCACTTTGCCCTGACCTCCTTCATCGAGCCATCCTGCAGGAGGGGCAGCTTTATCTCTCTGCTGGCTCCCGACCCACCTCGACTTGTGAGAGCCTGTGAAAGAGGAGGCAGGGGCAGGAGGATCAGCTTCTTATCACTCGAGGTTGCCCACAGCCCTAGCAGACCCTCCCAATTGGCGGGGATTTTAACCCCACCTACCCGTGAGCCCGGCAGTCACGCAGTGAGCCCAGTCCGTCAGGTGTACAAGGAGAGGTGGTTCCTCCCCACCCCATCACAGTGAGGCTGTCCTGAACATGCTGGGATTGGAGCCAATGACCCCTCTGCTCTGAGCCATATAGAAGCCATATGGCATCTATGCCATAAAGAAGGAGACATGAGATATCTTTGGTAGAAGGAGAATCCTGAGAGATTTTACAAGTAAGATTATAATTATTATTGTAATTATAATTATATATAAATAATTATATTTTACAATTATATAAACAATTATAACTATAAAATTATAAGAGCAAAAGGGTAACCAGGGAGAGAATAGGTCCCCTTAAAGATCAACGTGGACATCTATGTCATGGGAGATAGATGAGGTCTTAAATTAATATTTACCATGGAGATCATAGTAGTTTGAGAGTTCAAGGCAGAAATTAGTGATGTCCTGAAACATATCAATACTATGCAGGAGGTCTTGAAGCGCAAAAAGGTGGATAAACCCCCAGGACATGACCAAGTGTATCCTAGGACACTGTGATAAGCTAGGGAAGAAATTTCAGGGGCCCTGGCAGAGATATTTGTATCTTCCTTACCAACGGGCGAGGTAGCAGAGGACTGAGGGTGGTTAATGTTGTGCCTTTATTTAAGAAGGGCTGCAATGACATCCCAGGGAACTACAGGCCAGTGAGGCTAACATCAGTGGTGGTAAAGTTACTGGAGAGGTTTCTAAGGGACAAGATCTACCAGCATTTGGAAATGCAAGGACTGATTAGGGATAGTCAGCAGGGTTTTGTGCTTGGGAAATCGTGTCTTGCAAATCTGAGTCTTTTGAAGAAGTGACCAAGAGGATTAATGAGGATGTCTACATAGACTTTAGGAAGGCCTTTGACATGGTCCAGCATGGTAGGCTGGTCCTGAAGATTAGATCACATGGGATCCAGGGTGAGCTAGCCAATTGGATACAAAATTGGCTTGGTTGTTTTTCAGACTGGATGCCTGTGACCAGTGGTGTGCTGGGTCCCCTGTTGTTTGTCATACATATTAATGATTTAAGTGAGACTGTCGGTGGTATGGTTAGGAAGTCTGTGGATCACACCAAAATTGGTGGTGTGGTGGACAGGGCAGAAGGTTTTCTAAGGTTACAACGGGATGTAGATTAACTGGGAAAGTGGGCCAAGAAATGACAGATGGAATTTAACTCAGACAAGTGCAAAGTGATGCATGGTAGGAAGTTAAACCAGGGCAGGACCTACATAGTGAATGATTGGGCCCTGGGGAGGGTGGTAGAATGGGGAGACCTCCGGGTACAAGTAAAGTGGTGAAGGAGGCTTACCTTCATTGGTTGGGGCACTGACTACATGAGTTTGGACATCATAAAGGACATTGGTGAGAGCGCACCTGGAATATTGTGTGCAGTTCTGGTTGCCAATACTGTTGAAATGATGTGACTAAATTAGAGAGGGTGCAGAAAAGGTACACAAGGATGTTGCCGGCACTGGAGGGTCTGAGTAATAAGGAGAGACTGGACAGGCTGGGACTGTTTTTCCCTGGAGTGAAGGAAGCTGAGGAGTAACCTTATTGATGTTTATAAAATCATAAGGAACATAGATAAGGTGGATGGTTAGTCACTTTACCAGGGTAGGGGAGTCTAAAACTAGAGGGAATAGGTTTAAGTCAAAAGGGGAAAGATTTAAAGGGGACCTGAGGGGTAAGTTTTTCACAAAAAGGTTGGTGGGTATATGGAACAAGCTGCCAGAGGAAGTGGTAGAGGTGGGTACAATTACAATGTTTGAAAGACATTTGGATAGGACAGAAAAGGTCTGGAGGGATGTGGGCCAAATGCAGGCAAATAGGATTAGCTCAGGGAGGCACCTTGGTTGGCATGGACGAGTTGGGCTGAATGGCCTGTTTCTGTGCTGTTTTGGTATATGACTCTATGACTTAAAAGATTACCAGCTAACCTGCCATGTAGAGCAGATTGGCTGCAGGCAATGACTCCAGACCCCTCACCCACCAGCAAAACCAACAGGAAACACATGGGTATAATATTACTGCAGTATAAACAACTCACATTTGTGAGTGGATTGTCTTGATTCAGATGAAAGTTGAGGACTTGAGTTTCGATCCATGCATTATCTGTGTTCCTTGGGTCATCCACATATCCAATGTAAACCTGAAACACACAATGCACTCTGATTTAAGTGTCATTGGACTGAGCTTCAATGTTCATCCCTGATCTGCAACAGATATCTGCAACACTTTGGTGAGGCCGCATTTGGAATATTGTGTTTGGTTTTGGTCACCTTGTGATAGGAAAAGTGCCATTAAGCTGGAAAGAATGCAGAGGAGATTTACGAGGATGTTGCCAGGACTCGAGGGACTGAATTATGGAGAGAGGTTGAGCAGGTTGGGACATTTTTCATTTGAGCGTAGGAGAATGAGGTGTGATCATATAGAGGTGCACAAAACCATGAGGGGCATAGATAGGGTGAATGCATAAGTCTTTTCCTCAAAGTTGGGGAATGAAGAACCAGACGGCATAGATTTAAGGTGAGAGGGGAGAGATTTAATAGGAGCCCCAGGGGCAACCTTTTCACCCAAAAGGTGGTTGGTATATGGAATGAGCTGCTGGAGGAAATGGTTGAGGAAGGTACCTTAACAACAGTAAAAGGCACTTGGACAGGTACATGGATAGAAAAGGTTTAGAGTGAAATGGGCCAAATGCAGGCAAATAGGACAAACGTAGATGGGGAATCTTGGTTGGCATGAACCAGTTGGGCCAAAGGGCCTGTTTCCATGCTGTGTGACTTCATCAATTTAATTGGGGAAGGGCAAATTGTGAGGCTATAAGGCTAGAACTTGGGAGTGTAAATTGGGATGACACTTTCAAAGGGAAATGCACTATGGAGATGTGGTCGTTGTTCAGGGATCTCTTGCAGGATGTTAGGGATAAATTTGTCCCGGTGAGGCAGAGAAAGAATGGCAGGGTGAAGGAACCACGGGTGACAAGGGAGGTGGAACAACTAGTTAGGAGGAAGAAGGTAGCATTCATAAGGTGTAGGCAGCAAGGATCAGAAAGGGCTCTGGAGGAATATAGGGTAGCAAGGAAGGAACTTAAAAAGGGGCTGAGGAGAGGAAGAAGGGGACATGAAAAGGCCTTGGCGAGTAGGGTTAAGGAGAATCCCAAGGCTTTTTTCACGTACGTGAAGAGCAGAAGCATGACGAGAGTAAAGGTCGGACCGATCAGAGACAAAGGTGTGCCTGGAAGCTGTGAAAATGGGTGAGGTTCTCAATGAATACTTCACTTCAGTATTCACCAAGGAGAGGGGCCTTGATGACGCAGAGGACAGTGTTGTTAAGGTTAATGTTCTAGAGCATGTAGATATCAAGAGAGAGGATGTGTTGGAGCTGTTAGAAAATATTAGGACAGATAAGTCCCCAGGGCCTGATGGGATATTCCCCAGGCTGCTCCGCGAGGTGAGGGAGGAGATTGCTGAATCATTGGCTAGGATCCTTGAGCCCTCGTTGTCTATGGGAATGGTACCAGAGGATTGGAGGGTGGCAAATGTTGTCCCCTTATTCAAAAAAGGTAGTAGGGATAGTCCAGGGAATTACAGACCAGTGAGCCTTACGTCTGTGGTGGGCAAGCTGTTGGAAAGGATTCTTAGAGATAGGATCTATATGCATTTACAGAATCATGGACTGATTAGGGACAGCCAGCATGGATTTGTGAAGGGAAGATCATGTCTCACAAGCCTGATAGGATTCTTTGAGGAGGTGACCAGGCAGATTGATGAGGGTAGTGCAATAGATGTGGTCTACATGGATTTTAGTAAGGCGTTTGACAAGGTTCCACATAGTAGGCTTCTTCAGAAGGTCAGAGGGCATGGGATCCAGGGAGGTTTGGCCGTGTGGATTCAGAATTGGCTTGCCTGTAGAAAGCAGAGGGTTGTGGTGGAGGGAGTGCATTCGGATTGGAGGGCTGTGACTAGTGGTGTCCCACAAGGATTGGTTCTAGGACCTTTTCATGATATTTATTAATGACTTGGATGAGGAGGTAGAAGGGTGGGTTGGCAAGTTTGCAGATGACACAAAGTTCGGTGGTGTTGCGGATATTGTGGAGGGCTGTCGAAGCTGGCAGAGGGATATTGATAGGATGCAGAGCAGGGCGGAGAAGTGGCAGATGGAGTTCAATCTGGAGAAGTGCGAAGTGGTACACTTTGGAAGGACAAACTCCAAGGCAGAGTACAAGGTTAATGGCAGGATTCTGGGTAGTGCGGAGGAGCAGAGGGATCTAGGGGTTCATACCTACAGATCACTGAAAGTTGCTTCGTAGGTGGATAGGGTAGTTAAGAAAGCTTATGGGATGTTAGCTTTCATAAGTCGTGGTATTGAGTTTAGGAGCCACAAGGTAATGATGCAGCTCTACAAAACTCTGGCTAGAGAACTGTGTCCAGTTCTGGTCGCCTCATTATAGGAAGGATGTGGAAGCGTTGGAAAGGGTGCAGAGGAGATTTACCAGGATGCTGCCTGGTTTGGAGAGTATGCATTATGAGGAGAGACTAAGGGAGCTAGGGCTTTACTCTTTGGAGAGAAGGAGGATGAGGGGAGACATGATAGAGGTATACAAAATATTATGAGGAATAGATAGAGTAGACAGTCAACGCCTCTTTCCCAGGGTACCAATGCTCAAAACAAGAGGGCATGGCTTTAAAGTAATGGGTGGGAGGTTCAAGGGAGATATTAGAGGGAGGTTTTTCACCCAGAGAGTGGTTGGTGCATGGAATGCACTGCCTGGGGTAGTGGTGGAGGCAGGTACACTGGTCAAGTTCAAGAGATTTAGATAAGCATATGGAGGAATTTAAAATAGTGGGTTATGTGGGAGGAAGGGGTTAGATAGTCTTAAGCGAAGTTTAAAGGTCGGCACAATATGGTAGGCCAAAGGGCCTGTATTGTGCTGTATTGTTCTATGGTCCTAATCTATGTCAATAACATGAATAGTCAGAGGTGTCTGACATCAAAGGCTGGTTGACATAGAACATAGAACATTACAGCACAGTACAGGCCCTCTGGCCCACAATGTTGTGCTGACATAATTGATAAATTGAGGTCATGGTACAAAAGGTTCGTGACAGCCTTCAGAAGAAAAAAACTTCCCTAAGGGTAGAAAGCACAGAGACATAGTAACAAATGGATTTTCAGACCTGAGGAAGGCAGTGAGCTGAAAGCTCCAGAGATCAGTGCCCAGGCACAAGCTGTGCAGAGTGGAAATTCAAAATTTTCAGATGACTCTAAACTTGATGTGGCACATACAGAGAGGATGGTAACTAGTACTGCAAGAGCACATTGAGAGCTGGCACATTGTCAGGCAATACTGACCACGTGCACTGTGGTAGGTAGAACAGGGAGAGGAAAGGGGATGTGGATAGGGTAGGTGAGTGGGCAAGAAGTTGGCAGGTGGAGTATAATGAGTGTAAGTGTCTGGTTCCAGACTTTGGAAGAAAGAATGCAAAAGCAATTTATTATTTGAATGGAGTGAGACTACAAAATATTTCAATGTGAAGGGATTTGGGGGTGGCAGTACATGAAACAAAGGGTTTTCTTGCAAGTACAGCAAGTACTGAGGACGGCGAATAGAACATTGGCCTTTATTACAGAGGTCATAAAGGTTGGCCCAAGAGCCCAGCCGAGTTGTGGACGGGGATGTTCTTGGAGCCCCCTTCTCCTGATAGCTGTTTAGTTGTCCACCCTTAATCACGACCAGATGTGGGTGGACTGCAGATTCAATGGGTCTGGGATGTCCTGGTCTGTTGGTGCTTGGCTTACAGGTAGTCCTGCGTCACCAGGTAGGACCCTCAATGTTAGCTCTGTCTGGAGGAGCTCCAATCTCCATACCACAGTGTTTGGGAATTACACCTCCAATAACGGCGCTGCTGGATATGACCTGTCGAGCATGAGCTGATTTTTCATGTACACTGGAAGCAAATTGCTCTTGATACCTTAGCAGACAGGACTGACTCTGGAATGAGGCTGCAGTAACATCGTGAGGTGAATTTACAATTGCAGAACTCCACATAGGATTGTGACCTAATGTCTTCCATACAACTGATGCCTACAAAGTTTAACTCCCACCTTGAAAGCTTCCTTCAGTAGGTTCTGCAATGTGCTCAGCATCTTTGTGTTTAAAATGAGCTTCAGATTCTTTGGGAATGTCTCTCCAGGATTGAGAACACCCTGAGTAGTAAAATAAAGAAATGTTTACTGGACATAAATTGCAGATACATTTTCCCAGATTTTCCCCCTTTTCTGCTGAATTTCTGATTCCAATTTTCTTCCACTCATACAAGGGTCCACATCTCTGATCTGATTTTGTGACACCAGGCTATCTGGTTTAGGGAAACATCAATACTCTCAGTGTCCTGTTCCCTGCCCTTCCCTCTCTTTCACTCTTGGTATCCCTTTTCCAGTCTCTCCCTCTCTCCCACACTCTGTGTCCCTTTTCATGTCTCTCCTTCTCTTTCACGCTCAGTGTCCCTTTTCCAGCCTTTCGGGTCGTTTCGGTGAACTTCGGAGCAGCTGAGTGTTTTTTTTCTCTCTAACTTTACTGGGTGTTTTTTATAGGCTGCCCAATAGTGACAGGGATATTGAGGAGCAGATAGGGAAGCAGACCTTCGAAAGGTGTGAGAATAACAGAGTTGTTGTGATGGGGGATTTTAATTTCCCAAACATCGATTGGCATCTCCAGACAGTGAGGGGTTTAGATGGGGCGGAGTTTGTTAAGTGTGTTCAGGAAGGATTCTTGACACAATATGTAGATAGGCCGACAAGAGGAGAGGCTGTGCTTGATTTGGTATTGGGAAATGAACCTGGTCAGGTGTCAGGTCTCTCAGTGGGTGAACATTTTGGTGATAGTGATCATAATTCTATCTCCTTTATGTTAGCACTGGAAAGGGATAGGAACAGACAGGCTAGAAAGGTGTTTACTTGGAGTAAAGGGAATTATGAGGCTCTCACGCAGGAAACTGGAAGGCTAAATTGGGAATAGATGTTCTCAGGGAAAAGTATGGAAGAAATGTGGCAAATATTCAGTGGATATTTGTGTGGTGTTCTGCATAGGCATGTTCCAATGAGACAGGGGAGTCACGAGAGGATACAGGAACCGTGGTGTACAAAGGCTAATAAATCTAGTCAAAAGGAAAAGAAAAGCTTACTAAAGGTACAGAGAGCTAGGTAATGTTAGAGATCTGGAAGAGTATAAGGCTAATAGGAAGGAGATTAGGAGAGCCAGAAGGGGGCATGAGAAGGCCTTGGCAGGCAGAATTAAGGAAAACCCCAAGGCATTCTACAAGTATGTGAAGAGCAAGAGGATAAGATGCAAAAGAATAGGACCTATCAAGTGCAACAGTGGGAAAGTGTGTATGGATCCGGAAGAAATGGCGGAGGTACTTAATGAATACTTTACGTCAGTATTCACTACGGAAAAAGATCTGGGGGATTGTAGTGGGGACTTGCAGCGGCCTGAAGAGCTTGAGCATGTAGATATTAGGAAAGAGGAGGTTCTGAAACTTTTGGAAAGCATCAAGTTGGATAAGTCGCCGGGAGCAGATGAGATGTACCCCAGGCTGCTGTGGGAGGCGAGGGAAGAGATTGCGGAGCCTCTGACGATGATCTTTGCATCGTCGATGGAGACGGGAGAGGTTCCAGAAGAGTGGAGGGTTGCGGATGTTGTTCCCTTATTCAAGAAAGGGAGTAGAGATAGCCCAGGAAATTATAGACCAGTGAGTCTCACCTCAGTGGTTGGTAAGCTAATAGAGAAGATCCTGAGAGGCAGGATTTATGAACATTTGGAGAGGTATAATATGATTAGGAATAGTCAGCAAGGCTTTGTCAAGGGCAGGTCCTGCCTTACGAGCCTGATTGAATTTTTTGAGGATGTGACTAAACACATCGATGAAGGGAGAGCAGTAGATGTAGTGTATATGGATTTCAGCAAAGCGTTTGATAAGGTACCCCATGCAAGGCTTATTGAGCAAGTAAGGAGGCATGGGATCCAGGGTGGCATTGCAGTGTGGATCCAGAACTGGCTGGCCCACAGAAGGAAAAGGGTGGTTGTTGAAGGGTCATATTCTGCGTGGAGGTTGGTGACCAGTTGTGTACCTCAGGGATTTGTGCTGGGACCCTTGCTCTTTGTGACTTTTATAAACGACCTGGATGAGGAAGTGGAGGGGTGGGTTAGTAAGTTTGTGGATGACACAAAGCTTGGGGGTGTTGTGGATAGTTTGGAGGGCTGTCAGAAGTTACAAAGGGTCATAGATAGGATGCAAAGTTGGGCTGAGAAGTGGCAGATGCAGTTCAACCCAGATAAGTGTGAAGTGGTTCATTTTGGTAGGTTAAATATGATGGCAGAATATAGTATTAACGGTAGGACTCTTGGCAGTGAGGAAGATCAGAGGGATCTTGGGGTCCAAGTCCATAGGATGCACAAAGCGGCTGCGCAGGTTGACTCTGTGGTTAAGAAGGCATATGGTGTATTGTCCTTCATCAATTGGGGAATTGAATTTAGGAGCTGAGAGGTATTGTTGCAGCTATATAGGTCCCTGGTCAGACCCCACTTGGAGTACTGTGCTCAGTTCTGGTCACCTCACTACAGGAAGGATGTGGAAGCCATAGAAAGGCTGCAGAGGAGATTTACTAGGATGCTGCCTGGAGCGTGGAGCAATGTCTTATTAAAGCAGGTTGAGGGAACTTGACCTTTTCTCCTTGGAGCGACAGAAGATGAGGAGGGACCTGATAGAGGTATATAAGATGATGAGAGTTATTGATCAGGTAGATAGTCAGAGGCTTTTCCCCAGGGCTGAAATGGTGGCCACTAGAGGACATAGGTTTAAGGTGCTGGGGAGTAGATACAGAGGAGATGTCAGGGGTAAGTTTTTTACTCAGTAAGTGGTGAGTGCGTGGAATGGGCTGCCGGCAACGGTGGTGGAGGTGGATACGATAGGGTCTTTTAAGAGACTGTTGGATAGGTACATGGAGCTGAATAAAATAGAGGGCTATGGGTAAGCCTAGTAATTTCTAGGGTGGGGACATGTTCAGCACAGCTTTGTGGGCCAAAGGGCCTGAATTTTGCTGTAGTTTTTCTATGTTTCTAATCATTTTTCTATGTTCTAAACTGCAGGCGCATGATGTAAGCGGGTCGCGCGGGCAGTTTAAAAAGAAGACGCAATAAGCAGTGGGCAGCGTTGGAGCGGGTAGTGGAGTGAGAGATAGCAGAGTGACTGGGCTTTGGCTCAACGGGCTTAGGCGGTAAAGGGGCGAGGTGAGATCCACTTCTCTATTATTCTCTTCAGCATCAGGAAGCCGAGGCCATCTGCAACAACACTAGTGAGTAGCTGGTAAGTAAAGGAAAGGTTTACTGTTATTATTATAAATTTTTTAAGTAGACTACAGCTAGGTAGGGTAAAAAATAGATCAGATGGAGGGCATGGCGATGCGCTGCAGCTGCTTGATGTGGGAGCTAGTGGACCCTGCTGTGGTGCACGGCGACCACATCTACAGTAAAGTGCATGAGGCTGGAGGAACTTCAGCTCAGAATTGATGAGCTGGAGTCACAGCTTCAAACACTGCAAAGCATCAGGGAGGGAGAGAGATATGTAGATGCTGTGCATCGGGAGGCAGTCACTCCACTTAGAGCAGGTACTTCTATGAGACAGAGATGGGTGACTGTCAGGGGAGAGAAAGAGAAGGGGAACAGGTAGACAATGCAGAGGACCCTGGAGGCTGTTCCCCTCAATAACAGGTATTCCGCTTTGGATGCTGTTGAGGGGGATGACCTACAGGGATCAAGCAGCAGAAGCCAGGTCTCTGGCACTGGGACTGGTCCTGCTGTTCAGAAGGGAAGGGAGGAGAAGAGGAAGGCAGTAGTGATAGGGGACTTGATAGTCAGAGAAACAGATAGGAGCTTATGTGGAAGTGAGCATGAATCCTGGATGGTATGTTGCCTCCCAGGTGCCAGGGTCCGGGATGTCTCTGATTGGGTCCACAGTATTCTTGAGCAGAAGGGAGAACAGCCAGAAGTTGTAGGACATGTTGGTACCAATGACATAGGTAGGAAGAGGGATGAGGTCCTGAAAAGTGGGTTTAGGGAGCTAGGCAGAAGGCTGAAGAACAGGACCTCAAGGGTAGCAATCTCAGGATTGCTGCCAGTGCCACGTGATAGTGAAGGTAAGAATAGGAGGAGATGGCAAATGAATGCGTGGCTGAGGAGTTGGTGCAGGGGGCAAGGTTTTAGATTTTTGGATCATTGGGATCTCTTCTGGGGAAGGTGGGACATGTACAGAATGGATGGGTTACACCTGAACTCGAGGGGGACCAATATCCTTGCAGGCAGGTTTGCTGGGGTGTTTCAGGAGGGTTTAAACTAGTTTGCGAGGGGGATGGGAACCAGAGGGGTAGGTCAGTGGAAGAAGTGCATGGAGCAAAGTCAGATCTAACATGTAGAGAGGCTTTGAGGCAGGAGAAGCAGAGTACGGGGTATAAAAGTAGAAGGGTGGATGGGCTAAAGTGCATTTACTTAAATGTAAGAAGTATCAGGAACAAGGGTGATGAACTGAGAGCTTGGATAAATATGTGGAACTATGATATTGTGGCTCTTGCAGAGACTTGGCTGTCACCAGGGCAGAAATGGATGCTGAATATTCCTGGATTTCAGTGTTTTAAAAGGGAGAGGGAGGGGGGGAGAAGAGGAGGAGGGGTGGCGATACTGGTCAGGGACACTATTACAGCTGCAGAAAGGGTGGATAATGTAGAAGGATCCTCTCTAGAGTCAGTATGGGTGGAAGTTAGGAACAAGAAAGGAGCAGTTACTCTACTGGCCCCCCGGTAGCAGCAAGGATACTGAGGAGCAGATCGGGAGGCAGATTTTGGAAAGGTGCAAGAATAAGAGGATTGTTATCATGGGAGACTTCAACTTCCCAAATATTGATTGGAACCTGCTTAGTACAAAAGGTTTAGATGGGGCAGAGTTTGATAAGTGTGTCCAGGACGGATTCCTGTCACAGTATGTTGACAGGCCGACTGGAGGGAATGCCATATTAGATCTAGTATTAGGTAATGAACCGGGTCAGGCGACAGATCTCTCAGTGGGTGAGCATTTGGGGGACAGTGACCACCGCTCCATAACCTTTAGCATTGTCATGGACAAGAATAGTAGCAAAGAGGACAGGAAGGTATTTAATTGGGGAAGGGCAAATCATGAGGCTATAAGGCTAGAACTTGTGAGTGTAAATTGGGATGACAGTTTTGAAGGGAAATATACTATGGAGATGTGGTCGTTGTTCAGGGATCTCTTGCAGGATGTTAGGGATAAATTTGTCCCGGTGAGGCAGAGAAGGAATGGCAGGTCGAAGGAACCATGGGTGACAAGAGAGGTGGAACAACTAGTTAGGAGGAAGAAGGCAGCATACATAAGGTGTAGGCAGCAAGGATCAGATAGAGACCATGAGGAATATAAGGTAGCAAGGAAGGAACTTAAGAAGGGGCTGAGGAGAGCAAGAAGGGGACATGAAGAGTTCTTGGTAAGCAGGGTTAAGGAGAATCCCAATGCTTTTTTCACTTATGTGAAGAGCAGAAGCATGATGAGAGTAAAGGTAGGACCAGTTAGAGACAAAGGTGGGAAGATGTGCCTGGAAGCTGTGGAAGTGGGTGAGGTCCTCAATGAATTCAGTATTCCTCTTCAGTAATCACCAAGGAGAGGGGCCTTGATGATGCTGAGGACAGTGTTGGTAAGGTTAATGTTCTGGAGCACGTAGATATCAAGAGGGAGGATGTGTTGGAGCTGTTAGAAAATATTAGGACAGGTAAGTCCCCAGGGCCTGATGGAATATTCCCCAGGCTGCTCTGTGAGGCAAGAGGAGATTGCTGAACCATGAATCTTTGAGTCCTCATTGTCCACGGGAATGGTACTGGAGGATTGGAGGGTGGCAAATGTTGTCCCCTTATTCAAAAAAAGATAGTAGGGATAGTCCAGGGAATTATAGACCAGTGAGCCTTATGTCTGTGGTGGGCAAGCTGTTGGAAAGGATTCTTAGAGATAGGATCTATGGGCATTTAGAGAATCATGGACTGATCAGGGACAGCCAGCATGGCTTTGTGAAGGGCAGATCATGTCTCACAAGCTTGATAGGGTTCTTTGAGGAGGTGACCACGTAGACTGATGAGGGTAGTGCAGTAGATGTGGTCTACATGGATTTTAGTAAGGCGTTTGACAGGGTTCCATGTGGTAGGCTTCTTCAGAAGGTCAGAGGGCATGGGATCCAGGGATGCTTGTGTGAGTGGATTCAGAATTGACTTGCCTGTAAAAAGCAGAGGGTTGTGGTGGAGGGGGTGCATTCTGATTGGAGGGCTGTGGCTAGTGGTGTCCCACAGATTGGACACAGCAGATGGACATTGATAGGATGCAGAGCTGGGCTGAAAAGTGGCAGATGGAGTTCAATCTGGAGGTGTTACACTTTGGAAGGACAAACTCCAAGGCAGAGTACAAAGTTAATGGCAGGATTCTGGGTAATGTGGAGGAACAGAGAGATCTGGGGTTTCATATCCACAGATCACTGGAAGTTGCCTCACAGGTGGATAGGGTAGTTAAGAAAGTTATGGGATGTTAGCATTCATAAGTCGTGGGATCGAGTTTAAGAGCCACAAGGTAATGATGCAGCTCTACAAAATTCTGGTTAGACCACACTTGGAGTACTGTGTCCATTTCTGGTCGCCTCATTATATGAAGGATGTGGAAGCGTTGGAAAGGGTGCAGGGGAGATTTGCAAGGATGCTGCCTGTTTGAGAGAGTATGCATTATGAAGAGAGACTAAGGACTTTACTCTTTGGAGAGGAGGATGAGGGGAGACATGATAAGAGGTGTACAAAATATTAAGAGGAACAGATAGAGTAGACAGCCAGCGCCTCTTTCCCAGGGCATCAATGCTCAATACAAGAGGGCATGGCTTTAAAGTAATGGGTGGGAAGTTCAAGGGAGATGTCAGAGGCAGGATTTTTACCCAGAGAGTGGTTGGGACATTAAATGTGCTGCCTGGGATGGTGGTGGAGGCAGGTACATTGGTCAAATTCAAAAGGTTGTTAGATAGGCATACGGAGGAATTTAAAATAGAGGGATATGTGGGAGGAAGGGGTTAGATAGTCTTAGGTGAGGTTTAAAGGTCAGCACAACATTGTGGGCCAAAGGGCCTGTATTGAGCTGTACTGTTCTATGATTCTATCCCTCTCTCTCCCTCACTCTCGTGTCCCTTTCCTTGGTCATGGTACACATCAACTGCAGCCTCCCAGGTTTCCTTGATCAACTACAATTCGCCCACCACTAGAGCACATCCACAGCAGATGCCATCGCCATGGCTCTACACTCATCTCTGGAGTATCTGAGCAGTGAAGACAACTATGTCAGACGACTATTGACTACAGCTCCATCTTTAATACCATAATTCCAAGCAAACTCATCTCCAAACTCCTACACTTCCCTCTGCAGCTGGATCCTTGACTTTCTGACCAACAGATCGCAATCAGTAAGTATTGGCAGTAACACCTCTGGCACGATTATCCTCAATGCTGGTGCCCCACAAACTCGCATCTTTCCTCCCTATACACTCTCAATGGTGTGGCCAGATTCTGCTCCAACTCCATCTACAAGTTTGCAGATGATACCATGGTAGTAAAGCCAAATCTCATAATGATGAGTCCATAGAAACCATAGAACAATACAGCACAATACAGGCCCTTCGGCCCACCATGTTGTCTGACCTATAAACCACGCCTAATGCTATCTAACCCCTTCCTCCCACATATCCCCTATTTCAAATTCCTCCATATGCTTATCTAACAATCTCTTGAACTCGACCAATTTACCTGCCTCCACCACCACCACCCCAGGCAGTACATTCCATGCACCAACCACTCTGAGTGAAAAACGTCCCTCTGATATCTCCCTTGAACTTCCCACCCATTACTTTAAAGCCATGCCCTCTTGTAGTGTGCATTGGTGCCCTGGGAAAGAGGCGCTAGCTGTCCACTCTATCTATTCCTCTAAATATTTTGTATACTTCTATCATGTCTCCCCTCATCCTCCTTCTCTCCAAACAGTAAAGCCCTAGCTCCCTTAGTCTCTCCTCATAATCCATACTCTCCAAACCAAGCAGCATCCTGGTAAATCTCCTCTGCATCCTTTCCAACGCTTCCACATCCTTCATATAATGAGATGACCAGAAATGGACACAGTACTCCAAGTGTGGTCTAACCAGAGTTTTGTAGAGCTGCATCATTACCTCGCGGCTCTTAAACTCGATCCCATGACTTATGAAAGCTAACATCACATAAGCTTTCTTAACTACCCTATCCACCTGTGAGGCAACTTCCAGTGATCTGTGGATATGAACCCCCAGATCCCTCTGCTCCTCCACACCACCCAGAATCCTGCCATTAACTTTGTACTCTGCCTTGGAGTTTGTCCTTCCAAAGTGTAACACCTCACACTTCTTCAGATTGAACTCCATCTGCCATTTCTCAGCCCAGCTCTGCATCCTATCAATGTCCCTCTGCAACCTTTGACAGTCCTCCACACTATCCAAAACAGCACTGACCTTTGCGTCATCTGCAAACTTGCTAACCCACCCTTTTACCCTTTCATCCAAGTTATTAATAAATATCACAAAGTAGAGGTCCCAGAACCGATCCCTATGGGACACCACTAGTCACAGCCCTCTAATCTGAATGCACTCCCTCCACCACAAACCTCTGCTTTCTACAGGCAAGCCAATTCTGAATCCACACGGCCAAGCCTCCCTGGATCCCATGCCTTCTGACCTTCTGAAGAAGCCTACCATGTGGAACCCCGTCAAATGCCTTATGAAAATCCATGTAGACCACATCTACAGCACTACCCTCATCAATCTTCCTGGTCACTTCCTCAAAGAACACTATCAGGCTTGTGAGACATGATCTGCTCTTCACAAAGCCATGCTGGCTGTCCCTAATCAGTCCATGATTCTCTAAATGCTCATAGATCCTATCTCTAAGAATCCTTTCCAACAGCTTGCCCACTACAGACATAAGGCTCACTGGTCTGTAATTCCCTGGACTATCCCTACTTCATTTTTTGAGTAAGGGTCAACATTTGCCATCCTCCAATCTTCCAGTACCATTCCCGTGGACAACAAGGACTCAAAGATCCTAGCCAACGGTTCAGCAATCTCCTCCCTCGCCTCGCGGAGCAGCCTGGGGAATATTCCATCAGGCCCCGGGGACTTATCTGTCCTAATATTTTCTAACAGCTCCAACACATCCTCTCTTGATATCTACATATCCTAGAACATTACCCTTACCAACACTGTCCTTAGTGTAATCAAGGCCCCTCTCCTTGGTGAATACTGAAGAGAAGTATTCATTGAGAACCTCACCCACTTCCACAACTTCCAGGCACATCTTCTCACCTTTTGTCTCTAATCAGTCCTACCTTTACTCTCGTCATCCTTCTGCTCTTCATGTACGTGAAAAAAGCCTTGGGATTCTCCTTAACCTACTCGCCAAAGCCTTTTCATGTCCCCTTCTTGCTCTCCTCAGCCCCTTTAAGTTCCTTCCTTGCTACCCTATATTACTCCTGAGCCCTATCTGATCTCTGCTGCCTACACCTTATGTATGCTGCCTTCTTCCTCCTAAGTAGTTGTTCCACCTCTCTTGTCACCCATGGTTCCTTCGACTTGCCATTCTTTCTCTGCCTCATCGGGACAAATTTACCCCTAACATCCTGCAAGAGATCCCTGAACAACAACCACATCTCCATAGTACATTTCCCTTCAAAAATTTTATCCCAATTTACACTCTCAAGTTCTAGCTTTATAGCCTCATAATTTGCCTTTCCCCAATTAAATATCTTCCTGTCCTCTTTGCTCCTATCCCTGTCCATGACAATGCTCAAGGTTAGGGAGCGGTGGTCACTGTCCCCCAAATGCTCACCCACCTAGAGATCTGTCACCTGACCCGGTTCATTACCGAATACTAGATCTAAGATGACATTCCCTCCAGTTGGCCTGTCAATATACTGTGACAGGAATCTGTCCTGGACACACTTAACAAACTCTGCCCCTTCTAAACCTTTGGTACTAAGCAGGTGCCAACTAATATTTGGGAAGTTGAAGTCTCCATGATAAGAACCCTGTTACAATTGCACCTTTCCAAAATCTGCCTCCCAATCTGCTCCTCAGTATCCCTGCTATAGAATACTCCCAGTAGAGTAACTGCTCCTTTCTTGTTCCTAACTTCCACCCATACTGACTCTAGAGAGGATCCATTTACATTATCCACCCTTTCTGCAGCTGTAATAGTGTCCCGACCAGTATCGCCACCCCTCCTCCTCTTCTCCCCCCCCCTCCCTCTCCCTTTTAAAACACTGAAATCCAGGAATATTCAAAATCCATTCCTGCCCTGGTGACAGCCAAGTCTCTGCAAGAGCCACAATATCATAGTCCCATGTACTTATCCAAGCTCTCAGCTCATCACCCTTATTCCTGATACTACTTGCATTTAAGTAAATGCACTTTAGCCCATCCACCTTTCTACTTTTATACCCTGTACTCTGCTTCTCCTTCCTCAAAGCCTCTCTATATGTTAGATCTGACTTTTCCACATCCACTTCTTCCTCTGACCTACCCCTCTGCTTACCAACCCCCTCGCAAGCTAGTTTAAACCCTCCCGAAACACCCTAGCAAACCTGCCTGCAAGGATATCAGCCCCCTCGGGTTCAGGTGTAACCAGTCCTCTCTGTACAGGTCCCACCTTCCCCAAAAGAGTGATCCAAAAATCTAAAACCTTCCCTCCTGCACCAACTCCTCAGCCACGCATTCAACTGCCATCTCCTCTTATCCTTACCTTCACTATCGCGTGGCACTGGCAGCAATCCTGGGATTGCTACCCTTGAGGTCCTGTTCTTCAGCCTTCTGCCTAGCTCCTGAAACTCACTTTTCAGGACCTCATCCCTCTTCCTACCTATGTCGTTGGTACCAACATGTCCTACGACTTCTGGCTGTTCTCCTTCCTACTCAAGAATACTGTGGACCCGATCAGAGACATGCTGGACCCTGGCACCTGGGAGACAACATACCATCTGGGATTCATGCTCACTGCCACAAGCTCCCATCTGTTTCTCTGACTATTGAGTCCCCTATCACTACTACCTTCCTCTTCTCCTCTTTTCCCTTCTGAGCAGCAGGACCAGTCCCAGTGCCAGAGACCTGGCTTCTGCTGCTTGATCCCTGCAGGTCATCCCCCTCAACAGCTTCCAAAGCAGAAAACAGGGGAACAGCCTCCGGGGTTTTTCTGCTCTATCTGCCTGTTCCCTTTCTTTTTCTTTTTCTCTCCCCTGACAGTCACCCTTATCTGCTTACTGGACCCTAGAAGTACCTGCTCTGAGAGGGGTCACTCTCTCCTGATGCACCATATCTACATACCTCTCTCCCTCCTTGATGCTTCGCAGTGTTTGAAGCTGCAACTCCAGCTCATCAATTCTGAGATGAAGTTTCTCCAGCACTTGCTGTAGAAGTGATCACCGTGCACCTTAGCAGGGGCCACTAGCTCCCGCATCAAGCAGCTGCAGCGCACCACCATGTCCTCCATCTGAACTAATTCTTTCCCTACCTAATTTTATCCTACTTAAAATTTTTAACAATAACAGGTAAACCCTACCTTTACCTACCAGCTACCGACCCGCCTCACCCCTTTTCACCTAAGCCCGTTGAGCCTAAGCCCGATCACTCTGCTCCCTCACTCCGCTGCACGCTCCGAACGCTGCCAGTCTTGTTTTTAAATTATTTGCGTGCACACGCGCGCTACTGACTGACGTCACGCACCTGTGCAGTTACTCCCCGTTATCCCCAATCCGTTAGGGAAAAAAAACTTATCTGTTCGGAAATCCTCGGCTGATTCGCTCGCTCGTCTCTCGCTCCCGATCAAAAACGCCAAAGTACAGGAAGGAGATAGAGGCTTAGTGGCATAGTGTCATGAAAACAACCTGTCTCTCAATGTCAGCAAAACAAAAGGGCTGGTCATTGACTTCAGGAAGGGGGTGTTGCATATGCTCCTAATTACATCAACAATGCTGAGGTCAAGAGGGTTGAAGGGTTTAAGTCCTGAGGAGTGAACATCACCAATAGCCTGTCCTGGTCCAAACACAGACGCCACAGTCAAGAAAGCTCACCAGTGTCTCTACTTCCTCAGGAGGGTAAAAGAAATTTGTAATATCTCCTTTGACCCTCACCAACTTTTATAGATGCACCATAGAAAACATCCTATCCATTGCATCACGACTTGGTATGACAGCTTCTCTGCCCGGGACCACAAGAAACTGCAGGGAGTTGTTGATACAGGTTAGCATATCATGAAAACCAGCCTTGCCTCCATGAACTCTGTCTGCACTTCTTGCTGCCTCAGTAAAGCAGCCAGCATAATCCCACCTACCCCGGACATTCTCTCTTCTCCCCCCTCCCATCGGGCAGAAGATACAAAAGCCTGAAAGCATTTAACACCAGGCTGAAGGACAGCTTCTAATCCCTCTGTTATAAATCTATTGAATGGTTCCCTAGTACGATAAAATGGACTCTTGACCTCACAATTTACCTCATCATGGCCTTGCATCTTATTGTCTACCTGCACTGCATTTTCTCTGTAACTGTAACACTAGATTCTGCATTCTGTATTGCTTTTCCTTTGTACTACCTCAATGTACTGATGTGATGAACTGATCTGTATGGATGGCATGCAAAGCAAAGTTTTTCACTGGACTTTGGTAGCATGTGACAATAATAATCCAATTATCAATTTGCCCTTTCCCCATCTCTCCTTTCACCATCTCTCTCTCACACACACTCCGTATCATGCTTATTCTCCATTTTGCTCTACCTTTCTCTCCCTCTCACTTTCTCCTTTTTCCCTTCCTCTCTCGATCTGTGGCGTCTTTCTACATAACCCCAGCATTCAGGTCTGGACTCCTTACAGTGAGAAAAGTTTGATTGGTGCCAAAACAAACATCAGTAAACAGAAGGCAACTACTTAGCCTCAATAAGTAATGATATATTTTAACTGTCCTTAAAACATTTTAAAACATATTTCTAAAAATGGAGTAAGCTTTTCAAAGTCTGAAATAGCTTATTCAAAATAATTGGCTTGTATCAGTGGAAGGTTGTTGAACAATACTGGTTCAGTTAAAGACAGGTAGATAAGATATGATATCTTTACTAGTGTTCATCGAAACACAGTGAAATGCATACACGAAAGGGTAGTGTGGAATATCTCATCCTACTGTCTGTCATGGTTTATGTCTTGTGTACGCACCATGTACACACCGGATTGTCATGTCCCGTGTACACAGCAGACCATCATGAGTTGTGTACACACCAGACTGACCGTCATGTCCCATGTATATACCGGGCTGTCATGATTCACATCTGTGTACATCTATGTGAACTTGGACTATACTTTTCACCACTCTCACCTACCGCAGGTAGGGCCCAGTCTTCGCCTGGATATTGAACGACAAGAAACTCCAATACATTCTTGGAACCTTTCATTGCCACTGAATTATCTGAGTTCCTCTTAAAGCTGGAAGAGAGAGAAAGCATTGCACTGAAGGAGCGCTATGAAAGTGTCAGATCTCCTTGTGACATTGTCTTCTCTTTCTAACCACTGATCCATGTACTCCTGAATATAGCAATGTGAAACTGGGAGCACAACTAGGCAGTGGATCAGCCCTTTTCCACTGGGAAAACAGTGGCCACAATGAATGAGTCAAAACACCAGATGCACAGTTTCAAACAGCATGGAAATAAAACTGATGTATGGTCGATCTGAAACACACTCTGTTACCCTCTCTGCGAATGTGCCTGACCTGCTGAATGTTTGCCCAGTATATAAATAGGATAGAGTGAGAGAGCCTCAAACTAGAGAGCACAGGTTTAAGGTGAGAAAGGAGAAATTTAAAAGGACTTGGAGGCAGCTTTTTCACACAGATGGAGGTGGGTATATGGAATGAACTGTCAGAGGAAGTGGTAGAGATGGGTACAATTCCAACGCTTAAGAAATATTTGGACAGGTACGTGGGCAGGAAGGGTTTAGAGAGATTTGGGTCAAACGCAAGCGAATGGGGTTCGTGTAGATAGGCATCATGGTCAGCATAGATGAGGTGGGCCAAAGGGCCTGTTGCTGTGCTGTCCAATTCTACAATTTACTACTTGTTCTTACTTCAGATTCTCAGCGTCTGCACTGTCCTACTTCTAATGATGGTATTACGTGCTGGGCACAGTCATATAGACCATTGGCTGGGTTCTATGCCTCTGATCTCCTCTGCTCTCCGGCTCCTCGACCATGTGCTCACTCAGACTCAGTCCCACAGCCACGTGACCTTCCTCGATCTGTGTCTACGCCACCATCTTGTTCCACATGGCTTCCCCAATCACCACCTTGTGCCCATCCTGCCTTCTTTCTTTTGTCCACCTATTACTGCTCTGCTTTTCCCTCCTATATATTGGGCTTCCCCTTTTCCTATCTTCAGTCCTGACCTGAAACATTGACTGCCTGCTTTTCTCCACGGATGCTGCTTGGCCTGCTGAGTTCCTCCAGCATCACGGTATTTTTCTCTATGCATCAGCTGCTGTTCCTCTGTCTGACATTCACTCCAGCTCTAAACCATCACGCATTGACTCTAAACCCACTTTCTCATCAACTTCTCAGGTTCTACCACTCATACACACCAGGAGTGTCTTTGAAAAAGAAATTAGGAAGTCTGAGAGGGATTTTTGTATCTTCCTTAGCCACAGGTGAGATACCAGAAGGCTGGAGGGTGGCTAATTTTGTTAATTAATTTAAGAAGGGCTGCAAGGACAAGGCTGGGAACTGCAGGCTGGTGAGCCTAACATCAGTGGTGGGAAAGCTACCGGAAGGGATTCTGAGGGACAGTGTCTACCTGCATTTGGAAAGTCAAGTGTCGGTTAGTGTGGCTTTGTTTGTGGGAAATCATATCTCATGAATGAGTTTTTTGAAGATGTACTGAAAGATGTGCAGAGGGATCTTGGGGTCCAAGTCCATAGCTCCCTGATAGAGGCCATGCAAGTAGATAAGGTGGTAAAGAAGGTGTATGGCATGCTTGCCTTAATCGGTGGGGGCATAGAGTATAAGACTCAGGAAGTCATGTTGCAGCTGTATAGAACTTTGGTTAGGCTGCACTTGGGGTATTGTGTGCAGTTCTGGTTGCCCCATAACAGGAAGGCTTTTGAAAGGGTGAAGAAGACATTCACCAGGATGCTGCCTGGGTTAGAGGGCATATGCTATAAGGAGAGGTTGGACAAACTTGGGTTGTTCTCTCTGGAGCATCAGAGGATGAAGGGAGACCTGATAGAAGTTTATAAAATTATGAGGTGACCAAGAGAATTAACAAGGGTAGGGCAGGAGATGTTGTCAACGTGGACTTTAGCTAGGTTTTTGACAAGGTCCTGCACCATTAGCTGGTCCAGAAGATTAGATTACAGGGAATGTGCAGGGTAAGTTTTTTTTTTACACAGAGAGTGGAGGGTACCTGGAATGGGCTGGCAGGGGTAGTGGTGGAAGCAGATATGATAGAACCATTTAAGAGGCTGTTAGATAGACACATGAATATGCAGGGAATGGAGGGATATGGATCATGCACAGGCAGAGAGATTTGGCTTAATTCGGCATTGTGTTCAGTGCAGACGTAGTGGGCTGAAGGGCCTGTTCTATGTTCCTTACAAGATACAACAAGGCCATTTGGCTTATCAGGTCTATTCTATCTCTCAGAATTCCAAACAATCCCATCCCCCAATATTTTCTGGTAACTACTCTCACTCACATGCCCATTAACTCTACGATTCTCCTCCCACTCACCTACAGGGGGACAATTTACAGTAGCCAATTAACCTACCAGTCTACATGTCTTTGGGATGTGGGAGGAAACCAGAGCACCTTGAAGACACCCATGTGGTACAGGGAAAACTCCACACACACAGCACCAGGGTTCACCACCAGAGCTGTGAGGCCATGGCTCTACCTGCTGCACCACTGTGCCACGTTCAAAGTTTAGCAGGATAACAGGGTTAGTAAAGATGTCTTCAAAGCACACAGGAAGATGGGAAGCCCAAATGTGGGTGATTGAGAATACAGCAACTGGGAAGTGTGGAGAAAGCAGAGTAGGACACAAGTTTATTCAAGCATGGGCTGTACCACAATTGAACCTGAACCGTGACAGTTAGTTACAACTAACAGTAAGTCGTGGTCAGTGATGACACCCTCAGCATAGCATGCCCACATTACTAGAGGTGATCAAAGTGAGATTCTAACAGGAATGGAAAGAAGACAGTGTTCCAGTTGGCCGTGACTCAGTGAGCTGACTTACGTTGGCCTGTGATAAGGGAGTACTGAGCAGTGATGTACGTGCAACCTCTTACTACAACAAGAGAAGTCTTCTCACCGAGTTATGATGGGATCCATTGCAAAGTTAGGTCCAAAACAGAGCAGACTCCCTCTTCCAGTCAACCCAGTCCTTCCCACTGGATTCCTGAAACAGTTACAGAAAGTTAGGACAATGATGACCGGAACGTCCCCTCATAGTGCGGGCCAGACTTACACAAGGTCCTGACAATATTGGGGCAGGGACAAATGCCCACACAATGGGTAATGCAGCTGTGCCTGGCTATTCTGAGGGATGTGCTGGCCATAGGAATGCACAAGTGGGGCCAAGGGTTCCAGGCTTCTTAATTACATGGACATTGGCTAATTTGGAGCAGACATCCTGAAAACAGGAAGATGAAGAGCTCTGACAAAGTAAACAAAGAATAATAATCTTCTTGGAGTATGGGGGGCAGTAACCAGAGAGGAGATGAGCCAAAGCCTTTCTACACAGCAAACTGACCTGCAGCACACTGGCCAAAAAGATAGAATAGGTGAACAGAAAGTGAGAGAAATGGTGGGAGTAGGAAAGGCACAGAGGGTTACCTGAATGTGGAAACTCTTACAGCTGTAGGTCCACAGGTAGCCTCCAGCCCAATGACATCAACATCGAATGTTCCAATTGCAGGTGGGGTGGAAAGTGAGGTATATGTTTACCTGTACATGCATACATCCACACCAGCATTCCTAAGTTACATAGAACAGGACCTTCAGCCCACCATGTCTGTGCCAACCATGATGCCAATTTAAATTAATCCCATCTGCCTGGAAGGGTCAACATCCCTCCATTCCCTGGCTGCTGATGTGTCTGTCTAAGTCCCTCTTCAATGCCCAGTACTGCAGCTGTGATGTTATCACAAGTAAGTCAATGTGTAATTTTGGAAAGGGTTTCCTGATTTCAGAAAGTAACTGTGAATATATCTTGTGCCGTGGCGGGCACAGACATGGTGGACTGAAGGTCCTGTTCCTGTGCAGTACTGTTCCATGTCCCATGTGCCACTAACAAACCAAACCAGAAGTGGGAGTGGCAACATTTATAATCTGGAGCTAATATGATGAAAACAATTTACAGGAAAGATACGTCAATGGGATCAGAGTTGTCATCCAGTCCACTGTCCTGGGAGCTTTCTTTTAGATGAGGTTTGCTGAAAAAGAGAAGAACACTGTAAGGCCCTGGACATGCATCTGGAAAAGCAGAACTATGTTACACTGAAGACAGGGAAGGAAGTGGGAGTGGGTGATCCCTGTGACATCTGGCATGCTTGAGGTTACAGTGGGGAGCAACGTGAAAGTGATTTCTGTCCCTCGTCACAGCTAAATGACTCCAGCTCAGAGAACAGCTCTGGAAGGCAAGCAGTCCGTGGCTCGCCTCATACGTCACATTGGACAGGCAGCGATTACGGACAACTTACAGAGAGCGGACCATCTCACTCTGATCTGTCCTCAGCAGACATAAGCCCTGGCCAACACTGAATGCCAGGACCAACATGGGTTAATCTCCTTCTTCACACAATGGGACTGAGGATAAAAAGGGAAGGACTGGATTGGCTGGATCAAGAATCGAACTGCACTGCACACTTTGGCTTCTTCCACTTTTAGCAACATGATGGGTGGCCTGATAAGGGGGGCTCACTGTCCCACAGGGAGAGGAACACCTTCACACCAATCCCCTCCCATGTGGATAGTGAGGGTGCCCCTGAGGTTCAGAAGGCTGGGGACCTCCCTGGAGCTGCCTCTCACTCTGCTTCTGGGTTGGTGTCCTGGGGGAGGAGGATGAGGAGGTTGAAGCGTGTGAAGGCCAGGTCCTCCATTCTGACACCAATGTCCGGGAGTTGGTTGACCTACAGGGGATGTGTGTCGTTTTCTCTCCCCGGTACATAGTTCTCCACATTCTGGGTCTGTGGGTGGAGGCACAGTAAGGGAGGGTTGTCCCTCTCTGCCTCAGGACCGGGCATTGTCTGGATTTCCAGGGCTGGGAATGGTGGGGCTGGCCTCTGGTCCGAGACCGGAGGAGGGGAAGGATTCTGTCCCATTGCCGCCAGCGGTCCCTAATTCCCAAAAGGTGCCCAGGGAGATTCCCCGCCATGGATCCTGGAAGTGGGATCGTGGCAGAGGTGTGGTCAAACAGTGTGGCTGAGAAGCCCACTGCTCAGTGGGAGTGCACCGAGGAGGACTGAGACTTGGTGTAGGACACAGGAGAGGGGTGCGTCAGGGAGGTTCCATGTCCGGCCACTCCAAATGTGTGGAGCCATTTCTGAGTCTTCTTCAGAGGATGTCAACAGTTTGCCTCGGCATGGGTCGGGCATGAAGGTTCTCCTCTCGGCTTATGTCGTCACTGTGAACCTCGTGGCCACAGATTCTGTTGACCCGTGGTGGGTGTGCCATTCTCTTCAGCCATGTCCTCTGCAATGTTCCAGACTCTTGGCACAGATTCTTTTCTGGAGAAAATGAGACTCCGCGTGGAGTATCGCACAACTCCGCCATCTGGGAGTCTACCTGAGCCCTAATGAGAAGGTCTGGCTAGTAAACTGGCAGGAAGTGGAGGTGAGAATCATCACCCAGGTAGGGCGTTGGACTGGACAGTTCTAAGTGCTATGTGACAAGGGCCAAACGCTGGTCAGAAAACCAACCAATGACCTCCAGTGGTACTGTTGGTCACTTTGGTCCCGCCTCCACCTTTGCCACCAAGATTCAGAAGAAGCCAGTGGACTTTTTCTGGGGCGAGAAGAAGCACTGGGTCCCTGATTGAGGAGGGCAGTATTTGCTGGTATCTGTCTGAACCCATGTGGTGACATTCTTTTCAGTTGCGATCAATATGTGTCTCTGCCTTCATACCTGCAGAGATACCTGTAGGTAGATACATGCCAGATATGTCCCTAGATATGCTAGATACCTCTGACTAGATACCTCCCAGATAAGTGTGTGCTGACAATGTATTCCTTCCTCCAGGGACACTTCCTTCAGGACAAGTGGTAAGCATCAGCCGTGCTGCTCCATGGGAGATGCCCATCTTGTACTGGGACCTTCTCAGAATCTGGGAGATGGTCGCCTCCTATCAGCGTGCTTCCCCACTGGTGGAGGGAGGTGACCAGATGAAGGGATGAATCAGACAGTGAAAGAGCGAACTGCTTATCAGACTCAGGCCCTGAACCCCTCATTCGGAGCTTGTCCCACACAACAGGAGGCGTCTCTTGCAAGGCCCCTCCATACTGTTCCATATTGCACAGAGGTGTTTCCTGCATGAGCTGCTCCTACACACCCTCCACTTCCCACATACAATAGCTTTTAAGCGGGTTCCTGGACTCCCAGGCAGCCTGATATTTCTGTGGTCTGGAAGAGTCCATGTTCCACATGTATGTGGAGTGCAAGAGGTTGCAGCCCCTATCTGAGTGTTTGAAGGGGCTACTTCTTGCATTCTGGTTACATTTCAGCCCCACTCTCCTGATCCTTGGGCACCTGGTGTGTTGGGGAGGGGAAGGGGCCAGTAAATTGATCAGGAGACCTCCTCGTTGGTCTGCTCCAAGACCTAGCCAAGGTGGCCATCTTGGTAGCAGGCTGTTGGGAGTTCCGTCTGATATAGTGAGAGTGAGAGAGTGTGTGTGAGAGAGAGAGAGAGAGAGAGAGAGAGAGTGTGTGAGAGAGTGAGAGAGAGAGAGAGAGAGAGAGAAGGCGGTGTCTATAGGGAGGGTGGAGACCCTGTGGGATTGATGGCACGATGGGGACTGAAATGCATCTGGACAAGGAGGGGAATGTTTCGATTTAACTGCTTTCCCATTCATGTTTAAATAAAGTTATTGTACACAAAAACAAACAAGAACACAAAATGAGAGCCTGGAGATAAAGGCAGAACAAATCCAGGTTAGGTGCAGAGTACAACTCCCTCAAAGGGTTAGGTGAAGACAACCTCTTCTCGTTTGTCTTTGCCTGACTGTCAACCACAAATCCTAAGGGCAGTCATGACCTTCATAGTCTACCATCCAATCTACCATCCAATCCCTTGACAACCCATGATGAGATTGGTAACCCTGAGCTGAACTGGCCTACTTCCGTGCCTGTCCTGCTGAGGGACATTCCTGGTTGAAACAATATCTCCCAGGATGTTTCTGTGCATCCATAACAATAATCCACAGGAGAAATTACATTCAGTGCCACCTTACCTTGTTGGCCAATTGCCATCTGGTGCTTTTGCTGTGTAAGAAGGCGGCTTGTACTCAGCAAATTTAACCTAGAAAAGGAATTCATGAAATGATCAGGGAATTTCCAAAATTATAAGTAATGCTGCCAGGATTGAATTGAGGGTTGAGATTTGATCCCTCAGTTATCTCCTTAGGGAGCACCTACAGATCAGAGAACAGTGCAGCACGGAACAGGCCCTTCAGCCCACCATGTCTGTGCCAACCGTAACGCCAATTTAAACTAATCCCATCTGCCTGCACATGGTCCATATCCCTCCATTCTCTGCCTGTTCATGTGTCTGTCTAAATGCCTCTTAAACATTGCCATTGTATCTGCCTCCACCACCTCTCCTGGCAGCGCATTCCAGGCACCCACCACTCTCTGTGTACAAAACACTTACCCCATACATCTCCTTCAAACTTTCCTCCTCTCACCTTAAACGGATGCCCTCTAGTATTAGACATTTCAACCCTAGGGAAAAGATACTGGCTGTATACCTATGCCTCTCATAATCTTATAAACTTCTATCAGGTCTCCCCTCAGCTTCCGACACTCCAGAGAAAATAACCCAAGTTTGTCTAACCTTTCTTTATAGCTCACACCCTCTAATCCAGGCAACATTCTGGCAAAACTCACAGATGGTGCCTGACCTGCAGAGTATTTCCAGCGTTCCCCATTTCTATTTTCAAATCATTCAGATAAAGCAAGTGCAATGCCTGGAAACAGGGACGAAAGTGGTCTAAATCCCAGGCCCTTTCCTTACCTGCCAAGGGACCATCTCATCAGGCACAGGGAAGCGTTCAATGTTGCTGTCCGGATAGATCAAGCTGCGGGCTTTAATGTGGTACAGGGGCTTCAAATCCCTCTCTTCACCAGCAGCTTCTTCCTCTCTGTTTCTACCATCAGAAATTACTGCATCGGAAGTAGGCAACATCGAACAAGATCAGGAGTGTGGCAGGAAGGTTAGCACCCAGGAGGTCACCCAACCCATTGTGTCCATGACAGTCAATAAGGAACTTGTTCCTCCTCCCCCGCATCCCCCCAATTCCCTGAAGATCACAATCGTTCAAGTACACAACCAAGCATGTTTAAATATGTTTGGGGATTCTTCCCCCACCACCCTCAACAGGCAGTCAGTTCTGGATTCCCACTGGGTGAAAAAAATCCACCTCCTTTCTCCAGTCTTTCTACCTATGACTACAAATCTCTACCCTCTGGTTTTTAGGGAAATAGCTCCTTGCTGTTTATTCTATCTGGGTCCATCATAATTGTATGCACCTCAACTTAATCTTCCCTCAGTCTTCTTTGTTCCAAAGAAAACAACCCCCGTCCCCTGCCTCTCCAATTTTACCCCCTAATTACAACGTTCCAGCCCAGGGAAACTTCCTGGTGAATCTCCTCTGCACCCTCTCCAGGGAATCACAATGCTCCTGTAATGTGGTGTCCTGAACTCAAGCTGTGGCTCTGCTCTGGTGTCCTAGTCCCTGGCGAGCAAGGGAGAGCATCCCATGTCTTTCCAACCAGCTTACCGACCAGCCCTGCTACTTCTTGATCTGTGGACATTCACTCCATGATCCCTTGCTGCAATATTTCCCATTTATTGTGTTCTCCTGCCTTCTTCACCCTCTTGCTTCTCAGGATTAAATCCTCTTTGTCACTCTTCTGCCCAGCTGACCAGAACATCTGTATCTTCCTCCTTACTGTCAACAATCTGCAGTGTCCTTTATTTTGCTCCTTGCATTTAAATTGGAATCATTAACATATATTACAGAAGCAAAGGCCCAAGTATTGAGCTCCCTGGAGCCTTGCTGGGAACAAACTTCCAGTTACAACGCACCGACATAGGACGTACAACAGTACAGCACATCACCAGGCCATTCAACCACGATATCTGTGTCGACCATGATGCCAATCTAACTAACCCCATTTTGCTGCACAGGCTCCACATCACTCAATTCCCTGCCTGTTCATGTGTCTGTCCAAAGGCTTCTTAAGCTTTGATACAGTTTCTGCTTCTGCTGCCTCCCCTGAAAGCGCATCCCAGGCACCTATCACTCTCAGTATAAAAAAAACTTGCCTCACAAGCTTTCCCCCCTCACAAACTTATGCCCTCTGGTATTTGACATTTCTACCTGGGGAAAAGACTCTATCAACCCTATCTATTACACTGATAATTTTATAAACTTCTACCATGTCTCCCTTCAGCCCCCGACACTCCAGAGAAAACAGTCCAAGTTTGTCTCCCCTTACAGCTCATACACCCTGACCCAGTCAACATTTTCTGCAAAGCCTCCACATTCTTCCTGTAATGTGGTGACCAGAATCGCACACAATACTTCAAGTGTGGCCTAACCAAAGTTTTATATAGCAGCAACATGACATTCCAGCTTTTACACTCAACACCCCGACCGATGAAGGCAAGCATTCTGTACACCTTCTTTACCGCTCTGTCCACCTGTGTCACCACTTTCAGCAAGCTCTGGGCATGCTCCCCCAGATCCCACTGTACATCAATGCTCCTAATGGTCCTGACTACCTGGCATGGCTTAGATTAAACATCTTCAGATGTGCTCTTTCCTGTCTCTGGGGAGCTGAGCAGAATACGTACCAAGTGCTGGTGCACTGTCCCGAGGCCCAAAATCCTTGTTCATCAGAGCGTTCATGATCCAGTTTAAGGCCCGCATACTCTGCAGCATCTACAGAAGCAAAAGGTAAGGATCTCTGAGTAGAGCCGTTGTTTAACAATGAGTAGGCAGCAGGTTCCTGTGGTGGGATGGTGGGTTTCCAAAATCCAGACTCAATGGGACCTGCAACATCAACAGGGGGACACCCAGGGCTGCACTTCCACAGTGGGTTTGGATCAGGTTTTACAGATGGGGGGTGGACGGAGGGCAGGAAGGAACTCCTCAGCAAGCTACCCCAGCCTGCTCAGTGGATCCGAGTGCAGGAACACACATACTGCTGGGGAGAACTGGGTCTGGAGAATATTCAGACCATTCCCCCCACAGTATGGGGAAAGCTCGGAGCTGTTACCCCATTTCCAGCCCACTGCTGGCTCGGTTCATGACTGGGATCGGGGCTGAGACAAATTTTGGTGATGACTGGTGGATCAGGCTCGAGAGGCTGGGGACCGAACAGGTTGGTTTGGCTCCCACCTCCTGTCCTACTGAAAGTGAGGCCCAGTGCCTCTCAGCCTCTCCCTCTGGGACATTGGGTGGTGATGTTAGGGGACATGATGGATGTCCCTCTACACTGCCAGCAGCTGTGCTCTCACCCCAACCGTCTTCCTCCTGTGTCTCCCTGGGATCTACCTGTGCCTTCAGGTGATTGATGTTCTTTTCCACTGCATCAAATTTGTTGCTCTCTCTGTTCACATCCAGCACCTCCGCAATCATCTCCACCCTGAAAAACACGATTGGACAGAAGCTCAGGGAACTGCTCCACAGCTAAAGAGACCATGGTTTGGTCCTCAGCAGGTCAGGCAGCATCTGTGGATGGCCAACGGTTCGGGTTGAGTGTGGAGAGGGGAGAAAGAAGTGAGGCAGAAGGGCGAGAGAGAGGCTGGTAGGTGATAGGTGGAACAAGGTGAGGGGGAAGTGGTGAATGGATGGAACAAGGAGGGGGAGGGTCATGAGTCTGGGTAATGAGGGAGTGAGGTATGGAAAAGGTGAGCAATGGGAGAGAGAACCTGGCTGGACCAGTGGGCCGAAGGGAGTGGGATAGGGGAAGTGGGTTACCTGACGTTGCAAAATTCAGTGTTCCTGCCACGAGGCAGGAGTGTGCAGAAGTGGGCTCTGGTAGTGGTGGTGGCAGCAGTGAGGGTTGGGGGGGGGGGGTGGTGGCAGTGGGGTGCGGCAGGGAGTAGTGTTTGAAACATGTGTACTCACTTTTCCAAGGTGCACATGACCTGCTCATTTAGACTCTGGCTCTGGCTCTGTTTTTGCTTGACGAGGTAATTCTCTTTAATTATAGCCTCCCATGTTAAAATCTCAGCTTCCTCTTTCTCATCCAGTTGTTTTTCTGCAAAAGATGGGTGCAGCACAACAGTAAATAACAACGGGTCCTGGAGAACTAAAACACAACAGTAAATGCTGCAGCATTTACTACATGCTAAATGCTGCAAGAGAACAAGAGTTAAGCCCCCATGTCAGATTGATGCCATTTCATCAGATGTACTGTTACCTATTTGTAGAAGTCCTGATGAAAGGTTTGCAACATGAAACGTTACCTCTGTTTCTCCCTCTACAGACACTGCCTGACCTGCTGGGTGTTTCCAGCATTCTCTGTTCTTTACCCCTGTATTCTTTCATTTTTGATTATGTTGGTGCCTTTTGGAAGGTCACACTGAGCATGTAGGCTGCATCTTCTTCATCAAGTGTTATTGAGTTATAGAGTAATACAGGAGACAAACAGGCCCTTCGGCCCAACTCATCCATGCTGACCAAGGTGTCTACCTGAGCTACTCCCATTTTGGCCCATATCCCTTTAAACCTTTCTTGTCTATGTACCTATCTAAATGTCATGTAAATGTTATATATGTACCTGCCTCTTCGACTACCTCTGGCAGCTCGTTCCATATACCCAGCACCCTCTGTGTGGAAAAACTTGCCTGTACATCCCCTTTAAATCTTTGCCCTCTTACCTTAAACCCTCTAGTTTTAGGCTTCCCTACCCTGGGAAAAAAACTGAGGATTCACCTTATCTATGTCCCTCATAATTTTATAAACTACTATGAGGTCACCCCTCAGCCTACTTCACTCCAGGGTCATCAAAGAACTCTTGTCAAGCTAATGAAGACTTTTTTTTACATTAAACAAATCTACGCTGCAAATTTCCTAATCAACCTATATTTGTACAAGTAACAGCTACTTCCCTCCAACCATTCGGTTATTGAACCAAACTGCACAACCCTAATTACTACCTCAGTATAGCAATACTATGGCCACTTTGCACTACAATGGACTGTTTTTTTTGTTCTAATTGTGGTCTTTCATATATAATTTTGCATAATTTATGTTTTTCTTGTGAATGTCGTGTATCTGATGCCATGTGCCGGTGATGCTGCTGCAAGTAAGTTTTTCATTTCACCTGTGCATACGTGTACTTGTGCATATGGCAATAAATTTGACTTTGACTTTTTTTTGTGTCAGGAACTATTTTTCCCCGGCACCAAGGTTAAACTGACTGCTCTGTAATCACTGGGTTTATCTCTGCACACTTTTTGAATAAGGAGATTATATGAGCGGTTTTCCATCCCTCAGGTAGCACCCCTGATCTGTCGATATTTGGAAGATTATGGCCAAGGCCCGCGTGATTTTCTGTCTACTTCCCTCCCCTGGTAATACATTCCAGGTGGAGCAGGCAATTTTATGTCCTGTTGGTCTACCCAGCACCTATTCTTTGTCAGCTACACTTTCCTTTCCTTTGCTTGGGAGATCATCTTTAGAAACCTTCTCCATTCTTCCCAGCATGGTGGATTATTCCCAGTGAAAAAGGCAATGTCGGAAGAGACTTACTGAACTTCTTGTGCTTCTGTTTTGATTTCCTGCAGGTTGCACACTCAATTAAGACGAATAAGTGACTAAAAATGATAAAGGGAGGAGGTGCTGGTGGACGGGTGTAGTACTCCTCGATCAGCGAGTACCTCTGGAACTTCCAGATCTTATCTGTATTTTCTTGGATTAGTTGAAAGGTATAGCTGAGGAGAGAATGACCAGAGAGTGGGCAGATGTGAGTGCAGGTCTTTGATGTCTTCCAATCTCCCAATATCACAGGAGCTTGGCTGGTTGAAGCTAAGTAAATCTAAAAACAAATGCCCCATTCCCCTGAGGGTCAGTTTCGGAGGTCCAACATCCAACATAGAACAGTACAGCACAGGACACCCCCTTTGGCCCATAATGTTGTGCCAAACTAATTAAACCAATGACTTCTAACTAATCTAATCCCTCTTCCCTGCACATTAACCATATCCCTCCCTTCTCTGTATATTCATGTGCCTATCCAAGAGTCTCTTAAGTGCTCCTGTGCTATCTGCCGCTACCGCTACCCCAAGCAGCGTATTCCATATACCACAACATATACTATTTTCTAATACAAAAATGGGCCTTTTACGTCCTTGCTGTTGTTTCTCCATTAAAAACATTTCCACTCTCCGCCTCAATCTCCAACCTCCCTCAACTTGCCCTATATCCTGCCCAATCACCATACCCTTTCATATCCCCCTCATAGTGGCAAAGCTTAAGTCAGCCAACTAACTCACGTGATGGCCATCCATGCTTGAACAATCTCCACATGAGGCCCACCACTGCTCACAGTTTTCCTGGCTCAGATTCCTACTGAAATTAACCCTCCTCTGCTTCAGATTCCATGCTCCTCCCAATTTCCCACACCGTCCTGAACCCACTGAGGATGGGGTCACTTACTTGAACATTGCAATCAGCAGGTTGAGCAGCAGGATGTTGGTGAAGAGCAGGTAGAGACAGAGCAGGATGATGGTCAGCCACTCGGGGAAGATGGGTTCGTCCATGCTGTTATGTTCAACACACTTTGGCTGGTAGGGGTCAGTGCCATTCACGCTGCATTGACTGAGGTCAAAGCCTGAATCTTTTGTTTTGAGGGTAAGCAAAGTATTTACCAGAGTTAGTTGATAATTGTAATCTGCACATTCACAAAAAATTGCAATCACTTTCTTGCATCCCTTTATCTATCGTTCCCATTTAAAAGCAAATGTTTGTGTTTTCATAGAATCTGGAAAAGTCACGATGATTTTGCAGGTCTTCAGGTTCCTGTTCAGAGAGGCGGGCAGGGAGTGAACTAAAGTGAAAGGCAACAGGAAGCTCAGGTTAGGCATTTGAATTGAATGGGAGTTTTCTGGAAAGTGATCACCCAAAGGGAACTTGGTTTCTCCAGTGTAGAGGAGACCATAGTGAGAACACAGAGTACGGTTCACTAGATTGGAAGAGTGGTAAGTGACTTACTGCTTCACCTGTAGGGATTGTTTAGCTCCCTGGCTGGCGGAAAGGGACGAGGTGAGGTCTGCGGCTGGATGGGAAGGTGCCATGAGAAGGGGAGTGGGTGATGATGGAGATGGAGTCATGGGCCTTTCAGAGTGCTGAAAAGGGGGAGGGGGTGCGTGGGGTAGCTGTGTCTGGTGGTGGAAATTGTGGAAATTATATGTCGAATGTGAATCTGATGAGATGGAAGATGAGGACAAGGGAACCCTAACTCTGTTCCGGGGGTGGGGGTGGGACAGAGGTGGTGAGAGCAGACATGATTGAGAGACCCATCAACTACAGTCATGGAGAAAGAAATCATCTGAATCGTCTGCATGGAAAGGAAGGAGTCAGAGAAACTGGGAGAATGGAATGGAATCCTTACAGGATGTAGGTGGGAAGAGATGATGATGACTGTGGGAGTCTATGGGCTTGTAATGGATGTACCCTGGGATGGAGATCGAGGATTTGGGAAAAGGAAAGGAAGAGTCAGAAATGGACTATTTAAAAGACAGAGCACCATGGAAGTTAGCAATAAAGATGCTGAGCCTTTTGAGAACAGGAAGCAACACTGATAGAGACATCAGTGAACAGAGATAAAGGTGAGGAGGGGGGTGGTGGGTAGAAGTGGCTCCAAACAATGTCACAGAGGTACAGGCATCGCTTGGACCAATGCAGGATCCATAACCACACCTTTGATTTGGAACAAGTGCGTGGAGTTAAAAGAGAAGTGGTGGTGGGAGGGGTAACCAGTTACGTCTGTCTGTCTCCTATCAGCCATTCTCTTCACTCTCGTCACCAACCAACCCAGAAACTTATTTCATTTCACTTTTAAAAATGCCCTTTGACCTGGAATGCTAACCCTGCTTCCCTCGTTACACATGCTGTCTGATGTGCTTACAGCATTTAGTTTTTTTTCCCCCTAATTCCCAACATCTGCAGCATTCTGCTTCTGAACCACTGAGCTGACAGGTTGATTATCCAACTATATCTAGCCAAGGACACCACCCTCATGTGTTAGCCATGACTAAGTGTTATACATGCCTCTGAGGCATTAACACCATGGGCTCATGCATTTGAGCACCAAGTTGAGTTGGTCACTATCAATGGTGCGTTATTGTGTTTGCTTTGGGTGGGGTGGCAGCATCTCCCTGTCTGCTCCCTCAGCTGGATGCAGAAGGTACCTTGGGAATATCAAACAAGAGTGGGAAGTTCTCCCTGATGCCTTCTGCAGTGTCTCTAAACCAGGTTATCTGAGAATGACACTTTGGCATTTGTGGGTGCAAATTCATCACATTATAACATGGAGGCAAATCCCTTTGGCCATGTCCTGGGTTGTGAAAGGGGATACACAAATGAGCAAGACTTTTCTTTGAGCAGGTGACCTCAACCATTGAATTGAAGAGTGAGCTTACAGCTGATGTCATTTGGGATATCTCCAAAGAGCATCAAGTAAGGCTTGTAGACAACCCCTTGGAATATCCAGTTTAGCCGTTTCTCATTGTGAATAAGGATGGCGTGATTAGCTACACCATAGGCCACTATCGTCACCGCCAGCAGGAACAGAAAGAAGAAGATGTCCTTTATCTGTAGAAAGAAAAGACTCATAGGATTTCCATGAACACACCCTGGGTCATTTTCAGCATTATAACTAGGTGCCAAGGCATCTGTGAGGTCCCCAAGATGGATCTTGAACAAGTCAGTCAAAGATATAATTACTATTCCTCTAATAAATGAAACCAGACCACACTTGGAGTATTATGTGCAGCATTGGTCGCCTTACCCTGGAAAGAATATATCTGCCCTCGGGAGAGAGCGGTAAGCGTGCACCTGACTGATTCCTGGAATGGGGAACTATTGTATGAGGAGACCGTCAGTCAACCAGGTCTGTATTCACTGGAGCTTAGAAGAATGAGTGGGGATCTCATAGAAACACAGAAAAACTACAGCACAATTCAGGCCCTTCGGCCCACAAAGCTGTGCCGAACATGTCCCTACCCTAGAAATTACTAGGCTTACCCATAGCCCTCTATTTTTCTCAGCTCCATGTACCTATCCAACAGTCTCTTAAAAGACCCTATCGTATCCACCTCCACCACCGTTGCCGGCAGCCCATTCCACGCACTCACCACTCTCTGAGTAAAAAACTTACCCGTGACATTTCCTCTATACCTACTCCCCAGCACCTTAAACCTATGTCCTCTTGAGGCCACCATTTCAGTCCTGGGGAAAAGCCTCTGACTATCTACCCGATCAATACCTCTCATCATTTTATACACCTCTATCAGGTCCCCCCCTCATCCTCTGTCGCTCCAAGGAGAAAAGGCCGAGTTCCCTCAACCTGCTTTCATAAGGCATGCTCCGCATTCCAGGCAGCATCCTTGTAAATCTCCTCTGCAGCCTTTCTATGGCTTCCACATCCTTTCTGTAGTGAGGTGACCAGAACTGAGCACAGTACTCCAAGTGGGGTCTAACCAAGGATCTATATAGCTGCAACAATACCTCTCGGCTCCTAAATTCAATTCCCCGATTGATGAAGGACAATACACCATACGCCTTCTTAACCACAGAGTCAACCTGCACAGCAACTTTGAGCGTCCTACGGACTCAGATCCCAAGATCCCTCTGATCCTCCACACTGCCAAGAGTCCTACTATTAATACTATATTCTGCCATCATATTTGACCTACCAAAATGAACCACTTCACACTTATCTGGGTTGAACTGCATCTGCCACTTCTCAGCCCAACTTTGCATCCTATCTATGTCCCTCTGTAACCTCTGACAGCCCTCCAAACTATCCACAACACCCCCAACCTTCGTGTCATCCACAAACTTACTAACCCACTCCTCCATTTCCTCATCCAGGTCATTTATAAAAATCACAAAAAGCAAGGGTCCCAGTACAAATCCCTGAGGTACACCACTGGTCACCGACCTCCATGCAGAATACGACCATTCAACAACCACTCTTTGCCTTCTGTGGGCCAGCCAGTTCTGGATCCACACTGCAATGCCCCCTTGGATCCCGCACCTCCTTACTTTCTCAATAAGCCTTGCATGGGGTACCCTTATCAAACGCTTTGCTGAAATCCATATACACTACATCTACTGCTCTCCCTTCATCAATGTGTTTAGTCACATCCTCAAAAAATTCAATCAGGCTCGTAAGGCAGGACCTGCCCTTGACAAAGCCATGCTGACTATTCCTAATCATATTATACCTCTCCAAATGTTCATAAATCCTGCCTCTCAGGATCTTCTCCATTAACTTACCAACCACTGAGGTGAGACTTACTGCTCTATAATTCCCTGGGCTATCTCTACTCCCTTTCTTGAATAAGGGAACAACATCTGCAACCCTCCAATCTTCCAGAACCTCTCCCATCTCCATCGACGACGCAAAGAACATCGTCAGAGGCTCCGCAATCTCTTCCCTTGCCTCCCACAGCAGCCTGGGGTACATCTCATCCGGTCCCGGCGACTTATCCAACTTGATGCTTTCCTAAAGTTTCAGGACCTCCTCTTTCCTAATATCTACATGCTCAAGCTTTTCAGGCCGCTGCAAGTCCTCACCGCAATCCCCCAGATCTTTTTCCATAGTGAATACTGACGCAAAGTATTCATTAAGTACCTCCGCCATTTCTTCCGGATCCATACACACTTTCCCACTGCTGCACTTGATAGGCCCTATTCTTTCACATCTTATCCTCTTGCTCTTCACATACCTGTAGAATGCCTTGGAGTTTTCCTTAATCCTGCCCGCCAAGGCCTTCTCATACCCTCTTCTGGCTCTCCTAATCTCTTTCTTAAGCTCCTTCCTATAAGCCTTATACTCTTCCAGATCTCTAACATTACCTAGCTCTCTGTACCTTTTGTAAGCTTTTCTTTTCCTTTTGACTAGACTTATTAGCCTTTGTACACCACGGTTCCTGTATCCTCTCGTGACTCCCCTGTCTCATTGGAACATGCCCATGCAGAACACCACACAAATTTCCTTGAATACCTGCCACATTTCTTCTGTACTTTTCCCTGAGAACATCTGTTCCCAATTTAATCTTCCAATTTCCTGCCTGAGAGCCTCATAATTCCTTTTACTCCAAGTAAACGCCTTTCTAGTCTGTCTGTTCCTATCTCTCTTCAGTGCTAACGTAAAGGAGATAGAATTATGATCACTATCACCAAAATGTTCACCCACTGAGAGATCTGACACCTGACCAGGTTCATTTCCCAATACCAAATCAAGCACAGCCTCTCCTCTTGTAGGCCTATCTACATATTGTGTCAAGAATCCTTCCCGAACACACTTAACAAACTCCTCCCCATCTAAACCCCTCACTGCCTGGAGGTGCCAATCTATATTTGGGAAATTAAAATCTCCCATCACAACAACTCTGTTATCCTCACACCTTTCTAGGATCTGCTTCCCTATCTGCTCCTCAATATCCCTGTTACTATTGGGCGGCCTATAAAAAACACCCAGTAAAGTTACTGACCCCTTCCTGTTCCTAACCTCCACCCACAGAGACTCCGTAGACAGTCCCTCCACGACGTCCACCTTTTCCACAGCCGTGACACTATCTCTGATCAACAGTGCCACTCCCCCACCGCTTTTACCTCCCTCCCTGTCCTTTCTGAAACATCTAAAACCCGGCACTTGAAGCAACCATTCCAGTCCCTGAGCCATCCAAGTCTCTGTAATGGCCACCACATCATAGGTCCAAGTATTGATCCAAGCTCTAAGCTCATCTGCCTTGTTCACAATACTCCTTGCGTTAAAATAGACACATCTCAAACCGTCAGTCTGAGCACATCCCTCCTCTATCACCTGCCTATCGTACCTACTACTAGCTCTCTCTATTTGAGAGCCAAACACCTCTTCCCTAGTCTCTCCAGTTCAGATCCCACCCCCCCCAACAATTCTAGGGGAATGACACATGCAGAATTCTGACAGGGCTAGACAGGCTAGATGCAGTGAGGATGTTTCCTCTGGCTGAGGGGGTTCTTGAACCTGGGATCATGGTTTCATGATATGGGGTGAGACATTTAGGACTGAAATGAACAGAAAGTTCTTCACCAAGAGGGTGGTGCCACTGTGGAATTCTTGACTACTGTAGGTGGTGGAGGCCAAGTCACTGAGCATATTTAAGGAGAGATTTCTGGACATAAATGGTATGAAGGATATGGGGAGAGAGCAGGAATTTGGTATTGAGATAGAAGATCAGCAATGATTGGATTGAATGGAGGAGAAGGCTCAAAGGACAGTGATCTACTCCTGCTGCTATTTCCTATCTACATTAGCATCTATCTGACTAAAATATTCTCTCTTATTCCACAATATTGCTTCTGCTCTCTTTAAAGGGCCAGTATGACGACTATGGACTTTGACCCAACCATATTTAATGTGTGGGCCAGACAAGAGCAAACATTCTGGACACAAAAGACTGCAGGAAGCCGATCAGTTCAGTGAGACAGTTTGTGCTCTCCATGACACAGTCCACGGTGTAGGAATAGGTGAAATGGGACTGACTCAGCTGGGGTGGGATAGGACATGAAACAGGACATGGCCATTTGGTAATTCCATCACCAAAATGTGTTATCGTTAGTCCCCTTCCACTAACACTCTCCTCCACCTGGCTGAACTTGTCCTCACCCTGAACAACTTCATTTTCGATTCCTCTCACTTTCTACAGACCAAGGGCGTAGCCATGGGCACTTGCATGGCCCCCAGCTATGCCTGTCTCTTCGATGGCTACGTTGAACAGTCTCTGTTCCAAGTCTACTCTGGCCCCATTCCTCAACTCTTTCTCTGCTATATTGATGACTGCATTGTACCCATGTGGAACTCGACAGTTTCATAAATTTCACCACTAATTTTCACCCTGCTCTCCAATTCACTTGGACTATCTCTGACACCTCTCCCTCCTTCCTCGATCTTTCTGTCTCCATCTCAGGAGATTCCTTATCCACTGACATCTTCAACAAACCCACTGATGCCCACAGCTACCTCAAAACAGCTCCTCCCACCCTGTCTCTTGCAAGGACGCTCTCCCTTTTTCTCAATTTCTCTGGTTCCACTGCATCTGCTCCCATGATGAGGCTTTCCACTCCAGGATATCAGAGGTGTCCAACTTCTTTTCCAACTGGGACTTCCCCCTGACTGTGGTCAAGAGAGCTCGCACCCGTATCTCTGCCATTTCCCGCCTGCACCTCTGCTCTCACCCCCACCCCTCCCAGACCCAACAGGGATAGGGACCCCTTGTCCTCACATTTCATCCCACCAGCCTACGTATGCAACACATCATTCTCTGCCACTTCTGCCATCTCCAATGGGACTCATTACCAAACATATCTTCCCCACCCCACCCCTTTCTGCCTTTTGCAGAGACTGTTCTCTCCGCATCTCCCTTGTCCACTCCCCCACCCATCCCGTTCCCACCCCGGGAACTTTCCACTGTTCCCCAACCACCCCCCCCCCCCACCCCCGGCCACCATAGGTGCAACACCTGCCCCTACACCACCTCCATCCAGGGACCCAAACAGTCCTTTCAGATGAGACAGATTCACCTGCACCTTAATATCATCTACTGCATTCGGTGCTCCAAGTGTGGCCTCCTCTACATTGATGAGACCAAACGCAGACCAGGTAACCATTTCGCAGAACACCTGCGCTCTGTCTGTAACCGCGATCTACATCTCCCCATTGCAAGTCACTTCAACTCCCCCTCCCACAATATCACTGATACATCAATCCTCGGCCTCCTCCGCTTCCAGGAGAATTCCAAGCGCAAACTGGAGGAACAGAACGTCATTTTTCATCTTGGAGCCTTGCAGCCTAATGGCATGAGCATTGAATTCTCCCACTTTAAGTAATCCCCACACCCCTACCCCAAACATGCATCTTCCCTTTTCTAGCCTCTCTTTTATCTACCTTTTTTTTCTTTTCTCTCCTTACCTTTGACCCATCCACTGGTGGATCTGCTCTCCCCTCCTCCCCTGCACCCGCCTATCACTATCTCTTACTTGCATCTACCTATCACCACCTTGTGCCCAGCCCGCCTCCCCTCTTTTGTCCACCTAACACTGCTCTGCTTTCCCCTCCTATATATTGTGCTTCTCCTTTTCTATTTTCAGTTCTGAAACGTTGACTGCCTGTTTTTCTCCACAGATGCTGCCTGGCCTGCTGAGTTCCACCAGCATCGTAGAGTTTTGCATGTGTTATTATTGTGTAGGAATGTAGACTGTAAATTTGTACAATACTGCCTGCCTTTCTATGAACCATCTAGGCCAGTCCATCCTTTCAGCCTGCTCTTTCCAACCCAGATACACCTTTTACGAATTCAGTCAACATTGGGGAAGATGAATTTCCCTACCAGTACAACTATGTTACTCTTACACCTCTCTGCAATTTGCCTACATATCTGCTCCTCCATCTCTTGCAGACTCTTTGGAAGACTGTGCATACCCTCAGCAAAGTGATTCTCCCTTCTTATTCTGAAGCTGTACGCTGATGGCCTCATTTGAAGAGCCTTCTTGGACAGAACAGAGTACAGCACTGGACAGGTCATTTGGCCCACAATGCCAATTTATACTAACTATCCTTCTCTTGTTTGAATTCAAATGCAGAATATGAGGTTAATGGCAGGACTCTTAGCAGTGTGGAGAAGCAGAGGGATCTTGGGGTCCATGTCCATAGATCCCCTCAAGGTTGCCGCGCAGGTTGATGGGGTTGTTAAGAAGGCATATGGTGTGTTGGCCTTCATTAGTTGGGATACTGAGTTCAAGAGCCGTGAGGTAATGCTGCAGCTCTATAAAACTCTGGTTAGACCACATGTGGAGTATTGTGTTCAGTTCTGGTTGCTTCATGATAGGAAGGATGTGGAAGCTTTAGAGAGGGTGCAGACAAGATTTACCAGGATGCTACCTGGATTGGAGAGCATGTCTTATGAGGATAGGTTGAGTGAACTAGGGCTTTTGTCTTTGGAGTGAAGGAGAATAAGAGGTGATCTGATAGAGGTGTACAAGAGATGATAAAAGGCATGGATCAAGTGGACAGTCAGAGACTTTTTCCCAGGGTGAAAATGGGGGCATAATTTTCAGGTGATTGGAGGAAGGTATTGGGGGATGTCAGAGGTCAGTATTTTACACAGAGAGTGGTGAGTGCATGGAACGCACTGCTGACAGAGGTGGTGGAGGTAGATACATTAGGGATATTTAAGAGACTCTTAGATAGCCACAGGAATGATAGAAAAATGGAGAGCTATGTAGGAGGGAAGGATTAGATAGATCTTAGAGCAGAATAAAATGTCGTCACAACATCATGAGCTGAAGGGCCTGTACTGTGCTGTACAGTTCTGTGTTCTATGTTCTGTTTATCATCCACATCCCTCCATTCCCTTCATATTCATGTGTCTATCTAAAAGCCTCTTAAACTCCACCAAACTGCCTGATTCCACTAATACCCCTGGTAACCCATTCCAGGCACCTACCGCTCTCTTGTAAAAAACTTGCCCCTTACATTGCCTTTAAACTTCCCCCTCTAACCTTAAAAGCAAGTCCTCTGGTGTTTGACATTTTTACTCTGGGGAACAGATTCTGATTGTCTACCCTATCTCTGCCTCTCATAATTCTAAAAACCTCTGTCAGCTCTAATGAGAACAATTCAAGTTTGTCCAACCTGTCCTTATAGCTCATACCCTTTAATCCAGGCAGCATCCTGGTAAACCTCTTCTGCACCTTTTCCACAGTCTCCACATCCTTCCTATAATGGGGCAACCAGAACTGCACACAGAACTCCAAGTGTAGTCTGACTAAAGGTTTACAGTATATAGCTGCAGCATGACTTCCTTACTCTTATACTCCTCCCTTGTTCCTCCAGTGATGGATTCCTTAACCAATATTGTAGTGCCACCTCCTCTTCTACATTTCCCCGATCACACCAGAAGATACTGTACACTGGATGTTGAATTGCCAGTCGTGCCCTTCCTTTAGTCTTGTCTTGTGAGAAAAACAGTATCATATTCCCATGTGCCGATCAATGCTCTGAGTTCATCCACGGAACCACTCAAGTCTCCTTGCATTAAAACAAATGCAATTTAGACTTGCACCCTGCCACATCCCTTCTCACTCCCACATCTGCTCCATCTACTGGACTCGCTCAGCTTTCCTTCTATACTTGACTGCACATTCCTCCCAACTGTACATTTACTCTCTCTTTCATTCCACTGCTAAATTGGCTTAAACACTGCCCCACAGCATGAGCAAAAGAACTGCTGGATGGACTCAGCAGGTAAGATAGCATCTGTGGAGGGAAATGGACAGTCCACGAGACTGAAAGATAGAGGGGAGGTGGGCGGTAAAAAGATGTGGAGGGAAGGGGTGGAGCAAGAGCTGGCAGGTGATAGGTGGATCCACGTGAGGGGGTGATGGGTAGATGGGGGAGTGGGAAGAGTGGGAATGATGTCAGAAGCTGGGAGGTGATAGGTGGAGGTGACAAAGGGCTGAAGGTGATGGAATCTGATAGGAGAGAAAGGTGGACCCTTCCTGGAATCAGGTGACATAGGTGGGGAGGGGAACCAGTGGGAGGAGTGTGTGGGTGATGGGCAGATGGAAGGGATGGGGGAGGGGAAAAATGGGATGATGGGGGGCTGGGGTGGGTGTAGGAGGAACTGCATAGATCAGGAGGAGAGAGAAGAGGAGGAGTAGTTCACTGGAAGTTGGAGAATTCAATGTTGATGCTGTTGGGTTGTTGACTACCCAGGTGGAATATGAGGTGCTGATCCTCCAATTTCCATTCAGCCACATCTTGGCAGTGGAGGAGGGCAAGGACAGACATGTCAGTGTGGGAATGTGGAGGGGATTTAAAATGGCTGGCAACTGGTAGTTCCGGATGGCCACAGTGAATGGGGCGCAGGTGCTTGGCAAAGTGGTTACCTTGTCACAGAGTCACACAGCACAGAAACAGGCCCTTCAGCCCAACTGGTCCATCCCGACCAAGATTCCCACCTAAGCTAGTCCCATTTGGCCGTGTTTGGCCCACATCCCTCTAAACCCTTCCCATCCAAGTACCTGTCCAAGTGTCTTTTAAATACTGTTAATGTACCTGCCTCAACCACTTCCTCTGGCAGCTCATTCCACATACTACCATTCTTGGAGTGAAATAGTTGCCCCTTAGGTTCCTATTAAATCTCCTCTCACCTGGGTCTTGATTCCCTAACCCTAGGAAAAATGACTGTGCACATTCACCCTATCTATGCTCCTCATGATTTTATACACCTCGATAAGATCACTCCTTATTCCCCCTGAACTCCAATGAAAAAAGTCCCAACCTGCTCAAACTCCCTCCATAACGTCAGTCCCTCGAGTCCCGGCAATGTCCTCATAAAACTCTGCACTCTTTCCAACTGAATGGCATCTTTCCTTTAGCAGGGTAACCAAAACTGAATACAATATTCCAAATGCAGCCTCACCAACGTTTTGTACAACTGCAACATAACATCCCAATTCAATACTCAGTGCCCTGACTGATGAAGGCCAGTGTGCCAAAAGCCTTCTTCACCAACCTGTCTACCTGTGATGCCACTTTCAGGGACCCATGTACTTGCACTCCAAGTCCCTCTGTTCTGCAACACTCCTCAGGGCCCTACCGTTCACTGTGAAAGTCCTACCCTCATTTGTCTTCCCAAATGCACACTTGTCCGAATTAAACTGCATTGCAATTCCTCAGCCCACTTACCCAGCTGATCAATATCCCTCTGAAAATCCTGATAACCTTTTTAACTGTCTATGACACCAGCTATTTTATTATCATCTACAAACTTACTAACCATGCCTCATACATTCTCATCCAAATCTGTAACAGGATCCCGGGACAGGTTAGAGCAAGAACAGGATCCCAGGACCGGTTAGACAGTCTGATGGACATTTCACAGCGATGAGCAAAAGTGATAGCGAACTACATTCCAACATTTAAACTACTTGGGTTTGCTGGACTGTTTATGATTGTGTAAAAAATGTTTTGATAAATTTTTAGAGCTTGTATAGGTTCATTTCAGTCTCCTTCATTCAAAACTATTTCTGGAAATTCTGAGCAGTTGATGAACCTTGACAGAAGCACAGATTTTGACAGGATTTTTGTGGGCAGGATGCACAGAAGCACTTGTCTGAGGGCACAGATCTTGACAGGACTTTTGTGGGCAGGGCTTGATGAGTGGTCCTGACTTGTTATTATTGCTCAAGGTTCCAACAAAGCTCAGAGCCTCATTGCTCTGCTCCCAGAGGTGTGGAGGCAGTGAGTCCATCCTTGGGCAAGAGGACCATGTGGGTAAGCTGTTCCTCACATGGCTGACACGTAAATAAGAAAGGCAATGTTCAGCAAGAGCTCACCATCATCTCCAACATGATAATCTTTGGCCCAAGTGTTTTACTGACAGTGAAGATGTGCATCAACCTCAGACAGTAAATGATGAAGTCCAAGGCCAAAATGATCCTTCCGTGGTAGAATGTTGCAGGAAACAACCTGAAATGGCAAAGATGTTCAAAACAAGATGTGAAAAGGGTGCCTCAACTCATAACCTGTGAGCAGACAGTGTGGAATGGAATGTTGACCTTGAGAGAGGAAACTGTTATTTAGTGCATTGGCTGTGGTCACTGTCTCTAACGGTATTAGGAATTTCACTGGTGAAGCAGAGCAAGTACTTCAGAGAGAGTCCATGCTTGCTTTCTGCACAATATCAGGAGACAGTGGCAGGGAGTTCTCCATGTCGAGCTCTCCAGAGGATAAAAATCAGATAAAAAACATTCTTTTCCTCGAAGGTGTGAAAAATTGATTGTTTAGATCAACAGTCTTAACTCAGCAAACTCTTGAGGCACTTAGAAGGGCTGGTGCAGGACTATGAGAGGAAGGTATGATCATCTACTAAGGTTGGCCTTTCAGAGGGAGATTACAGCATTTCTCCAGAATCCCGGAGTGTGGGCAGAGGCTGAAGGGATTTCTTGCCACAGCAGCTGTAACGTAAGATTGGAGGGCTATTTCCAGATAAACAAGGTCGAGCAAGAAAGTGGAGTACTTTGAACTGATGAAGTGTGAGAGACAGCACAGAAAGATCTCCTATTCATTGAATCAGTCAGATGAATCTCTGACATTCAGGAGGAATTATTTATTCACAGCTTGGATTTGGGATACCAGGAAAAGCTCTGAAGTTTATGGATGAGATACAAGTTAGAAACTTATTGAAGCCTGATCTTGTTATTCACAAACTGCAAGATTTGGAGTATGGCATGTAGTTCTGGTCACCCCATTACAGGAAAGATGAGGTGGCTTTGGAAAGGATACAGAAGAGGTTTACCAGGATGCTGCCTGGATTAGAGAGTATGAGCTATAAGGAGAGGTTGGACAAACTTGGGTTGTTTTCTCTGGAGAGTCAGAAGCTGAGGGGAGACCTGATAGAGGTTTATAAAATTATGAGAGGCATAGATAGGGTAGATAGTCATGATCTTTTTCCCAGGGTAGAAATATCATATACTAGAGGGCATAGGTTTAAAGTGAGAGGGGGAAAGTTTAAAGGAGATGTGTGGGGCAAGATTTTTTTTCCCCACTGAGAGTGGTGGGTGCTTGGAATGTGCTGCCAGGGTTAGTGATGGAAGCAGATACAATAGCAAAATTTAAGAGGTGTTTAGATAGGCACATGAACAGGTAGGGAATGGAGGGATATGGACCACGTGCAGGCAGGTGGGATTAGTTTAGATTGGCATCATCATTGGCACAGATGGCATGAGCTGAAGGGCCTGTTGCTGTGCTGTACTGTTCTATATTTTAACAACAGACTCATGAAATGGACAAATACAGAGCAACTAAAGCTGAATTCAGGGAAGCACAATGTGATGTATTCTGGAAACATGAATGTTTGGGTGGCTGAACAATGAAACTGCAATAAAAATAGTATCGGTGATACCTGTTATTATAATGGAGGCACAGAGCACAATGACTAGTTATCAATGACTGGCAAGGCCTCAGCTGAAGAATCGTGTGCAATCGTGGGCAGTGCACCAGAGGATGGATATCTAATCCCCAGAAAAAGATTTTCTGTGATGGAAGTATAGACCTTGTGGAGAGCCCCAGGAAATGTGTTGATTTTCTGCCTGAAAGGATGGTGGAAGCAGATTCACCATTCAGTTTTAAAAGGAGTTAGATAGATCAGGGTGGTGTGGATTGGGACTAACTGAAGATCCCTGTTACTGATACCCTTGGCTTATTGCATTTGTGAGAGACTGGGTTTTGCTGTTCCTGTACAGAGTCACAGTGTCAAAGAGTTTGCCAGGTCTCCATCAGAAAGAAATTAATGGTATTTTCTATCTTCAAAGTAAAGCTATTTTTAACCAAGATTGTTGTGCGTATTATTGTACATGAGAGTTATCTCATCAACACTGTTTCAGCACCTGGGGTATCACGGTGAGCACAGGAGGGCCATCCCAAGGGGGGACATGTGAATACTGTGAGAAGCTGCAGTACTGGACTGGAACACACACAAACCTGCAAATGAGTCCCACTGCAAAGATCAAAATGGCAGCCACATCCATCTGATTCCACGTGCTGTTGATATACAAGAGCGCTTTCTTTCGGAACCCAAAACTACCTGGATCATAGAGGAACTGTGAACCAGATCAATACCTTGTTAGATAAGGGCCCAAGGCAGATCAAAATAGTAATACTATAGAGATTGTAGCAAGGGGCTATTGAGCATCGAGTCTGATTACTACTTCATTTGAACATAGCTGATGTGTATCCCAGCTCTATCTGCACACTCTGATCCCACTTTCTCTATTTCCTGACCCTACCTGTACTCTCGGTTATTGTCTGGGGTAGATTTCTACAGAGTTCCATTGGTGTCTGTGCAAAAAGCAGGTCCCTCAGACTTCCTTATGGTTAACAACTGTCAGGGTATTACACAGTCAGTGAACCTATGAAGGTCTTATCACAGCTCTTTATGCACCTCTGCACTTTCAAGGGAACAGCAGTAAAAGAAAGAAAAGCTTGCGCTCACTGTAAGCACCATCAGTATTGAGAAGGGACCACCAAACGATGTGGTCAGTGGGTCTCAGCTTCACACATGGCCAGGGTTAGGACAGTTGGTGATCTAATCGAGAACACCTGGACTCAATCAGTGGCTGAGCTACCTCAGTCAATGAGCTGCAGGACGAAAGAGAAGCAGATTTTCCAGCAACTTCTGTGGGTGGAAAGAGGAAAGCAAGAAAATTTGGTCAAAGAGCTCAGAAATAGCCCCTTGGCCCACTGTCTCCTTGCCAACCATCAAGTATCCATCTCTACCAATCCCATCGATCAGCACTTGGTCCATAGCCCTCTCCTGAGTCTCTGCACCTCCCTCTGCAACTGGTTCCTCAAATTCCTTATCGGGAGACCACAGTCAGTGCGGATCAATAATAACTTCTCCTCCTCACTGACAATCAACACAGGTGCACCTCAAGGATGCATGCTTAGCACATTGCAGTACTCTCACTGCTCTACACTCATGACTGTGTCGCTAGGTGCAGCTCAATCACCATCTATAAATTCACCGATGACACCACTGTTGTTGCCAGAATCTCAGATGGCAATAAGGAGGCATATAGGAGTGAACTAGGTTGGCTTATTGACTGGTGTCGCAACAACAATCTCACACGCAGTGTCAGCAAGACCAAGGAACTGATTGTGGACTTCAGGAAGGGGAAGTCAGGAGAATATATGACAGTCTTCATTGTGGTATCAGCGGTGGAAAGGATGAGCAGCAAGTTCCTGGGTGTCAACATCTCAGAGGATCTATCTGGGCCCAACACATTGATGCAATCATGAAGAAGGCACGCCAGCGGCTCTAGTTCATTAGAAGTTTGAGGAGATTTGGTATGTCACCAAAGACTCTTGCAAATTTCTCAGATGCATGGTGGAGAGCATTCTGATTGGTTTCATCACCACCTGGTATGGAAGCTCCAATGCACAGGATCGACAGAGGCTGCAGAGGGCTGTAGACTCAGCCAGCTCCATCACGGGCACAACACTCCGCACCAGAGGACATCCTCAAGAGGAGGTGCCTCAAGAAAGTGGCATCCATCATTAAGGACCCTCACCACTCAGGACATGCCCTCTTCATGTTACTACCAACAGGGAGGAGGTACAGGAGCTTGAAGATCCACACGCAACATTTCAGGAACAGCCTTTTCCCCTCTGCCATCAGATTTCTAAACCGTCCACGAACCCATGAGCACTACCTCGTTATTCCTCTTTTGCACTATTTATTTATTGTTGTAACTTATAGTAATTTTTATGTCTGTGTCTTGCACTGTACTGCTGCCGCAAAACAACAAATTTCATGACAAATGTCAGTGGTAATAAACCTGATTCTGATGCCCTGGTGGCTCAAGTGCTTGTCTGTATATTTCTTGTGAGAGTCTCTGCTTCCATCAACCCCTGAAGGAATGCATTCAAGATTCCAACCACCTTCTGGGTTCCACTCTGAAATATCTTACCCCTTACCCGAGACCCTTTGTTTTATGCACCTCAGTTATAGAAACATAGAAAACCTACAGCACAATACAGGCCCTTCGGCCCACAAAGCTGTGCCGAACATGTTCCTACCTTAGAAATTACTAGGCTTACCCATAGCCCTCTATTTTTCTAAGCTCCATGTATCTATCCAAAAGTCTCATAAAAGACCCTATCGTATCCGCCTCCACCACTGTTGCTGGCAGCCCATTACACGCACTCACCACTCTCTGAGTAAACAAACTTACCCCTGACATCTCCTCTGTACCTACTCCCCAGCAACTTAAACCTGTGTCCTCTTGTGGCAACCATTTCAGCCCTGGGAAAAAGCCTCTGACTATCCACGTGATCAATGCCTCTCATCATCTTATACACCTCTATCAGGTCACCTCTCATCCTCCGTCGCTCCAAGGAGAAGAGGCCGAATTCACTCAACCTGTTTTCATAAGGCATGCTCCCCAATCCAGGCAACATCCTTCTAAATCTCTTCTGCACCCTTTCTATGGCTTCCACATCCTTCCTGTAGTGAGGTGACCAGAACTAAGCACAGTACTCCAAGAGTGGTCTGACCAGGGTCCTATATTTATGTACCAAGGAGGTTTCCTACAATCAATTGTACCCATGTCACTCATACTTGTGAATAACTCTGTCAGGTTGCCCCTCAGTCTCCTCCCCTCTAAAAAAAATACAGCTTATCCACTCTTTCCTCATAGTGAAACACTCCAGTCCAGGCAATATGTTGGTGAATCCCTTCTGGACCCTCTCTAGTGCAGTCACACATTGTGGTGACCAGCTGTGGCCGAAACAATGTTTTGAAAAGTTGTACCATGAGCTCCCTGCTTTAATGCTCTACACCCTGCCGAATGAAGGCAACATAACCATATAAGAGCATAGGAGCAGGAGTAGGCCACAGCTAGTCACCACAATGCATTCAATAAGATCTTTGCTGATTTGCTTCGGGCCTAATCTCCTCTTCTGTGTCAATTTTCCATCACATTCAGTTGGTTTCAAAAATTTTCTCTTTAAATACCTCATTTAATCCAGCCTCCAAAATCCTCTGGGGTTGAGAATTCCAGAGATTCAACACCCTGTGAGAAAAGGTTCCTACCCACCTCAGTTTTAAATGACCACCCCTTAATCTTGTAACTGTCTCATCTTTAAAGGTTCTCCCACTTGTTGAAACATCTCAACATCTACCCTGTCATGCTCCTCTAGATCTTACATGTTTAACATAGAATATAGAACAGTACAGCACAGGAACAGGCCCTCTGGCCCACAATATCTGTGCCAAACATGATGCCAAATTAAACTAAATCCCTTCTGCCAGTACATGGTCCATATCACTCCATTCCCTGCATATTACTGTGTCTATCTAACAGCTTCTTAAACATCACTATCGTACCTGCTTCCACTACCACCCCTGGCAGCCCATTCCAGGCACCCACCACTCTCTGTGTAAAAAAACTTGCCCCACACATCTCCTTTACACCTTCCCCTTCTCACCTTAAGTGTATGTCATCTACTACTTGACATTTCCACCCTGGGAGAAAGATTCTGATTGTCTGACCTATCTATGCCTCTTGTAATTTTATAAACTTCTATCATATCTCCCCTCAGCCTCTGA